>NC_143581.1:33289991-34036658 GCF_048544385.1 Mastigoproctus giganteus
CTGCTGGGTCAGCTCATGGGATTTTGTCAGTGATTATACAGGGATTTTTCCAGTAGGGATAAGGAGATTGTGTAAGGCAATCGTTGGGCCACATCTTAAATAATGCAAACAGGTCTGGAAACCTCATTTTAGGAAGGATATGGATCTGTTGAAATGGGTGCAGAGAACAGTGAGAGATGTACTTTTACTGGGAAAGGCTTCAGTTCTACAAATTACAGCATCTGGCACTTGCGATGAAATCAAGATTGAGGTGTTTAAGACTTTGATTGAATTGAGTAAGCTTAATGCTGGTGGAATCCTCTTGCTCAACTACACATATGAAGGGGCATAAATTCAAATTGAGGAAGGATGATTGCAAGGTAGATGTGCAGAAGTTTGCCCTCAGCCAGTGGTTGATTGTTTGAACAGACTTCCATCTGTTGTTGTTGTGGAAATGGGTAGTTGGAATAAATTCAAGGAAGAACTTGACAAACTATTAGAGAGAATGGACTGGACATGTAATATGGGAAGGTTTTTTTTTTTTGCTGATGCTGGATAAGGTTGCTTTCTTGCTTCATTTACTAATACTATAAGATTCAAATGAATAAGTCCTAGCAGTGCAGACATGTTGCTTCGGCATGCAACATCACTACAGCTGTGCAACATTGAGATATCATGTTGCTCTACATTCTTCCCTAGTCCAGATTTGACCATAAGAGAATTTTTTTTATGCCAAAGTTTTAAGAACATGTTTGAGGCGACATATATATGGTTCTGAAGATTGTCTGAGAAGTCAGCCAAGAAGAGATGGTTGGTTGTTGAAAGAATTTTACTTGAACAGCATCCACCTTTTTTAAGTGCTGGAAGAAATGTATCGAGTTAGGTGGGACTTATGCAGAAAAAGGATACATCAAGGACAACTTTTTCATTGAGGGGCATTATTTTTCAGTGCACTCTTGTTATTGGCTTTTTTGAAAAAAAATACTGTACAAAGAAGAATTTGTAAAACTTGAATGTTCACATAGGTACCATTAGGGCTTACAATATTGGGATCCCGGTCATTTTTTTCCAGTATTGATACAAAAGATACTGGTTTTTCGGTTACTAATTTAAAAAAAAAAAATTGTTTATAATTTAATCACATAAAGGTTATAAAATCACCTTTATGTGATTATGACGTCATTATCTCTACTAGAAAATATTCGATAAATCATCAATAGGACACCATGCAACATTGCAACCTGTCCACAGTTCTCGGACAAATTCATGTCTGACCATATCATAACTCCCAAGTCCCGTTCCTCCACTACTGACTTTAGTTCAACTCCACCGAGTGTATGAGTTATTTTAGAGTTGCTGTTCCCCAGGTGTAAGACCTTGCATTTTGCTGAATTAAAGCATAGCTGCTACTTTTCTGACCATACTGGAAGTCTATCTAGGTCACTCTGAAGAAGCTCCGCTTGGCATCGAACATTAACTACTCTACTGATCTTTACATCATCTGCAAGTTTAGACCTCACACCCTCCATCCCTTCATAGATATCATTTAAGATAATCAAAAACAACAGTGGTCCCAATACTGATCCTTGGAAAACTCCACTACTTACATTAACCCAATCTGAGGAATAACCATTTATGACAACCCTCTGCCTGGTGCCCTCAAGACATCGTGCTATCCATCTAAGGATTTTCCCCACGATTCCAGCCTGCTCCAACTTATAAAGTAACCACTCATGTGGGACCGAGTCAAATGCTTTACTGAAATTCAAATAAACAATGTCGATATTATTCCCTAAATCCAGCTCACGAGTGACCTGTCAAAATGGCTAACCAGATTTGTTGAACATGATCATACTACAGAATTCCATATCCATCTAACTGATCCTGAAATCCACCTTTGATCATTGCTTCCATGATTTTCCCTACTACTGAACTTAGACTGGCCAGTCAATAATTTCGGTTGGTACACTCCTAGAACCGTCTTTATGTTCCAATTTACATGAATCCAACGAAATCTCTCCTGTCCAGTGATGTTCTCATAACTAGCCTTAATGGTTCAATGCATTCACTTGCTGCCTCTTTTAAGATTATAAGGTATATGCCATATGCCATCAACCACAAGAGCCTTACTTGCCTGTAGGCACAAAAGTTTTCATTAAATAATCATTTGAAATTTCAATATCATTAATTACATTTTTTTTCAACTTCACTTCCATAATATCTCATTGACACAAAGGGTTATTTTTATGTAAATCGATGCAAAGTAACTGTTGAGTTCATCTGCAACTTCAGCTATGTTTTCTAATACAATCCCACATCCATTACATAAAGATCCAATCTGATTTGTTCTGTTCTTTGCATTTATATATGTGAAGAATTCCTTAACTGCAGTCTTCGCTCTCTCTCCCAGACTCAGTAAAAATACTATAGTGAATTATACTTTGCTTAATAAAATGTCTTTCTCCTTCAGAAAATGATGGACATTATTCAACCATGGAACTGAACATCAGTGTTCTGCAAATTCTTTCCAAAATAAGAAATTGTGACTCCAATGAGATTTTAAATGATGAACTTGAGTTGGAAATTAATGAAATACTTTTAACTATTTTTGCTAAAAAAGTTCAAAGCCTAGAAAATATGGACTGATATCGTCTACGATTATCTCAGTATAATAGTAGCAGAATAGAATCCGAAAGGACGTTTTCTGCTGCTAATCAAATATGTACCCAAAATTAGATCCATTTTAAACGATCATACTATTGATTGCTTATGTTTTTTTAAGAGCTCACTTTATCTGTACTTGTCTGTACTTGTTAACAGGAGAGACTGCTTCTACAGGGATGGGATACACTTAAATAGAAAGGGTGCAAGAATGTTTGCTGATGCTATCGAGACAGTGTTAGGTGGTTCGGAAAACTGCTAGATTGGGGGGATACAAGGACTAAGAGATTAACAGTAGCCACTGGCAGAGGTGAAAGTGATTCTTGCACTGCTTCTATTGGAATGAGCCGCAGCCTGGAAAATAAGATGCAGGATATTTCAGAGACTGCTGGGAATCATTGGGGTACAAATAAACACATAGGTTGTGTTAGGGTAGCTAAGAAAAAGAACAGGTGCATGTATACTTGTGTGTACACCAATGCTAGGAGTTCAGTAAATAAATTTGATGAATTTGAGGTATTGCTCAAAACATCAAAGGCAGATATTTTGGGGATTTCAGAGAAATGGTGTCACACAGATATAAGGAATGCAGAACTGGAATTTGGGGAGTACAATGTCTACAGAAAGGATAGACAGGGTAGGAAGGGAGGTGGGGTTATGCTATTAGTTAAGAAATACATAAAATCCAAGGAAGTGAAGCCAGTCGACATTGCTGGACAGTGCAGTGTCGAGTCAGTTTGGTGTGACATAAGCATTGAGAGATCAAAATTGAGAGTAGGAGTGTGCCATAGGCCTAATGATTTTGATGAGTATAATAAGAAACTGTACGGGGAAATAGAATGGGCCAGCAAATCAGAGAGTCTTATGATGGGGGATTTTAATTTCCCAGATATTGACTGGAATTTGGGGGCTGGTCACTCACACACTAGCAAGGCTTTTGTGGATTTATTGGATGATTGTTTTCTACATCAGCATGTTCGGGAGGCAACTAGAGGAAGTAATACTCTTGATTTGATTATCAGTAGTGATTCTTTATGCATTAAGAATCTGCAGGTAAATGAACCACTAGGTGGGAGTGATCACAGTGTGCTGAAGTGGGAGTTACTCAAAGAGGTAACTACCATTAGGGGTAAAGGGAAGGGTTATTGCTTTCGTAAAGGCAACTATGATGGTCTGAGACAGTATTTAAATTCTATACAGTGGGACCAACTGATGATGTTACCGACAGCAAATTCAAAATGGGAAGCATTCAAAGAACTTATCTTGGAAGCTACTAGGCTTTACATACCAACTAAGAAATATTGTTCAAGGTGTAGGCCTAAGTGGATGTCAGATGAACTAATGAGACATATGGCAGAGAAG
Source organism: Mastigoproctus giganteus (assembly GCF_048544385.1). NCBI lineage: Eukaryota > Metazoa > Arthropoda > Arachnida > Uropygi > Thelyphonidae > Mastigoproctus > Mastigoproctus giganteus. The sequence continues at coordinate 33,293,994 of NC_143581.1, forward strand.
AAAAATGCATGGGATACATACAAATTAACACATGACACAGAAGCCTATGATAGATACAAGTTGATCTGTAACAAAGTTACAAAGGAGGTTAGGCAGGCGAAGGCAGATTACGAGAAATCTTTGGCAAGGGATGCAAAGAAAAACAGCAAAGAGTTCTTTACTTATGTAAACTCTAGCAGGAAGGGGATGAATCAGATTGGTCCACTTGATATCGATGGGTCAACTGTTGATGATCCTGCTCAGGTACCTAACAAACTGAATGAATATTTTGCATCGACATTCACACATGAGGAGTTATTCAGCGAGAGGAATGCCAGAGGTGTATTCAACTCTGGCAGTAAGCTAGAGAATCTTGTAATAACTGAGTAAAGTGGAGGAGAAATTGTTGAAGATAAATACAAGAAAGGCACCTGGGGTGGATGGGATCTATCCAGTTATATTAAAGGAGGCAGCAAAGGAAGTAAGCAAACCCTTAGCCATAATTATGAGAGCTTCCTTGGACTCAGGGGAAGTACCCATGGACTGGAGATGTGCAAATGTGACCCCAATTCACAAAGGAGGATCAAAGGGCGACACAAGTAATTATAGACCTGTTAGTTTAACTTCTGTTCCTGGAAAATTAATGGAGGCACTGGTTAAAGAAGCACTGCAGGATCATCTAGACAAGACTTCAGTTATAGCTCAGACACAGCATGGTTTTGTTAAGGGGAAGTCTTGCCTGACCAATTTGATTGGATACTATGATGCAGTCACAAAAGAACTGGATGCATGGAATAACTTTGATATTATATACTTGGATCTTAGAAAGGCTTTTGATACTGTTGCACATGGAAGACTGCTGCACAAATTGAAGCAGTGTGGCATTGGAGGCAAATTGCTGCTATGGATAAAGGGGTGGTTGAGGGGGAGAAGACAGAGAGTAGTAATCAATGGACACTGCTTATCGTGGACTAATGTTATTAGTGGAGTCCCTCAGGGTTCAGTATTGGGTCCATTATTGTTTTCTGTATTTATAAATGATATTGATGATGGTATATCAAGCTTAACGTCCAAGTTTGCAGATGATACGAAGGTTGGCAGGGTTGTCAAGGACACTACTGACACTATGCTGCTGCAACAGGATCTGGAAAGGTTGAGCAGATGGGCTTCGAGATGGCAAATGAAGTTTAACATTGACAAATGTAAAGTACTACATATGGGAAACAGCAACCCCAGAGCAACGTATCAACTCTGTGGTACTACACTGACAGTGGTAGAGAATGAAAGGGACCTGGAGGTGGTCGTGCAGGCAGATATGAAGTTTTCTGAGCAGTGCAGACGGTCTGCAAGAGTAGCTCATGGTGTATTGTCGATGATACATAGGAATTTTTCTAGCAGGGATAAGGAGGTGATTATTCCATTGTATAAGGCAATGGTCAGACCACACCTAGAGTACTGTATACAGGTCTGGAGGCCTCATTTCAAGAAGGATGTAGAGATGCTGGAACGAGTACAGAGAAGGGCAACAAGATTAGTGAATGGAACAAAGGGGGTGCTCTTACGAAGAAAGACTTAAGTTTTGCAAATTACAGTGTCTGGAGACTAGGCACCGGCGAGGTGATCTGATAGAGGTGTATAAAGCCTTGAATGGTTTGAGCATGCTCAATGCTGATGGGATTCTTCCTCTTGCTCAGAATAATCACCTGAGAGGGCATAAATTCAAATTGAGAAAAGACAGATGTAGGATAGACGTGAGGAAATTTGGCTTTAGCCAGCGGGTGGTTGGTTGGTGGAATAGACTTCCATCCCTTGTCGTGGAAGTTGATAGCCTAAATAAGTTTAAGGCTCAGCTGGACAGGTATTTCGAACGAACAGAGGGGTGAAGTGGAAGTGGTTATTTTTTATTTATTTATTTATTATTATTTGTTTTTTGGCTGATGCTGCATAAGCTTGCTTTCTTGCATCAAATGCCTCTACTAATGCTAATGCTATTCGGACAGGTAGTGTAGATGCTTAAACATAACTAAACTTTGTAGTACGATATGTATTTTTTTGTTTTTAGAATAACTGTATTTTAATAAAAAATTTTTTCAGAATATTTATTATTGCAATAAAAGTTTATTTAAAACATGAATTCGAGTAATTACAGTACTTGTTTTTTTCCTTACTTTATTGCACCTACTTGTCATCAAAATTTATTGAGAAAAACGTTTGTTTTTGGAATAATGGTATTAATACCAGTATCCTGGTTTCATAAATTAAAAATATTGAAATACCGGTATTAAGATTTTGACCAGTATTGTAAGCCCTAGGTACCATTCATTCTAGTTGACTTATATTACTGTGTTTGCTTACTCTTTCCAGTTAATGTATGCATGAAAATAGAGAATGGAAAGTTTATTAAGATGGCTGTGTATACACAGAAGACATCTTTCATGCTCCATAGTGATGTGTACTAGTGTTGAACAATACCAGCTTCCTGGTCATGTTTGGTTTCTTTTTTAGTGTAGATTCCTTTTTTTATTTGGCTTTATATACTAGGTTCTTATTATTTTTTACAGTTTGGTGCATTTGCAAAAACAAGAGTTAGCCACAATGTCTACTAGTGATCAAGAAGAGGTAAGCTATGAGAAGTACTAATTTTTTTCCCTAATTATGTGTTTTGTAGTGATGCGTGAGAGCAGTTTTTTACAGGTTGAGCAAAATTCAAGTGAGAATTTATAAAAAAACAATATGTAGTTAAGCAAGTAAATAAACTTGCTTACCTACAAATACTTTTTATTACACAAATTAAGTTGACGTATTACAAGTTATGTTCAATATTTATGCATAATATTTTAATGTTTTTAATATTTATTATAAAAGTAAAATATTCATACGTATTAGGGTCCTATTTCTTTAATCACACTAATATCTTCCATGAAGGAATACAAGTTTTTCAACATGTTTTGCTAGATTTTCTCTCCTCAGTGCAACTGTTTCTTGTAACCTGTTGAATATCCCTCACTTGCTGCTGGGGCCAGCAGTGGCATATGTTTGATATCCTTGTGCCACCATATGAAAGGGTACTCGTTCTGAAGAGTAGCAGGTTCTTCGAAATTCTGTTTTAATTTTTCATTAGTTAGATATGTACTGGTATACTTGTAGATGTGATTTTTTTAAAATCCTCCAGAACTTGCAGATGAGAACTGTTCTCATCTACAGCTCATTTGCCTTCTGAATTTGATCCTGAAGGGTCATGTTCAGAATGTGCCTGTCTTGTATAGTAATCTGTGATGTTGTATATGTCATGCAGGGTTCTTTTCTTTTTCATTTCACTTTTGTCTTTAATCTGAGATCTAAAGTGTTGCAATATTTTGATAAGAGGAAAATCAATATTTTATTGATTTTTAATAAGCAATTTAGCAAATTAAACTACACTTTTGATTTATTCCTTTTTTACAAAGCTACTGAACATTAATTCAGTTTCACTAAATAAGAGCATGTTTGTTAAAAGTTCACAAATTCTTCATAAAACATTTCTTTTGTAATTTGGCCAGTTGGTAATAACACACAAACCAGTCTGACTTCTAGTTTTCACTCGTTTGTTGTGAAACACAATCTGTTAATGTCATTCCAGGATCGGATGTTATAGTTGCCTGTTCTTTTATAAATAATAATGACATTATATATTTGCTGTTCCAATTCCAGCATGTTGCATCTGCAGGTAACAGTTCACATTCAGATTTATTCAACTAACTGAAGATTTTGAAGCCTTTTAAAAGCTACATTGCTTCATTGATAATAATCCACAACTGCACATTCCTTTGAAAGTGTCGAAAATTCCCTCTCCCTTGTATATTCGCATCATTCCAGTTGCAGTTTGTTTCTCTATTTCTCTCTCTCTGTGGACACAATAAAATTTGTTCCCTTAACACATTTGTAAAAGAGTAAGAAACTGCAATAGCCCTTTATATCAACATAATGAAATCATTATGTCTTATAAGGATGTTTAAGTTCTATATGTTTAAAATTACAAAGCTTAAACTTTTGAATTATTCTTTGACAACTTCTCTGTCGCCCTAAAAGGTCTGTGTTAGCCTATAGTGAGAATGAGATCAGAAATAGAACAGCTGGGAAAATTAAACAAGGAGCAGGAGTGCAGTAGCACCCGCTCTTTGAGTATACTGGGGTTCAAGCCCCTGACTTCTAAATATGGTCGATATGCCAACCCACACTGGACCAGTGTGGCAGATTATGGTCCATTTTCCTCAACGTGAATTGCTGATGAGGCTTCCATCCTGCAGTGGGTTGATAATGCAAATGGTTGCAATTTTTACAGTGAACCCTCGATTTTAGACACTAATGGGGAGTGGGGATGTCTGTTATTGCCGAGTATCTGTGAAATCGACAAGTTATTTTTCAAGACCGTTTGTATACTGCATTGAAATTTCAAGCAGTTACTCTGTATTATTTATTAGAAACATTGAAATTAAGTTTAAAAAATATTTTAAAAATATTATTTACCATGACCTTATTGGTCGGTGTATAGTACAGGGCGAGTAGAAGATAATTTACCATGTCATAGTGATGGCTGAAAAAACTATTTAGAGTCAGAGCTAAGAAGTTGAGATAGTGGTGAACCTTCAGATTCTGGAATGGTATTCCCAATTCATTCAGCTAGTTTCTTACAAGCTAAACTCACTTTAGCACTACATTGCACCTATAGTTATGCACTGTTGTACAGACCACTTATAAACTGTATCTTTGAGATTAATACTGGTTGCTACTTTTGTGTTTTTTTGTTTTAAGTAAAGATTCAAATTTTTACTAAGTATAGGTTTTGAAATTATTTGTATTATTTTCCCAGAGTTACTATATGGGAAATGCAATAACCCGTCTGTTGCAGCACTACTGGCTGTGTTCTGTTATTCCTTTTCTATCACCTAATAGTTTGTTTGTTTGTTTTTTTTTCTTCCATCTGTATTCCTTACAGATGCAGGGAAAGAGACATACCAGAGTCTAGCCTCTCTGACAGCTTTAATTTCTACACAACTCAGGAGCACATACTTTCTCTTTGACCAGTTTTCTTAGGGGGCAGTGGTCATATTCAGTGTACAGATATTTTGTTTTGTTGAAAATGTTTTTGTTTGAGTTATTGAATGGCTGTGTCACAGAATGTGATACAATCTATACACACTGGCCACCCACCAAGAGTCTATGGAAATCTCTTTTAACCAAATCTGTCTTTGTTGGGGGGTGAACTAGAAAAGGAAAGTTTCACTGTGACTGTTAGTATGATGGGAATTTAGCTGAGGAAATTTCATGGATGTTTTGCACCTGAGTGTCAACACGGGTCTTACTGAGCTCTTTCTTATATGCCTTTGTATTTGTTCCTGCAAGGCAATTTTTCTGTTACACAAATATGTCTTATAAGGATGTTTAAGTTCTATATGTTTAAAATTACAAAGCTTAAACTTTTGAATTATTCTTTGACAACTTCTCTGTCGCCCTAAAAGGACCTCTAGTTATTACATGCAGTTTTTCTGTAAACTTGAGGTTATTTCTTATCAAATAACCTTAAGGCTGTCTATGACTTTTATATTTATATACAGTTGAAGTTGCTTATAATGAGCATCAAAGGACCGACAATTTCCTTGTTATAACTATTATATAACTATTGGTGATAACTGTCCTGCACATCTAGGGATGTGCAGGACAGTTATCAACTAACAATAAAATATTTTTGTTCTTTTTTAATAGCTCCTTATTTCAATCATTTATGTATTTCCGAAAAATATCCAGTCATCCAAGCTTTCTTGTTTGCAGTGTAATCCACAGGAAGTTTCCTTACGTTTTTGAAACACTGAGGTTTTAACGTTTTTCCGATAACAAACAGTTTTTTTTTATCAGTTCCTGTCATATTTGCGCATGTGAGCACCATCAAGCGAGCCTTTGATTTTTTCCACCAACACATTTCCCCCCTTAAATTTAAATGTATTGTCAGGTGTCAAATTATAAAAAAGTCCTGTTTTGTCGCCGTTGTTGTAGTAGTAGTAATAGAGGCATGCGATGCAAGAAAGCAACGTATGAGCTTATTTTTATTTTTTTTTTTTTTTGGCTGTAGCATCAGCCAAAAAAAAAAACAATTTCGCACAACCATTCCCTCTAAAAAATTTTCCAGTTCCTCCTTGAATTTATTTAAGCTGTCAATTTCCACAATGACAGATGGAAGTTTGTTTCAGCAATTAACCACCCGCTGGCTAAAGGCAAATTTCTGAACATCTATTCTACAACTGCCTTTCCTCAATTTGAATTTGTGTCCCTGTAGGCTCATAATCTGAGAAAAGCAGAAGGATCGCATCAGAATTCAGCATGCTCAACCCATTCAAGGCCTTATACACCTCAATCAGATCACCTCGCGGGTGCCTAGTCTCCAGCCGCTGAAATTTGCAGAACTTAAGCCTTTCTTGGTAAGAGAACCCTTTGTTCCACTCACCAATCTTGTGGTCCTTCTCTATACACGCTCAAGCAACTCGACATCCTTCCTAAAATAAGGCCTCCAAGACCTGTACACAGTACTCAAGGCCTAACCATTGCCTTGTACAAAGGGACAACCACCTCCTTTTCCCTGCTAGCAAAATTCCTGTATATCATTGACAATACCCCATGACCTGCTCTGGCAGCCCGTCTGCATTGCTCAGAAAACTTCATATCTGACTGCATAATCACTCCCAGGTTTTTTTTTTTTTTTTCATTTTCATTTTCTACAACCCTAACTGTACCACTCAGTTGGTAAGTTCCTCTGGGGTTACTTCTACCCATATGCAGTACTTTTCATTTGTCAATGTTAAACTTCAGTTGCCACTTCTCAGCCCATCTGCCAAAATTTTCTAGATCCAGTTGCAGTAGTACAACTGTTGTAGATGTCTTCGTCATTGAAATCGTTTCTGATTTCTGCCCAAACACGGTCAATCCATTCATTTGTCATTGTTGGATCTGCAGATTGAGATTATCCACTAATTTTTGCATAAACAGTGTTATGTCTGTTTTTAAATCGATCCAGCCAGCCGCTGTTACACACAAAATCGTCACGTCCAAATTGTTTAGCAAATTTTTCTGCTTGAGCCTTCAAGATTGGATCGTCTATTGAAAATCCAGCACTTCTTTGTGTGGTGAACCATTGAACCAATGCTTCAGCAATATTTTTAACCTCGCACTTTCTAAATTTTTTATTTTTTTTTATTTTTCGGTTATATTCTTTTCCGGTGCCAATATGTAAATATCTTTATTCTTCCACAGTGTCAATACACTTGAAGAGAACAAAGAACTTTTTGCACCAAGTTCTAACTCACGAATAATTTTGACTTTTTCGTGAATCAAGAGACACTTTCTTTTGTTAGTAGACATGTTTCCAAAGGAAAGGTTCGTTTCTAACTGATTTTACTTTAAAATGATAAAGTGATCTGCATACAAAGTTCCTAGAAGTCCCAAAATAAATTTATGGTTCAGTGAAAACAAGACAATCAGTAAATAGGGTAATGCGACAAGCAGAATGCCAATGCACTATTGTAAGCCCCAGCCCCCGGAAGGATAAGGTCATAAACCGGCGGCTAATCCTATGCGGGTGGTCATAAAGCTAAGTCGCGTTTTTCATTTTCGTCTATTCGAAGAATTGGATTTTTTCGATGGCCTGAGCAGTTAAGAATGTTTGTATAGTTACCAAAGTTTGTTCGGTATATCCATGTAGTATGCTTGTTATAACAGTGAGCGAATGTATGGGAATACGTGTAAATTAAAATCATTATGGCTTTTTGCTCGTTACAGCCGTGATCTCGTTATTTCTGTGCTTGTTATAACCAAGTTCGACTGTATTTTTTTTTTTTTTTTTTTTTTTGCTATGGGCTAATATTAGTACTAATACTAAAATGAAGCTGGAAATTTTGGCACAAGCCATTTGTGATATGCTATGTTCTTATTTTGAATAGCCTTAGCACGTTTATTGAAAAACCAAGATTCAGATAGAGGATGAGATTTCACGGTGCAGTGGAGAATAATGGATTTCGCCTCTTAAGAATAATTTCACTGACAGTGTGGACAACATTAGGATTGGAAGGTTTAAAACAGTAATCCAACCAAGGAAATTCATCCCATTCCATGGTATTGTAATGCCAAACGACATGGGAACAGTCACTCCTTTGGAAAAGAGACTATTATCAAGTTATGATCTGAAGTACCTAGCAATAACATTAACCATAATGAAGGATAGTTCGTGAGGAAAAGATCAAGGTTCGAGTGTGTGGTTAAGATTATCTGGTATCTTAGTAGGTAAATGAACAAGTTGCGTAAGGATATTAACAGTTACAAATCTTCCCCACCCTCTCTCTCTTGACCAATTGGGTTCGTGCACCTAGAAAATTGAAACCAGCTGGAGTTACGAAACTTTAATCTGGTATTGATGGTGGTCACCTGACAGGTGACATGCCATCTGCAAAAATAACATTTCCAATGGTAATTGATTAAAAATCTGATGTTTTTTCTACCTTCCTAAATATAGGCTCCTCCGTAGCCAGGTGGGAAGGAGCAGCAGTGCGTAGCACACGCTTCTTGATTAGACCGGGGTTTGAGCCCGTCACCACCAAATATGGAGGATGTGGAAAGGTTAGGGAATGACCACCGCATATCCCAGAGCAATATGGCCTTAGTTGCTAATGCTCCAAATAACAAACAAACCTTAAATATAGTCCAAGTTTTATAGCAATATTTTCTGAGTCATTTTCTTACAGGTTCTGTACAGAACACTGTATGAAAATAAATGTGTTGTTAATTTTTGAAATAATATATTTGAAATTGTGCACAAGAACTTCTTAGGTGATCTCTCCACTTTTTTGCAACTATTTGGCTTTTTGCTTAAGGAGTGGTGTGGTACTGGACAAGTGCAGATGCTGTGTTTATAGTTTCAGGTTACTTATTTTTCTTCTTCCACTAGTTCATTAATATGCAAGATACTTATTTTCAAATTTTGCATTCTGTAATGTGCACCAAATTCAATAAATTTTGAAATAAACCTGAAATGGAAGTAACTAATAGAATTGAAACATGTTTTTTTTTTAAAATTATATATAGTCATTATAATAAGGTATGTTCGTGTCAGCCGGCACCTGGGATTTCTTCCATCTCATTATAATATACACTGAGATTGCTTTGCATCACCAATACCCCCTTGTATAGGAATGGACTGATCTGTGGTGCTAGTGAAGGCTCAAAGTGAAGAACAGCTAAAATGTAGCACTGACTTTTTTGTCTGTGAGGAAGAACAGATAAGTGTTGATTTTTCTGACTTTGATCGAATGATTGCGAGGGCAAGATATGCAGGTACCGGTATCTCAACGATAGCAGACATGGTTAAATGCTCCCATTCTGTGGTGTCACGAGTGTACCGTGACTGGTTGAACAACTAGCCAAAGGTTACATGTGTGATTGATGCCTGTGGTGAGCACAGTAACAACATAGGAATATCAAGATCAGTATATGCACATGGACTATGTACTGGACTAGCTCGTATAAGCCATCATGGATATCCATGCTCAGTGTAAGATACAAGAAATTGTGCCTTGTATAGGCACATCAGCACCAATATGTGGAAAACTCTTGCCTGGTCTGATGAATCCCATTTGCAACTCTATCGTGCTCATGGGTGTATCTACATTTGGAGAGGGCAACAGAGGCCATGTCACTGGGATACGCTGTTGGTGTTCAGCAGGCTGGAGGTGGTAGCGTTATGGTTTGGGGGTGTTTTTATGGCGTGTTTCACTTTGACCAATTTTGGTCAAAGAAAAAGCATGCCACAGACCTGATCACTATTAATCAATGGCTCGATGGGAATACTCTTCTGTGGTTGCTGACCGAGTACATCCGAGGGGATGTACTTGGTCAGATTTCACACAAGGCCTGGCAGGTTGCTAACTAGTTTCAGGAATATGACAATGAATTCTCTGCAAATGTAGATGCAAAGTACTCATTCAGTTTGTCTGCAATCTGAGCAGAGTCGTCAACAGTTAATCCATTTATACCCAGTGGATCAATGTAATTCAGCCCCTTCCTTCTACTGTTTACATAAGTAAAGAAGTCTGCTCTCTGCTGTAGGCATCTGTATCACATGGTAATTTGTGTGTCCAATTTGTTTTTCTTTGTTGCCACAAATTTCATCATTTAGGTGCCTTGAATGGGTTAAAAAGCCTAGTAGCTTCTACAATAATATCCCTGAATGTTTCCCATTTAGAATTTGCTCTTGGTGACTTCATCAGTTGGTTCACTGTGTAGAATTTTAAAACTGTCTGAGACCACTCTAGTTGCCTTTATGAAAGCAAAAGCCCTTTCCCTTTACAGTAGTTACATCTTTTAAGTAAATCTCACATCAGTATACTATGGTTGCTGCCACCTAGTGGGGCTTTTATCTGCAGAGAAAAGGCCATTGCATGAAAGGTCATGAAAGATAAAAGCTTAATGCATGAACCTGCAGATAAAAGCTTAATGCATGAACCTGCAGATAAAAGCTTAATGCATGAAAGGTCATTGCAGATAATCAGATCAAAGGTATTGCTTTCTCCTGTTGCCTCTCTAACATGCTGGTGTATATTCAAGAGATTTTAAGTTAGAGGAAATTTCAGATTACAAAATCTCTGAAACGGAATATCAGAATAGACATGTATATGTTACTACCTTTGAAGGAAAAGGAATCGTGGAACAGATAATTAGGGCAACTAAGATGCACAGTAGTTGAGGCAGCTGCCCTACAAGATTAATTTCACAATTTTGAATAAATTGTGAAATTGAGATTCTATCAGAAAAATAAGTGGAACTAGCCTTGTAGGTGAAAATGGACATCATTGAGATTGGAACTGAGGCTACATATATTTGTGAAATGAATGAGGATTAGGTCTTTTTGCAGGTAGATTTTTCTGTTAGTTTGAGTGCTTGTGGTGCATTGAATGGATAAGGTAAAAGTGGGTGGGGGAGTTGTATGAATTAATGAAATTTTTGGATATGACATACACGCTGCAAGTTATTTGTTATTGTTATTATTTTGGTTTTTAGGAGCATTAGCAACTAAGGCTATATTGCTCCGGGATATGCGGTGGTCATTCCTTGACCTTTCCGCATCCTCCGTATTTGGTGGTGACGGGCTCGAACCCCGGTCTAATCAAGAAGCGTGTGCTACGCACTGCTGCTCCTTCCCACCTGGCTACGGAGGCGCCACACGCTGCAAGACTATACCCATCTAATTGACATAATGTGTCCTCAACAGTGCTTTCCATATACAAACTATTCAGATGCTCTCCCATCACTGACTGGCACAGTAGAGGAACAGAATGTAAAGAATAGTGGATCTCACCATGATGCCCTCCATAACCTCAAAAAATATTATCTATACTGCATGATATAAGAGATGGTGAGGGATGTCGTGGGGGTGGTCCCTGATACTGGCCATTTTTTCTGGCACATATGCACTTTTCAGAAATCAATAAGAGAATTGCAGATGGCAGAAAGGCTATCGGCGTGCTAAATTCTGTTCTGTGGAGCAGAAATATTCTAAATAAAATAAAGAAACTTATATTTCAAACAACTGCACAAAGTCTTATACAGCCAGGCCTCACATAACGCGTGTTTCAGTTACCGCTATTCGAAAAAAAATTATACCACTTTACACTATGCACATTTCCAGTTAACGCAATCTTTTTTTTTTATGCGATAGTTGAAAAAGATTTGAATCGCGTGTCGGATGGGCAATAAACAAAGGTTTGCCTGCTGCCCGCCTCGGTGTGTTCCATCAACCATTGGAAGAAGACGTGTTACTTGTTTGTCTTCCGCTAATAAAGTCAATGTAGACTTGCGTTTAAAAATTCAAATTTTTAAATGAGCCAGATGAAAACGTTACCGCGAAGGAGATAACAGTAAAAAACTAGATGAAATCTTTCGTGTCGCAGAGAACCTTAAACAAAAGGTTTGAGGTTATCTGCGATATTTATTTCGCCAGGGCCCAGAGAAGATTGTTGTTGGCTATCGGAAATTGATTGATGAAAAGAGAATGCCAACACTGTTCAAATATTTCTGCAACAGTCATTTCTTCATTGTGTATTTTATGTCAGAGGTTCCCAAACTTCCTCGGTTCACGGCACCTTTAGTGTCTCAGTAATTTTTTCACAGTGCACCTAGACCAAAAGAAATACCTAACAGTTCCGTTTAGTAGTGAGGTCCAAGCAACTTAATAAGAAATGTTGAAACTGTGAACTACCTCAAGCAGCTAGTAGTTCGTGTGGCGTCCGACAGATGTCGAGTATCACTGTGTTTCCCTTGAAAATTTAAAATATTCCGCAGCGCTTGGTTTGGGAACCACTGTTTTATGCAATAAACATTTAATCCCATAATTATTTTAATCATATTTTACATTGTATACAGTTAAAAAGTTATTTAAAAGGTATTTTTAAAATTCTTTATAGACATTCCCAGAAGGTCAAGGACCAATTATAATTTTTCCTATTGATTATTATATTTGATAAACGCGCTTCTGTTTTGCTTGATGCGCTCGTGGGACAAATTAATCGCATTAATCGAGGCTAGCCTGTACCGTATGGAGCAGAAACCTGGACTTTGAATAGGCAAGGGGAAAACAAATTGCTCTCCACAGAAATGGAATTCTGGAGATGTTCAGAACTTCTAGAAGAGACAGAAAACAGAATGAAGACATACGAGAGAAAATGGAAGTGAAAAAGAATATTATTACAACTATCGAAGAAAAGCATTTAACATGGTGTGGACATATAAAACAGATGCAAGAAACCAGATATCCAAAGGCTATCCTGGAATGGATACCTCCAGGAAGAAGGAGAAGAGGAAGACCTAGGCGGACAAGGATGGATAGAGTAAAATAAGATGGATAGATAGATAAACTGGTTCTGCATTCTTATTTAATGCAGAACCAGTTTCTTTCAAGTTTTCAATCAATCTTTTAATGGCGTGACTGACGGTTCTGGTTTATTGCAGTTAATATTGAAATGGAGGCAAAATAAGCATTGAATGGACATGATTTTGTCATTATGTTTATAATATGCTTAAATGGAGAATTAATGTTGTGCAATTGCCTACTGCATCATGATCTTTAAATGATATTATGCTGACAACACAAGACAGGTAACCAAATTACTCCTACCCAGTGGTGTATGAGAAAGCTGGTTTTTATAATTGTCCCTTTCTGTTCCACATTCTGTTTAATTTAAGGAAAGCTTCCTCAGTCATTTTCTGAAATTCCTTAATTACATTTATTCTAGCTGCCATAACTTTTGTTTTGAAAATCCTGAAAATCAACATCCCTTCAGTGTGCTTTTTATACTCTTTAATTATTCTTGTAAGTCAGTTACAGGGGAAAGGTATTCAGAAACTCTTATTTCACAATAAAAAGAACATTATCATGGTGTTATTTATAATTTTTACTTGCCCACAGACAATGTGTCTTCCTTCTGATTGCATTTCTTGAGTACTTTGTGATTTATGAGAAATTTAATAGTATTTAATAGTATGATCTCTTGGTATAAATCTATTATGAATTTTGCCTGTGTAGTCAAAAAATAATTCTAGCATAACCTTCAGACTTGTCAATTTGAATTTTTTTTATTCCTGGGAAACTTCAGTTCAGAGGATTGACATGTTTTCTGCAGAATGTAAAGATAACACCACATTTCGTCTCTTCTCACTATTTTATGTACCCGGCCGTCCACATGGTGCAACAGGAAATGTGATTCATCAGACCAGGCAACCTTCTTCCAATCACTCAAGGTCCAGTTTCGATGCTCGCATGCCCATTGTAGGTGCTGTCGCCAGTGAACGTGGTTAGCATGGGCACTCAGAGCAGCCCCATTTTCAGCAGTGTTCGATGTACTGTGTGTTGTGACACATTAATCCCGTCACCGGCATTACAATTACCAGTGAGTTGTGCCACGGTTGCCCTTCTGTTACCACGTACCATCCGGGAGAGCCTTCACTCATCTCAAGCATCGATGAGCTGTGGTCGTTAAACACCTCGCTGGCGGTACATGGGTTTCCCCTCCTTGAACTACTTTCGGTAGGTACTAACTAAAGCTGACCGTGAGCATCCCGCCAGCCATGCCATTTCGGATATGTCATCTGGCCATTACAATTTGGCCTTTGTCAAACCCGCTTACGTCTGCTACCTTTCCCATCTGAAGAACAAGAGTAACACTGATTAACGGAGCTCAGTATCAGATGTTTTTTATACCATGTCCCGACCCACGCATCTTTTGCCAAAAATTTCTCGTAATCTGCCTTCGCTTGCCTAACCTCCTTTGTGACTTGATTACAGACTAGCTTATATATATCATAGGCTTCTGTGTCACCTGATAATTTATATGCAGCCTATGCATTTTTTTCTCTGCCACGAGTCTCATTAGTTCATTTGACAACCATTTAGGCCTAAATCTTGAACAAAATTTCTTAATAGGTGGCGCCTCTGTAGCCAGGTGGGAAGAAGCAGCAGTGCGTAGCACACACTTCTTGATTAGACCGGGGTTCGAGCCCGTCACCACCAAATACGGAGAATGTGGAAAGGTCAGGGATTGACCACCGCATATTCTCGGAACAATATGGCCATAGTTGCTAATGATCCTAAAAACCAAATAACAACTTAACTTAATAGGTATGAAATGTTTAGTAGCTTCCACTATTAATTCCTTGAATGCTTCCCACTTAGAATTTGCTGTTGGCAACATCATCAGTTGGTCCCACTGTACAGAATTTAAAAACTGTCTGAGACCACTATAGTCACCTTTACGGAAGCAAAAACCCCTTCCTTTACCCCTGATGGTAATTATATCTTTAAGTAAATCCCACATCAGTACACTGTGATCACTGCCACCTAATGGTTCCTTTATCTGCAAATTCTTAATACAAGAATGATCACTGCTGATAACCAGATCAAGAGTATTACCCTCTCTGGTTGTCTCTCGAACATGCTGCTGCAGAAAACAATCATCCAATAAATCCACAAAAGTCTTACTAGTTGTGCGGGTGACCAACGCATAAGTTCCAGTCTATATCTGGGAAGTTAAAATCCCCCATTATAAGACATTCTGATTTACTAACCCACTCTATTTCTCTGTACAATTGTTCATTGTACTCATTCGAGTCATTAGGTCTATAACACACTCCTACTCATATTTTTGCTTTCGAAGTGCTTATGTCACACCAAATTGATTCAACAGTGCACTGTTCATCTATATCCACTGGATGCACTTCTTTTGATTTTATGTTTTTCCTAATTAACAGCATAACACCTCCTCCCATCCTATCCTGTCTCTCCTTTCTGTACACATTGTACTCCGCAAATTCCAGTTCTGCATTCCTTATATCTGTGTGACACCATGTCTCTGCTATCCCAACAATATCCGCCTTTAATGTCTTGACCAACACTTCAAATTCATCAAATTTATTTACTGTACTTCTGGCATTGGTATACATACAAGCAGGGCTTTTTTTGTGACGGTACGGCGTACCGGCACCTTTTTTACAGCGTGCCAGCACGGGTGACACGTCTGGCACGCAGTCGGTGTCAGCCATGCCAGCTGCTTCCATCTATTATGGAGATCACGTGACAATGGGCGGAGTCAGCACCTGTCAATCACGGCCGTATCACTAGCAGTCTGGAAGGGGTACCCGTTTCTGAATCTCGACCAAAACTTCATTATGAAATTATTTTTACTTATTTTTTTACTTGGTACTTACCGTATTTTTACATTTTACTTATTATTTTTTATTTATTAAATAAGACTCATCTTTGACTTATATTTAATATACTTGTATAATAAAAAATTTATGCTTAATAAAATGTGTGTTAATAAAATTAATGGTCAAGATTCAGTATCGGATATAGCGTACCAACTGCTAGCGATACGGCCGTGATTGACGGGTGCCGACTCCGCCCAGTGTCACGTGATCCTTAACAGACGGAAGCAGCTGGCATGGCTGACACCCAGCCGTGTCACCCGTGCCGGCACGGAATTTTTCTTGATAGCAAAGAATGAGTACCAGCACCTATTTTTTTTACAAAAAAGCACTGCATACAAGTATACACGTACCTATTCTTATTATTAGTTACCCTAACACATCCCATATACCCACCTGTTTCATGATGACTGTCCCTGAAATCCCCAACTCCCCTCACTCCACACCGCTGCTTATTCTAATAGAAATAGTGCAAGAATCACCTCTGCCTGCAGCTACTTTTAACCTTTTAGTCTGTGAATCCCCCCCAAGCTAGCAGTTTTCCGACCCACCTAACACTGCCTCGATAGCATCAGCAAATATTCTTGCACCCTTTCTATTTAAGTGTATCCCATCCCTGTAGAAGCAGTCTCTCCTGTTAACAAGCACAGACCAGACTGAAAAAAATTCTAACCCTTGAGCCTTGCACATTTCCTCCAGGGCCGAATTGGTTGACAAGGCTATCATCATGTACTCCCTCCTATCGTGTCTGGGCAGAATTGCAAACACTTCCAAATTTAACCCTAATTCACAACTTTTTTGCAAAATTGACCTGTACTTGTTAAATCTGCAGATCTCCTACTCTTAATGTCGTTGGTGCCAGTCTGTGCAACAATATCACCCTTTGTCTCTTAAAAGATGATATATGCTTTACAACGTCATAAACTTTTGCCCCTGGCAGACATACCCTGGTCCTATTCCATCTATCCTTTTTACATGATATATTCCCCATCTCTCTGACAATAGAGTCACCAACGATAACTAACTCCTGTGGGACCAGCACATTCTGACTTGGAGGTTGCCGCTCTGTTGCCTGATGCCCAGGAGTGAGCTCTAGCATTGATTTGGGCAGCTGAGAGCTTGACGGGCCCCTCACATTAATTTCTTCGAGGGCATCTATCCTACACCTCAAGCTCTCATAGACGCCCATCAGAATGCTGAGCTGATGCCTAATTTCTAGACACTCTGCACCTGGCACACACAAAGACATCCTCCTTGGCTAGATCATGTTGTGTTCCAGAGAGTTTGGCAAACATTTCACAAGTTGCACATTTTTTTAGGCTGTGATGCATTGGAGAATTGGTCCCCTCAGTTCTCCCCCCGAGTCACAGCACTCCTGCCACTTTGTGCCCGTTGCTTTTCTGCTCTAGTCTGGGGCATGATATTTTAAATTAATAAGTTCAATAAATTTAATTAATTAATTGTCAATACTACACTATCTAATAGAATACTAAATGCAGGGATGCGAATTACGCTATATAATTTTTTACATGCTTTTTACATGGCGTCCATTATTCGGCGCACATGACGTGACATGTGGTGATGTTTGTAACTTGGTTTTGTAAATGCACATAGGATGGGAAAGAGCAAGTATAAGAGAGTGAAATCTAGACGCAGCTGTCCAACTGGCTTACCTAGTGTAAAGGATATCCAAGAAGAAATTGAAGAGTTACATGAAGATGTTAAGGAATTATCTACAGTTCAATTAGTTATAGAGAAGTTGCAGAGTCCCAGTGCAGATGATAAGGAAAGTGCAGCATGCACTATTGCTAACTTTGCTACCCAAGCTGATGTGGTATCATCACTTCTAGATAACAAGGTTATAAAGATTGCAGGTCCGCTCCTTGTCGATCCTAGTTTGGCTGTAAGGCATGCCATCAGTGGTGCATTAAGGAATTTGTCCTTGTTTGGAGGACATAAAGTGGCTCAAGCTATGGTGGACCAAGATCTGATGACCCCTCTGGTTTCCCTTTTCAAGAAGTATAACTGTAACTGGTCTCCAGCCAAAGCATCAGAGAGAAAATTGGGTTCACAAGCAGCACGAAATTCATCAGAAGCAAGATTACTGCAAACAAATGTGGACACTAGGACTGAGATTTTTATAGAAGCTACATATTTATTATGGAATATGTGTGAAAGTAGTAGTACTGCAGTGGATATTTTTAATCACCACAAGCTTCTTCCTATTCTCCTGCGATGCTTAAGTGTAGATATTTATGGATTTGATGTTGTTGTTGCCATCTGTCAGTGTCTACATGTTGTGTCAGAAAATAATACTAAAGCTGTCTCTTTACTTACCAAAAGTGGTACCTTACAAACTATTCAGACCCTAATGGATTTAGAAGGACAGGACCCTTCTGTTGTTCTCTTGAGAACACTGGTAGCAGGAATAATTATGAATTTGCAATGCGATAAAATATCATCTTGTTCTCATATAATGGTAACATCAGTAATAAAAGTTATTAAGGAAACACTAATCACTCCAGTTATAGCTGACGTCGAGAACTTTAAAAAGCTACTTAAGGTGGAACCTGTAAATCATCTTTTTGAAGAGGTAAAGAATGTGCTAACTGCTAAACAAGTGGCATTAGAGATACTGACAAATATTTGTTGCAGTGAAGATGACACAGATGATTGGGAAGATAACAGCGAGGGCAGTGATGAAACATCAATGGATATGGATGATACTGAGAATGGAACAAGCATAAAGTGCCCTCTTACTGTACCCTGTGAGGTACATGAAGCTTTGGTCAGCTATTCACTTATGGAAAAAGTTCTTGACCATATTGCTGTTCTACCTGAAAATATTTCTGAAGTATTACAAAGTCATGAGCAAGGAAAAGATGTAATGAAATGGTTTCACACGGTGAGGTGCCGAGCATTACTCTGTATCCATAATTTAATTGAAGCTTTAGATTTGGAAGATTTAGGAGGACCTGAAAAACTTTACAAACTCTGGATCAACTTAACTCATCTAGCCTTTAAACAAACAGATCACAGTGATACTGAATTATTGGAAGCTGCTACCAGCTCAGTTCGTGCTGTATTGCAAAAATTGGCAAGGGAGGGCTCAGCATCAAGTTTCAATCAGATGACAGAATCTGATATACAGCTTCTTGCAACAGTGAGTCACCAGTCAAAGGATGCTAATGTACGTGCAAACATAGTCAGGATTTTAGGAATTCTAGGATGTGTTCTAGGAAGTGACCTTAATGATGTTTCTTACACTCTAGTTAAGGTCATTGGATCGCTCCTCTTAGAAGTAATTACTAAGGATTCAGAACTATGGGTTATTGCTGAAGCACTGGATGCCACTTTTGATGTTTTTGCTGAAGACCATTTGGATCCTATTGTTCAAGAGATTGGTTTGGTTGACAGATTTAGTCACCTTTTACCGGTACTCAAGGGAAAGATTAAGCTTCAACGCAAACAAATGGAAGACCATTTTCCAATCATCATGACTGCAAAGACAAATCTCGTACGATTTATCAAATACAAGAATGAACAGGTGCAGAATGGAAGATGCTGACATAAGTCAACGCAATGAATTGTGTAAATTTAAGTGATTTGCTATTCATGCAACAACCATATAAAAAAAAAAAAAAAAATTTTGCGTTAGAGCTACCTAGTTACCACAATTAAAAATTTGAATTCCTTACCACTCTATACAAAAAAAATGGCTGCAAGATTCGAACGAAACAACGGTTTTACGTATATTAAGTAGTAATCTACAAAAACTCTTATCTAAATTAAAAATAAAAATAACCAGCGTATCTGGAACTATATGGCTACTTATAAAGTTCAATAAAAAATAACAATTAGGTAAATAAAATGGCAAACACTTATCACTTTTTCGGAGCCTGTAATTCACAGCTGTAATTTTTAAAGAGAGTCAGTGCCCTCTCTTTAAAAGATCTTCCACTCTGAGTCATCCTCAGTGATATCATGTCCATATTTGAAGTGCTCATACTATTTAAATATCCTATCTCTTGATAAAGCTTTATTCCAGTTTCTTCAACAATTATTTCTGTGTGTAAAAATTTTTTATTATTTATATTAATGATCTGTCAACCTTATTTCAGTGCATTAACCCCTTCCTGGAACATTTTTTTCCTGAAAATGTACCATAACGGATCAACTTTTTTTTATTTTACAGATTAAAAGTATGCATCATGCGAATATTCATTGTATAGTTTTTTATAAATTTTTTAGTAAAAAATACATGGGAGTAATTAACCCATTTGGGCTATCCCGAGTTATGTCATGTATGCCAAAAGTGTGCAAATTATACAGATTTTTTTAATAAATTAGCACTTGAAATAAAAGAAAGAAACAGAAAAACACTATTCACTACTCATTATATAAATAAATTTAAAAAATCATGTGGAACGCACAAGCAGTAACCTTCCGCCAAAAGTGATAATCGTGAACTAAATACATTCTGACATGGCCACCACAAGTGGATAGGCACGGTAAGCGTCGCTTACGGTCAGCAGGTCAAGAGGGCGTCAAAGTATTTTTCGATATTATTTTCTAATCAATTAACGCTTATCGGTATTCAGCATGTAGGATTGCAAATTTTAGTTTGCTTACTGGTGGCACATAGAAACACTCACTACTGTTTTGACATTGCTGTACAATAAGTAAATATAAGTAAAATGAAAGCCAGTCATCTGCTGCCAGGTGTAAGACAATCCTGAGAAAATAGGTTTCAATCGTAAATTTGGAGGTATTATTGTTTACTTTGGGTTTTATTGTATCCCGTGATATTTAGTGTAGTTCCAAATAACTTTTAAAACTAAAAACGAGATATCTCGGGATAATCTATGAAGGGTTAATGTTGAGTGGCAACTTTATGCAGATGATATTAAACTTTACAAAGTTATTCATCACTCTGGCTCAATAAAAATAACTTGTTTCTAAACCCATTAAAATGTAAATTATGTTGCTTTTGCTCAAATCATGCAGTTAGACCCTCTGCCTTTACTGATTATTATATTGGAAACTCTCTAATTCAGGTGTCGGCAACCTATGACCCGTGTGTCATAGGTTGATAATTATTAGTTCTGCAAATAAAATATAATATATAAAAATAAATTATAAAACATAAACATGAAACAAATGCTTTGAGAAAATATAAATAATAAGATTAACATTTTGGTTTGATTACAAAGTTGCAGAAATGAACATAGGCGGAATACAGCGACATTGTCCGAACGAATCTCATCATTACTCAACGAGCGTTTATTCACTCCTATTCGTTGGCTGGGTGCTCTGACTGCATGCCACTTTGAGCCGACCAATAGGAGCCCTGCCCACCTGCTGATCACACATCTACTCTTGTTTATGTTTACTTCGTCTTTAACGTGAATAAACAGTAGTTCAGTTCAGAAGTGCAAGAACAGTTATCTAAGCAAAATAATTATTATTTTTATTACCATGGACAAACAAAAAACAAAAAAGAGATTATTTCAAGATGTGTGGACTGAAAGGTATGGATGTATGGAAAATGGTGACAAATTGATATGTACTTTATGTACAGATATAATTACTGCCAGGACTTACAATATTGAGCGACACTTTTCTTCAAAACATAAAGATGTGAGTGAAATGCCAAATGATGAAAATTATGAATACATTGCTAAACGTGTATTAAATTATGGAAAACAAAATAAATTTTTGAAGAGATTTGTTACCAGCCACAATTACGCTACATCTGCCAGCTTTGTTGCAGCTCTTAGTATTGGTACCAACGGAAAACCGTTTAGAGATAGCGAATTTTTGAAAAACACATTCATAAATTGTTCCGAACACTTATTCAATGACTTCGCAAATAAAAAAACAAATAATTGAGAGAATTAAAGAAATGCCATTATCGGCCAGAACAGTACAGCGTTGCATTGAAGATATGGCAAAAAATATTGACGCACAGGTCAAAAATGATTTGTTATCTAGTGACGTAATTAGCATTGCACTCGATGAAAGTACCGATGTAAATAGTATGGCTAGGCTGGCAATTATTATTAGATTTGCGTCAATAAATAGTTCGAACGTCAATGAAGAACTATGCGTTCTTGCTTCAATGAATGGCATGACCAAAGGCATTGATATTTTGTGTCAAGTACAAGAGTTTACAAATTTCAAAAATGGGAAAATATTGGATTTAAAAAGTAAATTGTTTTCCATAACAACTGATGGTGCTCCAGCTATGAGAGGAAAAAATTTTGGATTTGTGAAACTAATGGAAAATGAACTTGGCCGCCCACTTTTATCATTCCATTGTATCATACATGGAGAAAATTTATTTGCAAAGGCATCTACGCAACAACTTAAGGATGTATATTATTTGAAACTGACAAAAACTAAAATATTTCTTTTCTTTCCCTTACTAAAAAGCCAATATGAGAAAGAAAATATCGATGAAAGCAATCTAAATATGTTCGAAAGTTGTATTTTGAACATTAAAAGTGAATTTGAAAGTAGATTTCAAAGTTTTAAGAAGCACGGCGAAATGTTTACATTTATAATACAGCCCAACGAAATAGAGGAAAATGTTTTAGATTTGCAGTATTTTGAATATCTTAAAATTGACAATTTAAGTTTAGAAATGATTGATTTTAAAAGTTCAACATTGTGGACGGACAAATTCAAGACGTTGCGGAAAGACTTAGAAAACACAGAAGATAGTCATCTTCTCATGATATCATCGTGTTAGGCATCACTTCCTATGAAGTTTTCATCTTTGAAAAAAAAATGGCTTTGCCATTTTGTCCTGGTTCGGTTCTACTTATAAATGTGAGCAAATATTTTCACACATGAAATTTATTTTAAGTAAGAACAGGAGCAGATTAACTACCGAAAATTCAGACGCTTGTATTCGTCTTAAGGTGACTAAGTATGAATCAGACTTGACTAAATTGACGCCACAAATTCAGCATCGGGGGAGCTATTGATAACGAAGAGAACGCTTATAAATAAAGTTCATAAATTATTAATGAACTAAAACTTGACAATTATATTTGTTTTTATAATAATTAGAATTAGAATTTTTTTTTTATGTTTAGTTTAAAAAGAGTTTAAAAGCATATTGTAATAGTTTTCTCAATAAAATTTATCTTATTATTCACTAACGGACTGTTTTAAAATGAAAATACCCATTGACCTGAACCGTCTTCTTAATAGTCACATTTTGGTTGATTTTGACCCGCAGAGTTTTTCTACAGAGAGCATTTAAGCGAACAGTTTCTATTTTTAGTTTCAAACACTGTTTTCTTGATTTCTATAGCATAGTAGCTCTCTTGCACTACAAGAGGTAGGCAGAAGCCCAGAAAGGAAAACCACCTTTCTGTTTTTTCTATTAGTACTAACTTACTAACTCTGTCGCTTGGTCACCATGTGGCACTGCTCCTGCCTCTCCATGGCGGGGCTGGTAACCTGGGCTGTAAAGATAAACCCCCAGGGCCAAAAGGAGCTATCATGGATTCGAACCATTTTCCACCCTTAGATCCTTCAAGCTCAAGACAAGAATCCTGTCATGAAAATACTAGTCAACCAAAAAGGTTTCAAACTGAAGCACAGTATCCAGACATCCCTAATTTTCTGGTGATACACTCTCTGTCCACACAGCCTGTGGGCAAGTTATCACCATTTATGATTCAAAGACATCTAGAATCTATTGCAGGATCACCAAAAACGGTGAAGCGACTACAGTCAGGAGATCTGGTTGAAACAGCCACATCTAAACATTCTGAGTGGTTATTAAAGACAACATTTGGTGGATTGCCAGTGTCTGTTACTCCTCACAATACCTTAAATTCATCTAGAGGAGTCATCACAGAATGGAACTTAATTGAGTATCTGAGGAGGAATTAGTTCAAGAACTTAGCCATCAAAAGGTAATCGCTGCTAAAAGAATTATGACAAAAAAAGATGGAAATCTCATTCCAACTCGTTCCGTCATTTTAACTTTTAGCACTCCTGATTTGCCATCCTCAGTAAAAGCTGGATATTTAAACTGTCAAATTCGTCCATACATCCTGAATCCTCTTTGCTGTTTTAAATGGCAGAAATATGGCCATTCACAGCAAGCATACAGAGGTGACGCCATCTGTCCTATTTGTGGATCAAAAGATCATTCACAAGCAGATTGTCCAGCAGCAGTTTCCAATTACCCCATCTGCAAAGGCAGTCACCCTGCCTTTTCTAAATTACGTGAATTGTGGATAACAGGCAGGAAAATCCAAAAATACAAAGTAGAACATAAAGTCACATATCCCGAGGCACGCAGACAAATAATGTTGACCGTGCCTAGTCCATCTTATGCCTCTCGCATCCGACGTTTCCACACAACCTCAATTCAAAAAGATGTGTCAATACTGCCCAACATCTCGCTATCTAATTGGGTAAAAGCAACCACAGGGAAAGATAATTCTAAAACCAAAACTAGCAATGCCACCAACACCCCAGTTAGTATCCCAACTGATACTTTGATAGTCTCGAATGACAAAGAAAAATTTAAACCTACTAAAGACTGTAAGGAAACTGATCCACCCACCAACACTATGGAAGTGGATATACACCTAAATTATGAAGAACCTATCCTAGAACTCCATGCCAATGACGCTATGGATACCGGCCCCTTATTCCCAAAAAAAAGGAAAAAAACAGTCAAATGAATCATCCTCAGCCAAACCAAAATAATGCCTAACATCATACAGTGGAACTGTAGAGGACTAAGCAGCCATTCTGATGACTTAAGGGATTTAATCTCTCAATTCAATCCTATAGGTATATGCCTCTAGGAAACATTCTTGTCACCCCAAGTTTCACCGAAATTTTCAAATGATATGATATACAGGCGAGATAGGAGCCCAAAGTTTCCTGCCCATGGAGAAGTAGCCATTCTTGTAAATACTAACATACCATCCAGACTGATCCAAATAAGAACCATCCTAGAAGCTGTGGCAGCTCTGATTGCAGTTGGTATTTCAGTTACCATTGTTTCGATTTATATTCCACCATCTCTACCACTTGCTCTTTCAGAACTTGACAACCTCAGTCCACAACTCCCAACTCCAATTTGTCTTTTCCGTAACTTTAATGGACACCATCCATTGTGGGTATCTGCTACAATGGACAGAAGAGGCAAGTTGATTGAGGAATTTATAAATAATAATGATCTAAATTTATTAAACTCTGGATCTCCTACCTACAGGATCTACTTCTTTTTTTTTTTTTTTGGTAGTTATTGGTGCATCGGCTTCTGTGGCCATAGTGCACCTCCCAAGGTTTTTTGCAGTACTTTGATCCAAGCCCGAGGTGGGATTCGAACCCACCCTGCTAGCCCGGTCGGCAGATCTACTTCTGAAATTGACTTGTCAATCTGCTCACTATCCATCTTTCCAACCATGTCATGGTCTGCATTAACAGATCCTTTTAACAGTGATCACTTTCCGATTATTTGCTCCTTACAAACAGGGGTAACTCCAAATCCTAATCAAAGATCCACTTGGAAGTTTAAAAAGGCAAACTGGGATGGCTATTCTGCTCAAATATTTCTAGACAGACTTTATGTTCAGAAAGAATCTATTGATGATGTAAATACTTACATCAATCAGATTCTGACTGCCGCTAATACCTACATTCCAAAATCCAAGATATATCGCAATCACCGAAATCACTGGTGGAATGCAGATCGCTTCATTGCCAAACAGAAAAAAACCGAGCTTGGAATAATTTCTGTAAGAATCCCACCACTAAAAAAAGCTTAAAGCAAAACCAAGGCAAATTAGAAGGAAAGCGAAACGAGACTCGTGGATTGCTTTTGCCTCAACAATCACAAAAGACACCGACACACGCCTCATATGTCGGTGTCTGGAAAAGAATACAGGCAGTAAATGGGAAATTCGCTTGTCTGCCCTCTCCAATACTTCATTGGAAAGGGAAAGACCTATCTACAGCTGAAGAGGTTGCTAATGGACTTGCAGAATCATTTGCTGCAATCTCTGCTTCTGCCTCTTATGTGTCCACTTTTCAGAACATCAAAGCTCATTCAGAACGACATAAAATCAACTTTTTCACTCACCACTCGTTCCCGTACAACCAACCCTTTACACTCATAGAACTTCAAGAATTGTTAAACAGATCTTCAAATAGTGCCACAGGCCCAGATGGAGTTCATTACGTTATGCTGAAGCATTTACTTGAAGAGGATTTGAATACTGTGTTAATCTTTTGTAACCGAATATTCTCCAAAAATGCCTATCCTTCTTCCTGGCGTCATTCTTTCATTATTGCCTTACCAAAACCAGGAAAAGATCATTCCTGTGTTGGAAATTAAAGGCCAATATCTCTTACGAGCTGCGTGGGAAAAATTTTCAAAACGATGATTCGTACTAGGCTCATTTACATCCTGGAGTCACAGAATCTCCTTCCAGATCATCAACAAGGCTTTCGAAAGAATAGATCAAAGCCGAATCTCATATTCGCAATGCCTTTGTCATGAAACAACATCTAGTCATGGTCAACCTAGATCTTGAAAGGGTATTTGACACTACATGGCTTCATGGGATTATTATGAACCTTTACCATCTGGGCTTAGGGGCTATTTGCCGAAAATAATTCAAAATTTTCTGCAATTGCGTTCTTTTCAGGTCCAATATTAAAACGTACTCTCTGCATCTCACATTCAGGAAGGAGTCCCGCAGGGATCGACACTATTTTCAATCCGAGTTAGCAGCATAACACAAGATATCCCAAAAACTGCTGAAACTTACATGTACGTAGATGAACTTGCCATTACCAAGATACAATCCTGGACTTTACGGAATGGCTACCAGAAAAGAAATGCACTGTCACTCACTTTTGCAAGAAGCAAGCTCTCCATCCCGATCCAGAACTAAAATAAACAATATTCTAATCCCGCTTGTAAGTACCGTTAAATTTCTTGGATTGATATTAGATAGCAAGCTGATCTTCCAAGCTCACATCTCTTATTTAAGAAATACATGTTTAAAGCATCTGAATATAGTGCAATCAGTCTCAGCTATGTCATGGGGTGCTGATCGGTATACTCTACTGCATCATTATAGAACTTTAATCCATTCGCGGCTAGATTATTGTTTTCCAGTCTATGACTCTGCCAGGAGCACTACTTTACAACGTCTAAATGTTATCCAGCACAGTGCTCTCAGGACTGCGTTGGGTGCTTTTAGGACTTCTCCAATCCAGAGTCTTTATATCGAAGCACATGATCCTCCATTACATATTCGTAGGAAATCATTACTGCTGCTAAGATCCAGAGTCTTTCCTCTTACCCCAGTTGGGAGTATCTTTATAATACTCTGTGGGATTTGTTATATGAGAGCGAGCCAGATGAAAACAGACGTGCTTCACTCAGGATTAAAGAGCTTTCTCAGAGTTGGAATATCAATTTAAGCGATATTTTTCAGGACACAACTGCACCTGTTCCCCCTTGGACATTCGTTTCTGCCTCGCATGATACACATTTTCTGGAGTGGGGAAGAATACTATACCTTCCTTTAATATCAGGCAGTTGCACTTAGCTCACACTACTCTGAACTCCTGTGCCTGTAAAATCTATACTGACGGATCGAAAACAGTCAGTACGGTTGGTGCTGCTGCAGTTCTTCCTTCTCATACGGTTACAGCCCCACTACCATTAGCCTGCCGCATTTTCACAGCTGAATTATATGCCATCAAATTAGCACTTAGTAAAATTATTGAACTTTCTATCTCACCTGGGCGCCCTCGTAACCAGGTGGGCAGGAGCAGCAGTGTGTAGCACACGCTTCTTGATTAGATCGGGGTTCGAGCCCGTGACCACCAAATACGGAGGATGCGGAAAGGTCAGGGAATGACCACCGCATATGCCCGTGACAATATGGCCTTAGTTGCTAATGCTCCTAAAAACCAAAACAACAACAACTATCTCACCTGCGGTAATTTACACTGACTTCCTCAGTGCTGTGTCTGCCATAAGGAAGAATTTCTCATCCTACCTTGAAACACATTCATTCTCAGCTATTTTCCTGCAGCGTGTCCAATCAGTCAGTCGGTTTTTGCTGGATCCCTGGCCATTCTGGCATTCCGGGAAATGAAAGTGGGACCTCGCAGCTAAACCAACTGTCCCAGAACATCCTCAGGTTCCTTACACTGATTATAAGCCTGTTGTTCGCAAAGCAAGTTATGACAGCTGGTTACAGATCTGGAAAATTAATACAACCAACAATAAACTATACCAGATAAAGCAAGAACCAAATCTGTGGCACTCAGGCTTTCGACGAAACAGATGAGAGGAAGTAGTACTGGCAAGACTCAGAATTGGACACACACACTCATCATACCCATCTGTTCCTGCTACTGGTAGAAGATCCACCCCAGTGTTCATCCTGTGACAGTCAATTTACTGTTAGGCATTTTCTGTTTGATTGCCCCGTTTATTCAACCGTATATTCAAATACTTTTCAGTCGCTCTCTAGGCTGAACGTCTCACATGATTTAACTCATATCCTTGGAAATTATGCAAACATAGAGGAACGTATAATCTTTTTAAAATGTATTGGCCTTTACAGGAGTATTTAATTTAACATCTACACTGGTATATTTTAACTGAATAAACTATGAGCAGACACAATTTGGCCTCAGTAGCCCTTGTGTCTTTAAGCCAAATACCAACAACAACAACAACTCTAATTGCAAGTACTGATACGTTCAAGGACCTTAGGTTCATATTTCGATCTGACCTTCATCCCTCTTACCCTGTTGATCATGTAATATATCAGACTTCCAAAATTGTATTAATCAAGTCGTTGATCACATAATATATCAGACTTCCAAAATTGGATTAATCACGTGTTCTTCCTCTATTTTCAAGGGTGACAAAGTTATAATTATTCTCTACAAGCAGCTTATATTTCCCATTTTTGATTATTGTGATATTATTTGGTCCCCACGACAGGAATATCTTTCTCACAGACTTGAGAGAATTCAAATTAAATTCTTATGCTATTGAAATTGCCTTGCCTTTCACTGTTGAAATTATAGAGCTCTTTGTGGTCACTTCAGAATCGTTCCTCTTCACTCCAGGTGACAACTCCATGGGTCTCTTTTTGTCTACAGTATCTTAAGCTCTGTTATCGGTTCTCCATTTCTTCTTGAACCTTTCACTATACCCCGCTTGAATTCACATTATAAAACCAATTTCTCACGGCCTGTCCCTTGTACTCAACACTTATTTGGTAGCCCCCTGTTTCGTTTTTTTTCAGGTATTGAATAATTACAACATCGATTTAACACTTAATCCATATATATATAAGAATTTGCTCTTAACTATGTTTTCCTAATCTAAATTTTGTATATATTTTAATTCTAGTTTTGTATTGATTCTGTAACTCTCAGCGTGCTTGCCATTATTTAGCATCTGTGTGCCCTGTGGGCAAGAAGTCTGTATATAAATAAATAAATGATGCTGAATTATTGAAAACAACAGATAAAAATAAATCTTTGCAAATGTGCAACAAAAATGCAATCTACTATAAAAAGTTCTATACATTCCAGGTTACAAAATAAAATAAAAAGTTTTTCTCTTTTGATGCTTACACATTTTTAACAAATTTTAGTTCTGGTACTTTTTGATCCTACCTTGCACCAGCACGAAACTTAATTTCTTTTGATAGTTCACAGAAACAATATTCATACACCACTTAGCAAAATATATCGTCACTGCTTACCATGACAGTAAACCCCTCCCCTCAAGCAACACACACATGAAATATATAGTTGCCCTTTTTTAAAACCATTCCCTCCCCCAAAGTCAGTATTGGGTTTCTCTTTTTCAACAGTAACTACAATTCCATATGTAATCATACTTGTATTTGCATTTTAGATACAGCAGACTCAATTTACTGGGATATGATTAACCAAGACACTTCAAGATTCCAAATTTAAAAAAAAAAAAAAAATCAACCAGAAATCGTAAAATTCAGGTAATAACTAGAATAGGTATAAACAGATGTTTTGCGGCATTATAAGTCATCATTGTGAGATTGGCCTTCCTATTATCTTGCAACCCCCACTCAAAAAAAAAAAAAAAAAGAGAGAGACAAAATGTTTAGTTTGTTTTAGTGTGTCGTGGTGATTGTTGTTCCATCTTACTGCAAAAGGACAAATTTGTTTCATTATTTATGTCAGGGATGTTGGAATTTTTTTTATTTAGTAACTTTTTTTTTCTTACTGCAAAAGGACAAATTTGTTTCGTTATTTATGTCAGGGATGTTGGAATTATTTTTATTTAGTAACTTTTTTTTTCTTTTTTCTTTTTTTTTTTCATTTAGAAATTGCAAAAATGATGGGCGAACTCAAGAGTTGTGCTTTAAATTAAACAAAAACTTGAAATTATTCAAGAATTTGAAACCGGTGCATCTGTTATATCTCTAATGAACCATTATAATATTGGTGACCAAACCATATGCGATATTGTAAAAAACATATCTCTTACATATGTTGGGGACTTACTGTATTTTCCCAGATAATCGATTTCCCCGTATTTACTGGGAAATCGATTATCTGGGGAAAAAATTTTGCCATCTATTCCGGAAAATCGAGAGTCTACTGTAATTTGTTTAAGAACATATGAGTCAGCATTGCCAGTCATGAAATCAACAGTGCTGGTCACAGGTTTTCTGTTTTTTAGTTAAGTGAAATGGTGGCAGTCAAACTTGAATCATATGTTTACTAGTGTATTAACTAGTCCTTTTCGCACTGATTCAGACTAATGCACTTAAATGTTTTGAATTCCACAGGAATGAGGTGGGGGGTAACAAAAATAAAATCCCTTTTAGAGTTATTGTTGTACTTTGGTAATTAAATTATTCTGTGAAATCTCATAAAGTTCATGTAAGTGCAAACTAACCAGACAAGTTAAGTTACACTTAGTCTTAATAGCATAATTACTGTTCCAGGTCCTGACAACTTCCTTATCATCCTTGAACTGAATTTAAGAATGTATAATTGTATTTCTGTTACATTATCAATTAATTAACTTAGGCTTTTCTTTAAAATACTTTGTATGCTCATTGTTTTCTCAGTACAGAAATTACAATGAAAAACTGAAAATTGGTAACAGGAAGTGGAATATCTTCCTACTATTTTTTTTTTTTTTTTTTTTAATATTAATTTCAGTTATAAAATTTTTTGTGTATATTAAAGTTATCCTTGTGTTTCTGTATCAGACTCTACACATGTCGAGTCTGATAGAGAAATGTAATTGACAGGTTAACCTAAAACAATGTTTTATTTTCACATAAGAAAAGTGGACTAACTTCAGTTGTAGCTGAACACTACAATCAACTTGAGGAGAAAGGACTGGAAGAAAGATCTCAAAGTCGTATAATTCACCTTCGCAACTTTAACAATTGGATTAAAAGCATGCTAATAGGTATTTAAAGATGCTTATGTTAAACAAGTTAGTGTATTATATTTCAAGTACATTTGAATTTTATTTCTTAAATTAATATAATTTTTTCTTTTTCTGTGATTAATAGAAGTGAAAATTAAATAACTAATGATATGTAAAAGTAACTGTTTTCACTTTGTTGCATGTGTCTCACAATGTGATATTCACTTCATTTTCTTCACTCATTTTAATAATGATTGAAATATAACACATGTAACATTTCTGTTTGTGATTATTGTATTAAGAAATTAGTAATAATTCACAATTTTTGTATTAATTAACTGATGGCAAAATAAAAGGAACTAGAAGCAAAGTTATAAGTATATTAACAGGATGATGAGTATATGGTACTCATCTACAAGATATTTAGGAAGGGCAGACAAGAGAGATTGGTGGCGGGGGAGGCAAATCATGTTAATTGACAAAAGTAGTCTGTCTGATACATTAGAATTCTTGGATTCATAACTAACACATTACCAGCATTGAGTCTGTTTGATATGAGATAATAGGAAGTAAAGGGAAAATGAGAGTGGATGTATGCTGCAGATATGAAAGTATGATGAGAACCTCTATATGCATCTGGATGCAAGTGCGAGTGACTTTATGGCAAATTTCAATCTGCCCTTATTGACTGGAGCAATTGGGAGAGGTAGAGAAACTCACAATTGGGGAAAAATTTTAAAATCAACTAGATAGTTGTTATCAATATCAGCATATTAGGGAAAGTATTAATGCTTGTAAAATTTAAAAATCAACTAGATAGTTGTTATCAATATCAACTAGACAGTTGTTATCATTAAAAACAACAGGGCTTATGGAAAAAATAGGGATAGGGGCAGAGCACTCAAAAAAAAAAATGTTCAGTCTGCTAAGTAAAACACTAAAAAAAAGATAGAAACCCAATAAAATTGCTAACACAGGTTTAAACATCTTAAATTCCTAATAAATAAATAAATATTGCAGTAAATATAGCACTTTACCTTGACAAGATATGAAGTTTGCTTGTTTGAAATGGGTGTGATGAAGGGCTGTAGCTGGTGAGTTATAGTGACGAGGTAGAAGGAGGGTTATCATTCTTAGGAGAAATGTTGTTATACCTGACATGGAAGGGTGTGATTCACTGTTCTGATTTTCTTTCTTCTGCGTTGGTTTAAAATAGCTATCTAGCTTTTGTTGCTTTTCTTGCCTCTTTTTCCTGTATGGTTCCAAATGGGTCCTTATGCCACCAAGCACTATCCTACTACTTTCAGCATTACAATCATTATCTTCAATCCACTGCAGGTGCTTTTTGATTACACTTAAAGCAGCTGATAACTCTGCTGTTTTAAGTTCTCATGGGGCAGCCTGCTGGACTTCATCGTCATCTTCATCTTGACTTTCCACTTGACTGGCTGCAACAATTTGTTGCAAGTCTTCAGTAGATAGATCCTTATTGTGAGACTCTAGAAGCTCTTCTACATCTTCATTTTATACTTCCTCGAAACCAACTTCTTTTGCAAGAGCAACACAACGTGCTCTAATTTGTTTTAGTTGCTCTGAAGGTTCAAAGCTTTCAAAATCGTGAATTAAATGAGGGATATGTTTCCACCACACACACAATTCTACAATCATATCAATGGCAACTTTGATGTTAAATCTCTTACAAAATTCTATAACAGTTTGTGCCTTGTCACCTTTAGTAGCAACAATTAACATCCTGAATGTTTTGCCTTAAATGCTGCTATTACACCCTGGTCAAGGGACTGTAGCAGAGAGGTTGTGTTCGGAGGTAAAAAGATGAATTTGATATTCGGAGAGAGTTCAGCGACTGTCTGAAGAGAGCTTGGTGCGTTATTATCAAAAAATGATTAGAATTTTAAAATATAAGTACTTCTTCTTGCAATAATTCTTGAAAGCGTTAATGGTAAGCTTCAACTAAAATATCAGTGAACGGTTGACCAGTCATCCAGTCTTTCTTGCTAGACCTATAGTGAACACCAAGGCTGTATTTCACAATTCCTTTTAAAGCTCGTAGATTGATAAACTACTACTGGTTTTAACTTCAAGTCTCCGCTGGCGTTGGTGGTGAACATCACAGTTAAGCGATCTTTTTGCAGCCTTAAATCCTGAGGCATGAGCTTCTGCCTTAGAGATGTAGGTCCTTGAAAGCATACGTTTCCAATAGAGGCCTGTTTCATCCAGGTTGAAAATCTGATCTGATGTGTAGCCGACGCCTTTGATTATTTTCTGTACCACAGGTGGAAATGCCTTTGTGGCTTCCTCATCTGCACTTGCAGCTTTGCCAGATATCTTAACATTGTGAAAAGAGTAGCAGTGTTTGCAGCCACTACTAGCATTAAAAGGAGCCACTTCTGCAGGATTTAGTGATTTCTTTTTAAGGTCTTCATATATAGTTAGTGTTTTCTCTTTCACTGTGAGAAAGCTTGCTCCTAATTTTTTTTTTTTTTTTTGTTTGGTCTTCAATTTATATACTTAACAGCCTTTCCATTTCTTTAGGTCTTGTTCTAATTGACTTTGTGGCACTTGAAGTTGTTCCAGCTATACATGTAGCTTTTATTTTCTGGGAACTGCAAGTTGTTTTTATTGTTTTACGGTAGTGACCTCCAGAAATGTACTCCTCCGCTCACGCTATCCCGTGTCACGAAATTTCTATTTGAACAAAAAATCTTGTGAATACAGAGAATGACAACAGTGTCTCCGACCAATACAGTTACAGTAAATGGGAAATATAGCTTTCACACATTTGATGTTTGACATTTTTTAAGCTTCATAAACTTGTATATATTGCTGCGCAGGTCACTACGTTCGGCTTGGTGCTGGGTTTTACGTACATCTGGTGTTACTCGCAGACAAAATCGTGCATGAGCCATCAAAATTGTGTTATAGTTGCATTGTTCCTTAATATATAAATTGCGTTGGAACAAATTTGCATTATAGCAGACCTGATTGTACTTTCCCATACCGTGAAGGGTTTCATCTGTTTAGATCTATTCAATGTATTCAATCAATTCATCAGTACTTCAGTGCTGGGTTGTCAGTGATTATCATCCATCCATTGGTTAAGGTCTGACCGATCCAAATTGATCTCTTTGTATTTACATATGTGCAAAACTCTCTGTCCCCATTCTATGATCTTTTAATGAGTGATTTCTTATACACAACCTTTGCCAGCCTAACCACTACTGTAGTACTATTACAGTTGTTGTTGTTGTTGTTTGGTTTTTAGGAGCATTAGCAACTGAGGCCATATTGCTCCGGTGATATGCGGTGGTCCTTCCCTGACCTTTCCGCATCCTCCATATTTGGTTGTCACTAGCTAGAACCCCAGTCTAATCAAGAAGTGTGTGCTATGCACTGCTGCTCCTGTCCACCTGGATACTATTACAGATCAATTATTATAACTATTATATACGCTTCAGAACTTTTCATTGTCTGTAATTGTTCTGTACTTTTTTTTTTTCCCTATTAAACTAACCAGTTCCTTATTCATCCACCTTGTGCTATATTTTCTTAACGGTATGTGTGCATTTGTATTTGTGTCTTCTGTGATGGTTACTTTAAATATTCCATAATTCACCTGTACTTGCCCACACCTCCATGTTATCTTTCCTGTTGACAGAGACCATATAGAATCTTAGATATTAAATCCTTCTTACATCTTTAACAACAAAGAAGGCGCCTCCGTAGCCAGGTGGGAAGGAGCAGCAGTGCGTAGCACACGCTTCTTGATTAGACCGGGGTTCGAGCCCGTCACCACCAAATACGGAGGAGGCGGAAAGGTCAGGGAGTGACCACCGCATATCCCGGAGCAATATGGCCTTAGTTGCTAATGCTCCTAAAAACCAAATAACAAACAAACAAACAACCAAGAACTCACTTGTCATCATTTGCCACCTTAGCACTCCACAAACATTTCCTACTGGGAGTTCTGCCCTGGGGCAGTCATGGTCTGTACCAGAGCAGAACTCCGAGCATTTAACATTCACAAAAAAATGGAGATTCTGAGCTTAAGCTCATACAATACGACTAAAAAAAATCTGTCTGTCCTTAATTGAATGTACACTCATGAGCCAAAATATTATGACCATTTCTGTCTCCACGAGTGGGCACATTCCACAGCACCTAGGAGTGGCATCACTGAGTGATGTGCATATATAGTGATGACACAGGCAGTGCCTGTCAATTTGTCAGTATGAAGCCCATGCAATGGGGAAAGGGAAGGACCTGATGGAGCTTGAACAGGGAGTGATTTGCAGCACTAGAAAGGCTGGGGACCAGAATCTCAGCAACCACAAGTATTGCCTGTTCAATGGCTGTCATAGTGAAGGTGTGGTGGGAATGATCTGAAGAGAGACACAACTACCTAACATGCCACGATGGGAAGCCTACTGGTTGACAGCAAGTTAAACTGTGGTTGGCTGTCTGGGATGACAGGTGGCTCATGATCCCTCAATTAACATCAGACTACAACCAGAGTGCAAAGAGAAAAGGTTCAATGCACACTTATCCAGCATATGCCCTTGCGGATAGGCCTACGGAATAGGTGACTTGTTCGTTTGCCCATGTTGACCAACTGTCATTGGCACCTCTGTCTGCAGTGGATATGGGAGTACTCTTCCTGTGTGATGTGAAAAGAAGTTGCCTGGTCCAATGGATGGGTGCATATTTGACAGCCAGCAGGTGAACAGCTACAACCAGACTACACGATTGGACAAAAACAGGTCAGCAGTGGTGGTATTGTGGTATGGTGGATGTTTTCACAGACATCACTGGGTCCCCCTCACCCCCATTGAACACGCCCTCTCTGCCAGATCCTACCTTGGCAATGTTTTGGACAAAGTTTTGCCTGACCTGGTGACTGTGTAGATATTGCATTTGACTAAATCTACCTACAGATATGGCCAGTTTCAAAGTACTGCTCTTGTACTGAAATTACTTTTTCCACTGTTGGTACAGTTGCTGGTAGTAGTTCTGGAACTGTCATGGCAGTATAGCATAGAAAGCAGAGTTGCTTCACTAACTTCTCATTTTCTGTGGAAGTTGGCTTTGTAAGATGTTAAATTTTGAGAAAAGGAAAAAATTGCATGGTGTGAGAGGTTAGGTGAATAAGGAGGGTGTGCTAACACAACAGCATTGTGTTAAGTGAGTTTTTATTGCTTGAGAAATAAGCGGTGTGTAGTCATGCAACAACCTCCAATCTTTCACTGCCCACCATTCTAAGTGCTTTTGCTGAATTGGCTCTTACAGCTGGTGCTATATCTGTACATATCTTTTGTTATTTGTGTTAGCAATACCATGATTATCAAAATAAAAACCCCTTATAATATCCCTTTCAACCTTTCTTGTTTTTTTTTTTTTCTTTATCACAATGAATGAAGCTATTTTAAGGTTGATTCATTCTTTGTGGGTTGTTGAGAGAAATCACCAAATCTCCCTGGTGATAATGGACTCTAGGAATGATGAATTGTTATTAGCTACTGTGAGATCCCAGCAAATTTTCATCCACTCATTTTGATGATCTCTGTTAAGTAACAGGATCAGCACATGCTGAGTAACCTGTTGCATCTTTGAGTCATCGCTAAAGATTT
Source organism: Mastigoproctus giganteus (assembly GCF_048544385.1). NCBI lineage: Eukaryota > Metazoa > Arthropoda > Arachnida > Uropygi > Thelyphonidae > Mastigoproctus > Mastigoproctus giganteus. Next base: position 33,330,849 of record NC_143581.1, read on the forward strand.
CATGATATCTTAAGGCTTCTGCAAGTTTATCAGTAGTCACCCAGTTCTGGTGCACAAGTTGTTTGGTTATTTTTGGGGGGGTGCATACAAATAGTTAATGGGCTTCCAGCACAGCATAGTCTGCTAAGCTAAACTTTCTTTTCCCTCCTTGAATCTGTGATTCAGTTTAAACATAGTATTACATGATGGCGAATTCTGTCTGCAAACTTGATACATCGTTTCTATTGTTTCAGAAACAGATTTCCCTAAATGTTTGCAAAATTCAGCATTTGTGCCTGTTCAAAATTTTTTATTATTTACACTCAGAAATCTTGATAAAATAAATGCATTTCTAATGCATATGGCAATAAACTATGTACTAAATGATTAACAAACTTTTATGGGCTTGTAAATGAAGGTTGAAACTTGCAAACTAACACCAGCAAATCGTACTGTGTTTATTGACTGACTGTGGCAGTCAGTCTGCAAACTTTCTTGACTCTACTGTATGCAAATATCATCATGAAATGTTCTGTCTTTGCAGATCTTCATTCTTTATCTCTAAGATAGGTGTGTTAGCAGACTATTCAAAGGGCAATGTTGTTGTCTTCCATAACTGGGGTACACTCCATTATCCGCTAGTCGTGTGACTTGTTTAAAAGCAGGTAATCAGTTTGGTGACCAGTGGGAAGTCAGAAATTATAATATATCATGAACACTTGATCCTGTCTGAACAGTCTGTAAGTGTCCAGGCACGATCAGCATGCTGTTTTGCAGGTTTTGGGTGCATAAAGTGGCAGTGCATGAAGTTTTGTGTTTCCAAAACAGATGTAGTAGTAAAGACAGCTGGTCTTGAGGATGAACATTCAGTATCAAGTAAGGGTGGAACTTGTATGTAATCGTTGTGGCATCAAAGGTTCTCGAAAAAAACCTTTCAAATGAGTTTCTCTTGAATTTATATTATGTAATTCATTGAACTTGGTTTAGTTTTATAAACTATTGCTTAAGTTATGGTTTTATCTTTGTAGGAGAGTTCATTCAAAAACTTCGACATGAGTTAGGAAGAAGTCACCAAATTAATGTTTTAGATATTGGTGCTGGAAAAGGAGGAGACTTACTAAAATGGAAAAAAGGAAATATTCATTATTTAATTTGTGCAGGTAAGATATCAAAATCAGAAAGATGTAAATTTGCTTTTGCTGAATATTTATGTATATTATCCTCTTACTCTCCCTTTTTAACAATTAAATTCTAAGGTGACCCTGAATAATCATGAAAAAGAATGGACTTCATGAAAGAAGTATTTTAAAAATAAGTAAATAAAATTCATGCATTGATTTTTTTTTTGGATTAGAAGTTACATATTGATATTGATTGTTTTTCTGTATTAAAAAGCAATTTGAAGATAAGTAATGTTTTTCCATTATTTGCAACATAATTCAGCACTAATCCTGATTGGCTCTGGTCATATATTTTACAAATCTCACCAGTGCAAAGGGAAAGAAACCTTTACTGTTGCATTAGTAACACATAATTCTTGAATTTTCCATAGGAATCACAAAATATTTCAGAAACAGTAAACATTTTCTCAAGTTATAAATCAGTTAGAACATGGGTGAAGAAAATTCACTATATAGCTAAATGATTGGAAGCCTGGATCATTTATCCATGTAGAATAACTCCATCCAAGGTTTTAGACCTTAAAATAATGAATAAAAAAAAAATCAGTCTTTCTATGAAAGTTACTAAAAGGCTCAGAATTGCTTGCACCTTCATGATGCTGGCACTGTTAGTAACCTTAGGTATAATCCCCCATGTGGAAGTGCTGAAATATGGCACCTGATATACTGGAGGTGACCACCCAGCTGCAAACCACTGTAAGCAGGGGTCAAAGTGTGGTGCCCAGAGGAATGCTGCCTCTTCATGTTAACAGGCAGTACTAGGTGGTAGATGACTCTCATCGACCACTACAATATTACTACCACTTTACTTATTGGATGCTTGAAGTGGTGGAACCGTGCTTAGTCTCGAGAGTAAAGCTCTGACAACTGTTCCCCTTCCCATCTCTGTGTATGGGCTGGCCCCAGATAGTCTACTGAACTGAGCCTATTGGTAACTGTCTAGGAGGCTTCAGTGATCAGCTAGTGTATAATCTTGATGCCTATGCTCAGCCAGATAATGACTGGAGAGAGTCCAAGTACTGCGTGTGTGGGGGCATCATCGAGACCAGAATGTTCTTAAGGAACTGGATATATTCGTGCAGTGTGTACGTCATATACAGAAACTTCATTACTTTATACATGTCCTCCCCACCTTCTCTCACTACTGAATACATCATGAATAATCAAACTCATAGAACAGACATCTCAGAACACCAGACAATTGTAACCACACAGCCAACATGCTTGATCTTTTATTTACAAACAACCCTTCGAAGTACACGGTTGAGATAAGTGGCCCTCTAGGTACCTCAGATCACAACTTGGTTATGGTCTCTTCTCCAATGGTGCATTTCTCTTGTGGACAATCTCAACCTCATATTGGTTGGCATTACAAGAATACAGAATGGGGTGATCTGTGATATTTCATTTCGTTGTTTGGATTACTGTTTCAAATCTTCTGATTTCAAAGTTTGCTCAGATCGGGCCAGTGAAATTATTCTTCCTTTATTCCACATTCCACCTTAAAATCTTGTCCTTTATCTCAACCTTGGTTTTTCAATAAATGTGCTAAGGCTGTTCAAGTTAAGAATGTAGCATATTGCAATTAGAGCTTGCATCCAAATCTGCGGGTTCGTTTTCTGCATATATCAAAGCCTGAAACAATTGTGAAGCGATAATTAATCAGTCCAAAAGGTAGTCAAGCAATCTGGTCTCTTGCCAGAGCTATTGGTCGCAACTTTTGCCCATCACTATTCCCACCTCTGTCAAAAACAGATTGTTCTGTTGGCACTTCAGCCAAAGATAAAGCTGACTGCTAGCATGCTGCTTTTCTTCTAACTCATCTTGGTAAACCACTTCCTACCATTCCCATTACACTCTATTCGACGCCTCCTGTGGTCTTCCATCAAAATAATGTCAGAAAAAATTTGAACAGCGTTAATGCCAAGAAAGTGCCAGGTCCTGTTGATATTTTACCTCTTGTTCTGTTGTCACCTTTTTACATTTTCTTATTCCACAGGTGTTTTCCCTTCTGGTTGGAAATTTGCTCATATCCAGCTAGGTGAAAAGGGTGACAAATCCAATTGTCTCATTGCACTTCTTTTTTAAAAGTAATGGAGAAATCTATTGACTGCTAACTCCTGAACTATCTAGAAACTTTCCATCTGATCAGTGATCTCCAGTATCGATTCTATCATTGTTGGTCCACTGGTGGTATACTGGCTTATGCTATCCCCATCAGTGGACAAATTTGATAGAAAAGTTTGATGAAATTCAAGTGGTTGCTCTTGACATTTCAAAGGCTTTTGATTATGTTTGGCTTAAAGGTTTTTTCACTAAGCTTCCATCTTATGGTTTGCCAACTGGTTTTTGTAATTGGGTATCCATTTTTCTCTCTGACTATTCACTGTGGCTGGTGGTAGACGGTTTCTGCTGCATGCCTTTTCTATTGATACTTCCTGTGAACTCTGTTGTTCTGAATTTGCCTCAGTAATTCCCAATTTCTCATCCAAACCAGTTCAAACACATGCCGCAACCAATCAGCATCTTTTTACTGTCCAACTTCAAACTCACAGAACCAACTTTTCTTCTTCCTCATATATTCCTTCAATGTCCAATTTCTGGAATAGCTTTCCTTCATATGTATATCCTGAAATTTACAATCTATAGAAATTCACGTCTGATGTCAACAAGTATCTTCTTTCATCTTCTCAACCTTCAACCCCTGCACTGTATTAATTGCTGTAGGTGCTAATATGTCTTGTGCTTGGGGTTTCCTTAAAAAAAAAAAAACCTGATTGGCCATTCCATTGTTGGACAAAACCAATTTTAGATCAGTGGTCTTGTGATCCCCCCCCCCCAATCATTTTGTTGTAGTATTTTGCAGTAATAGAGAAGAAATGATCAGTCTCAATTAATTAATATATTAATATGCTGTGTATATTAATAACACTTTGTATATATACATTATAACATGCCATTAAAATACTAGTTATTTAACTGTTAAACAATTAAACTTCACACCAGCCGGTAGATGAATAAATTTCAAAACTGCAACTAAAAACACTTTATTTACAATAAAATAAGATATAATATAAAATAAATTAAAATATATATTTACAATAAAATAGATAAAACTGATAAAATATACTTAAAAACATAGAAATTAAAAGCGACAAAAACATGTAGCTTTCGAAGACGGCAGTCTCCTTCCTCAGCAAAATACATCTACTGTGTGGCACATCTTTAAATAGCAGATCCACAGCACACATCACATGGTTCCTCAGGAATGTGGTTGGTATTTCCCATTTGCGCACTGGAAATGGCTCGGGAGCACGCTAGCTGAAACCGTTCACCTCATCCAAAAATGACGGTTTCAAGGAGGGGATGCAAACGTACACCTCTATCCCTATTAATGGTATTGCTAGCTGACCCAATACATAAGCTCTCAAGCCATTTGCGGTTCCAGAATCCCTATGCATGATCTGTGATGACAGCATTCTCCGAGGAAATTTGGTGTTGTTTCTCCCAGAAGTGTTCTGCCACAGCAGACTTCCCATAATTTGCAGACTTTATTGCATTTACATGTTCCCCCAGACGGTCTTTCAGTCACCGCCCCGTCTCACCCACATAACACACCTCACAATCTGGGCATTTAATCTCATACACCACCCCAGTGCTGGCGTCTTTGGGTATGGGGTCTTTGACTCGAGATATCACTGTTGCAACCTCCGGCCTGGGAATTGCACACAGCGTATCTGGTACCTCCGAACTATTTGTGCAATGTGGTCTGAAAGGCCCGGATAGTAGGGAATGTATGCCATGCTCACCGGGGTGAACTGCTCATTACGGGTGGACTCTACTCCTCTAATGACTGTCCAACACCCTCTGGGGGTAGCCACACTTCTTGAGGTCTGCTGTGACCCGAACAATTTCATTATCTTTATTCTCAGAGGTGCTGCAGTGGGACCCCACTCTGTCTATTAAAGATTTGACCACACTATTCTTGTGTTGGCTGGCTTGTGCCAAGGTATAATGGGTATATTGACCCCGGCACATAGGCTTTCTAAACACATTGGTCTTAGGCCTACCACCTTCCCTAATTACCAACACATCCAGGAATGGCAAGGTCCCATCTGCTTCTACCTCTGAAGTGAATTTGATAAAAGGGGACAAGTTATTAAGTACATAAAGTACCTGATCCTCCCTCCCCTTTTGTATAATAGTGAATGTGTCATCCACATATCTCCTCCATCTGCGCATGGGAAATTCCAAATCTTCAAAAATCCTGACTTCCAACTCTTCCATAGCTAAATTAGCCACTATGGCACTAATGGGGGAACCCATGGCTGTGCCATGGACCTGCCTGTACATGACATCTTGGAATACCATAATGGTACTGGATAAGCAAAACTCCACTCCTTCACAAATGTCGTCAATACCTAGAGGTGACCTGGTACCTAACAGTACATCCTTTTCTAGTGCCATTCTAACACACTGCACGTCAAACTTAATAGGAATACAGGTAAACAGTGATGTAACATCGAAAGAAATCATTATCTCATCTTCTCGTATAGTCTGTCCTTTTATAAAATCTACGAACTCTTTACTATTCTTGATGACAAAGACAGAAAGTCCTACTATGGGTGCGATTAGTTTGGCTAAGTACCTAGATAGAGCATACGTAGGACTGTTTATGAATGATATAATAGGTCTGAGCAGTATACCCACTCAGTTAAATAACTACCCTTCAGTTAACTAAATTTTAGTGGTTTGTTGAGTGATACTAGGGGTCTCAGCAAGAACAACACCCCACTTTTGGGCAGGAAATGTCTTATAAGGCCTCCACCAAAATCCCATTATGCCTTAACACAGAGTTAGGTATGTGTAAAGGCGTTCTGTCAGTTAATGCCACAGTTCCCCAAGGTTACTTCTTTCATCCACTCTTTTTTTCCTGTATATTAAAATAGACCTTTCCCAGTTTTCTGTAAATCCTATCCATAATTTTGCTAATGAACATGCACTACATTACACTTTCCAGTTTGACAAACCCTATTCCACACAAACAAGTACAATTTTTTATTTGTTGACTACCATTTCTCTAAATGCCAAACTCCAATTTTATTTTCTTGCCCCTTAAGAAAGCTTAACTGGTTGTCAACTGATATAGTTTAGTTCTGTTATTACATTCTCTTGGATAGTTGGACTGTCATCAGATTTTATCTTTTCAGCTTCATTTTGAGTTTGGGGGAAAGAGAAGAAAATCACACAGGATATATGCAGATCAGATAGAGAATTTGGGATATTACAGGAACATCTCTTGGAGCCAGGGAACAAAAATCCTTAATTTGTAGAGTGCAGTGCATTGTCTTAGTGGAGAAACTATCCACCATTTTAAAACAGCCAGTGGCATTTTTTTCCTCAATTAAATCAGAACATCTTTATAATCTGCCTGGTTACTGGTTTATCATTCTAAACAAATTCATAATGGACCCTGAATGTTGAAAAAAAATCAAGATGACATTGTTTTCACTGGTTCTGATATCTGATGGAGGAGAGGTTATGGATTTTTCTTGTTAAGACTTAAGAAGCTGTGAAGAATGTGGGATGAGTATAAATTGTCACAAAGCTGAAGTTATCATGATAGAAAGGGATAAAAATGAAATAAGTATTAAAGTGGATGATAAGAGGATATTACTAGTGGATCAATACAGTTATCTTGGCAGTTTATTAATAAATTATGGGAGAAGTAGTCATGAAATTAGAACTAGAATTGCAATTGGCAGGACAGCGTTTGAGAAGAGGGAGCAGATATTTACAGGGAGAAGGAATATCAAGTTAAGGAAAAGGTTAGTTAAATTTTTTATATGGAGGGTTGTGTTTTATGAGGTTGGGATATTAGCACTAAAAAAGGATATTAGAATAATTAAGCTTGTGAGATGATATGAAGGAAGCTTGAAAGGGTGAAACAAATGGATAGGGCTAGAAATAAAGAAGTATTGAGGGAGAGGAAGATAATCAAAGATGTGATAGAGGCTATAAGAAAAAGAAAGTCTAATCGGATTGGATATGTACCAAACGAAGGTAATTTGTTAAGGGATGTAATTGAAGAGAAAATGATGGACAAGAGACGAAGAGGAAGAAGAATTGAACTGTTGGGTAGTTTGATAGAAGCCGATAGATATTGTAGGTTGAAGGAGAAAACTTATCATGATGGTTTTTACATATGAATGAACCTATCTTTTTTTTTTTTTTTTTTTTTTGTTTTTAGGGTAAGTTTGGTGACTTCCACTGAAATTATTGAAATTTCGTTTCAGGGTCATAGCCACACTCCATGTTTCATCACCAGTAACTGTCGGTACATGCTGAAATATTTTAGCAAAATTTCCTGGCATGATCGAAAGAATATTCTTGATGTCTAAGCAATTTCTTTAGTTAGCTGCCAAAGAGAACAAATTTTTCTGAACACTTTAACAACCATTTCATCACTGCTTGAAGTTGAACATCAACCTGAATGCTGGCCATATTTGCTGTTTTGGAAGTGTTTCATCCACTGATAAATCACAGCCTTACTAAAAAGGGTTTAGGGCTGAAAGCCTTGGACTACAGGAAATTGACTACACGAACAAGTTAGTGCAAAGCATTATTTTTGTTATATCTCATATTGTAAGTGCCTTCATAACGAGTTGCCTGTTATTGCACTACTTCAATTAAACAATGCTTTCCCAGTAGAGAAGACTAATGTTACTTATTCTTGGCAGCTATCACCACCCAGGCTGAACCGTTTTGAGGTTTGTTGGACTCATCTGTGTGTGTGGGGGGGGGGGGTACTCCAGTGATACAATGAGTGACAACCCAGTCATGAAAACTTCACAATATGAGTGATGCCAGGTGGTGTGCAGTAGTAAAGTACTAAAAAGGGTTTAGAGCTGAAAGTCTCAGACTATGGGAAATTTACTAGTACTTTTACTATTACACACCGTCTGATATCTCTCATGTTGTGGAGTTGAACTTTTCATAACTGGGTTGTCACTCATTGTATCACTGGGATACTACCTACCTGGCTACCAAAGAGCCCAATAAGCCTCGAATTGATGCCGTCTGAGGGTCTGGTGGTATCCACCAAGAGTAAGTAACATTAGTCTTCTCTACTAGGGAAGCATTGCTTATTCAAAGTAATGCAATAACAGGCAACTTGTTGTAAAGGCATTCACAATATAAGGTGTAACAAAAATTATGCCATTTCACCTACTTTGTTGATTTAATACGAACTAAAATGATTGCAGCCTTACTTAAACCAGCATCTTCACATAAAATTTCGTAAACACACTTTGTTTCACTTTCATATCCAGTGTAATTGCAACAGGGACTTAAGACATCTGAGGTTCTGCACACAATGTTCATTACTGGCTAGGTACAGTGGCTGAAACCAGTAATGTGGTGATTAAGCCCTTTACTTTACCCTATATGATTGGACCCCTCGGTGAATTTTCTTTTGAATATGGTCCCCAGTCCACAAACTAAAACTCATTACCCGCCGCCACCACAATACCAACAACACACTTGGCATTCTACTGCAATAACATCAACCCTTTCATTTCAGGGGTGTATTTACTAATCATGAATGGTCCCTGGGCAGTGCATTTTTTCTTTGGAAATTCAGATTTTTCATTCCTCACTGATCATAGAATACAACAGTTTATGCATATACAAAATTCAAATTTATGCATATACAAAATTCAAATTTATGCATATTTATGAGTATTACAATGAACTTATAGGATGGCTATCTACTCTTATAATTGGCTCTGTGTGAATGCCACTGTTCAGTTCACACTGAGATGGGAGGACTTTTTCTTACCCATTTTCTGTATGATGAGGTTAATCATTCTTAGGTGGGAGTTCAGTGATTGTTTTTTTTTTCTTTCAAGGAAACTGGTTTCTTATTCCACAAAGCAAGAAACTGACCAGAGAGCAAGAATTTAGGATTAGCATTAGAATTAGTAGAGGCACACAATGCAAGAAAGCCAGCTTATGAAAAAAAAAAAAAAAAAACACCGCTCCCATTTCACCCCTCCATTCATTCCAAATACATGTCCAGCTCAGCCTTAAATTTATTTGGGCTATCAACTTCCACAACAAAAGATGGAAGTCTCTTCCACTGACCAACTACCGACTGGCTAAAGGCATATTTCATCTATTCTACCTCTGTCTTTCCTCAATTTGAATTCATGCCCTCTCACGTGATTATTCTGAGAAAGAGGAAGAATCCCATCAGCATTGAGCATGATTAAACCATTCAAGGCTTTATACACCTCAGTCATATCACCTCGCAGGTGCCTAGTCTCCAGACACTGTAATCTGCAAAGCTTAAGCCTTTCTTCGTAAGAGCACCCCCTTTGTTCCATTCACTAATCTTGTTGCCCTTCTCTGTACTCGTTCCAACAGCTCTACATCCTTCTTAAAATGAGGCTTCCAAACCTGTACACAGTACTCAAGGTGTGGCCTGACTATTGCCGTATACAAGGGGATAATCACTTCATTATCCCTGCTAGAAAAATTCCTGTATATCATTGACAAGACACCATGAGCTACTCTTGCAGACCGTCTGCACTGCTCAGAAAACTTCATATCTGCCTGCACAATTACCTCCGGGTCCTTTTCATTCTCTACTATTGTTAGTGTAAGTCCACAGAGTTGATACTTTACTCTGGGGTTACTGCTTCCCATATGTAGTACTTTACATTTGTCAATGTTAAACTTCATTTGCCACTTCTCAGCCCATCTTCTCAACTTTTCTGGTCCTGTTGCAGCAGGTTACTGCCATTAGTGTCCTTAACAACCTTGCCAACCTTTGTATTGTCTGCAAATTTGGACATTAAGCATGATATACCATCAGTATCATTTATAAATACAGAAAACAACAATGGACCCAACACTGAACCCTAAGTGACTCCACTAATAACATTAGTCCCCGAAGAGCAGTGTCCATTAATTACCACTCTGTCATCTCCCACTCAACTATCCCTTTATCCATAGCAGCTGTCTTCCATGTGCAACAGTATCAAAAGCCTTTCTAAGATCCAAATATATGATATCAAAGTTATTCCCTCCATCCAATTCCTTTGTGACCACATCATAGTATCCAATGAAATTGGTCAGACAAGACTTCCCCTAAACAAAACCATGCTGCGAGCTATAACTGAAGTCTTGTCTAGACGATCCTGCAGTGCTTCTTTAACCAGTGCCTCCATTAATTTCCATGGAACAGAAGTTAAACTAACAGGTCTATAATTGCATGTGTCGCCCTTTGATCCTCCTTTGTGAATTGGGGTCACCTTTGCACATCTCAAGTCCATGGGTACCTCCCCAGAGTTCAAGGAAGCTCTCATAATTATGGCTAAGGGTTTGCTTACTTCCTTTGCTGCCTCCTTTAATATAACTGGATAGATCCCATCCACCCCAGGTGCCTTTCTTATGTTTATCTTCAACAATTTCTCCTCCACTTTCCTCTCAGTTATTACAAAATCATCCAGCTCACTGCCAGAGTTTAACTCACCTCTGGCATTCCCCTCTCTGAATAACTCCTCATGTGTGAATGTAGATGCAAAATACTCATTTAGTTTATTAGTCACTTTAGCAGGATCATCAACAGTTGAACTATCAATATCCAGTGGACCAATCTGATTCATCCCTTTCCTTCTAGAGTTTACATAGGTAAAGAATTCTTTGCTGTTTTTCTTTGCATCCTTTGCCAAGATTTCTCATAATCTGCCTGCCTAATCTCCTTTGTGATTGGGTAAAGAGACCAGCTTATATCTATCATAGGCTTCCATGTCACCCATTAATTTATATGTATCCCATGCATTTTTCTTCTCTGCCACATGTCTCATTAGTTCATCTGACATCCATTTAGGCCTAAACCTTGAACAATATTTCTTAGTTGATATGTAAAGCCTAGTAGCTTCCAAGATAAGTTCTGTGAATGCTTCCCATTTTGAATTTGTTGTTGATAACATCATCAGTTGGTCCCACCGTATAGAATTTAAATACTGTCTCAGGCTTCCGTAGTTGCCTTTACGAAAGCAAAAACCCTTCCCTTTACTTCTGATGGCAGTTACCTCTTTGAGTAAATCCCATTTGAGCACACTGTGATCACTGCTACCTAGTGGTTCCTTTATCTGCAGATTCTTAATGCATGAAGAATCACTACTGATAATCAGATCAAGAGTATTACTCCTTCTAGTTGCCTCCCGAACATGCTGATGTTGAAAACAATCATCCAATAAATCCACAAAAGCCTTGCTAGTGTGTGAGTGACCAACACACAAATCCCAGTCAATATCTGGAAAATAAAATCTCCCATTATAAGACTCTCTAATTTACTGGCCCACTCTTTCCATGTACAGTTTGTTATTATACTCATCAGAGTCGTTAGACCTATAACACACTCCTACTCTCAATTTTGATCTCCTAGTTCTTATGTCACACCAAACTGACTTGACACTGCACTGTCCAGCAATGTTGACTGGTTGCACTTCCTCGGATTTTGTGTGTTTCTAAACTAATAGCATAACCCCTCCTCCCTTACTATCCTGTCTATCCTTCCTGTACACATTGTACTCCCCAAATTCAAGTTCTACATTCCTTATATCTATGTGACACCACGTCTCTGATATCCCAACAATATCTGCCTTTGATGTTTTGACCAACATCTCAAATTCATGAAATTTATTTACCAAACTGCTAGCATTGGCGTATACGCAAGTATACGTGCACCTGTTCCCATTCTTAGCTACGCTAACACAACCCATGTGTTTACTTGTACCGCAATGACTCCCAGCAGTCTCTGAAATACCCTGCATCTTGCTTTCCAGGTTGCTGCTCATTCCAATAGAAGCAGTGCAAAAATCACTTTCACCTCTGCCACTGGCTACTGTTAATCTATTAGTCCGTGTATCCCCCGAATCTAGCAGTTTTCCAACCCGCCTAACACTGCCTCGATAGTCTCTCCTGTTAACAAGTACAGACCAGGCTGAAAAAATTCTACCTCCTTGAGCCTTGCGCAGTCTTTCCAGGGCCGAATTGATCAACAAGGCTCTTATCATATATTCCCTCCTATCATGTCTAGGCAGAATTGCAGACACTTTTAAAATTCAACCCTAATTCACGGCTTTTTTTTCAACAGTGACCCGGACTTGTTAAATAATTCCGCCGGTCTCCTACTCTTAATATCATTAGTGCCAATGTGTACAACAAGATCACATTTTGTGCCCTTAAAAGATGATATCTGCCCTACAGCGTCATCAGCCTTTGCCCCTGGCAGACATACCTTGGTCCTGTTCCACCTATCCTTTTTACACACCATGTTCCAAATTTCCCTGACAATAGAGTCACCAACAACTACTAGTTCCTGTGGGACCAGCGCATTCTGCCTTGGGAGTTGCCGCTGTGTTGCATGATCAAGTGCAAGCTCTGATGTTGATGTGGGCAGCTGAGAGCTTGATGGGCCCCTCAATTCAGATCCTTTGGGGGCATCCACCCTGTCCTTCAAGCTCTCATATAGACCCGTAACAATGCTGAGTTGTTGCCTGATTTTCTGATACTCCTTACATTGTGCACACACAGAGACATTCCCCTTGGCAATATCATGTCCCATACCTGATTGCTCCACAAACATCAAACAAGCAGTGCATTTTAAAAGGATGTGATTCAGAGGTCAACTGCCCCCCTCAGTTCTCCCCTGAGCCACAGCACTCCTATTAGCTTGAGCCTTTTTGCTTTGCTGCTCTGGTCTGAGTCATGATTTCAATTCAATTTCAGTACAAAATTATAACTCTAAACTTATATCCCAATTCAGTTATAACACTATACAGGGTTTAACAGATATTTATTTAAAGTATACCCAGTAAAATAAAATAAATGACGAATGAGTAACGTGCCACAGTTTGCTTGTAATGTATTTAAAAATTCTGTCAGTTGAGAAAGGGACACGTGTTCCGAAAGCTTCTGGAAATATTTTATTTTATTTTATTTTACTGGGTATACTTTAAATAAATATCTGTTAAACTATGGACCCCAGTACTCCAGGCCCATTTGTCACTATACAGGGTGTTTCAGTTAAACATTTCAGAACTTCTAAGAGGGGTAGGGTACATCCTGACAACTCAAAATCATATAGCAATGTGGGGTCGGAAATGCTTTCCTGAAGCGGTGTTGTACACAGAAGCACCATAAAGAAAAGAGACCGTAAGTGAGAAATCGTTTTAATAATACATGAAAAGAAGCAAAAGGTACATGGATTAAAGTAAGTGTTCGAAGTTTCTTCCACGGGCTACAATGCACGCCTCACATCTCCGACGCATGGACATCCGAACATTCTGGAATACTCCAGGCGAATTTCGAATTTCTTCGGCAGCTACTGCGATTCTTGCAACCAGCTCCTCAGCATTGTCAACAGGGGTGTCATAAACTAGCGATTTCATATGACCCCAGAAATAAAAATCAAGACATGATAGGTCGGGTGACCGAGCAGGCCAACGCACGGGACCACCACGTCCGATCCACTGTTGACCAAATGTGACATCCAGGTAGTTACGAACATCTCCGCTATAATGGGCAGGGGCTCCATCATGTTGGAACCACATTGTCTGTTGCATCGATGCAGAAATCTGTTCATCTCTCAAAAGTTGTGGCAATACTTGCTGCAGAAAGATCAAGTAGATAGGTCCGGTTAGACGACACGGTAACAGGTAAGGTCCGATGAGGTGATCTCCCATAATACCGGCCCATACATTGACCGAAAATCGAATCTGTGCTGCACGACGTCGTATTGCATGCGGGTTCTCGACCGCCCAGATATGGTCGTTATGCGTGTTGAAAATTCCTTCCCTTGTGAAGGATGCCTCATCGGAAAACAACACTTCAGCAGGAAAAAGGGGATTTGTAGCACATTTTCCAAGGTACCACTGTGCGAAAGCAATACGAGGTTGAAGAAACTTCGAACACTTACTTTAATCCATGTACCTTTTGCTTCTTTTCATGTATTATTAAAACGATTTCTCACTTACGGTCTCTTTTCTTTATGGTGCTTCTGTGTACAACACCGCTTCAGGAAAGCATTTCCGACCCCACAATGCTATATGATTTCGAGTTGTCAGGATGTACCCTACCCCTCTTAGAAGTTCTGAAACGTTTAACTGAAACACCCTGTATAACTTTTTTTTTTTTTTTTTCAGTATTGAGTATTATCTCCGAGTTTCTTTTATATGTTATCTCCATTATAAATATAGCAGTTATTTATAATGCTTACAGTTATTTATACTAATGACTAAGGGGTTTTAGATGATTTTTTAATAAGTTTTAAGTATCACACTAGCTTTTCATGGCTAAAAATATTGTTTTTATACAAATACAAATAATAAGGTTTGATCAAAAATGTTTGCATTGTTAACATTCTTAAGTATAACCTCTTTTTGTGACCACATACTTGTCCCATCATACCTGTCACTAATCAGAACATTTTTGGAAGTTTTTTTGTGAGTGCATTTAGGTGGTCTTTGTCATGTTTGATTAGATTTGTTAAATTACCTCTCTTTTTTCTTTTCTTTTTTTTTTTTCCCTTGTTAGCTTAGAAGCTTGGTCACTGGAACAACGTTGCACATAGTTCAAATTCCATCATTTGCAGTAGAAACAAATGAGAAATATGCATTAGCATTGGTAGAGGCATATGATGCAAGAAAGCAAGCTTATACAAAAAAAAAAAAAAAAACCTTCCCATTTCACCCATCCATTTGCTCCAAAGGTTTGTCTATTTCTGCCTTGAATTTATTTAAGCTTTGAGCAGTCAACCACACACTGGCTAAAGGCAAATTTCCACACATCTATTCTACAACTGTCTTTCCTCTATTTGAATTTATGTCCCCTTGGGTGATTAATCTGGTCAAGAGGAAAAATCCCACCAGCACTGAGCTTGCTCAAACTATTCAAGGCCTTATACACCTCAGTCAGATCACCTGGCAGGTGCCTATTCACCAGACACTAATTTGCAAATCTTAAGCCTTTCTTCATAAGAGCAACCCTTTGTTCTATTCACTAATTTTGTTGCCCTTCTCTGTACTCGTTTCAGCAGCTCTACATCCTTCCTAAAATGAGGCCTCCAGACCTGTATACAGTACTCAGCCTGACCATTGCCTTATACAAGGGGATAATCACCCCCTTATCCCTGATAGAAAAATTCCTGTATACCATTGACAAGACACCATGAGTTACTCTTGCAGACTGTCTGCACTGCTCAGAAAACTTCAAAACTAACTGCACAATTACCCCTATGTTTTTTTCATTCTCTACCACCTTGAGTGTAGTACCACACAGTTGATATGTTACTCTGGGATTACTGCTATCCACATACACACACTACATTTCTCAATGTTAAACTTCAGTTGAGCAGATGGGCTGTGTCACCTCTCAGCTCATCTGCTCAACGTTTCTAGATCCTGTTGCAGTAGTGTGCTATCATTAGTGTCATTAACAACCCTGCCAATCTTCATATTGTCTGCAAACTTAGACGTTAACCCTGATATACCTTCATCAATATCATTGATAAATACTGAATTATAGCCATAAACTGCCTTGAAATGGTTAATGCTAATATTATTATTAAATAATGATACTTCTAGATCCTATAAATATAAATGAGATACATATACTTTAACCAGTGATTCCATTATTTTCCCCGGAACACAAGTTAAACTAACAGGTCTATAGTTACTTGTGCCACCTTTTGAACCCTCTTTGTGAATTGGTGATACATTTGCACATGTCCAGTCCGTGGAGACCTCCCCTGAGTCCAAGGAAGCTCTCATAATTATGGATAAGGTTTGCTTCCTCTGCCACCTCCTTTAATATAACTGGATAGATCCCATCCACCCGAGGTGCCTTTTTTATGTTTATCTTCAACAAATTTTTCTCCACTTTGCTCTCAGTTATTAAAAAAAATCATTTAACTCACTACCATAGTTTAATACACCTCTAGTATTCCCCTCCCTGAATAACTCCTGATGTGTAAATGTAGTTGCAAAATACTCATTCAGTTTGTTAGCTACCTGAGCAGGAGCGAGTTCACCCAAAGCAGCTTTCCACTAGACTGGCATGTAACAAGTTAAAACTCGGTATGTATGTGTGCATCTATGAGATATTGTCATCGTTGCTATGCATTCAAGAATTGCAAGATCATTCACCAAACTTTTAATCAAACTTTGTATTTATTTCTTTCACATGACATTGAAAACAATTTTTGTTGTTATGTTCATGTTTCTGGGTTTTTTCCCCCCTACATAGGAAAGTTTACTTTAAAATGGAAAAGCTTTTTAAGAATTTAATTATTAATTGTTATTGCGGACAATGTCTAATTATATTTTCCTTTAGACATTGCAGCCACTTCAGTAGAACAATGCCAAACGAGGTATTTGGATATGTTTCAGCGAAACAGAAGGTCTAGAGATTCAGAGCGTATGTTTGAGGCAGACTTCATAACAGCTGATTGCACAAAGGTTGGTCCTTTTTTTTGGAACTAAATTTTAATTATAATCTATATGTATAATACTTTGGGCTGATCATCCATCCTGTGTGACCATCCCAGAGTATAAACAGAAAACTTATTTATCTATCATACATTGCAGCAATATGTTGGTCCCTTTACCATTATTAACCATTGATAATTTTTTAATCTTGTACTTATTCTGTACATACATAAATGCAGTGCATGATGGGGGAGTGGATGAAGGATGTGTGTGTGGTTTGTGAAATTAGTGAAATAAATTTGACTTTCACCTATCAAAACAATGTCTTAGCAGTGGCAGAATGTTAACATATCGCATTACATAATCTGAAATAAAGCAGCATTGCATATGAACAGTTTAGCAAACACAGTTCATTGCAGTCAGCTGAACCACTTACTTAAATTTGTGTATTAAATTTAAATAAATAAGAAAATTTGTATAATTATTTACAGCCATTTAAAGTCAAAACTATTCTTGATTTTTGTTTCTCCTATCATCACAGGTCTAAAAACTCTTGATTTTTGTTTCTCCTATCATCACAGGTCTAAAAACTCTTGATTTTTATCTCTAAAAGTCTGCAATCTGTATCAAAAAGGAAATAAAGCACAAGATTAGACATATTGCACTTACAATCTTTACAAGGTTCCACTTCAGAATACAGATTACTGTACAGAAATTCGGTTTTTGCCGGCCGGTGCAAACTTAAAAAAATCGTGGAAACGTATTTTGCATCCCATAGGAATAAATGGGGGTGTTGTGAAAATGTCGTAATGTGAACCCAGTAACACTTTTTTTTTTTTTTTTTGTTAATTCGTTCCAAAACCTTGTTATAATGGAAATTGCACTACACTTTCATCGTTATCATATGTTCCCGTTATAAGAATCAATTTTGAACACCTTTGTAATATTTTTCTAAAGCACATTTCTGGAGATCACGACCAAAAAACAATTTGCACTTTCCGGTTTATTGGGCTTTTCTGTTAGTGCATCTAATTATAAACGGGTAGTATCGATCTTATTGCATTTGCGATAATACCGATAACTGCAATTGTTTGGGTTTTTATACTATTATGGTGAAATGTGTTCCCCCTTCCTTGAAATCTTCAGTCATATAAAAAACAAATTTTTAGAAACTTCCTATTTATGTGTTACAATGATGAAGGGAAAGCAACCAGTGAAAAGTGCAAGTGGTGGTAGTGCCACGAAACGAAACAAAATTGATTTTGAAATGAAGATGATTAATTAGAAAGAAGGACAAAGTTTGTCATCTATTGCAAGAGAATTGGGTCTCGCTGCTTCAACAGTAAATACTATTTTAAAGGATAGTGCACTATACGCACACTGTTAAAGGATCAAAGCACTTAAGATCAACAGCATTCGGGTACTATATCGAAGGTGGAACAGATGTTAATAATATGGATGGAAAATCAGATTCAGAAGCGAGTGCCCCTGAGTCTAATGACCGTTCAAGCAAAAGCAACAAGTATTGATAAAGATATTAAAAATAAGTAGGGCAAACCCCAATCCAAGTTCGTGGCAAGCAACAGGTGGTTTAATAGGTTCAAGCATCATGCTGGTTTCCACAACGTTAAAGTATGCGGTGAAGTTGCCAGTGCCTATTCTGCAGCTGCAGAGAAATTTTGTGATGTGTTGGAAAAAATTATTGATGAAGGCGCTATTCAATGCAGCAAATTTTTAACGTTGACGTGATTGCTCTGTATTGGAAAAAAATGCACGATTGCCAAAGAGGAAAATACAATGTCAGGTTTCAAGGAATCAAAAGATATGGCCATGCCCTTGCTTGGGGCTAATGTAGCGGGAGATTACAGATTAAAACCACTGCTTGTGTACCAATCTGGAAATCCTCATTCATTTAAGGGCATCAATAAAGCCACCCTATGCGTGCATTTCCGATTGAACCAGAGAGCATGAATAACAGTATCTCTCTTTGAGGATTGGTTTTAATGCTGCTTTATCCCGAGGTTGAAAAATATTGTAAAGACAACGACATTCCTTTCAAGATTTTGCTTCTATTAGATAATGATCCTGGACATCCTACGCATCTAGATGATTTCAATTCGAATGTAAGAGTCATATTTCTACTGCCAAACACGACTTCACTCATCCAACATATGAAGCAGGATGTTATTTCGAATTTAAAAGCATACTATTTAGTACAGCATTTGCTCAGGCATTGCCTGCAGTAGACGATGAGAAAAATTTTACGTTAGACTTTTGGAAATGTTACAAAATTTACCACCCCATCTTAAACATTAATAAGGCCTGGGCATAAATTACTAAAAGTTGTTTAAATGGTGCATGGAAGAAAATATGCCCTCGACGCATAAAAGGCTTCGAAGGATTTGAAAAAGACGAATCATATGAAGAGGTTACAGATAAGATTGTAAAGTTTGCAGAGCTACTTCAGTTGGAGGTTTTGCCAAAAGACGTGGAGGAGTTAGAGGAAGAAGAGAAGGAATTATCTAATGAAGAACTTACTGACTTGCAGGCAGCGATAGTGAAAGAAGAAAATGCTGACGAAGCTCAAGATGAACTAAATGAGGAACCGAGACACTTCATCACCAGAGAGAGAGAGAGATGGCAATGGCATTTTGTGAAATTGCATCGATAATGGTGAGGTGTGAGAAGATGAATCCCGACAGTGAACGATTCTTAAAAGTTAACAGAGGTGTGAATGACATGCTTGCTTACTAGAAAGAAATCTACGATGAAAAGAAAAACGCCACAGTCCAGTCATCCAATAATATGTTCTTTTGTAAGGTTGAGCGGCCAACCCCTTCTAAATTTCCACCCTTAACATCCGCAGCAGCGTACTTATCAGCCGGAGACGTCGATTCTGGCAATGATGCTCGAGAGGTAAAACTTATTGACATTATCCCCATCTCCTTTTTTTTTTGTAATTTTATCATTTTTAAATTTTTTATATTGCACGCTTTTGTAATTTTTCCTGCACACGAAATTAAAAAATTGAATAAATACAATAAATAATTCCATTTACTTACATGTTTGTCGAACATTTCTTTTTTGATTCAATCAATTCAGCGAGTGCTGCACAAGCATGGGGGAAATTCCGACTTGCGTAGCGTTCCGCGGAACGCAACCCTTATGTAAGTTGGGGAGTTCCTATATTCTGAAGTGGAAATTGAAGAGTGGTGTTTGGAAGCATTATGCAGACAACATAGAAGTAAATTTCTCTCATTTTATTACTAATTGACATACAACGTAGAACTTATTGAGCCCTGTAGCTCTGTCTGTTACTTATTATATTCAATACATACATCACATTTCTTTTGACAGTTTCCTAGCTTCTCTCCCTCTCCTGTTATATCTTTTCAACATAATCATGAGAGAATTTTTGTACATCATGGTGCAGAATTACATTAAACTAAAGCTAAGATACTTGGCCAAGAATCATATTACGTTCTCAAAATACTGACTTCGTCAAAATATTATTCCAAAATTTTCTAAGATCAATTTTAATCACAAAATATTGGGTTTAAAGAAACTTGCTTTTACTACTTCTTGTAATATTGTTAGCCTTGCCTTAAAATCTCATTTTTTGATCAAGCAAGGATATCCAAGTTAAATAGTTAAATATCCAAGGATAATTCCAAGTTAAAAAAATTCACAATAAATTGAAAAATATCTCAACCCTACCGATTGATCTGCATTAAAGACCTTGATAAATCTACAGTGTGAAGTTGACATATAAATAAATTGAATACATTATTGTGAAAGTTTGGCAACGTTCATAACAATTACCCAGAAACACCCTCCACCCGACATGTCTAACACCAACAAGTCATCAATCTCTCTAGACCGGGGTTCGAGCCCATCACCACCAAATACGGTGGATGCGGAAAGGTCAGGGAATGACCACCGCATATCCCGGAGCAATATGGCCTTAGTTGCTAATGCTCCTAAAAACCAAATAACAAACAAACAAACAAACACCTATCTCTCTTTGTATAATTTATCAAAAGGTCAAATCTCGCATTTGTCCAAAGGATTATAATTTACTGCCTTGCAATCTATCCAAGAAACAACTTGTGGTAGATACTGAATTTGGTCTTCAGAATATTCCCCAGAAAGACTTAATTATTCATCACATAAACCAGGTGGTGAATAACATTAAAATTCCACTGCTTCTAAAATTAAAACTTAATACTTGATGATCAAGATTATATTAACAAATTAAACTTTGTTATATCAGATACCTCCACCTACTTTGAAGTAAATCTGGATTTATTTTCAAATTTGGTTAACTGATATAATAAGACACTAACTATATTCCTAAAAAATGACTACATTATCATGTCTCAGTTGAAAGAGGTAAAGGCTAGGACTTTCAATATTCCTACACTTTTTGGCCAGGTCAAGCTACATAAGACAGGGTTTCCTATTCGTCCTATCGTATCATACAAGAACTCAGCATTCTCAATGTTAGCCATGTACTTATACAATATTATTAAACATTTTGACAAACCATAAAATTTGGTATAAAGAACAATGATACGCTATTCAATAACCTGGAGGACTGTAAACTTAATGAAAATGATAAGTTTTAGTTATATCTCATATTGTGAATACCTTCACAACGAGTTGCCATTGTATTGCATTACCTTGAATAAGTAACACTTCACCTATGGAGAAGACTAATGTTACTTATTCTCAGCAGATACCACTCACACCATCGAACATCTCTCATATCATGGAGTTATACTTCATAACTGGGTTGTCCCTATTGCAACAACAGGGTACCTGCCCACCCACCGATGAGAAGCCAATAAGCTTCGAAACAGTGCCATCTGAGTGGTGATATCTGCCGAGAATAAGTAACATTAGTCTTCTCCATAGGTGAAGTGTTACTTATTTGAGGTGGTGAAATACTGTGGCAACTCGTTGTGAAGGCATTCACAATATGAGATATAATTGAAACGATGCATTAAAAACTGCCTTGGTAGTAGAAATTGTGTGTGCATCACCCATGCATAAACAAACTCCTTCTTTATGCACTAATGTAAATGTTGAGAAAAAACTCCATCCCAATTAATTGTACCAAACTTTCTATTAAAGAGATTTTTGATTTAATTAAACTTATAATTGAAGCAAATTACATCACTTTTAAGGATAAAGTTTACAAACAAATTTTTGATTTGCCCGTGGACTTGAACCTGAATGGTTAATTGTCAGAGATTTATCTGTCCACGATTGAACATATACATTTAGTACTTTTTCTGTGCTTATTAGATACTATGGGAGATATCTTGATAATGTCCTTTGCATTACTGATGTTCATATCATCCAAGACATCTTACACATCTTCAGTAACATTCATCCTAGACTGAATTTCACTTTAGAAAAAGAAGGCAATGAAATAAAATTGTTAAATTTTTTAAACTCTACACTCACTCAATATATGGATAAGGTTCGGTTTAGCATATACCGGAACCCCACAAATACCAGGATGTTCCTACATTATAACAGCTGTCATCCTTTTAAGGTGTATCATATTAAACCAGTTTCCTAATGCTTTCAAATATTCCACACCTGAGTTGGCTTTAAATTCCGAGATACTGATATTAACTAATCGATTTCTAAATAGAGGTTATCCTCTGACTACAAAAATCACATCAGAACACAGGCAGAAAATAGGTTACCAAAAATCAGACCCACCAATAAGAGTAACACCAAAAAATATTTTATTTCCTTTCCATATATTGAACAATAGTACAAACAATTAAACAGACTTTTTAAAGATACAGAATTCAAAATTGTAGCCAGGCCCACGAGAAAATTTCATACGGTCCTAAACAATTTCTCAGTTCAATCCACCTTTGCATTTCAAATGAATGATTTGGTTTACAACATATCTTGCAAAGATTTCGATTCGTCTTACCAAAGCTCAACGTGTTATATGCTTGAGCTCGATTTGAGGGTTAAGCAACACTCGGCATCTGTCCATGCTTTCCCATTCTGCTTCGGAATTATCTTTTCATGCTTAATGAAGGTCACACCTTTTTATTCAATGAAGCTAAAGCACTTAACATCCAGCACAATTATACAAAGTTACTAATTGCAGAGACCCTTGAAATTAAACAGCACCAAAACTCTATTAATGTCCATTGCCCCTCTCCTATCTCTGATTTGTGGTCTTTTATATGCATGCTCCATAAGAACAACTAATCTCTTTGCTATAAATTTCATTACGCACACATTTTGCATTTCTATCCTGTGATCATGACTAGTGTCAAAAAGCCTTGTCAGCTTAAGGAAGGAAAGTAAATTTTAAATTCTAGGAAGTTAAGAACATTTTAACTTTTTATATCATTTTTGAAACTGTTTCACTAAAAAATGTGCATTCAGAAAAAATGTTTTCGGTTTTATAAATTGAAAAAATGTCTCCTTTCACTCATAGTTATTTGTTAGTGGTTTGGGGTCAGGTTGGAGCTCCATTACCTCGATTCTGGATGCATGGGATCATTAATGTTTCTTTGGGTGGAAGAATTCATTTAAACTAGTTTTATATTCATTTTAAAATTAAAAGTGGTGTTCGGAAACATTCTGAAGACAACATAGAGGTAAATTTCTCTCATTTTATTACTAATACTCGGCTATTAATGTAATTTGGGATTACTGTGACTCAGGTGTAGAACTATGCATTACTAGCATTAATGTTTAATTGCCAGTTATTGACCCAGTTGTATTGTAGAAATATTCAATTTCAGCAGCTGGTATATTTCAAGTAATTGACTTATTATTTATTTATTTTTTTAATTATGATTATAAAATTTCTGTAAGCTTGTCAAACTGTATTGAGTGAAAAATTTATATTGATGTTTGTATAGTAAAACCTCAATCTAATAGTATATATAGGAATGAGGCCTGTCATGCTAAATCTGATTCTCTGTTAAGCTCGAAAGTTACTAGAATATTATGAAAAAAGTGCTGTACAATAAAAATATATTAAGTGTTGTAATATTGTATTTTATTGGTTAATATATGGAATAGAAGAGCTCAAAATTTGGTTGCATGAAAGCTATAAGAACGCTGGATAAAGACTTATTCAGAGTTCAGGTGACTCTCGTGAGGCTACCTAGTACTGATGTCTGGCACGCTAATAGATGTCAATGGTGAGGAAAATCCTAGAGTGCCTCAGTCTAATGATATTTACCATCACTTAAAATATTTTTAACTGATAGTAAATATCATTAGATTGAGGTAGTTATGTTACTTGGTCCATGTGGAATGAAAAATCTGGTTCACTGTCCATTATTTCCAAAATTTGTTAAATCAAGGGTTTATTTAAATACTCTATAGTGAATTTAACACTTTTCTGCTGTCTTTTCTGACAACGATTTTGACCCGGGATTGAGTCAATCTGTATTGGAAAGGGCAGAAATATTTTTGGGCTTTCTTCTCACTATGGCTGAATTGATCAGCTTCTGGTGATGATTGCTTGACAAAAATATCTGGTGTTTGTTCTGTCAAGGTGGAAGAAAATTTTCTAAAAGTAGGGTAGTTTCCCCTCCAAGTGGATTAAAATCCGAAGCCACATATTTGCATTCAGAAAGCAGGGAATGTGTTAAACTAAAGAAAATGTAAAAATTTACTTAATTGTTTAGTTGTATATCCTAATAAAACATAAATCATATCCTTGTTTTTAAATATAAGAATTTCCCTATGTTTGAAAAAAGTTTACCACTATGGTAATCGTGCTATGCTTTTCTTATTGTAAGGCTGTTATTCCATTAGCATTTTGTACTTCACTAGTGGAGCATGACTATCAGAATTTGAACCAGTCCAGTTAGATTTCCATTGGCAGTAGAGATGACCAGCCTCCATAGCCAGGTGGGCAGGAGCAGCAGTGCGTAGCACACGCTTCTTGATTAGACCGGGGTTCGAGCCCGTGACCACCAAATACGGAGGATGCAGAAAGGTCAGAGAAGGACCACTGCATATCCCCAGAGCAATATGGCCTTAGTTGCTAATGCTCCTAAAAACCAAACAACAACAACGAGATGGCCAGGATCTCCAAAGACATGACATGACAACAATCAAAACACTGATGACTTGGTGCAGTCCTGGTGGGTGTTTAATTATAATTGCATTCCAACCACACTGCATTTTGGCCAAAGGTGTGCAACCAGGCTTAAAAATATACTTAATAGAATTGCTCTCATTTCATTCAATGTTAATTATAAATGTGGTCAAACCACTGCATTTCAACCAGTGTGGTTCAGACACTGTTGAATAATGGCCTATGTCTGTGGGGTTTTTTTTTGTTAGTTGTTGGCGCATCGGCTTCTGTGGCCATAATGCACCTCCCAAAGTTTTTGCATTTTACTCTGATCCTAGCCCGAGGCGGGATTCGAACCCGTGACCTTTGGGTTGCCAGGCAGGCATTTTACCCACCTGGCTAGACTGCTCGGCATCCTATGTCTGTTGAATAGTATGTGATTAAGTTTGAATGTGCCACTGCATGTTCTCAGTGCTGCTCTATGTGATGAAATTGCAGATATTCAGAAAATTATCAAGATGTCAGGTATTTGGAATGATGTATATAATGTCAGTGTGGTAAACTTAAAAGATAATTCGAAATAATTTTTTAATAATTTTAATTTTTTGAAATAATTTTGAAAAAATGTTTTGCATTTATATATTAATTTTTTGTGCTAAAACTTAAATTTTTCTCAGTTAAATTAGTTTTATCTATAGAAGTTCTGATTTGTCAAAATAAAAGGTTACATCTGTTGTCTATTCTTTGGATTACAGTCACCAGTATATCATAAGGCAAGGTACATGTACATAATGAATAAATTTCATAATATGCGACATACGTATTATAGATGACTCTCATCAACTGGTGCAATACCACCACTTTGCTTATTGGAAGCTTGGAGTGGTGGAACCCATGTTTAGTCTCCAGAGCTAAGTTCCACCCAACCCTTCCCCATCTCTTCCATCATGCAGTATGACTGATTACTTTTGAGGTTATGATGAACATCATGACGAGATCCAATCTTCCTTACATTTTGAGGGTACGGCTCTAAAACGGTGTTCGCAGGCCGGCCGCTAGTTAGTACACCGGACCGAACCTATTGGTAACTCTTTAGGAGGCTTCTGGAACAGCTAGTGTATAATCTTGCTACCTCTACTCTGCCAGATAGTGACTGGAGGGAGTCCGAGTAGTGTGCATGCTGGGGGCATTGTCGAGGCCACGTTATGTCAAGGATCTGGGTATATTCTTACCATGTGTACGCCATATCCAAAAATTTCATTACTTCATACAGCATGTCCCCCCACTTTTTCTTACTATTGAATACACCATGAATTGTCAAACTAATAGAGTAAGCTTATCTGCGAAAAGATCTAAACCTCCCAAACACTTCCTAATTCATTGGTCTCAATTCTAATCTCAACAATATCCATTTCCACTTGCAGTCTCCCAAACCCCATGTACTTTTTCTGACAGAATCTCAGTTATTGGTTGATTCAACTACTGCTTATCTCAGTTCCCAAATTATTCGCTGTATGATTCCTTTCGCCTCAAATGTGGTACTTGTGCATATGTCCATTCCGATATTCTCTATCAGAGACTTGGTAATTATTAATCTCAAGTTTTCAATCTTCTCTGGCTTAAAATCTCTCTACCTCATTATGTCAAATTCATTTGTTGTCTCTACTGTTCTCCCAATTTCACTAATCACATGGAGCTCTTTGACTTCTTCTCTTTGCAACTTGACTTTCTCCAGTCCAACTTTCCTAACAGGGAGGTAATTTTCCTTGGTGATTTTAATGTTCACAACTCCAGCTCGCTTCCATTTTCTAGTCATGCCGAGCCAACTGGTTGAGATGCTGAAGATTTTGCAGTTGTTCATTTACCTGCTAGAATATCCGACAATCCTAACCATACAGCCAACATGCTTGATCTTTTTCGCACAATCAACCCTTCTAAGCACACGGTCGAAGTGAGTGGGCCTTTAGGTACCTCAGATCACAACTTGGTGATTGTCTCTTCTCCAGTGGAGCCTTTATCTCATGGCTGTTCCTAACCTCGTATTGTTTGGCATTACAAGAATGCATAATGGGATGACCTGCGAGATTTCTTTTCCTTGTTCGGATTACTGTTTCAAAACTTCTGATGTCACCTTTTGCTCAGTTCGTGTCAGTGAAATTATTCTTGTAGGAATGGAATCCTTTATTCCACACTCCACTTTAAAATCTCGTCCTTTATCTAAACCTTAGTTTTCCAATAAATGTGCTAAGGCTGTTCAAGAGAAGAATGTTGCATATCGTAATTGGCTTGTTTCCAATTCTTCAGTTTCATTTTCTACCTACACCAAAGCTCAACAATTGTAAAGCAGTCATTAATCAGTCCAAACTAGATTTTGAACAGTCCAAGAGTAGAAAACTTGCCCTAATTGTAGCTGAGCATTCTGGTCTCTTGCCAAAGCTATTGGCCGCAACTCTTGCCCATCTCTGCTCCCACCTCTGTCAAAAACAGATGGTTCTGTTGTCACTTCAGCCAAGAATAAAGCTGACCTGCCAGCATCCCATTTTTCTTCCAACTCATGTATTAATGATCTTGGTAAAACACCTCCCACCATTCCCAACACGCTCCATTCAATGCCTCCTGTGGTCTGCCGTCAAAAGAATGTCAGAAGAATTTTGACAAATCTCGATGCTAAAAAAGCTCCAGGTCCTGATGGTATTTCTCCACTTGTTCCCAAAACCTGTACTCCTGAACTTACTCCTGTTCTTTTCCACCTTTTTTCACTTTTTATTCCAAAGGCATTTTTCCTTCTGCTTGGAAATATGCTCATATCCAGCCAGTTCCTAAAAAGGGTGACTAGTCCCTCCCATCCAATTATCGTCCCATTGCAATTACTTCTACTCTTTCTAAAGTAATGGAGAAATCAATTAACCGCCAACTCTTTACTACCTAGAAACCTTCCGTCTTATCAACGGTCGCCAGTATGGATTCCATCAGTGTTGATCCACTGGTGATATTCTGGCTTATGTTACCCATTTATGGACAAATTCAATGGAAAAGTTTGGTGAAGCATAAGCAGTTGCTCTTGACATCTCAAAGGCTTTCGATCGTGTTTGGCATAAAGGTCTTCTAAACAAGCTTCCATCTTATGGTTCGCCAACTGTTTTTAGTAATTGGTTATCCAGTTTTCTCTCTGATCGCTCACTGAGGCTGATGGTAGATGGCTTTCTGTCTTCTAACTTCTCCACTAATGCTGGTGTCCCCCAAGGTTCAGTTCTTTACCCCACTCTTGCACTCTTGTATATTAATGACCTTTTCCATTGAATGGAAATTCTATCCATAGTTTTGCTGATGATAGCACATTGCATTCCACTTTGCATTTTGAAAAACCTTGCGCTGCTCAATCAGTTTCAGCTTCTCGAATATCCGCTACCAATTCCTACATGCTGATCTCCAGGTAATTCTCCAGTGGGGCAAAGACAACTTAGTTTATTTCAATCCTTCTAAAACTCAATCTTGTCTTTTTTGTCACAAAAAGGATTCTTGGCTCCTATGCTTAGCTTTGGTGACACTGATTTCTAGGCAAAATGATATGTCTCTTTTGGGGATTACCCTGACTTCTAATCTCTCTTGGCACAAGTGTATTACAAATATTGCTTCCTCTGCATCTAAAAAACTTGGTTTTTCTCTTCCACTCTCAGTGTTACTTTTCTTCCGAACAGTTGTTCACTCTCTACAAATCGCAAATCCGCCCTATTGTTCCCACATCTAGGGCGGTGCCCCCAAAACATCTCTCAGGCTTCTAGATTTGATTCAAAACAAGGAAGTTAATTTAATTGATGACTCGTCTGATACAGAGTCTCTCCACTCTTTGTCTCATAGACTTTCGGTTTCTGCTGCATGCCTTTTCTATAGATACTTCCATGGACACTGTGCTTCTGAATTGGCTTCTATAATTCCCGCTTTCTCTTACAAAACAGTCTGAACACATGCCGCCAACATCCATTTACTGTCCAACTTCAAACTCACAGAATCAACTTTTCATCTTCCTCGTTTATTCATTCAACTGCCGTTTTCTGGAACAACCTTCCTTGATACATATTTCCTGAAAATTACAGTCTACAAAAATTTAAGTCTAATATCAACAAATATCTTCTTTCGTATTCTCAACCTCCAACCCAAGCACGGTACTAAGTACTATAGGTTCTAATACTTCTCGATTAAAAATTAATCGAGAAGTATTAAAAAATTAAATTTAAAAAAAAAATGTTGTTTATTATAAAACTGCCTTTATCATGTTAATAGAGTAAGTGATCTATATGTTTTGAATTTTTGTAAAGTCTCCAAAGGAAAATGTTAAACCTGTCTCTTAAAGTGAAGACAACGACATTTGGAAAATTGATACTACAGAAAAAGGTTAAACATCTATATTTCGGTGTTGACTGAATACTTGATATTGTAGCTGCACTGCTGTAATTGTAAACGAATTCCTATAAAACTGACTGAGGACAATGCTTAAGCTTGGAAAAGGTTGGAAGGTATATGAAATTTTAATAAATTTTTATGTAAATTGCTTCATGAAATCTAATAATAATACTACAGTGGCCCCCACATCTGTTACCTAAAAGATAATTCTTTGCCATATTTATGAATTTTTATGTATAATTTTGTTGATAATTTATTTAATTAAGGATGCAGTATGACTAAAAGACAGTCTTTTACCTGTGAAATTTTGGGAGACCCAATCTTGGCCATAAAATTAAGTAGTGATTGAAACAACTGCATGCAAGTTAATTCTCATATGCACCAAATCTTAAAACTCAGACAAACACAGATACGAGGAGGAAGAAATGAGCAGTATAATTTATCTAAATGTTGTAGTAACATCTGATTATCACTGTTATCATTTGCAGATTTTGGCATGAAACCTTATAATAGTACCATCAGTATTAATAAAAATTAGAAACAAAGGCCTCACAGAACCCTGTGGCAATTATCCCATAACACTGGTACAGTTACAGCATTGCCCATATATACCACATTCTTCTAAATTGTACTTGAGCAATTCATGTAGGACATGGGCAATTCAATTCATGTAGGACTGTGCCAGAAGCCTTTTTGAAATCTTAGTAAATTATAACAAAATTATTTTTTGCTTTTATTCCCTTTGTGACTACCTCTTAATAGTTTACCACATTGGTCAGACAACAGCTTTCCTTAACCAAACTATTTGACTGTTATAATATTATTACTCTTAAGATGATTCTGCACTGCAATTCCTAATCATAAATTGCATGATCTTATATAATGCCACTGAAGTTAGACTAATAAGCCTGTAGTTGCCTGGATCATTCTTAATTGTATATGGAAGAGATATTAGTATATTTCCAATCGTATGGAACATCGCCTTTTTTTAGGATGTCTTCATTATTAGAAATAAAGTTTTAATTGACTTCATATTAGCCAGTTCCATGGTACCCACACTCTTGCAGTCCTACAGAGATGGGCCCTCTGTGTTCTAGCATAATAATGCTCCATTCTGTACAACAAACAGCATAAAATCCTTGTTTAAAAAAAAAATACGTGGTGTTTCTTTATGATTTTTTTAAAATTCTGAGTTGATTTTAACAGTAATTTTACTCTAATGTTGGACAATTCACTCATATTAAAAACAATTATTAATATTTAAAACACTTACATACAAAGTTTTCAAATTCCATTTCATTTTCACTGCCCTGAGCCCATGCATATTTGGAAAACTTACCCTTGAAAGAGTTAAGCAAAATAAAAACTTGCTGGCCAGCCTGTAGGCCAGACCTGAATCCAAATGAACACCTCTGGAGCAAACTGAAATGCTATGTCAGGGTGTAACCAGTATGTGCATTCAACAGCTGAAAACTAAATCAACTAATTCCTGCTGCAAGGAATTAGTTGAAAGTGTTTCACAATGAGTTGGTACTGTCATTGGGGCCAGAACTGCAACTTAACCTGGAACTTAATTTTTCATTAAAATCATGATTTTCTGAACATAATGGTGTTTGAATATTTTTAGTAGAATTCTATTATGCATGCACTTTTTTTTAAGTCAAATTACAGAAAGTGCCAAATTTTGAGTGCTGAATAACTTTACCAGAAAAACAATAAAACTTGCTGAATGCATTAACAGAATCAGTAAATTGGCATCACCAATTTATAAAAACCAGAGAATACTAATCTGAAATGATGGAAGTCTGCTATAATTAATTAATTAATTAATGCAATGGTAGTGATTAAGCAATAGTAGAACATGAACATAAATCAGGGTGTGATGTAAACACTATTATGTTCTTGTTTATACTTCAGTATGACCACCATGTGAGAGGAGTTTACCATATATCATGAATATAAGAATACAATCATTAATCATATTTAGCAGTCATGTGAGCTTGAACCACAATCCACTCAAAGAGTGGATGTTACTGCACTCTCGCTTCTGACCATTTGGCTATGTAAATGGAGTAATGTGTCATTTAAATTTTTTTTTTTTGTTTTTCTAATGAAAGAAAATTTGGACTTGTTAAGTGTATCAAAATTATAGCAATATCACTTTCCTTTTCATGTTAAAAAGATTTTAATTCTGTTGTGAACTACTACTTTTTACATCATGAGTAAGAACACTTGCGTACACATTGCAAAAATTATGGTTTGATTTTAAAAAATTACTCCAATAGTAAAAATTGTTTGAATTAATAATATTCTTTTTCAAATGTAACAGAGAACTAAAAAAACATGCCAACTTCAGAAGTGATTAAAATATAATCTGTCTAAACATTATTTTGTTTCCCTCCCCAATAGGCCAGATTAAAAGACTTGTACCACAAACCTGATATACAGTTTGACTTGGTCAGTTGCCAGTTTAGTTTTCACTATTGCTTTGAAAGCCTTTCTCAGACCAAGCGTTTGATTCAAAATGCAAGTGAATGTCTTCGTCCTGGGGGATACTTTATTGGAACAACACCTGATTCATATGATATTATGTAAGTTTCTGTAATGATTTTTAGTTATGTTGAGATAATTAAATAAGACACTTCTCCTACTTGAAAAAAAAATGTGTTTTTTTTTTAGACAGCAAAGTGAAAAATTATAACTTGTGGCTGGGATAGATGTTCTTTGTAAATTTAATCAAATGCTGAAATTACTTACAAAGTGATGAAAGGTCTGTGACAAACCAGAGCTTAAAAATGCGGTAATTTTGCAGTGTGTTAATATCTAAGGTATATAGGCAAATTTTATTGAGATGTATATTTTCAAATTTGCTGAACAACATGGAAATAAAATAAAGCTAAATATTACAACATTAATTAAAGAGCACCCTCCTTGCAACCACACTATTAAACTCGTAAATGGCGTCTCCGTAGCCAGGTGGGAAGGAGCAGCAGTGCATAGCACATGCTTCTTGAGACTGGGGTTCAAGCCCGTCACCACCAAATACCGAGGATGCAGAAAGGTCAGGGAATGACCACCGCATATCCCGGAGCAATATGGCCTTAGTTGCTAATGCTACTAAAAAAAAAAAAAAAAAAAAAAAAAAAAAAACCCTCATAAATGCAGATGCTTTGTTATGTGCTTCCACAGTACTCGTTGCATC
The DNA here is from genome assembly GCF_048544385.1 of Mastigoproctus giganteus. Lineage (NCBI taxonomy): Eukaryota > Metazoa > Arthropoda > Arachnida > Uropygi > Thelyphonidae > Mastigoproctus > Mastigoproctus giganteus. Next base: position 33,363,192 of record NC_143581.1, read on the forward strand.
AGGCTTATTCTTGAGCATAGTATGTCTGGAAATGCGATTAGTACTTAATCTTGTTTTGAGATTTTTCAGAAATATCATCATGGAACAACCTATTTTAAGAAATTAAATTTTCTTAAAGTAACAAAACTTAATTCCCTAAGGTAAATGCATACTAAATTAAACATTGGTTGAAGAATTAGACTTACACTTGAATCAGAGTATGGTTTGAGTGTGAGCCTAATTGCAACTAGTACTGTAGAGGTACATATCCAATCATTTGTGTTTGAGTTTTATAGTGTAGTTATAAGGGGGTACTCTTCAATTTTAACACAGTAACACAAATTAAATTCTCATAAAGGAACACAGATTAATTTCCTAAGGTGAATGTATGCTAAATGTTTAATTTTAACACAGCAGGCTCTCAACAGTGAAATTCCTTGATATCTAAAATTCAAACAATCTCCCATCAAAACTTCTGTAATGCTTTAAAATTCTTGTTAACTCAAATTTCATTTATTCAGTTACTCACTGAATAAATGAAATATCTATCACAACGAAACTAAAAGATTATTAATATCTTAAGTGAGAATTTCTAAAATTCTGCATAGTATTAATAAGAGTGACAAATTTCTTTTGATTAATTAAGGCTGATATGTTCTAAACTTGTACAGATACTTCAAACATTTAAGTCAAAATGACCATGTTTTGGTCCCTTTAACATTGAATTAACTGGGCTTTACTGTAATGTATGTTTTACTTAGCCATTTTTAGGTGAAAATATCATTTCAGTGTGTTTAAGAAACATGCGTAAAATTGGTAGAGGTCCAAGACCAGAGGAAGTGGTACTAAATGTTATGCAGTATTTCAAGAACAATAATGTAAAATCCTATATGAAAGAATAAGGTCTTGCCACAGTAATTTCTGAAGAAGCTGCAGACTAATCAAGAAAGAAGGAATAGTGGCTCAGGAAATTGTGTCAGAAGAATTGTTTCAATGTCCAGAAAATGGGGGGGAAATAAGAAAATGATTCTCTTAGATGATTTTGACAAATGTGTAATTAGACAAAAAATACAAAATGCTTGGTACTGTATGCCTTGTATGCTACAAGGCAGACAGTACCAAGCATTTGAAAACTACTTCCACTCCTAAAATAATATCAATAGATACTTATGCAAATAGGAATTTATTATTGAAATAAAATATTTACAAGTAAGAAGTCATGGAATTTCTACCCATTTATGTGTGTGTGTGTGTGTGTGTGTGTGTGTGTGTGTGTGTGTGTGTGTGTGTGTGTGTGTGTGTGTGTGTGTGTGTGTGTGTGTGTGTGTGTGTGTGTGTGATATCCATGCAGTAATAGAATCAGCCACTGCCACATAGAACTCCTGAACTTTCACTGATCAAACAGTAGTAGTAGTGTTAAACTGAAGATGTAATTGTTCAGATCAGTTCATGCCATCCATCGGAGCCAAGTATGCTTCATTTTTCCACAGGATGGGTCATTCTGTTTAGCCATTCCTCATCTTCCAACGTGGAAAGACATAGTGCAAAGAAAAGAGATGTTGCCCTAATCATTAATTTGAATCTGCGAGGTCTTTGTGGCAAGGATGTTAGGAAGGGTCTCCATAACCTTGAATAGATGCACCACCAGTTGATAAGAAACAGCATGTACACTAGCAGTACCCATTGGGTTTCTATACTTTACAGTCTTCACGTGCAACGTGTGCACACTGATATTACTGTAGTGCAGTTTCAGCAATGTATAGCTACATGTACCAATGCTTCCCCACTACAATGTTTTTCATTGTCATTGTGGGTAAATGATTTCTCTGTTCTTTGCAGGCATTAATAAAAAGTCACCCAAATGGTGGTTGTTAAATTGCAATTGTGATAACTTAAACATTAGCTAATTAAAATTTGTGAAAAGAATAGCAAATACAGGTCTGGAGACATCATTTTAGGAAGGATGTAGATTTGCTTAAGTGTGTACAGAGAAGGGCAACAAGATTGGTGAGGGGAATGAAGGGATCCTCTTACCAAGAGAGGCTTAAGTTCTACAAATTGCAGTGGCTGGAGACTAGGCACCTGTGCGGTGATCTGATTGAGGTGTATAAGGCCTTGAATGGGTTGAGCACGCTGAATTATGATGGGATTCTTCCGCTTGTTCAGATTACGAACCGAAGGGGGCATAAATTCAAATTAAGGAAAGACAGATGTAAAATAAATGTGCGGAAATTTGCCTTTAGCCAGCGGGTGGTTAATTGCTGGAACAAACTTCCATCTGTCGTTGTGGGAGTTGATAGGAAGTTAAGGAGGAACTGAACAAACATTTGGAGGGAATGTTTGTGTGGAAATTTTTTTTTTTTTTTTTTTTTTTTGGCTGATGCTGCATGAGCAAATACACTTGCTTTCTTGCATCACATGCCACTACTACTACTACAGTGTGGTTATGTTATTAAAGTGTATCACTTCATTTGGCTTCATGTGGAAAACTGTTAATGGTAGAAAGATGAATGGCTTCCATGGCTGTGGAAGTCATCTTGTCCAGCAGTGTAATATTGCAAGCATTATATGAATATTTTGAAATTTCGTCTCTTTATCAAGTATTTTGATAGATATAAGGCCTCAAACCTGGGAAGTTACTTTAGATCCTCTAATATACACTAAATTAATAAATTTGTAATTTTACTCCTTCTTGTGATATACAGTTAAAACTGTTTCAAAAAGTTTTGAGTAGACCAGTTGATATCTGGTTGACAGTTATTTTTATTTTTATTTTTTATTTTTATAGAAATTAAGCATTTAATGTTCTAGTTACACTATCCAAAAATGTTTACCAAATGCTAAGGCGTGGTTACTGCTCATTGCAAATTTAAACAGATTTATAATTATTTATGGCTTGAATATCAGGGCTGTTGAAAAACCGGTATTTAATGCTGCTTGCATGTCTGTTAAACTTTTGACAAAAAAAAATTACATTTAATCTTGTTTCTTTCTTCATCAAATATTGGGTGTTCCATTTAGTAATGTTTTCATTCAGGCACTGATTGAGGACATGATTCATTAGTATGCATTCTGTCATATAATTTACTGGCACAAAATCATTCAGTTTTTGTTTTATTTGTAGATTCTGTGTTTTTTTTTTTTCCCTGAATTTAGTTAAATGCAATAAATATGCAACAATAATATATATAAATCCAATTAATCACATATATAAATGCAAAGAAGAGAGGGACAAACCAGATTGAACCCTTATGTAACGAGCATGGGATAGTATTAGATATCATAGCTGAAGTTGCAGACAAACTCAGCAGTTACGTTGCATTGATATTTACAGAAGAAAAACTCTTTATGTCAATGGGAAACTATGGGAGTGAAGTTGAAAAGAATGTAATTAATGATGTTGAAATTTCATATTTATTTAATGAAAACACTTGCAAGCCTACAAGTCAGTAAGGCTCCTGGGGTTGGTGGCATATACCCTATAATCTTAAGGGAGGCGGTGAGTGCATTGAACCATTGATGCCAATTATCATAGCATCACTACTCAGTATTGATTTGTTGGGTTGGAAAAGTGGCAATGTATCTCCATTACATAAGGGTGGTTCTAAGAGTTAAGTGTTGTTGTTGTTGTTTGGTTTTTAGGAGCATTAGCAACTAAGGCCATATTGCTCCGTGAATATGCAGTGGTCATTCCCTGACCTTTCCGTATTTGGTGGTGACGGGCTCGAACCCCGGTTTAATCAAGAAGCGTGTGCTACGCACTGCTGCTCCTTCCTACCTGGCTACGGAAGCGCCTAAGAGTTAAGTGGGAAATTACTGACCAGTCAGTCTAACTTCAATAGTAGGGAAAATCATGGAGACAATGATCAAGGGTGGAATTCAGGATCATTTAGATAGAAATGGAATTCTGAAGGATACTCAGCATGGTTTTGTAAAAGAAAAATCATGTTTAACTAATGTGGTTAGCTATTTTGACAGGGTCACTCGAGAGCTGGACTTGTGGAATAATTTCAACATTGTTTATTTGGATTTCAGCAAAGCATTTGACTCAGTCCTATGTGAGCAGTTACTTTATAAGCTGGAACAGGTTGGAATCACAGGGAAAATCCTTAGATAGATAGCAGGATGGCTTCAGGGCAGGTGGCAGTGGGTTGTGATAAATAGTTATTCCTCAGATTGAGTTGATGTAAGAAGTGGCATTTCCCAAGGATCAGTATTAGGACCACTGTTGTTTTTGATTTTCATAAATGACTGATGATAGGATAGATGGTGTGATGTCTAAATTTGCAGATGATGTAAAAATTGGTAGAGTAGTTAATGATCGCCGCCAAGCAGAACTTCTTCAGAGTGACCTAGATAGACTTCAGGGATGGTCAGAAAAATGGCAGCTATGCTTTAATCCAGTAAAATGTAAAGTATTACACCTGGGGAACAGTAATCCCAAAATAATTTATACATTTGGTGGAGTTGAACTAAAGCCAGTAATGGAGGAAAGGGACTTGCGTGTTACGATACAGTCAGGCATGAAGTGCTCTGAGCATTGTAGACAGGTTTCAAGGAAGGCGCATGGTATCCTATCAATGATTTATCGGAGAATTGCTAGTAGAGATAAGGATGTCATAATCCCATTATATAAGGGAAATGTTAGACCACACTTGGAATACTGTGTTGAAGTATGGAGACCGCACCTAAAGAAAGACATTGTGCTTCTTGAAAGGATCCAAAGATGGTAACTTTCCTGGTGAGATCGGCAAAAGGGCATCCATATGAGGAAAGACTTCGAATATGTGGGTTGCAGGGCTTGGAAACTAGGAACCTTAGAAGAGACATGAGTGAGGTGCTTAAGACTCTGGAAGGCATAAGTGAAATGAATGAGGATGAAATTTTCACGCCAGTCCTGGTACACTTTAACAGTGGCAGCTCTTGAACACCCCACCAGTTCAGCCGCTTGGGAAATCAAGGCACCAGCTCGTCAAGCTACCACAATCTGTTCTTTATCAAAGTCTGATAAATCCTTCCTTTTACTCATCACACTTGGAATTTTACTACCTACTGAACACTGACACCTTATGTATGCTACGTAGGTCGACTAACTGCGCACACCCTCATACCTCACGTGGTCAACGGGTTGCATTCAGTTTTCATAGGGGTGGTCATAATTCAGTAATCACTCAATGTAGTAACTGGTTATGATTATAAATAATGAATCTTATTGCAACCCATTTTGTTGTTAAGTTAGCAACTTAGACATAGTTGAACTTGAATTAGGTTATTATAATTTGTGAAAGGAGTAACAAATACAAGATTAAGGTGTCAATTCAGCATGGCTGTATGTAGAAAATCACTAATGGTAGAAAGATGAAATTTGGGGGTGGACATAGAAAGCACAAAAAAAAGTGCTGTGTTTAGCATTAGTAAAGGCTCATAATGCAAGAAAGCAAGCTTATATAGCATCAGCCAAAAAAAAATCTAATTTCACACATCCACCATCGCCATTCGGGAAAAAGTGTAACATAGCATGGTGTACACAGTCAGCAAGCAGTTTAATACATTACCAATTACCCCCTGGTAGAGTACTCTGTGGACAAACTGCTAGGTACAAAGATTGGCATGTTCATTATGATGACCATTTATATGCTGGAAATGCAGTATGGCATGGCCTACTGTTTCCAGAAGCATATTACAGTGTTATTGATATGCCTTGTTGATACTTTCCTTCGGATCAGCCAGATTAGATTTTTTTCTTGATACACCCTTCTCATTGAGATGTCCCTATAACCAGCTGGAAGTTCAGAGGGTGAGGTAGCCGAACATTCCTTAAGTGACTGGGAAATGAGGTGGTCATCATTGAGCAGCTGAGATAATGGGCAACCAATATACGGAGGAGTCCTATACATTCAAAACATCCTCTTCCCCCCTCCTTTCCTCACTCCCTCCACTAAAGTGCAGGAATTGCAGTAACACTTGTCTTTCATGGTACATGTGTCTCTGGACCACAGGCTTGAATTCTTGGCTTAAAGTGGTCACGTAGAAAATTTGTTGTAAACCCATAGCAATACAGGGACAATGGCATTTTGTTGCTGATCCCCACACCAAACAGGTATGGATATTAAAAAAAAAAAAAAAATCTTGTTTATACTCCAGCATGACCACCAGATCAGTGGAGTTTACAATAAATTGTCAATTACACACTTAATAAACTTCCATCCTTTCCAGAAATTATAGACCAAAGTATAATATACACTGGTGTGGATCAGTTTGTGATAAGCCAGTAATACTGCCATGTTGCCAATGTTGAATGTTACTTTTGTGCTGCACTACTGGCCACAGCAATAGCTACCATGACTGGGTATGTCATCTGCCATGAACTGTAGATAAGTTAGCTATTTCTTCAAATTTCCTCATAATTTTGTGCAACATGTTTTGGGTAAGTGGCCCCCTCTTCTTAATCCTTTTAAATATTGGTATTCTGCAAGTGCAGCTATAAAGTTTCTGCTGTTCTGGTAAAATGGCTTTACCAACAAAGTATAATCCTTATCCTTCTTTTGGCATACCATTTTGATCTGTTGACTGTATTTTTAAATCCTGTCAGAAGTATACTAAAGTGATGGTCACATGTTGTGGTTAGATTTGCATTATAACGTGTACACTGCTAATTTCTCTCTCTCTCCCCCCCCCCCCACTTCCTCATGGATTGGACAGTGTTTTCCGAATTCCACCTTCCTGCCATTAATGGTTTTCCACCCACAGACAGCTAAAATAATATGCTTTAATTATAACCATGCTGCTAATTGATACATTTGAAGCCATATATATATATATATATATATATATATATATATATATATACTTTTGTGAATTGTATTGAAATTATTTATTTGAAATAGCAATGCAGTAATGATTTTGTGTGTGGTATATTAATAACTCTATGAGTATAATTTTTAAATAGTTGATACTTAATAAAATTTTTATATAAATATTATTCTATCTAAATAAGGAGGAGACTGCAGGAATCTTCAGGACTTTCCTTTGGTAGCGATGTGTATTCTGTAACTTTCCAGTCTAAAGAAAATCTTCCTTTATTTGGTGCTCAATATGATTTCCACTTAGAAGGAGTTGTAAATTGCCCTGAATTTTTAGTTTATTTTCCTGTTGTTGAAGAGTAAGTATATGTATGTCATTTATATTTATAGAATCTAGAAGTATCATTTTTTAATAATAACAATACTAGCATTAACCATTTCAAGGCTGTTAAACAGGCTATAATTCGGTATTTATCAATGATATTGATGAAGGTATATCAGGATTAATGTCTATGTTTGCAGGTGATACAAAGGTTGGCAGGGTTGTTAATGACACTAATGATAGTACGCTACTGCAACAATATCTGGAAAGGTTGAGCAGATGGGCTGAGAGTTGGCAACTGAAGTTTAACATTGACAAATGTAAAGTACTGCATATGGTTACCAGTAACTACAGAGTAACGTATCAACTGGTGGATGGTACTACACTTGGGTAGTGGAGAATGAAAAGAACCTGTGGATAATTGTGCAGTAAGATATGAAGTTTTCTGAGCAGTGCAGACAGGCTGCAAGAATAGCTCATGATGTTTTGTCAATGATATACAAGAATGTTGCTAGCAGGGATAAGGGGGTGATTATCCCATTGTATAAGGCAATGATTAGGCCACACCTTAATTACTGTATACAGGTCTGGAGGCCTCATTTTAGGAAAGATGTAGAGCTGCTGGAACGAGTACAGAGAAGAGCAACAAGATTGGTGAATGGAACAAAGAGTTGCTGTTACCAAGAAAGACTTAAGTTTTGCAAATTATAGTGTCTGGAGACTAGGCACCTGTGAGGTGATTTAATTGAGGTGTATAAGGCCTTGAATGGATTGAGTAAGCTGAATGCTAATGGGATTCTTCCTCTTGCTCAGATTACTCACCTGAGGGGACATAAATTCAAATTGAGGAAGGACAATTGTAGAATAGATTTGTGGAAATTTGCCTTTAGCCAGCAGGTGGCTGATAGTTGGAACAAACTTCCATCTGTTGTAGTGAAGGTCATCAACTTAAATAAGTTCAAAGCAGAACTAGACAAACATTTGGAGTGAGTGAATGGATGGATGAGATGGGAAGGGTGGGGTTTTTTTTTGGCTGATACTGTATAAGCTTGCTTTCTTGCATTGTATGACCTACTAATGCTAATAAAACTTTGTGAAATACAAAATTAAAAAAAATAGCGTCTTGGTTTTAGCTCATTTAGGTGTCCGAAATTATTTTTCAGACATTAATTTAGGATACATATGTGAGCTATGCTCAATAAACATCTCTTACAACATGTCTGTCTCTCATGTTTTATCTAAAGTTGGATCAAAATGCTCAAAGACCGAATTTTTACTTAAATATAATATTTACAGTTAATTGCAGACCATTTTTTTTTTTCCTGTAATGACGTTTACTTTTTCCATTGGTTATATAACTGCAAAAAAAAGAGAGAGAGAGAGAGAGAGAGTGCTTCTGTGATGTTTTTTTTTTTTTTTTTTTTTTAAGTTCCTTAACTGCATGTGTTGCAGCCTCTATAACTTCTGCTTCACAAGAAAACTGTGATCCCTTTAATAACAAGAGTAGGAGTGTGCTATAGGCCTAATGACACTGATGAGTATAATAAGAAACTGTTCAGGGAAATAAAGTGGGCCAGTACATCAGAGAGTCTTATAATGGGGGATTTTAATTTCCCAGATATTGACTGGAATTTGTGGGTTGGTCACTCACACACTAGCAAGGCTTTTGTGCATTTATTGGATGATTGTTTTCTAAATCAGCATGTTCGGGAGGCAACTAGAGGGAGCAATACTCTTGATTTGATTATCAGTAGTGATTCTTCATGCATTAAGAATCTGCAGATACAGGAAACACTAGGTGGCAGTGATCACAGTGTGCTGAAGTGGGATTTACTCAAGGAGGTAACTACCGTCAGGGGTAAAGGGAAGGGTTATTGCTTTCGTAAAGGCAACTACGATGGTCTGAGACAATATTTAAATTCTATACAGTGGGACCAACTGATGATGTTACCAACAGGAAACTCAAAATGGGAAGCATTCAAAGAACTTATCTTGGAAGCTACTAGGCTTTACATACCAACAAAGAAATATTGTTCAAGATTTAGGCCTAAATGGATGTCAGATGAACTAACGAGACATATGGCAGAGAAGAAAAATGCATGGGATACATATAAATTAACATGTGACACAGAAGCCTATGATAGATATAAGTTGATCTGTAACCAAGTTACAAAGGAGGTTAGGCAGGCGAAGGCAGATTACGAGAAATCTTTGTCAAGGGATGCAAAGAAAAACAGCAAGGAGTTCTTTACTTATGTAAACTCTAGAAGGAAGGGGATGAATCAGATTGGTCCACTTGATATCGATGGTTCAACTGTTCATGATCCTGCTCAGGTAGCGAACAAACTAAATCAATATTTTGCATCTATATTCACACATGAGAAGTTATTCAGGAAGGGGAATGCCATAGATGAAGTAAACACTGGCAGTGAGCTAAATGATCTTGTAATAATTTAGAGTAAAGTGGAGGTTAAATTGTTGAAGATAAATACAAGAAAGGCACCTGGGGTGGATGGGATCTATCCAGTTATATTAAAGGAGACAGCAAAGGAAGTAAGCAATCCGTTAGCCATAATTATGAGAGCTTCCTTGGACTCAGGGGAGGTACCTACAGACTGGAGATGTGCAAATGTAACGCCAATTCACAAAGGAGGATCAAAGGCTGACACAAGTAATTATAGACCTGTGAGTTTAACTTCTGTTACAGGAAAATTAATGGAAGCACTGGTTAAAGAAGCACTGCAGGATCATCTTGACAAGAATTCAGTTATAGCTCAGACACATCATGGTTTTGTTAAGGGAAGGTCTTGCCTGACCAGTTTGATTGGATACTATGATGTAGTCACAAAAGAATTGGTTGCAGGGAATAACTTTGATATTATATATTTGGATCTTAGAAAGGCTTTTGATACTGTTGCACATGGAAGACTGCTGCACAAATTGGAGCAATGTGGCATTGGTGGCAAATTCTTGCTATGGATAAAGGGATGGTTGAGTGGCAGAAGACAGAGAGTGGTAATTCATGGACACTGCTCATCGTGGACTAATGTTATTAGTGGAGTCCTTCAGGGTTCAGTGTTGGGTCCATTATTGTTTTCTGTATTTATAAATGATATTGATGATGGTATATCAAGCTTAATGTCCAAGTTTGCAGACGATAAGAAGGTTGGCAGGGTTGTCAAGGACACTACTGATGCTATGCTGCTGCAACAGGATCTGGAAAGGTTGAGCAGATGGGCTGTGGGGTGGCAAATGAAGTTTAACATTGACAAATGTAAAGTACTACATATGGGAAACAGCAACCCCAGAGCAATGTATCAACTCTGTGGTACTACACTGACAGTGGTAGAGAATGAAAAGGACCTGAGGGTAATTGTGCGGGCAGATATGAAGTTCTCTGAGCAGTGCAGACGGGCTGCAAGAGTAGCTCATGGTGTCTTATCAATGATATACAGGAATTTTTCTAGCAGGGATAGGGAGGTGATTATTCCCTTGTATAAGGCAATGGTCAGGCCGCACCTTGAGTACTGTATACAGGTCTGGAGGCCTTATTTCAAGAAGGATGTAGAGCTGCTGGAACAAGTACAGAGAAGGGCAACAAGGTTAGTGAACGGAACAAAGGGTTGCTGTTACGAAGAAATGCTTAAGTTTTGCAAATCACAGTGTCTGGAGACTAGGCACCGGCGAAGTGATCTGATAGAGGTGTACAAAGCCTTGAATGGTTTGAGCATGCTCAATGCTGATGGGATACTGCCTCTTGCTCAGAATAATCACCTGAGAGGGCATAAATTCAAATTGAGGAAAGACAGATGTAGGATAGATGTGCGGAAATTTGCCTTTAGCCAGCGGGTAGTTGGTTGGTGGAACAGACTTCCATCCCTTGTTGTGGAAGTTGATAGCTTAAATAAATTTAAGGCTCAGCTGGACAGGTATTTCGAATGAACAGAGGGGTGAAGTGGAAGGTTTTTTTTTTTTTTTTGGTTGATGCTGCATAAGCTTGCTTTCTTGCATCATATGCCTCTACTAATGCTAAGTTCTTTAATTTGGAGAAAAAATAAATTAACATGGTGTAAGTTCAAGTAGATAAGGAGGTTGTGGGTAACATTTACAATTTTTGTAGTTTCCAAAATGTTCTTGTCATATGATGAACAGAATTGTGATGATGTAGTTTCTAATTCTTCCTTGCCCACAGATTGGATCACTTCCTTCTGATTGCATCGTTCAAATGATTAATGAGCATATTAATAGTATGACTTTCTGATATAAATTTTTAATTCATTAAAAATTTATATATCAGGAAGAATTTATACTTCTATAGTCAAAAAAATAATCTAATGCTCCTAAAAACCAAATAACAAACATAATCATAAGGCTGTAGTGTGTACAATAAAATCCCCATAGACAAACTTCAGGGAATACATGAATTATTCGTTGTATGGAGATCTCATTTTAATGGACTACACTGAAAATTATTTGAAACCACGTTATTTTACTTAAATGATGAAATAAAATGCCAAAATATACACCAAAAAATTAAAAATATTTTTTCAATGATTATTATTTTGAAAGCGTACTTTGTTTATAAGGAATACTGAATCTGCTAAAATTTTAATAATCCACACATTCCTCCTCCTCTTCATAATTTTTTTTTTCCCCTTTCTTTTCTTTCTCTTCCCCCAATCCTCTAACAGATCCTCTGATAGCCATATTTACAATATGAGGTAGACAGCATCATTCACAATTTTCACATAAAATTTTTTTTTTCATTGTAAACCAATACATTTTATGCACATATGTGAACTTTGAGAATAATAATCATTCTTCTGAATTTTTCATCAAAACTATTTTGATCAAGCAAGAGTTACAAAGCACTGATAATAAGGGAAGTTGTCAGGGCCCTTGAAATATTTGCATTATACGGTAGAATCTGCTAATACAAACTTTACGCAAAATTCTCATTTGTACAAAGTACATATCGTTCCCCCAGCAAAAGGATAGGCTTTGCTTTAAAAACATTTTTTTTTTTAATATGAAATTTAGTTAATATATATTACAAAGTCTGTTTTTGTCCCTTTAGAAATAAATGCCATTTTGTATGATTAATACAAAACTCATACAGTTGTTCTATTATTGCCTCACCACCAGCATGTATGAACACCCAGTTCTGCATTTTCCAAAAGACAGCTGTTAATTTATTTTTACATAAAACAACACCAGTTTATGGCTGCTTCAACATAAATACATTCTGAAAAATATCAATTGTAGGTCATTTGCAATTGTTCTGCTGTGTTCAGAGAGTTTTTATTATGTCTATTTTTTTGTGTCATTTTTAAATGGATCTGAGCTGGTATCTGTTTGGAATTTGTGTCTTCAAATTAATTTAAAGTCTGCTTTTATCACTCCTCATCTAGTAGTTAAGGTGACAAATCCTAAAAGGGGAGAATTAAGCCTGGAAATTAAACTGAAAATTATACAAAAGGTGATGGGGTGGAATGAAGTAAAACAGACATTGCAAAAGAATGCGACATCCTCTTACCTACTGTCTATGATAATGAAAATTTAAAAAAAAAAAAAAAAAAAATCGAAGAGTGTGATGCTGGAACAGCAATAAAAAACAGCATATTCATTTGTAGTGTGAACATGAGGAGTTTGAAACAAAACTTTTTAAAAACCAACAAATGCATGCATCTAACTTGCCAGCACCGGGTCCATTTTTGTGAGAAATGGCTGATTATCTAATTCAGTAATAGAATGGCTTCAAATACAGAAGCCATTATATTACTATTCAAATTCAAATGAGAAGCTGGCTCCAAAATTTAAGGACAGGAATAACTTAGTTTCATGAAATGTTTAAGGTGAGTCTGGCACAATCAACAAAGAAAAAGGCAACAGACTAGTTGTGTTCTGTGCAGTTCATTCTTGAAAATTATAAGCCAAAGATTATTTTTGATCTTGACAAGACAGGTATATTTTATAATTTGCTGCCAAACAAAACACTTTGCTGTTCGAGGAGAGTCTTATAACGTTGAAAAATTAACTGACAGAATAATTAAAAGAATCATTCTGTTATGCTGCAAAGCAGATGGAAAAATTCCCAACCAGAACTGGATATGGTACAAAACTGTATCTGATTCTGGTTGGGAAGTTTTCCAAGCCAAGATGTTTTAGGAGTTAACCAACTTCTGTGTGATTATGAGGCCAATCAGAGTGCTTGGCTTTTGGTCAAAATTTTCAGTCTTGGTTGTTGAATCTGGACAGAAGAGAATAACTTCAGAAAAAAGGAACAATTTTGATAATTCTAGATTATTGCACAGCACATTCTACTGAGACACTAATAAGCTGATGAATATACAGCTATTGTTTTTACCTCCAGATACAACCAGTTTTATGCAGCTGCTAGATCAAGGTACTATTTATAACCTCAAAGGAGCATATAGAACTTGCCTGATACAGTACTTGATCTTCTGCAATGTAGAAGGAGAGATCAATTTTCAGCCAAAGTGGAATATCTTGGATGCTTATTGTTATTGCTTGAGGTGCTGTGTTAATGAGCCAGTATTGCATGAAGTGTAATAATCAACTGCCTCACAGTGTGGCTTTGGAGAGAATATCATCAGAAAACATGGTGCATAAATCAATGTGATAGCAACGTTGAGGATTTGAGGACATTGAAGGGAATTTTGTTAACAAATTCGAGGAGTTTGTTAAGGTGAATGATGAAAGTGCTGCCACAGCAACACCAGAAGAGCTGCTGAGTACCAAGAAATTTATAAAGTTTTTATTACCAGTGTTGAAAGTGGAAAAGCACTCACTGTGCCTTCTAAAAAAGATGCTCAGAATGCATCAGTCTGCAGTAATGTTGATAAAGAGATGTTGAATTGGATAATGTCTGTGCTATAGTTAAGAATATATATAAGACAAAAACTGTGCGAACAGAATTAGATTCTCTCTTTAAATTAAATTAATTACATTTAAAAAACCGGTAATTAATTTAAACATATACTATATTTTTATCTCAATTATTTTGTTTTTCTCTTAATCTTATAAATAAATATAAAAAAAAGAAAAATATGTACTGTTCTTATTATTATGAGACAAGGCTTTTGTTATTGTTTTTAATTTTTACTATTTTATTTTATTATTTCTTATGCTTGTTAGATATATGTACCTAAAAAAAAAAAGTAAAAGTTTTGACACTTTTGGCATACTTTGTTACTACATACTGTGCAAATTTAGTTCTCTTAAACTCGAGTATTATTCTTGACACCAAGTGTGTCAAGACTAATACTCAAGATTTCTAAGAGGTACATCTAAAGGTTATGTGATTTATGCACCAACATTGAGCCATGATGATGAAGAGGTTAAAGAAATGTACACCGAAATTCTAGATGAGCAGAAAACCCACTACACTATTATTATGGGAGACTTCAATGCTAAGGTTGGAAAAGGACAAAACAGTGCAGAAAAGGGAACTATAGGAAATTTTGGAATTGGTGAAAGAAATGAAAGAGGTGAAAGATGTGGAATTTGCAGAATCTCAAGGATTGTCAGTAATGCACACTTTCTTCAAGAAAAGGATGAACAGAAAGTGGACATGAAAGAGTCCAAATGGATTAACAACTAATGAAATCGACTTCATCCCCACTAACAGAAGATATATCGTGAATGATGTTACCGTCCTGAATAAGGTAAATGTTGGAAGTGATCACAGAATGGTAAGATGTACACTTGATATAGATGTAGGAAAGGAAAGGAAAAAACTGACTCGAGTAAATAATACAAAGGTCTTTGAGATAACAGAAGAGGAGAAAAAGCAGTATGTACTGGAACTTAAGAACAAGTTTGAGCTTCTGCAGACTGCTCAGGACCAAGATATTGACGAGGAATACTACAACTTTCTGAAAGTGATAAAGCCCATGAAACCTATAGGGAAAAAGAAATCCAAAGAAGAAAAAATTAGTCAAGAAACACTTGTTATGATGAACCGAAGGCAACAAATGAAGAACAAGATAAACACTGACAAGGAGAAAATTTAGTATATTGAGTTATTCAAAGCCATTAGAAAGAGACAAGTTAAGGGAAAACAAAGGACTTAAATCAGCAGCCATGAGCAATAATACAAAAAGAAAAATGATACTGAAACTGAAGAATAGTGATGGTGTACTTATAAAAAGCAGAGAAGGCATAATTCAAATAGCAGAAGACTACTATAGAGAATTATACAAGGAGTGAGGGAATGATGCCAGCAGTGGGGAAGATGGATTGCAAATTAGCAACACATATGACATACTTGATATTCTTTTTGATGAGGTAGAACATGCATCGATGAAAATGAAGAATCAGAAAACCCCGGGGGAAGATGAAGTTACTGTGGAGTTGCTAAAATTGGGAGGAAGAGACATAACACAAAAACTGGCAAGGCTCTTCATAAAGTCCATTAGAAAAGGTGTGATGCCTAAGCAGTGGAATAATGCAATCATAGTTTTGCTGCATAAGAAAGGAGATAAATCAGAAATTGGAAATTATAGACAAATTAGCTTGATATCCCACATCTACAAGTTGTTCACAAGGGTCATTACTAACAGATTAGAAAGAATACTTGATGAGAATCAACCGAAAGAGCAAGCTGGCTTTAGGACAGGATTCTCAACTATGAATCACCTTCACATAATATCACAGCTAATGGAGAAAGCAAATGAATATAAAACACCATTATGCATGGCATTTGTGGATTATGAAAAGGCATTTGACTCTATACAGCATAAGGCAATGTTTCGGGCACTGGAAAGACAAGGCATAGATACCCCATATATTATGATTTTGAAGAAAATATATGAGAACACTACCTCCTTTATTAGACTAGACAAAGACAGTAGCAAATTTAAAATCAAGAAAGGAGTTCGACAAGGAGACTCAATATCTCTGAAGTTGTTTACTGCTGCCCTTGAGGAAGCTTTCATAACATTAGACTGGTTGCAGAAAGGAGGCAATGTGAATGGAGAGTACTTAACCATTTACGATTTGCAGATGACATTATGGTCATAAGCCATGATCCCAAAGAATTAGAGAAAAATCTTAATCAGTTATGCAGAGTTAGTAAGGATTTTGGTCTAAAGATGAATATGGCTAAAACAAAAGTAATGATGAACAAGTATGCCACAGAAAGGGATATAATGATTGAAGGAGCAGTAATTGAAAAAGTGGAGTCATATACTTATCTGGGACAAGTTATTAGCTGTAATAATGATAAATGGCTGGAAGTCAAGAGAAGAATAAATTTTGGATGGATAGCATTCAGGAAATATAGTCACATACTGAAGAGCAATATCCCAGTTTGTCTGAAATGTAAAATAATGAACCAATGTATACTCCCCACCATGACTTACCGAAGTGAAACTTGGGCACTCACCAAAAGAATGGAAGAGAAGCTGAGAAGTACACAGCAAAGAATGGAACGAATTATATTGGGAATCAGACTGTTAGACAAGAAGAAAAACACTTGGATTAGGCAGCAAACTCAAGTAAAGGACATTCTTATCAAAACTAAAGAACTAAAATGTTCTTGGGCAGGACACATAGCTCGAAGACATGATGACAGATGGACTAAGAAAATAACAGAATGGTACCCAAGAGGAGCTAGAAGAAAACTTGGAAGACAATGGCGGAGATGGATAGATGAAATTCATGAGTTTGTGGGTAGTAAACAGATGACCATTGCACAAAACAGAAGGAACTGGAAAGTTGCTGGAGAGGCCTTCATCCTGCAGTGGATTGAAAATGGCTGATGATGATGATGCTTGTTAGATATATGTACCTAAAAAAAAAAAAAGTAAAAGTTTTGACGCTTTTGGCATACTTTGTTACTTCATACTGTGCAAATTTAGGTCTCTTAAACTCTGTACTAACAAGATTCTACTGTAGTGAAAGTTTCATTAAAACCGCATTTATTTTATCAGGATCTTGCTATATATACTTTTCGGGATGAGAGATTGAATAAAATTGCAATATGATCCCAAAGTATTGAATAGTAGAGCTGCAAGCTTTGGAAGGAATGTTTGCTTTATCTGCAACTTAGAAATGAAGAAAGCTATTGGCATGGCTAAATAGCCATCTGGATAATATAAAATGTTATCTAGAGGGCTGGTTATTTTAGTCGGATAAAATATTTCTTTTATGTATTTTAATTGACAATTGACATCTTAGAGGAAGGAAAGAATTATTTATAATTGGCAATTACTTTTAAATAAATTTTTGAGTGCAGAAATACAAGAGCAGGTTTAAAAAGTTATAATGAAACTGTTAGAATTTTTATTATTTGTCAGACTAAGTGTAATTTGTTTTTAATGGTCCTCCATTAGAATGTAGTGGTTTCATCACTTGTCACTCATTTGTAGAGGTCTGGGTTTGAATTCTGTGATTGAATAGAAAAATTCATGGACTTCTTCAATTGGAACACTGTAAATCGCCAGTCTCAGGCAGAGATGGTAGCCCCTTCCTTGTGTGAGTTATTCTAGGTCCTTCAGCCCACACAACATGCAAATTGACATATGAACAAGTTTATAGACATACACGATACTTTTCTGATTTTGTTACCATTATACATAAGTATATTTTTACACTCCTGTGGAATTCATTATTATGATTTTTAGTTTTAAAATTTAATTATTTGAAAACATATCTGGTATTGTGATTCCTATCGTTTTTTTTTTTTTTTTTTTTTTTTTTTTTTAACCCACTGACTGCTATGAACATGTTTATATATGGGAAGTTTTTGTGATTTTATGGATATTATGCATTTTGAATTTCTGATCTCGGTTAACAGAAATAACAGGTATGTTACTGGCACAGAAAGGCATGTGCATATATATATCAGGAAGTTTGGATAGTTCAGCAATTCCAATGACTTTGTAGACAAAAAAGGAGAGATTTATCTGTAATTAACTCTCAGTCCTTGGACAAATACTCAACTTGAAAACATTAGGGTGGTTTTTGCATTTCTTGATGGAGTGTAGGAAGTGATTTTTATTTTTTTATTTTTTGAAAGAATTTTTCCTATGCAAATGGTGTTTTACAAACATGAGATTTTGATAAATCACTTTGAGACTACAAAATGGGTTGATGTTTCTTTGGACAGAATTTAACATGGTTCTAGTTGTCTGTAGGTTGATATTATGTAATGAACCAAAGTATAAAAGTTTCCTTTGATTGGTAAAAAGGCTGTTTACTAAAGGTTTTGCACATTCCAAGATGGCATCTCATGGCAGATGCTGTCTTGGAACATTACAGTTATTTCACTTGTTTGCTGCCTGTGTACTGATTTTACAAAATCAAGCCATTTGTTGATCAGGTTTGAGCTCTCTTAAAATTATGTATTGATGAGAGTTTAGGTTTGATTTAAATAGAAAAATCTCAGCCCAGCTATTTTACTTTAATAAATAACATAGCAGTGAGGTGGTTAAAAAATGAAAAGGGTGAACGATGCAGCAAAAATTTTTAATAAAATAAAAACACTGCTCTTTTTATATTGTACTGTATTCTGAATAGCTTAAAGATCACAGATTTATGTAGTGATATGTAGTGCTTAGCTTGTTGAATTTGATTATTCTCCTGTAGAAAATTGTATTAGCTCCTAAATTCTGTTCATCCAAAAAATTGCTTACCTAACAAATTAAGTTAGTAACCTTGCAAAATTTTGTCACTTATAAGTTTCGTAATATCTGCACCATCTTATTTAATTAAGATGGGTTACCAAAGTACATAATAATTTTGCATGATAAATCTTTGCATAAAATACAATAATTCTTAGAGGTAGAAAATCAATATTCAGTTTATAAAGCAGACACATAATTAATGTGCTGACAGCTTGGATGCCTGATATTTCCCTGACTGACCAGGCTCGCTTCTCAGTACGGACTTGAACTGGTTTATCGGAAAAGATTCGAAGATTTCTTTCAAGATCACCAGGACAGCAGGGATGGAAGGCTTCTTCTCAAGAAGATGAGAGCATTAGAGGTATGTTGTATGAAAATCTGTTTCCGGTTCTTATTATTACTGTCTATTTTTAAGTTGTATTTCTATGTTTCGATTTCTTAAAAAAATAATTAAAAATAAATAAAAATAAATGCAAGATTTCACTTGGCTGAAAAGATGATGTTACCAACAGCAAATTCAAAATGGAAAGCATTCAAAGAATTTATCTTGGAAGCTACTAGGCTTTACATACCAACTAAGAAATATTGTTCAAGGTTTAGGCCTAAATGGATGTCAGATGAACTAATGAGACATATGGCAGAGAAGAAAAATGCATGGGATACATACAAATTAACACGTGACACAGAAGCCTATGGTAGATACAAGTTGATCTGTAACCAAGTTACAAAGAAGGTTAGGCAGGCGAAGGCAGATTACGAGAAATCTTTGGTAAGGGATGCCAAGAAAAACAGCAAAGAGTTCTTTACTTGTGTAAACTCTAGAAGGAAGGGGATGAATCAGATTGGTCCACTTGATATCGATGGATCAACTGTTGATGATACTGTTCAGGTAGCTAACAAACTAAATGAATATTTTGCATTGACATTCACACATGAGGAGTTATTCAGTGACAGAAACGCCAGAGGTGTATTCAACTCTGGCAGTAAGCTAGAGAATCTTGTAATAACTGAGAGTAAATTGGAGGAGAAATTGTTGAAGATAAACACAAGAAAGGCACCTGGGGTGAATGGGATCTATCCAGTTATATTAAAGGAGACAGCAAAGGAAGTAAGCAAACCCTTAGCCGTAATTATGAGAGCTTCCTTGGACTCAGGGGAGGTACCCACAGACTGGAGATGTGCAAATGTGACCCCAATTCACAAAGGAGGATCAAAGGCTGACACAAGTAATTATAGACCTGTGAGCTTAACTTCTGTTCCAGGAAAATTAATGGAGGCACTAGTTAAAGAAGCACTGCAGGATCATCTAGACAAGACTTCAGTTATAGCTCGGTTTTATTAAGGGGAAGTCTTGCCTGACCAATTTGATTGGATACTATGATGCAGTCACAAAAGAACTGGATGCAGGGAATAACTTTGATATTATATACTTAGATATTAGAAAGGCTTTTGATACTGTAGCACATGGAAGACTGCTACACAAATTGGAGCAGTGCGGCATTGGAGGCAAATTGCTGCTATGGATAAAGGGGTGGTTGAGGGGGAGAAGACAGAGAGTGGTAATCAATGGACACTGCTGATCGTGGACTAATGTTATCAGTGGAGTCCCTCAGGGTTCAGTGTTGGGTCCATTATTGTTTTCTGTATTTATAAATGATATTGATGATGGTATATCAAGCTTAACGTCCAAGTTTGCAGACGATACGAAGGTTGACAGGGCTGTCAAGGACGCTACTGACACTATGCTGCTGCTGCAACAGGATCTGGAAAGGTTGAGCAGATGGGCTGAGAGATGGAAAATGAAGTTTAACATCGACAAATGTAAAGTACTACATATGGGAAACGGCAACCCCAGAGCAGCGTATCAACTCTGTGGTACCACACTGACAGTGGTAGAGAATGAAAGGGACCTGGGGGTAGTTGTGCAGGCAGATACGAAGTTCTCTGAGCAGTGCAGACGGGCTGGAAGAGTAGCTCATGGTGTATTGTCAATGATATATAGGAATTTTTCTAGCAGGGATAAGGAGGTGATTATTCCCTTGTATAAGGCGATGGTCAGGCCACACCTAGAGTACTGTATACAGGTCTGGAGGCCTCATTTCAAGAAGGATGTAGAGCTGCTGGAACGAGTACAGAGAAGGGCAACAAGATTAGTGAATGGAACAAAGGGGTGCTCTTACGAAGAAAGGCTTAAGTTTTGCAAATTACAGTGTTTGGAGACCAGGCACCGGCGAGGTGATCTGATAGAGGTGTATAAAGCCTGGAATGGTTTGAGCATGCTCAATGCTGATAGGATTCTTCCTCTTGCTCAGAATAATCACCTGAGAGGGCATAAATTCAAATTAAGGAAAGACAGATGTAGGATAAACGTGCAGAAATTTGCCTTTAGCCAGCAGATGGTTGGTTGGTGGAACAGACTTCCATCCCTTGTCGTGGAAGTTGATAGCCTAAATAAGTTTAAGGCTCAGCTGGACAGGTATTTCAAACGAACAGAGGGGTGAAGTGGGTTGTTTTTTTTTTTGTTTTTTTTTTTGGCTGATGCTGCATAAGCTTGCTTTCTTGCATCAAATGCCTCTACTAATGCTAAGATTCTCGCTTAGTATCGTAAATTATACGACGAGAAGAAGGCAAACACTGCTCAAACTACTCTTGATAAGTTTTTTTACAAAGAAATAAAACACTTTAAATCTGAATTTTTCTGTTGTTTAAATTACAGTGTAATTAATAAATATTAGTTTTCCTCCTTTTTTCGTTTCCTTTTTCATACATTTGTAACCGACAGTAAGAGAGTTTTTAATGTTTTGGCAAAAATTTTGAAAGGTCACGGAACAATCATAATTTTTCCCATTGATTTTTAAGATCGCTTTGCACGGTTTCAGCTTGCATGATCATTTTTACGGTCCCACTACTGTGCAAAGTGAGGACTGCCTGTATATTACAGATATATATTATATATATGTATATATTATATATAATATATATGAGTATAATAGTGATTGTAGTGTGCCCCAAAATTTTAGCATCTTTCAAAGTGTGCCGCAACAACAAAAACGTTGAGAAACACTGGTCTAGCAGTTGAAGAGGGTTTCTGAGGACACCAACTCAGATGAGGAATCAGTAGAATCAAGAGCAAAAGAAAAAGCCTAGTTGTACCAAGGAAGCAAAATTGGAGATGTGCTAAGAAAGAATTGAAGTCGGGTTACTCCAATAAAGATAGTGTTCTTGTTTAGGAATCTCAATGTTAATTGCAGATGATCATAGGAGCAGTAGTAGTGTTTTTTTTTTTTATAAGTTGACATTTAAGGAACTGTTGGTGGATGTTACAAATACCATACAATTTGTATAATAAATACCATCGATGTTAGAAGATGATATTGTAAGAAATTTGGGGGGGGGGGGGGAGATTTGAAAATGTCATTGTTGGATATGTTATGAAAATCTGTAAAATTATGTAATGCTAAAATTATCTAAAATCCAGGGAGTAGTAAGCCCTCTCTCTTTTTTCCCCATTATTAAAATTATAGTTGTGGTGTACTGCTTAGTTCATGCATTTTTTTTTGATAAAATAACAGTAAATTTGAACTTATACTTCACATATTCATGCTTCCTAGTACTTACAGAACAAAAGCAGAAATGAAGACCCCACTATGATGTATAATTTTACGCATAGCTGTAAAGTTTTTCATCTGCTCCATTTCTCTTTATTCTGTTGCATATTTTATCACTTCTAGTTTCAACTCATCCATTTCATAGCCTTGCTTTTTTGCCATGATTTACCTGAATAAGTACTACAACGAACTACTGCACAAAGCTCCAAAACACATGAAATTAAACAGGAAGTGCCATTGGTATATGGAACTGCAGGCCACCTGAAGCTTGTAGCAGCAGAAATTACAAAATCTGCTCCTGGTGGGGTAGAAAAATTTAAAAATTTTGTCCTTTTCTGGTGATCATCACTATAAGACCAGAGTAACACATTGGTACTCCCAGTATTAGTTTTCATGTAAAGAATTCATAACAGTAGTTTTTACTCCTCTTCCCCCATCTTGTGATCAAAAAATATGTTATTTTATTGAAAGACAGAAAGTTGACAACGACTTTGCTTTAAATTGTTATTAAAAAGTTGTCAGAATTATGATAGGAAGCAAAAAAAGTTGGATTTTTTTTTATTGATAATGTACTTTGTTACCAGACTTTTCCATCTCCTAATGGGCAGCAAATGGGCAAGACGGCAGATTATGAAGATGCTAAAAAGTATCTTGAAACTCAACAGCAAGAGTCCCAGAATCGAAGGAGTCAACTTAATTTGGTATGTGTAAATTTTATATTGAACTAATGATGTTAATTTTTTATTGTATTTGTTAGCATAATTTTAACCTACTTAATCATAGATATACAGTAGACTCTAGATTTTCTGGGATAGATGGTAAAAAACAAATCCCTGATAATCGATTTCCCAGTTAATCTAAAAATACAAAAGTCCCCGACATACGTAAGAGATACATTCCAGGACTTCTTACTTCGTCAAGTACTCGGGAATGACTAAAACATATTGCTACTATGTTATTATTGACAAACCTGAATTCTGCGCGATACTTGTTAATGTTTGACCATTTTGATACATCCTTATTATAATGATTCCTTAGAGATTTAACACCATTTTCAAACTTTTGAATAATTTCAAATTTTTGTTTAACTGAAAACACAACTCTTTTGCGCTCACCCATCATTTTCGCGATTTCTAAACGGGGGAGAAAAGAAGTTTTTTTTTTTTTTTTTTTTTTACTATGAAAAAAATTCCGACATCCCTGATATAAATAACGAAACAAAATTTGGCCTTTTGCACTGCAGCGGACGGAATACAACAATCGATGCGACACACTAAATCAAACTAAAACATTTGGTGTTTTCTTTTTTGAGCGGCAGGTGTGAAGACAGCAGGGATTGCAAGATAATAGGTACACTAATCTCCCAATGACGACTTATAATTCTGCTTGTCATTTATTTACGACTTGCAAAATATCTGTTTATACCTATTCTAGTTATTACTTGAATTTTTTGATTTCTAGTGATTTTTTTTTTTTTCACTGCTTTGCCCAGTTAGCAAGCAGTGAAACCCACATATTTTTTTGGGTATGCCAAGCTGAGCTTGCTACCTGGGAGTCTAAACCACTAATGGAACTGATATTCAGATGGAATT
The DNA here is from genome assembly GCF_048544385.1 of Mastigoproctus giganteus. Lineage (NCBI taxonomy): Eukaryota > Metazoa > Arthropoda > Arachnida > Uropygi > Thelyphonidae > Mastigoproctus > Mastigoproctus giganteus. The sequence goes on from NC_143581.1 coordinate 33,387,147, forward strand.
CAGGTCAGGTGGACTGAATTTGGGCAAAGTCCAGTTGTACTATGACAATCAAATCCTCTGCTTTTACCTTCACATTTGTGGAACTGTTAGTAACCCTGGATATGCAAGTACCCCATGTGCAAGTCTTCAAATATGGCACCAAGTATACTAGAGTTGACCACTGAGGTGCAAACCAATGTAAGCAGGGATTGAGGTGTGGGATCCACACCACACGGAGGAATCTCACCCCTCTGTGTTACCAGGCAATGCTAGGTGGTAGATAACTCTCATCAACTGGTGCAATACCGCCACTTTGCTTAATGGAGTCTTGAAGTGGTGGAACCCATGTTTAGTCTCCAGAGCAGCAAAGTTCTGGCAACCCCCCCTCCCCATCTCCTCCTTCATGCAGTATATGTTATATGTCTTTTGAGATTATGATGGACATAATGGCAAGATCCAGTCTTCCTTACATTTTGATGATACAACTCTAAAAGGTATTCATGGGCCAATTGCTAGATAGAACACTGGACTGAACTTATTAACGTTCTACTAGGCCTCCAAATCAGCTAGTGTATAATCTTGCTGCCTCTACTCTGCCATATAGTGACTGGAGGGTGTCCAAGTAGTAGGTATGTGGGGGGCATTGTTAAAGCCAGAAAGCTTTCAAGGAGCTGGGTATGTTCTTGCCATGTGTACTTCATGTCCAGAAACTTCATTACTTCATACGTGTCCTCCCTACCTTTTCTTACTACCGAATACTCATGAATAGTCATACTATTAGAACAAACTTATTCACAAAAAGATCTAAACTTCCTAAACACTTCTTCGTTTGTTTCACAAATATACATGGTCTCATTTCCAATCTTAATGAAGTCCATTTCCACTTATAGTCTGGCAAGCCCCACATATTTTTCACAGAATTCCAATTATCGACATTCCCTGTAAGACACTTGGTAATTTGAAATTTCCTCTTTTCAATTTTCTCTGACTTAAAATCTTTCTCTGCCCCATTCTGTCAGATTCATCTGTTGCCTCTATCATTTCCCCAATTCCACTAATCACTTAGAACTCTTTTACTTCCTCTCTTTTAAACTTGACTTTCTCCATTCCAACTTTCCTAATTGTGCACTAATTTTTCTTGGTGATTTTAATGTTCACAAATCCAGCTGGTCGAGATGCTGGGGCTTTTGCAATTATTAATGACCTCGCACTGATTTTTCATTTATCTACCAGAATACTAGACAAACCTAAACACACAGCGAAATACCCTTGATCTTTTTCTCACAAACAACCCTTCTAAGTACACAGTTGAGGTGGGTGGTCGTCTAGGCACCACAAATCATAATTTGGTGGTGGTCTCTGCTCCAGTGGAGCCTTTCTCTGTGTCCATTTTCATTGCCATGTTGTTTGGCATTATAAGAATGCAAAATGGGATGATCTGTGACGTTTATTTTCTTCTTTTCCTTGATCGAATTACTGTTTCAAGTCTTTCAATGTCAGTGTTTGCTCAGATCATGTCAGTGAAATTATTCTTGTAGGGATGAAATCCTTTATCCCACACACTACCTTAAAATCTTGTCCTTTATCTAAATCTTGGTTTTTCCAATAGATGTGCTAAGGCTGTGCAAGATAATGTTGCATATCGCAATTGGCTTGTATCTAAATCTCCATGTTCATTTTCTGCCTACATGCAAGCTTGCAACTTTTGTAAAGCAGTTATTAATCAGTCCAAACTAGATTTTGAACAGGCTAAGAGTAGAAAACTTGCTTCTTGTCTAAACAGTAGTTGCGCATTTTGGTCTCTTGCCAAAGCTATTGGCCGCAACTTTTTGGCCATTTCTATTCCCACCTCTGTCAAAACTAGATAGTTCTATTGCCACCTCAGCTAATGATAAAGCTGGCCTGCTAGTATCGTACTTTTCTTTTAACTTGTATATTGATAATCTTGGTAAACCACCACCTACCATTCCCAGTACACTCCATTCATTGCTTCCTGTTGTCTTCCATCAAAAGGATGTCAGAAAAATTTTGAACAGCCTTAATGCCAAGAAAGTGTCAGGTCCTGATGGTATTTCTCCACTTGTTCTCAAAAACCTGTGCTCCTCCTCAGCTTACTTATGTTCTGTCCCACTTTTTACACTTGCCTATTCCACAGGTGTTTTCCCTTCTGCATGTAAATTTGCTCGTATCCAACTAGTTCTTAAAAAGAGTGACAATCCCTTCCATCCAGTTATTGTCCCATTTCACTTCTACTTTTTCTAAAGTAATGGAGAATTCTATTAACTGCCAACTTTTAAACTGTCTAGAAACCTTCCATCTGATAAATAATTGCGAGTATGGATTCCATCAGTGTCAATCCACTGGTGATATACTGGCTTGTGTTATCCATCTATGAATAAATTCAATGGAAAAGTTTGGTGAAATGTCAAGAGCAAGCAATTGCTCTTGACATTTCAAAGGCTTTTGGTCGTGTTTAACATAAAGTTCTAAATAAGCTTCCATCTTATGGTTTGCTAACTGTTTTTCGTAATTGAGTATGTAGTTTTCTCTCTGACTTCTCACTACAGGTGATGGTAGATAGCTCTGTCCAACTTCTCCACTAATGCAGGTGTACCCAAAGGGCTGGCAAGGTTCAGTTCTTTCTTCACTCTTTTCCTCTTGTATATTAATATTATTCTCCCCTTGACTGGAAATCCTATACTGATGAGAGCACATTGGATTCTGGTTTGAGAAACCTTGCCTTGCACAAACAGCCTTATCTTTCCAAATATCCACTACCAATTCCTTAAATGCTGATCTCCTGTGGGGCAAAGATAACTTAGTTGATTTCAACTCTACTAGAACTCAGTCTTGTCTTATATCTCACAAAAGGTTTCTTCTGCTCCTATGCTTGTCCAGAAATCTGAGTGATATCGAAGATATGACTCAGATTTCTAGACAAGATCACATATCTATTTTAGGGATTACCCTGACTTCTAATCTGTCTTGGCATAAGCACATCTCAAATATTGTTTCCTCTGCATTTAAAAGCTGTGTTTTCTCTTTCACTCTCGGCATTATACTTTTCTTCCAAACAGCTGCTCGCTCTGTACAAATCCACCCTACCATGGAATATTGTTCCCGTATCTGGATGCTGCTTCTAAAACTTCTCATGTTTCTAGATTCCATTCAAAGGAGGGAAGTTAGGGTAATTAATTACCATTCTCTTACAAAGTCTCTCCACTCACTCGCTTTCAACTGCATGCCTTTTCTGTAGATACTTCTATGGACACTGTTCTTCTGAATTGTCTTCTGTAATTCCCAATCTCTCTTCTATACCAGTCCAAACTCGTGAACCAACTTTTCTTCCTCATCACTTGGAAAGAACCTGTTTCTTTAGTGACTCAAATTCTTCTAGTAATGTGCCAAGCTTTAATTTGAGATCAGTACACTCCTTACATCAGGAACAAAGAAATGAATTGTGTTGTGTTATGATTAGCAACTAGATCAACCTATGAATACATGCCACAGGCTATGTAAGCAATGAAGTTATGACTTGCACGGCAATCATCTATGACCATTTCATTTGGGTCACATTCACAGACAAAGTATTCAGCATGGATCTTGTAACAGCTATTGTTTATTAATTTAATTGTCATTCAGTAATGCTGCCATCATAATATTGATGTCATAAAACTGACTTGTCATTGATGGATATATTTGTTTTAAATATGAAGAAATACAGACACTGTCTTGTTATGAAAAACTTTTAAATAGACAGTACAAGGTGTTTGGGACATTCTATTATTTCTCTTCCCTTATTAAAAATGAAATGTGGTAAATGTAAAAAGAAAAAAAGATCACTAACAACAGTTACTTGTCCATGTGATTAGGGGGTGCCTCCGTAGCCAGGTGGGCAGGAATAGCAGTGCGCAGCACATGCTTCTTGATTAGACCGGGGTTTGAGCCCGTGACCACCAAATATGGAGGATGTGGAAAGGTCAGGGAATGACCACTGCATATCCCCGGAGCAATATGGAATATGGCCTTAGTTGCTAATGCTCCTAAAAACCAAATAACAACAACATAACAACAGCAGTAATTAGGGCAGTGTTTCGTTCCTCAGTTGTACCTGTGAGCTAATTTATGTTTAATGAACCCCCATAGCATATTGTCATATAATGGCAGAACTGGACAACAAAGAGGGACAGATAAATTTGCAAGCCATAGCCAATCTACATGTTTTGGAACTTTTCATTAAAGAATTCTCATGCATTGGTGGCAAAATGATCTTGTTACAACTCTTGACCAAGTAATTCTTAATGTTTCATTTGCGGCACAAATTATTTCTGCCTTATGTTGAGGTAAGTTGTTTTTTTGTTTTGTTTTTTTTTTTTTTTTTGGTAGGAGTGGGGAAGATCCTCAAAAAATACAACTGCAATGCAACCATTACAGTCTATTTTGTAATGTGATGTGCTATCTTCTTCAGAGAAGTGTAAGCATTCCTATTTTTTGCACTGCAGTAAATTGTATCCTTTTGGAGAACATTATTATTCCACATACAAAAATCAAATGTTCACTGATTTCTTATAATTTCGGCACATCTGTGCTGCTTAACTCATTAGCAAGAGAATGACTATATGAATTTGTGCTGGGATCTTTGGTGATGTGGTCTCTTGTGAACACTGAGACTCCGTGGCTTACAGATGCACTCAAGTTTGCATCTTGTTTTGTTGACATTGATGATCTATCCTTGATGGATCCAGCTATTTCTCCAAGTGTAATACCATATTATCTCTACTTTGGATGCCATTTAGGAGATAAAAACAGAAGCTGGTCACTGCACATATAGTGAATATTGTGCTATGTAAACCTCATTGAATGAATGAAAAGAGGAGCAAGCCATTTGTTTTTATGAGGAGCAGGAAGAATAAAGTAGAATATCTGAACTTTTCTTCTGCAAAGAAGCCAGGCATACAAAGAGATCATCCCACTGCTGCATGTCTCATTTCATTGAAAAAGAAAAGGACCCAACGGAAAAATCCTGGTTTTTATTCTGCAGATTAGCAAAGAATTGCACTTAAGTGAACAAGGTGAGCTTTGTAACCTAGTATGTGATTTTAATCTTATTAAAGGAAAGGATGAAACTTTCCAGCTATTAGTACAAGGATTTATGTATTTCGGAAGGGAGAGGGAAGATGGAGACATTTTATGGTGTGCAGGAGTTTCATTATGTGACTCTATATATAAACGGACTGATAGAAGAATTAGGACTTTAGCATAAAGCTGAAGAATTGTGGCTACTATTTATTGATTCAATACCTGTAGCCCATTTTGGGCTACAGGTGTTGAATCAATAAATAGTAGCCACCAGAAACTTACAAGAGTGTCCAAACACTGAATGCAATCACAATGAACATTGCCGGCAGTTATGTAGTAGTAGTAGTAGTAGTAGTAGTAGTAGTAGTAGTGGCATGTGATGCAAGAAAGCAAATGTATGAGCTTATGCAGCATCAGCCAACAAAAAAAAAAAAAAAAAAATCACACCATTCTCTCCAAATGCCTGTCTAGTTCCTCCTTAAATTTATTCAACCTATCAACTTCCACAACGACAGATGGAAGTTTGTTCCAGCAATTAACCACCCGCTGGCTAAAGGCAAATTTCCGCACATCTATGACGGTTTTAAGGTTATTGTGCTTTTACTTGGATTTTGGTATGTATTTACCGAGTGTTGCTATTTTTACTGCTTGTGGGAAAATCAAATAACAGTACAGTGTCAAAGATGCCAGCACAATTTAGTTCCTGGGAAAAGTAATATCAGATTGTGTCATTAGTGGGTTGTCAGTTAGTACATAAAGTTTGTGAATGCTTTGGACAGTGAAAAAATTGTGGTTTTAATTATCTGTTTTGGACTGCAAATTAGGAAACTAGGATGACGCCGATTTGAACAAAAACTAAACTGTTGAAATAGCTGCAGGGCAGTCTTCAATACCTTTAGCCCAAAATGGGCTAAAGGTATTGAAGATGTTGAATCAATGCCTAGTAGCTACCAGGAACTCACAAGAATGCCCACATATCAAATGCGCTCAAATACATTGAACATTACTGGTAGTTATGTAGTGGATTTAAGGTTATCATGTTTTTACTTTGATTGTGAGATATATTTACCAAGCATTGCTGTTTTTTTTTTTTTTTTTTTATGTAAACCCCAAACACGAGAGGTATTAGAACCTATAGTACTTGGTACGGTGCTTGGGTTGGAGGCTGAGAAGACGAGAAAGAAGATATTTGTTGACATTGGACTTGAACTTCTGTAGACTATAATTTTCAGGAAATACATATGAAGGAAGGTTGTTCCAGAAAACGGCAGTTGAATGAATAAACAAGGAAGATGAAAAGTTGGTTCTGTGAGTTTGAAGTTGGACAGTAAATAGATGTTGGCTGGTGGCGGCACTGTTTTGAAAGAGAGAGAGCGGGAATCATAGAAGCCAATTCAGAAGATCAGTGCCCATGGAAGTACAGGTGACCCCCCCCCCCCGCTTAACGCTGATCATTCGTTCCAGAAAAACAGAACGCTAAGCGAGCGCCGCTTTCCCATAAGGTAACATATGTATTTGTGAGCTGCGGTCGGTGCCATAGGATATTTCCTAATCAATAATAAACAGTAATGAAAAGATGCACAAATGTCGGTCAAAATATTTAATATTCAAATATTTGCACATATAAAGTATTCTGCATTACAATTATAATTATGTGGTAACTACTTGCGTATCAAAAGTAAACTTAAAATTCCAATTAAAATAATGAATTTAATTGATTTAATTTAATGGATGAATTTAATCATGAAAAATGTGTGGATTTTGAGTTGAACTTTGGCTCTCTTCCAAATAAACTAAAAGGGGTATTAATTTTAAATGGCCCGCAGCATTACCACCCAACAGTAAAGTCAACTGATCCTTCGCCGCTTTGAAACTTGTCATGTTTTTTGTTCTTTCAATATGAAACTTCTTTTAGGCATTCGTTTCCACAAAAGTCCTGCTTCATCTATGTTAAAAACATGTTGAGAAGTATAACACATAATACCCCTCTTCAGGCGCCTCCGTAGCCAGGTGGGAAGGAGCAGCAGTGCGTAGCACAAGCTTCTTGATTAAACCGGGGAGTTCGAGCATGTCACCACCAAATATGGAGCATGCGGAAAGGTCAGGGAATGACCACCGCACCGGAGCAATATGGCCTTAGTTGCTAATGCTCCTAAACAAAAAAAACAAAAAAAAAAACCCCCTCTTCAATAATTTTAACAAGTTCTTTTTTGAAAGTTTCGGCTCCTTGATCTGCAATAGCGGCTTCTCCCTGGATTTTAAATCTATTCTACCAGCCCTTACCAGTTTTAAATGGTTCCACATTTTTTTTTTTTTTTTTTAGGCGAGTTTTCTTCAGATCATCATATTGGCTAATCTCTCTCTCTCTCTTTTTTTTTTTTTTTTTTTTTTTAATATTTAACTTAACTGAATTCTGCATTGGAATATTATCTGCAATAAAATTAGTCTTTCCACTTCAATCCTAATAGCCGGCCTAGCCCTAGTTGCTTGTAGTGGAACAGCTATCTTTCCCGCTGCTAAAATTAATTCTTTATTTTTGTATAATTGTTCTTACAGTTAAAGTTGCAAGTCCTAAATTATGGCACACATCCGCATGTCGTTGACCGGAATCGATTCGCTTCAAAACGTCTAATTTAATTTTCAAATTCAGTCTTTTTCTTACATTTATAGTCTTTGTATTGCGCCCAGACGTTGTTGCTTTTTCATTCCTGTCGGTCATTATTAGCTCTTCAAAATATAACTGCGTTGGTTGAATTAATTATGATACAATGTTCAAGTAAACTTTCCGTTACGCACGATGTCTAATACTGTACTGAGTGATGACTAGACTTCAGATAAATGCATATAACACAAATATTACAAGCAATATATTTGATCATTTTTTAAAATGTTGATTTTGGAACTACGTAACAAGTCACTGTACTGCAATTAAGTTTTAGCGTGCGAGAAAATTTCACTGAGCGTGGGAAAATTCCTCAAGTCGGCGTAGGAAACGTTTTAATGCTGTTTTGCTATTCATTTTCAAGCTATTGACTCCATCAAATGAAACGATTTCGTTAAATATGTCAAAAATGTAATCTGTAAAAGAGCGTTATAGTGATATGTGACAGCGTTATATCGAATCAGCGTGAAGCGAACTGCGTTATAACGGGGGCCTGCTGTATCTGTAGAAGAGGCATGCAGCAGAAACAGTACATCTATGAGACAGCGAGTGGAGAGACTCTGTTAGAGATGAATCATTAATTAACCTAACTGCCCTCTTCTGAATGGAATCAAGAAGCCTGAGAGAGGTTTTCGGGGCACCACCCCAGATGTGGGAACAATATTCCATGGCAGGGCGGATTTGCGATTTATACAGAGTGAGCAGCTGTTTGGAAGAAAAGTAATGCCGAGAGCGAAAGAGAAAACCAAGTTTTTTAGATGCAGAGGAAGCAATATTTGTAATGTGCTTGTGCCGAGAGAGATTAGAAGTCAGGGTAATCCCCAAAAGAGATATATCATTTTGCCTATAAATCGGAGTGTCATTAAAGATAAGCATAGGAGCAGAAGAATCCTTTTTGCGAGATATAAGACATGATTGAGTTTTAGAAGGATTAAAATAACCTAAGCTGTCTTTGCCCCACTGGAGAATTACCTGGAGATCAGCATTTAGGAATTGGTAGCGGATATTCGAGAAGTTGAAGCTGATGGAGCAGGGCAAGGTTTCTCAAAATGGAAAGTAGAATGCAATGTGCTATCATCGGCAAAACTATGGATAGGATTTCAAGTCAATGGAAGAAGGTCATTAATATACAAGAGGAAAAGAGTGGGAGAAAGAACTGAACCTTGGGGGAAACCGGCATTAGTGCAGAAGACAGAGAGCCATCTACCATCACCCTCAGTGAGCAGTCAGAGAGAAGACTGGATAACCAATTACTAAAAACAGTTGATGAACCATAAGAAAGCTTGTTTAGAAGACCTTTATGCCAAACACGATCGAAAGCCTTTGAGATATCAAGAGCAACTACTTGTGTTTCACCAAACCTTTCCATTGAATTAGTCAATAAAAATGGGTAACATAAGCCAGAATATCACCAGTGGATCGACTGACGGAATCCATACTGGCGATCGTTGATCAGGCGGAAGCTTTCTAGGTAGTTTAAGAGTTGGTGGTTAATTGATTTCTCCATTACTTTAGAAAGAGTAGAAGTAATTGAATGGGAGGGATTTGTCACCCTTTTTAGGAACTGGCTCTGATATGAGCAAATTTCCAAGCAGAAGGAAAAACACCTTTGGAATAACAAAGTGAAAAAAGGCAGCAAAGAATAGGAGCACAGGTTTTGAGAACAAGTGGAGAAATACCATCAGGACCTGGAGCTTTCTTAACATCAAGATTCGTCAAAATCCTTCTGCATCATTTTGACGGAAGACCACAGGAGGTATTGAATGGAGCGTGTTGGGAATGGTGGGAGGCATTTTACCACGATCATTAATACATGAGTTGGTAGAAAAATGGGATGCTAGCAGGTCAGCTTTATCCTTGGATGAAGTGACAACAGAACATTCTGGTTTGGACAGAGATGGGAGCAGAGATGGGCAAAAGTTTCAGCCAATAGCTTTGGCAAGAGATCAGAATGCTCCACTACCATTAGGATAAGAAGCAAGTTTTCTACTCTTAGCCTGTTCAAACTCTAGTTTGGACTGATTAATAATTGCTTTAAAATTGTTGCGGGCTTTGGTGTAGGCAGAAAATGAAACTGAAGAATTAGAGACAAGCCAATTACGATATGCAACATTCTTCTCTTGAACAGCCTTAGCACATTTATTGGAAAACTAAGGTTTAGATAAAGGACGAGATTTTAAAGTGGAGTGTGGGATAAAGGATTCCATTCCTGCAAGAATAATTTCACTGACACGATCTGAGCAAACATTGCCATCAGAAGTTTTGAAACAGTAATCCAACCAAGGAAAAGAAGAAAAGAAATCTCGCAGGTCATCCCATTTTGCATTCTTGTAATGCCAAACAACATGAGGTTGGGAATAGCCATGAGATAAAGGCTCCATTGGAGAAGAGACAATCACCAAGTTGTGATCTGAAGTGCATAAAGGACCTCTCACTTCGACCGTGTACTTAGAAGGGTTGTTTGTGAGAAAAAGATCAAGCGTATTGGCTGTATGATTAGGATTGTCTGGTATTCTTGTAGGTAAATGAACAATCTGTGCAAGGTCATTTGTAATTACAAAAGCCTCAGCATCTCGACCAGCTGGGTCGGTGTGACTAGAAAACGGAAGCCAGCTGGAGTTGTGAACATTAAAATCACCAAGGAAAATTACCTCGCTGTTAGGAAAGTTGGACTGGAGAAAGTCAGGTTGCAAAGAGAGAAAGTCAAAGAGCTCCAAGTGATTAGTGGAGTTGGGAGAACGGTAGAGACAACAGATGAATTTGACACAATGAGGTAGAGAGATTTTAAGCCAGAGAAGATCAAAGAGAGGAGATTCCAAATTGTCAAGTCTCTGACAGGGAATATCAGAACGGACATATGCACAAGTACCACCTTTGAGACAAAAGGAATCATACAGCGAATAATTTGGGCATCTGAGATGAGAAGTGGTTGAATCAACCGATAACTGAGATTCTGTCAGAAAAAGTACATGGGCTTTGGCAGACTGCAAAGTGGAAATGGACATCGTTGAGATTAGAATTGAGACCACGTATATTTGTGAAATGAATTAGGAAGTGCTTGGGAGGTTTAGATCTTTTCGTAGATTAGCTTGCTGTATTAGTTTGACAATTCGTGGTGTATTCAATAGTAAGGAAAGGTGGGTGGGACATGCTGTATGAAGTAATGAAATTTTTGGATATGGCATACACATGGTAAGAATATACCCATATCCTTTACATAACGTGGCCTCGACAATGCTCCCCGCATACACACTACTCGGACTCCTTGCAGTCACTATCTGGCGGAGTAGAGGTAGCAAGATTATACACTAGCTGATCCGGAAGCCTCCTAGAGAGTTACCAATATGTTCGGTCCAGTGTACTAACTAGCGGCCGGCCTGCGAACACTGTTTTAGAGCTGTACCTTACAATGTAAGGTTTCCACTGCTTGTGGGAAAATCAAGTAACAGAATAATACAATGTCAAAGATTGGCCAGCACAAGTTTGTTCCTGGGAAAAATGTCAGATATGTGCCATTAGTGAGTTGTCAGTTGGTGTATAAATTTTGTAAATGCTTTGGACAAAAAAGTGGTGGTTTTAATTATCTTCTTTAAACTGCAAATGAGAAAACTTGGATGATACCAGTTGCAAACAAAAACTAAACCCTCTTGAGTTAGCTGCATGGCAGTCTCAAATCCTTGGTTCATGGGTTTTTAGGTGATAAAACGTAAGAGAACTATAAATAAGGTGAAACTTTTCTTTCCATGATACGATTACAAATGAGTGCTATCAATGAAGATGGAATCCAGCAATGATAAGCAACTTGCAAAGTGATGGTGCAACACTCCATAGATCAAAAAAAGTAATTTTATTGAATTTTTAGCCAAAACCCAACAAACAGAATGTTTAATGGGAAAAGAATTTTTATCCACTTCTGTGTTTTTTTTTTTTTTTTCCCTTAATATTTCTGCATAATGTAAGAAACTGTTTTATTAGTGAATAAAAGTTGATTTGCTTTTAAATAAAATTACAGCAAACGCTCACTGGGTTTGCTGTAAAACCCTGGACTTGGAAATAAAGTATCCACTGAACTATACTTTTCTTCCCTATGAAAAGGAAAAATTTTGTATGGCTGTTTAGTCTGTATGTAACTGCCTCAATCTGATGGTAATTACCAGGACTTGGCAAATAGTATTTAATAGAACTGTAAAATAGAGAACTAACAGTTCTCTATTTTATGATTACAATGGCATGGATTGATACAACTTTCAATACAGTAAGGTGGACTCTTAGTAGACAATATACCTTTGACAGCATTATTTTTCTGAATGAACGTATGTTTTTCTTTTGTTGAAGGAATATGATGAAGAATAATGGCCCAATGAAGCATATTTGGCTTTCATTGGTATAGCACGAAAATTAAAGTTCTGCAGACTGCATTTTGTAAGTTTCTTATTCAACTTTAATACAGCAAACTTTTATCCTTTCTTGATTGAACACAGGAAAAAATAAATATTCAAAGATTTTTCACTCATGAAAACAGTTAATATATGATTTATAAAGAATTTAACATACAGATAAAAATTAATTGCATAATAAATTTAAAAGCTTTTAATTTTCATAGAGTTTAATTTTAAAGAGATCCATTATCGTAGCATGAAGTTGAGTGATATTGGCTGCTTTGGGAAGTAGGCATTATTGAATTTAACATAAATAAGCGAGGCTAACACAGTATTTTCAACTGTTGCATGATATGAGATTTATTGTGTAATGGCTGTTCTAGAAAACATTTATTATGCTGTTCATCTCCCCACCCCAGCTGGCAACTAGATCTTGAAATAAAAAAAAAAAATTATGATCAACACAATTTACATGGTGCCTTTGTGGGCAGGAGCAGCAGTGCGTAGCACACGCTTCTTGATTAGACCAGGGTTCGAGCCCGTGACCACCGCATATCCCCGAAGCAATATGGCCTTAGTTGCTAATGCTCCTAAAAACCAAATAACAAACAAACAATTTACATTTTGAGTCCTTAAATTAATATTATTATTAGTAGTGGTGGCATGTGATGCAAAAAAGCAAGCTTATAAAGTGTCAATAAAAAAAAAAAAAAAAAAACTTCCCATGCCATCTATCCATCGCCTCCAATAATTTGTCTGGGTCTTCCTTGAATTTATTCAAACACCCACTGGCTGAAGGCAAACCTCCACACATCTGTCTTGTGACCATACTTCTTCAGCTTTAAATTATGCCCCCCCCTTGTGTGCGTGTGTGGAAGAGGAAGAAGGCCATCAGCATTAAGCCTGCTCATTCCATCCAAAGCCTTAAATGCCTCATTCAGATCACCCTAACATTCCCCTCACCAGACTTGTTGCCTTTCTCTGCACCCATTCCAGTAAATAACAAGCAATATTTCAAACATAAATGTGTTCTCAATTTAGCATTTTTGCATAAAATATATACATAATTTACTTTTTATTTAATTTTAAAACAGGAAAACTGCTTGAATAGCTGAATGGATCTGATCCCTGCAGAAAAAAAGTGCACAGTATCCATTTAGTTAAATGTTACACACACAATATTATTCTTAGCCTGTATTACAATGGCTCTCATTATTCATACTTCTGACTGCAGTTATTTTTGAATTTTGTACTTAAAGAATGGTTTATTTATTTAATCCTGATTATTATCATATACTCCATTTCTGATGATAAGCTTTCTGATGTCATTCACATTTCTAGGTGGTGAATTGCCTAAGGAGACAGAGAACAAATATGTAATATGTAATAAAGCATTATTCAAAGATAATTAAAATTTGAACAATAATATCAGTATGATTAATTATATACCAAAGTCAAATTAATTTTTTATTTTACTCTTGCAGGGTACACTCTCAAAACCTGAGTGGGAGGCAGTTTGTAAGTATATATTTCTTGATTAAACTAGTACAGATAAAACTTCTTTGAAATATGTTGTGCATATAGAAAGCTGTTTTTATATAAATTCATTGTTTAAAGATTATTCGAAAAGTACAGTTTATTATTTAAATTTGAAGTTTATAGTAATTTGCTGCCAGGCACATTAGGATTATCCCCCCTCCCCATATAACTAAGACTATTCTCTCCACCCAGCAGTAACTCACAGTACATTTCAAGGAAAATTCTGCCCCAGTTTCTTCTACAAAAATTTGAGAACTCTTACTGAGAAGGGTCGAAATTACCCCAACAACTTTATTTTTGCTCTACCTGTTGATAGATTAAACAGCTACATTTGGTAAGATTGTTTTGTAGTCAATTTTAAAATTGTCTAAATGTGGCACAAGTAGTTAATTTATAAAGATGACATCTTGCAAGATTTAGCAGCACTTGCTATTTTTCTTTGAAGTAATGGAGCTTTATTGCAGCATGAAAATGCCAGGTCACATCCATCCCATAAAACTATTGATACCATTGCAAAACTTAGTTTAATCCTTTTAAAACATAATCCTTGTAAAGATGTGGCTCTTTTAGGTTCTGGGATTTAAAAGGCTTGACATTCATGACAGTAACTCAAGTGATGAAAATGGTGCAAACAACATGGCCTCGGTTGTATGCTGCTACATTATATTATAAAAGGATTTTGATTTCAAAAAAAGACTATCTGCTTGCTGCAACTACTCTGTGTCTCTTCTGCCTGCTAAGCATATTCAAAGAGTGAAAAAATTTTGCAGAATAAAGGGAAAATGCTAGCAGAATATTCTCTAGATTTTTCTAGGTAACTTTGGTTCTTTTGGCAGTTACTAGTAAAAATGTTATCGGTCTGTAATGCATGCCAACTAATTAAACATTAAATGCAAGCCAAGCTTCAATTTCACAAAATTTTAATCAGAATTTTGTCTGCCAGGTAGGTGCCGTCTTGTCAGAAACCACAAGGCCTCTCTGAATGAAAGGAATCCTAAACCCTGCCATTGGGCAGGTTTTAAGGGTTATGGTCCTTTGCTATGACAACCTGAACCACAGAAGAAAGTCAGTCAAAAGAGAAAGTAAAACTCTGAAACAGACCCTATATATATATCCCAAAAATAATGCCCTCCTTATGAAACTAAAAGAATCTAGATACCCTTCCCCCTTTCAAGTCTCACAAAATGAACAGTGTTTGAAACTCACCTCTCTTTTGATTTTCAGATTTTTATCCAAATAAGAGATTTCTTTAGAATATCATAGCACAGTGCCACAATCCTCAACCCTTTCCATTTATAGGGTTTAGGAGTTAATAAAATGCTACTTCCATTCTTGTTCACTGAGAATTTGTGGTTCTGGATGAAATGGAGCCTCCTATTAGATGATATTTTGGGAAGTTTGTTTAGTAGTTTACATCTAACCTCAAATTATGTACTAAATGAGTGTTTCCTAATAACTGATAAAAGAGATTACCACATTTGTAGCATTCTGTTATTGAGTTGTTCACTTTCATGGCAGAAGAGACAGAGTAGTCTTGGCAGATACATGGTGTCTTTTAATTAGTGATTTTTGAAATCTTTTTTGTTTACTACTGCACTTTATAGTGTAATAGTGCGCGCGCGCACACACACACACACAAAAATCCCTGTTTATTGACCCAATTACTCTTTATTATTTAAGTTATACAGGTTTAATACAGTTCAAGGATCTCCAAACCTTTATTCTCACCTTCATCATCAATAAAATTGTGAGGGCTGTTTTCCACACTGATATATAATTTAGATATAATACATCATATCTAGATATAATGCATTTATAAATAAAACAAATAATATTGCATTACATTTACTACACTTGTTACATTAATGATTTCTCATCATTTTGTACTTGAACTTCGATTTAATTTTGTTTTGTATTTTTTTATTTGTGATCTTTTACAATTATATGTGATTTTAGATATGCCTTCCATGTAAATGATTTATAAATTAAAAAAATTAAAAAATATATTTAATTATTTTTTTTCCAGGGTGCGTGCTAGTCCTTTTAAGTAAAAGAAGGTGCCATAGGATATTTCCTAATCAATAATAAACGTTAGTAGTGAAAAGATGCACAAATGTCGGCCAGAATATTTAATATATTGAAATATTTGTACATGTAAAATATTCTGCATTACATACATAATTATGTAGTGACTACTTACATATCAAAATTAAACTTAAAATTCCAGTTAAAATCATGAATTTAATTGATCTAAATTGATTTATGATGAATTTAATCATGAAAAATGTGTCGATTTTGGGTTGTACTTTGGCCTCTTCCTGGTAAACTAAAAGGGGTTTTAATTTTAAATCCCCCGCAGCGTTACCAGCCAACAATAAAGTCAACCAATCCTTTGCTACTTTGAAACCTGGCATGATTTTTTCTTCTTTTAATTCTTCGAAAATGTAACTGCGTTGGTTGCATTAATTATGATACAAAATGTTCGAGTAAACTGTCTGTTACGCACAACATCTAATACTGTATTGAGTGGTGGGACTTCGGATAAATGCATATAACGCAAATATTACAAGCAATATACTTGATCATTTTTTAAAATGTTGATATCGGAACTACGTAACAAGTCACTGTACTGCAACTAAATTAACGTGCGAAAAAATTTAAATGAGCATGGAAAATTTCTCAAGTCTGTGTGGGAAACGTTTTAATGCTGTTTTGCTATTCATTTTCAAGCTATTGGCTCCATCAGATGAAACGTTTTCGTTAAATATGCCAAAATGCGATTTGTAAAAGAGTGTTATAGTGATTTGTGACAGCGTAAAGCGAACTGCGTTATAACGAGGGCCTGCTGTAGTCGCATTTGATACCTTTGCTGCCTGTACTCTTTCATTTGCCATCTGCCTTGTATCTTCTGGCTTAGAATTATTATTTTTCTTATTTATTTATTTTTTTTTTTTGTCAGTTCCAGATTTTCCATATGGGATATCCAGCTTTATAGTTTTTATTATTTTTTACTATATACTTATTCCCCCCCCCCAAACTAAGCAATATTTGATGTGGAAAAGTCTTTTTTTATCCTTTTTATTGTATTAAGGCAAATTTCTTTTTTTGTAGGTATGTATGTTGTGTTTGCTTTTGTCAAAGTAAAACCAAATGAAGTAGTTCAACAGGAATCTCCTGGAGAAAAACAACAAGATACTGTCAAAGAAGACTCAGACAATTCATCACAAGAAAAAAATGACCAAGCTGAAGAAAATAATAAATAAGATTTTGAAACAAATGTTATATCTCCTCGGATATTTTATTAAAACTCAACAGTATGAGTATACTGAATGAAATGTAATTCGTTAATAGTTTAACTAAAACCCTTTATGGGCTTATACTAAATATGTACCATAAATTTGAGATCTGATGTAAAAGAAATTATATTCTTTTGACCATTATGGGATTTGCATTTTGATTTTTTAATTTTTGATTTTTTGAAAATTGAGTTTTACTCAGCATAATTAAGAGTGAATTCTTTGGACTTAAAATGGAGTAAGAAAAACATATTTTATATATTTTTATATCTTTTATTTCAATGAAAGGTATGGAAAGTTTGAGGGTTGCATCAAATATCACTTGTTTTGTCCTTCAAATTAAAAGTGGTTTGACAGCTTAAAGACTTCTCTGAGAAGGAAGGGAAGGTATATATGGTGGCAGTCATGCTTTGTATCAAAAGAAGCCTAAATACAATAAAAAGCTGTCACACCTTCAGAAGCTATGCTACTGTCGTTGTTTTAGTGTGGTGCAAGTTAGTTGGAAGAAAAGGTATAATGAAAGTGGTAGTAATCTGCAGACCAGAAGCTTAATGGTGAGAGAGCCTCAAAATGCATATAGATCAGGCAAGCAAGTCTATTATAGGTGATTTCAATTTGTTCCTAATTGATCGGAGTAAATGGAAGGGAAACTCATCAAGAACAAATTTCTTGAATCAACTAGATCAGGGATGGCCAACTTAATTTGTGATGCAATCTACTTTTTTTCTTCAAAATGTGCCACGATTTACCATCTCAAGAATTTCACTGCACATGGTTAATAAAATTAATCAACACATTGAAAATTGTTGTTTATAAATTTTAAAATTAAATACAATTCAGAATTCTTATTTTAAATTCATACATATTTAAAATTTTAATTTATATGAAGTTTGTGTCTTCATGTCATCTGCCAGGCTTTCAAAATCGGGGCCATACTGTGATGAGGCCAACAGTAAAGAATCTTCTGTATGCAAGTCCATAAGAGTAGAGCAATTCTTCTTCTTTGTTTGTTTCAAATACGAAAAGGCCAATTCGCATAGATATGTGGAACCCAAACAGGAATTTAAAAGTTCGCTGCATTTTTTTACATTTGAGACTTTTCTCTGCAAACATATTTCCAAAAGTCATTTTCTGATGATCTGGCTTTTAGGAAAATATCGTTTCGCAATGTAATAATTTTTTTTTCAAGTAATATTTTCTCCATGTGAAAAATCTCAATGATTTTTTCTGGAATTTGTTTCATATCTAAGTCGATATTAAATGGATAAGAAATATATTGAACAGTGTCTTCAATTGTTTTAAAATCATTGAATCTGGTTTCAAAATCATCCACACCTTTCTCAATTTCAGAAACATTCTCACTATTAAATTCAAAAACAGGATATTTTTGCAAATGATCTTGCATATTTGCAAGATGATCGAATTTTTATGCAGAAATACTACTAATCATGTCACCCACATTTTTATTTTTTTCTTGTAATTTCAAATTCAGATCACTGAATTTACTGGTAAAATCTGCCAAAAAAACCAGATCACACAACCACTCCGTATCTTGTAGCTGCTGATAATCATCTCCCTAAAAAAGTTTGATCAACAAATATTTTAATTTTATTCAGCTAATTTCGAAATCTCTGTAGAGACTTATGTACTCTGACTCGGCCATCTCACATCTGTGTGTAATGTCAGATCTGGTTCATTTTCGTCGAGTTGCATTTTGACAAGTCTTCTTTGAAGAGATTGTCCTCTGATGGAATTCACAATTTTGAAAGCTTTGTCCATAACACTTTCAGTATATAATCTTTTGCTGACTAACACATGTTAGCCAGCAAAATATAAAACAGTGGTAACTCAAAAAATCTGAGAATTCATCATCCTTTGGGACAGTGCAGTGAATTCGTTAAGATGCCCCGTCATTGTTTTAACCCCATCTGTTGTTATTGATATTAGCTTAAATTGTGGTAATTTAATTTTTTCAATAAAATTTTTGAACGAGTTAAATATAACAAGACCACTAGTGTTT
Organism: Mastigoproctus giganteus; assembly: GCF_048544385.1. Classification (NCBI taxonomy): domain Eukaryota; kingdom Metazoa; phylum Arthropoda; class Arachnida; order Uropygi; family Thelyphonidae; genus Mastigoproctus; species Mastigoproctus giganteus. The sequence continues at coordinate 33,406,101 of NC_143581.1, forward strand.
TTCTTTTAACGAAACCATACCCAGCAGTTCTTCTCTAGTGCCAGAATCATCGAAACTCAGACGAATAAAACTGAGCAATTGAGCTGTATCACTGCTCAATTGCTTGGTTTTACACACACAGAAACATAAGCATATATATATATATATATATGCTTATGTGTGTGTGTGGATCAGCTTTCTTTGTTGACTTTTGAAGGGGTCCATAAACTTTTTTTGATTTTTGAAAGGGTCCTTAGACCTCAGTAATTTTGGAACCACTGAACTAGATTATTATTTGTATCTACTTTACGGAGAGTGCCAGGAGCAAGAATATTCTAGGCTCGGTCATGAGCCAGGACTGTAGATTAATCCAGTTGTAAAGAAAAGGAGACGCGATTAGCAATATGAGCACACAATTGTTTGCTCACATTTATACTCATTTTTTCATTGTATTTCGAGATAATTTCAGTATTTTGAGATAATTTCAGATCTTGAAGAGCACTTTTAATTTCATTTTTGTTCTTAAAATTTTCAAAAAGAGAATCTGTTATTTCTAAAAATACGTCTTTGATGAATTGACCATCAGAAAATGGTTTGCATTTTTTTGCAAGAAGATGACTCACTTTAAACGATGCAACAGTTACTGATTTAGATTTTAAATTAGGTGTCATGGAGAAATTTTGTTGTGCGAATAATCTGGATTTAAGTTCTTTTCATTTATTTTTTATAATGTCATTATTAGGCAAAAAATTCGATTAGTATTTACCATGGAGTGCATTGAAGTGCCTTTCATCAAAGGGTATTAAATTAACAGTACAAATACTGTCCAGTTATTTATATAAGTAAGCTAAATAAGAATTCAACACATACACTTGACTATGCTCTCCACAACATAACTGCATGAATTTTCACTAGACAAGCGTATTGACAAGAGTAGTCATGTAGTTTAATGGATTTGTAATAAGCGTATGCAGCAGGGCGCATAATAATAATAACATTTAGATTTTGACTAATTATTTTTTATATAATTTAAAATTCATCGTGATCGAACGAAATTAAAGCCCGGTCAACCATTAGATCGCGATCGATTTGTTGGCCACCCCTGAACTAGATCAGCATTTCCCAAACTGGGCTGTTCATACCCTTGGGAATCCATAGACCAGTTCTGGGGGGGTCCATGAAACAGGCCCTCTGGAACTGGTCAAATTATTCGTTCTATGTATAGCAAATGGTTGATAAAATTATTATTATATATTTATGTAAAAATAAGAATAAAGTTGAGGTATATAAAACTTTGAATTTTCTTTTTAGAAAACCCAGTGTTCTCACACACACACATAAGCATATATATATGTGGATCCGCTTTCTTTGTTGATTTTTGAAGGGGTCCTTAGATCTCAGTAGTTTGGGAACCACTGAACTAGATGATTATTATTTGTATCAGTACTTTACGGAGAGTGCCAGGAGCAAGAATATTCTAGGCTCGGTCATGAGGAACCTAATAGTAAGAATTACTTCTTAGTTGGAAGATGAAGAAAAAGGTTGCAGTTGTCAAATGTAAAAGCATTTGTTTTAATTTCAGGAAAGGGAACTATGATGGCTTAAGGTGCTAGATGGCCTCCATCAACTAGGACAGTGGTTCCCTATCAAAAAAAAAGTTTACAGACCTCTTCAAAAATCAAAAAAGTTTGCGGACTCCTATATATATATCCTGTGGTTTCGACGGTTACCCCTTGAAGAAGATGTTGAAGTTTGTTCCCCTTACTCTCTTTCACTTGCTACCTACTGCGCGCGTGAAATATATATGCATGAACACTGTTTTCTGTAAAGAAAATTCAAAGTTTTATGTTTAAAACAACTCAACTTTATTCTTATTTTTACATAAATATATAATAATAACTTTATCATCAATTTGCTATACATGGAACTGGTCTACGGACCCCTGTTTGGGAAACACTGAATTAGGAGATAGTGCATGGAGAGTAAATATATTAGAATTATGGAATATCTTTACAGCAGTGGTCACAGAAGCCGTGAATACATATATACCATTAAAAATATAGTATGAAGAGAATACTGAGGTGGATAAATAGTTAGCTAGCCATTTTAATAGAGCAGATAAAGAAAATCAAAGAGTGATGAAAAGTACTGAAGCCTATTAAAAGTTACAAGTCGATCTGTAATAGTACCACAGGAAAGTTTAGGCTGGTAAAGGTGATTTATAAGAAATCACTGACAGAGAGAGCAAAGAATAGAGACAAGGTGTTTTTTGCTTATGTAAATACAAAGAAGAAAAGAACAAATCAGATCTGATCCTTGTGATGGGGACAGGAAGGTCTTAGATAACCCAACTGATTTTGTGGGTAAATTGAACAGGTACTTTATATTTTTACAGATGCAAGACCCTTGGTGAGAAGAAACTGTACTGGTGAAACTGGGAAGCATGAATAGTGTGTATTGTGGTTGGGGTAGTATATATTCTCACTGTATGTGAACAAAGACAAAAGTAACTTATCCGTCATAATTACTGAAAATATTAAGAACCAGAGGAATTATCCAAAAGTGTTTTTTCTGTCAGTGGTGGCATCCATGATCATAACAAAAATGGTCATGCAGACTTCTTACAGATCCCAAAATTTACTTTAATTCCTGAAATGTTTTTTCCTCTGCTTGGAGCATACTAATGCTTGACCTTTTTTACCAGTGAAGTGCAATACGTATTGTAATTTTTTAATGAAAATTTTCTTATACCTGTTATTTTTTGTTTTCGATGAAATAAAACTTTTTATTAATTATTTAATATTATAAATTCTAGTAGGGAAAAATGTATATAAACATGAAGCTATCTTCCATTTTCAAGTTTATGAAGTCACTGAATGAAAAAAAATCATTCCATATGCATGTATTTACACTTTTTTGTACACAGACTTCTGAAACTAATTCCATCTTTTTTTTTTCTCCTGCTAATGTGATGTTGCATACAAAATATAATGGTTTCAGATAAAAAATTCAATGTTATGCCAACACTGTTTCAAGCAGTACATGCCAAGTGGCAGGGCTGTAGTTGACTGAAAATGGAGAGTGATATTGATGTACGTATGAAGGAATGCTGTGTTCCTGACTTCCTGAACTCAGATATACCCATTGAGATTCACTCATTTGAACAGTGTTTATGGGGATTTGATATGAGTATAGTTAGGTGGTGGGTTATTTGAAGGATATGCCATTCTAATATCCTCATACTGCAGCAACAGATGAAAATGGGAAAAAATGGATAGACTGATTAATGAAGACCAACAACAATAAAGCCTGGGACATGTGTGCAAGAGAGGGAATACGTTTCAGTGCATTGAAAACAATTCTGAACATGTGCCAGATGAGTTCCATGAATGCTAATGCCAGATCAAAGAAGGGCGCATGCTTGTGCCATTCTTCTGGAGTGCTGTGAGACCATGAGTGATGATTTTCTCAATGGCATTATCACTTAAGATGATACCCGAGTGCTGTTGTTGTTTTTTTTTTTTTTTTTTTTAGGAGCATTAGCAACTAAGGCCATATTGCTCCGGGATATGCGGTGGTCATTACCTGACCTTTCCGCATCCTCCATGTTTGGTGGTGACGGGCTCGAACCCCGGTCTAATCAAGAAGCGTGTGCTATGCACTGCTGCTCCTTCCCACCTGGCTACTGAGGTGCCCAGAACTGGAGTCAAAGCAGTAGTCTGTGGACTGATGACAAGAATTTGCTACTGTAGATGTTCAAGGCTCAGCTGTCTTTAAAAATGTATTCTGTTTTTTGGACAAGAAGATTATCCTTGTGGATTTCCTGGGACAGGAACTTAATTCTGCTTGCTGTGCAGACATTTAAAAATCTGGAGACATTGTGCAAACAAGAGTGAAGCCAGAGAAAAGAAAATTTCTCTTTCAGCTTGACAATACCAGATCACATACTGGCTGTTTGACAAAGGAGACCAATGCATAATTCAGGTGGAAGGTACTGCAACATCCTCCTTATATGGTCCTGACCTTGTACCATCATACATTTCACCTTTTTGACCCTCTGAAGGATGTCCTTTGTGGGAAAACACCTTGCCCATGACAATGTTCTCATTGAGAAAAATGTATACTAAGTGGTGGATGTGTGTGTGAAACATGTAAGACAGTACATAATAGTTTAAATTGGCATGCGTGTAAGGCTATTTTAGTAAAAAATTTGGAGGCATTAATTTTGAAGCAACCTCGCATATAAATCAAGACAAGAAACCATTTGATATAATAACTCAAAATGAAGAGTAACGAAACTTTCTGTATAAACATCAACCATGTGAGCCTGCTTTGTTTTCACAAAGCTGAAAACAAATATAGTAACACAAATGGTGGCCTGTGCCCTGTCAGATCTCCACATATAAAAAATTCTTCCAAATAATAAACTAATATCTCACTTCCAGGAGTTTTGGTTATGTGATCATAACCAAATAACCATCTTCCCACACTGAGTGGAAAAGTATTATAGAAAATGATGCAAAGATGCAAGCTTATGTAGCATCAGTGAGGGGGGAACCCTACATGATCTGATCAGTACACGTGCCCTTTAACAATTTGTCTGATCCTTGCCCAGTTGCAAAAAGAGATTTTCATTCAGAAACCTGAAACATAGCAGGCCCATCCTTTTGTGTCTATGACAGTCTGAACTCTGGGCATATAACTTCCAGTAACTGTTGGCTGCAAGAGTTAGTTTGGAAGAAAGCCAGTTCATCCCACAAGTGTTCAGTGGAGCTAGATATCCTGGCTCTGAGCAAGCTAGTACAACCTTTCATTATCATTGTCCACAAGCCAGCCCTACCTGACATGGAGTACTATACTGGTAGTGAAAGGATCCATTTCCAGAGAAGTGCTAAAGTGTAAATAGCATGTAATTGTCCAAAATGGCCTTGTAGGTTGAATTCAGGGACTATCACCAGCAAACCAGCCCCCCCCCCCCACCAAACTTCATGGTTGAGATGATACACTCCAACAGGACCACTTTGTGGGCAATGTGTATCCAAGCAAAATGTTTTGTAGCAAAATTTGTCATTCCATTGCATCTGCCATAGTTCAAGGTGATGAACATTGGGAATGATACCACTTCACATGCTGTTTTGCATTGGTGAGCTATGATATTTACTTTTACGTACGACTGCTCTGCTAAACCCAAGCTGTGCATTGTATGGGTGGCTGATATACTCATTGATGACTCCTTGGACTTGCTCTATGAATTGATTAACATTTGCCATAGTAAATATTGGGAGATTCAGACAAGCTACAGTTGCACACAAAAGTTACTGATGTGGCACCCTACCATCTCATGTTGAAAGTCTGTGAGGTCCCATGAACAATCCAAAGAACCTTTAATTGATACAGTATTTAATTCTATGAGTCGGCCTGCCTGAATTACATATTATACCCTTATAGTATATTCTAGTTGAATGTGTCAACACAGGCAGACCCACAAGGTGTTGATATATATCTCACTTAAATCTAATAACATTTTGTTTTGTTAAATGTAATGGCAGAAATAAGGATATACAGGCACTCCCTGACTTGTGCAAGTTTTGTCCGGCCAGTGCAAACTTAAAAAAATCGTGGAAGTGTATTTTGCATACTGTAGGAATAAATGGAGGTATTGTGGAAATATTGTAATGTGAACCCAATAACACTTTTTTTTTTTTTTTTTTTTAAATTCCTTCCAACACTTTATAAGTTGAAATTTTTGCTATATAACTGAGCTGTTTATATCTCTAAAAGGTCATTTTTTTTTAATGGAAATTGCACTACACTTTCATTGTTATATTTTGAATGCTTTGTGATATTTTCCTAAAGCATTTCTGGAGGTCACAACCATAAAATAATATACACTTTCTAGTTTATTGGGCTTTTCTGTTAGTGCAATCTATTATAAACCGGTAGTAAACTCGATCTTATTGCATTTGCGATAATACCAATAACTGGAATTGTGTGGGTTTATACATTATTATGAAATGTGTTTCCCCTCACTGAAATCTTCACTCATATAAAAAATTTTCAGAATCTTCTCTTCATTCCTATTTACAATGATGAAGGGAAAGCGACCAATGGAAAGTGCAAGTGGTGGCAGTGCTAGAAAACGAAACAAAATTGATTTAGAAATGATGATTACGAAGTAGGACAAAGTTTGTCATCTATTGCACGGGCATTGGGTCTCGCTGCTTCAACAGTGAATACTATTTTAAAGGACACTGCATATAAAAGAACATGTTAAAGCAAGCCTGCCTAACTCGTGGGCTGAATGTGGCCCGCCAGATGATTTTTATATTACTGACTACAGTGGGAAATCAGTCACTAGCTGCACTAGGCACAAGAAATATAATAATAGACCAGCTGTACTTCCCCAAATCCCCACCACTCCTTCCCTTCTTTGAACCGGAAACTCTACAGATGGAAGTAATTGATTTACAGTGCAACAATGAATTAAAACACATTCATGCCACTACATCAAAAATCAACTTTTAGAACACGTACGTGACAGCAGAAAAGTATCCCAAATTAAGATTTTTTTTGCACAAAAAATTATGAGCACCTTCGGATCAACATACATTTGTGAAACTTTCTTTTCAAAAATTAAATTTATTAAAAGTAAATCTTGAGCTTCAATAACAGAAAATCAAGATGTACAACTACCGATATTGAAGTAATTTTAAAAAATTGAGTTTACAAAGAAAAGCAAATATCTCATTGATGTAGATATATAATAAAAATGAATGAATAAAATAAATTTTTATAGCATTTCATTTTTTATTTTTAAAACGTTTTATTTTATGTGTGGACCGCAGAAAATTGTAGTTCATCAAGGTGGCCCGTAGCACGATTTTGGTTGGCCAGGCCTATGTTAAAGGATCAACAGTGATCACAAAACAGCATTTGGATGCTATATCGGAGATGGAAAAGCTATTAATAATAAGTATGGAATATCAGATTCAGATGTCTTAATCTTTTTATTGTACAATTTAAAGGACACTTTTCCAATTTTTCTTGCACGTGAAATAAAAAAATTGATTAACTAATTCTATTTACATGTTCATCAAACATTTCTTTTTTTCTTCAGTCAAATTCAGCACGCATAGTTGTGAGTGCAGCATAAGCATTTAGGAAAATTCCAACACGTAGCTTTCTGTGGAACGCAATCGTTACATAAGTCGGAGAGTGACTGTATAAGGATCATATCAGATCCATAAAATCCTACCAAAAACCATGGAATATTCTTCTATTACAGAAGATTATATGACTATGAAAAATGTAAAGGTGATTAGCAGTTAACCTAGAATGAATACACAGTAAGACCTGACAGTTTCAGAGAAGAATAAGAGCTGAATGTAGGGAAAGTGTCTGCGCATGTTCTTATTTAGGAAATAAACATTCCAAAGCCAACAGCTGGCAATGAGCTGATGAAACAAAGTTCAGAGGCAATGCTGAGTTGAAGGAACAAACAGGCAATGTAAAATATCAACTGACAGGAGCCATTTAACTTTATATGATTGTTTAGCATAAGATCCTAGAAAATCTGAGTTTAGAGCTGCAAGCAGCTATAGACAAACTGTGCGCCATGAACTTTGAATGATCTGAAGCTCAAACCCACCAATAAACAAATGCACACTTGATTTGTATGATGTAAAGCATATTGAACATGAACTGTGGATTAGTGGAAATGGGTCCTGTATGGTAGCGAGTGTGTTGTCCCAATTGAACCCGGGAAGTGGTGCTATGGACTGGAATTTTCCTCATGGTGCAGATTATGCTCACCAGTCTCTGTGCATGAAACCACAAAACACTGCATTCTATAATTTGCAAATTATGCAAGTTGCTCCTACACTTTGCAACATTATAACATTGTGACACAAAGTGATTGAGTGTGTAATTTAGAGAATAACATTGTAGTCTGAGCTTAACCCAACTGAACATCTTTGGGTGAATTGGAATGCAGAATTTGGACAAAGCCAAGATGCTTCCCCTTTCCCCATTAGTGGAGCTTGTGAATACTGTGAGGTAGAGCACAAGCTTCCCACCCAGAAATTAGAAATCCTTTGACACTGAAGCAGTGGACCAACACACCATTCAGTTAATTGTTTTTTTCATAACTACAAGCAAATAAATTTTGGTAAGATAGTATTTAAAAATGGGAGTGTGTGGCCTACCTTAACTGTGTTAAAAAAAACACTTCACACAATACTGACATCTTCAATAGATGTAAAGAAATACTTGAAATCACTTTAAAACCATTGTTAAAGAAAAGGAAATGAGATCAAATTAGAGTATGGGTACACAGCAAAACATGCTAATGCTGTAGAAGAGTGGAATGCAGACTCCAGGTTAAAAATATATATATTTAAGATGTAGTGAAATAAGTTGTATTAAACACCAAAGCTCTGCAGCATCAGTATATTTGTGTCTGTAATTGCATGTTTTCTTCAGTCAATTTGCTGGACAAAAACCAAAGTTTCTGGGAGGAAAAGCCATGCAACCTGCATCTGAAACAGACTTCGTCACATGAAAAGATCCATAATTCATTGCATCATCATCATCAATGCATTCAGGCTCTTCCTAGTGTGGGAGGACAGCAATTATAATCACTTTACTACCCACAAGGTTAAAACAAGTGTTGACTCAGTTTGGGATAGAAAGAAAAAAATTTTAATTTATATTCATATTAAGTAGCTTATATTTCTTTTATGACAACATAGGGAAACCTATAAATTCTGTAATCCCTGTGTCATCTTTAATAACCGTACTAAAACAGCTGTCAGACCCCAGTTTTGTGAGCACATAATATCCAAGCAAGCACCAATTTAGTAACAGTAAATTCTGCCCCAAATATACTAGTTAAATTTTGGGGTTAGAGATAATGCTCTTTCACTAACCGGTGTTTGGTTGGCTCTTAAAGAGAAGGAATATATTTCCCCATACCTTTAAAAAGAAAATAGATGTGTAGAACTACTCCAGGGCATAATTAGGCTGAACACTTTTTTTTATTATTAGTTAAATGTAAATGTGAAGAAATTGTAAACTGTCATTTGGTTGGAGGAGCAAACATTGTTTACTTGATAACACTAATGATAATAGGAAGAGGGCATTGTATTCTGAGATATCCAGTTGCTGCTGAATGATTTCTCCCTTTATCCTTTGTTTTCTTATCATTAAAAAAAACAGTGGCCAGATGTTATTTTTCAGAGCTGTACATCTATTCCTATTGCAAACTGACATAGATGATTCCACTTCAGAAGCAAAAGCTGTACCTAGCTCTATCATTCCTGTTATCACATCAGATAAGCAAACAAAAATTGAATATGGTTACCCTGCAGTGGAAAAACTACCATATCTCTTAGATCCATCTACTGTGGTTGGATCTGAAGCAGCAGAGGGTCCATGTGGTTGTTAAGGATCAGGGGCCATACAGAAATCTCATGGTGAACAAAACTCAGCTTTTCTGTCTCTCGACAGAGAAATTAGGAACCTTAGTTTTCTGTGCTCTTAGTTCTAGCATTTCATTAGTTGCTTTGCTCTTGCACAGTGGTTAGTTACAATTGCTTTCCTTCCAAACTATGTGAATGAATCTGGAAGAATTTTTATGGACTTTCTTCATACCATGAACACAATCAGTCTTGGGTGAGTGTTTCTTGGTTTCTCATCCAGCAAAACAGGCATACTGATAATCGAGTATCTGCAATACACTGTTTCATAGTATTAGTTTTTGTACAAAAACAAAAAATTAAAGCTGGAAAGTAGCAATTTCTAGAAATCATAAACCATAATACCATTTAAATCACATATTAGTTTTGTTACAGAATGCTAACTTGATCTCTGAAGGGGAAAAAATTACAGGAAAAAAACTGCCATTTTTTAAAGATTTAACAAATGGGTTATAAGATTTAATGCAAATTTGTGTATACAACTAATATATCCTGTGTTAGAACAGGCTTCCAAGGTCATTATATCTACAATGGTAGAAAAGTCTAGACATGGGTTGCCAGTTGTCTGCACAGTCTGTTTTATGCAGCAAAGGTTTAATAATCAGGTCATGCCACCACTTTCCAATTGCAACATTAGTGAACAACATGCTGTGATCAGAAGGGTGAAAGCCTTCAGCTTCACAGAAAATAACATGGTAAATAGTATTAGATTTATGAATGGACAAAAAGGTTTGAAGTGGCAGAATAAGTGGTTGATGAAAACAGTAGTCCAATCTAACAATCTCACTTTTTCACCCATTCATACACTTTTTTTGACTAATACACTACTCATGTACAATATTTGTGCATTTTTCAGTGAATTTGGGAAGGGCTGACTACAAGGATCTAATCACAGAACACTATTAATGTGCTGTGATTGGATTATTCACTAACTGCATTTTATATGGCAATTAGAAAGCAAAACGGACATGATTACACCTCCATTGTATCAAGCTGACTGCACACATGTTGCGTAATAGTCATGATGACCTTGGGAGCATGTCCTAACATGGGGAAGTTGTACGCATGAATTGCATTTAATTTTTTATTAACCTTGCACATAGCCATACATTTTATGACTCTTCAGTGACTCCAAATTAAAACAGGGAAAATTAATCATTTTGGACAATAGATGCACTGTACCATAAGATACATCTGCATTGTTACAGGACAAATTTTGGGGGGAAATGTTTTACTGCATATACAGCGGTGGACAAAAAAAAACTGCATCACTTGTGAATTTTGCAAATAATGTGGGTTGCAGAAATGTTCGAAATGCATTTGTTAGATGGAACATATGTCTCTGTGAATGAAATCCAATAAAAAGACTCCACCTGATATACCTAATTGCCATAAATATCTTCCCATAGGGTAAAAATGCATAATTAATGGAAATAGAAATCATGCAAATGACAATCATGACAAGCAAACATACATTTTACTGCATTTACTTGTACAAACTGAAATGACAAGTTAACGTAATAGTATTATGTACTGTAAATCAGCAAAATAAGTCCTCAGTATTTTGTTGTTCCTCCTCAAGCTGCAATTACAGGTTTTCAACGATCTGGCATAGAGTTAACCAACTTCTGGATATACATTTGCCCAATTTCGTGGTACCGCACCCTTACAATGCTCTCCTGCAGCTGAATCTTACTTGTTGGCTTCTGTGCAATTTTAGATGACATTGTGTACCAGCAATTTTCAATAGGGTTCAAATCTGGACTTGCCACGTCAGTCCAACACTGTAATGCCAGCATTTCTGAGGTATGACTGCACCTTAAGGGAGAAAAACAAGGGAAAACATCGGTGTATGTTTTTAAGCCTTGTGAGACAAGAAGGGAAACTCATTAAATCTAAATAGCATAAAACTTATCAATTTTGCTGTGCTGTTGAAAAATGCAGTTTTGGACATTGTCTGTATGGTGATCCCTAATAATGGGTTTCAGACACTCCCTCCAAGATAGCAGTGTAGGTTTCTGCATTCACCGTTCCGTTAATAAATTTAATTTGCCCCACCCCTTTGCTTGTTATGCAATCCCCTGACCATTTGACTGGTAGGGAACTTTGCAGTTGGTGTTATGCAGTCAGGATGGTATGTGTCTGATTTTAGTCTTCTGACATATCACTTCCCATTCGGCCATGCAGGTTGAATTTCGATTCGTCAGAAAATATGGTGTCCCATTGCTCTTTTGTCCATGAAACATGCATTTTAGCCCAAGCAAGTTGCTTCTTCCTCATTTGTTGGGTCAACAAAGGCTTCTTTTTGGGCCGATAGGCATGCAGACCACTTTCTGAAAGCTGTCTTTGGATAGTTCGTGCACTTGTTTCAACACCAGAGGCCATCTCAAAGTCCAGTTTTAGATCAGGAGCACTAGCATGGATGGCAATTACAAAGTACAGCCATCCTCTTCACATCAATGGTTTCATGCTTTAATTTCAGCACCCGGGATACTGTTGACAGCATATTTTTTCAGCGATAGCAAGCATAGAAAGCCCTTCCTGGAACAGAGCAATAGCTACACTTTTTTTTCTTGGTGTCAACTGAACATATGGAGCCACGCTTACACCTCCGCAAAACAGGATATTAATAAGTGTGTATACCCTTCCAAATTTTACAAATTTGGAAGGTTATACACATTCCCGTTTCCCAAATTGTAAAAATTTGGGAAACGGGATGGTGGCCATCAGATTGGAAGAAATCAATTTTCATCCCCTTACAAAAAAAAAAAAGGAGATCTGAAAATTTGCTCAAATTACAGGACTAATAGCCTAATTTCTCACACTAGCAAGGTTCTTCTTAAAATCATATTGAACAGAATCTCAAGAAAACTTTGAAGAAATGCCAGAAGAGCAAGCAGGTTTCAGAAAGGGTAGAGGAACCAGAGATCTGATCTTAAGTATACAACTGATTATTGAAAAATACAAAGAATTCAATGTTCCAGTTGTTTTGTGTTTTATAGATTATGCAAAAGCATTTGATTGTATTCAACATAAACTATAGGAAACGATGACTATTATGGGTTTCCCAATCCACATAATTCAGCTACTGTACCAGGAACAAACTGTGAGAACAAACATGAGAGACACTGAATTTTTCACAATAGGTAACAGTGTCAATCAGGGCTGTATTTCATCATCTCACCTTTTTAATCTTTATGCCGAAGATGTGCGTGAAGCTTTGGAAGATTTAGAGACTGACATCAAAACTAGAGGCCTGAAGATAAACAACCTTCATTATGCAGATGATACTGTGCTAATTTGTAATTCTAAGGATCGCCTTAAAGAAACTCTGAGGAGAGTATGTGAAGCAAGTAAGAAAAAAGGATTGTTTCTGAATGTGTGTAAAACTAAAATTATGGTGATTGGTGATAATCTTGATTCCAGTAAAGTGAAGGTTAATGGGCAAGATATCGAAGTTGTTGATGAATTTGATTACTTAGGGTCAAGAATAAATAAAAATAGTGACTGCTCAAACAATGTAAAGAGATGACAGAAAATTGCTAAAATTATGGAAAGATCATGATCTGCCCCTAAAGATGAAACTGAGAATCATTGATTCGTTAATTTTTCCAGTTGCCATTTATGGATGTGAAGGATGGAACCTGAAAATTGTTGACAGGAAGAAAATTGAGGCATTTGAAATGTGTTACAGGAGAATACTGCGTATTTCTTACTTGGATCGAAGAACAAATGAGTGGGTATTGAATAAAAGACCTAAAATTCTTTATTATTAGCCATATGGTGCAAGGAAGCCTGAGGCTTATGCTGCACCAGCCAAAAAAAAAAAAAATTTCTGAATTACCCCGAGAGAGAGAGAGAGAGAGAGAGAGAGAGAGAGAAAACGAGGCAGAAGTAGAAGGGAATCACAAGAAAGAGAAGGACCCTGGGTGTGCCAAGCCCATACTCACCAGATGTGAGCCACTGGGGTTAATAGTATCAACAAAAGAAAACTCAAGTTTTTTGGTCATATAGTAAGAAGGGAAAACTTTCTGTTGAACAATATATAATGAAAGGAAAGGCCGAGGGGAAGAGGTGCAGAGGAAGGATGGGATCAGTGAGCTTCTGGGTATGACACTTTGCAATGCTACTCGTATAGCACATGATCGATGCAGTTGGAGGAATTTGCTTGTGGCCACAACAGCTCCTCAGGGAGCTATGTGACTGGAAGAAGATACCCTTCTAACGGCATATTTATAGAAATGGCTGATGCAATACTTTGCAATTACTGTCTAATGTAATACCTTTGCTTTGTGACAAACAAAATGGCTGTAATCAAACAATATCTTATACATTTCACTACAAATGCTACTTTTTTAAGGTGATGCAGTTTTTTTGTCTGCCATATTTGTATATTTGAAAAAAAGATTTAAAAGTGCCTAGCAAACAAAATGCCAGTTATAATGCAAAATCTCTGATGCTGTCACACTCATTTATTAGTAATTTTGTGGTGTGAATGTTCTCATTCTTGAGAGACTACTATCTCATGTTTCACTAACTCCCACAACTTTTTCACCAATTTGCATATTTGTGAGATTGTTGCTCACTTCATTTCCTATTGGTATCAGATGTTTGGTACGTCTGTTCAGTTTGTCCTCTCCTTACATGTGAACGCTGGCTTGTTAATTCAGTGTTTAATTTAGCAACCGGCATTTTTCTTATCTGTTATGCATTATCTGAAATGATCACACACAAAAAAAAAAAAAAAGCTAGCATTTTCAGAATGCCTCCTTGTTGTCTTGACCATATGTTCTCAAGCCACAGCTATAGATAAAAATATCAATGTGTGCACCTAGTACACCTTTGGACCATAGATGCAGGGGAATTTTGGGAAACATTTTCCAAGGGAAAAAAGTGCACCTTATAGTCCTGAAAATACAGTAATTAAAATAGCAAACCATATACAGTAAAACTTCTGAAGTCTGTAAACCTAGAATCCTGATCTATGCAGTATCTTAGAATTTCTAGGTTTAAGGTGGTCACATAAAAATAATAATAAATACTGCATTTCTATATTGAAACGCTTTACTGATAGGTAATATACAGAAAATAAGAGTATTATATTATACGGTGTAATAAAAGTAAAATTTATTTTTCCCTTCCAAAATATCTATACATCAAACACAATTGAACCAACCTCCAAAGTTTTATGCAACTGCTTCTTTTTAGCCCCACTGTCAAATTTCTTTACCATTACTTGCCACAACAGATAATATGTCTGCATTTCAAACGACTACAGCCTTTTGGGCCACTTCTTTTTTCTTTATCGGATAATACAAATGGATGCAAGTAGTCTGTCAATGTTAAAAAACATGGCAGCCCAAAAATTGTTTACATAATAAGTTACATCAGCCTACTTCATGAAAAAGATGAACCATTCAATGGGTACCTAACTTTGTTCATGAAGAGTAGCAGATAAACTCATGATACATGTTTTAAGTGCAGTAAAAATTATGCCATTAAGACAGCACTGCCCAAACTTTTTGATATTGGTGCATTCACATACTATAGTGCCTATTATACTATAGAGGCCGCCGTAGCCTAGTGGTCAGGCGCGCAGGTGCATAAGTACACATGCCTTGAGTGACCGGGGTTCAAGCCCGTGACTACTGAATACGGTGCTGTTTCTGGTAATCTGTCTATCTTGTGAACTCCTCTGACTGTTTGGTCGTCCCGGAGTATAAACAGAAAATTTATTTTTATTTATTATTATCTTCACTGTGTTTGTTCATGTCATAACTTGAATCACAGTTGACATACTTTCATGAAATTTTATGTTTGGATCTTCAAGAAAGGTTTGTCGAGCCATCCCAAATTTCATTATGGGGTGATTTTTTTTATTATTATTTTTTTATTTCATGCATATTACATAGGCTATTCATATACTGTAGATGAAACATTGATACATATATTGTTGCTGTGCACTGATTGGAGGGGTGACTGATGTGGCAGATATGTAGAAAAGAAATATATTCAGTTTGTACATATATAAACTTGCATCATATGGCTAATAATAATAATAACACTTTTGATGAACTCATTTTTTTTTGCTTATATTAAATCACAGAAGAAATGTAATTGTTATTAAAATGAAGTAAGAAGAAAGTAAAGTCTGTTACAAAAGTCAAAACATCATATTATTACCATCTGAAATGATTTAATAAATAAAATCACAATATGAAATACATGTTGCCTTTCAATTTTTGTTAAAATCAAGAAGAAAATAAGCACATTACAAAAACTGGGATTAATATTACTTTCAAGTGTATGTGCAGTATATGTGAAGTGAAAAGTATTACTTTTATGTATTATTAATTAATTAGTAGTTAACTGGCAACAACTGACACACCGGAGTTTAATATAGTTACATATAATAAAATGAAACAGCTAAAATCAATAAAAGTTAAAATACAGATTTTGAGGTGAAGCATTCTTTTAAGGTGCTGTCAGCTTGAAAGAATGTACAACATACTGGATACAGAGCTCATGTAGCACATGTGTAGTACGGACCAAAATGACTGGGTGAGATCATAAAAATAAACTAATGATCTGGGATTAGTGAGCCAGAATAAGGTGTACAAAATACACACACACTAGTACTCATCACACCAAATGGACTCCATCTTACAGTACTATTAAAAAAATGGGGCCTTCAACTCTTATCAGAGTTGAAGAATGTAATTTGTTGGATAGTGAACATTCCATATGAAATTTTGAAGGAAATTTTGTGGAGAATACAATGCCCTATCTTGATTGCTTATTAGAAAACAATGGTGGACATGGAAGATTTGATTATCAATAAAGACTGGTGAAAATTTTAGTTTTGTTATTTTTCTCAATTATTATATTTTCTCGATGATAAGATGCATCCATGTTTTAGAAGACATGGATGCATCTTATCGAGAAACTAAGACATGGATGCATCTTATCGAGAAACTAAGACATGGATGCATCCATGTCTTAGTTATTTTAGTTGACAAAAAATACTTTATTACATATATTTGAAGCACAGGTTGATAAAGTACTTACCAAGAAGAGTGTCCATGTAGAACAAAACTTTTATTCATTGTAGAATGTCAAAAGCTTGTTTTTTTTATAGTCTAAACTTTCTTCCAGATCAACATTTTTATTGTTATCAAGAGTATTTACTTGATCTGTGGTCATTCCAGCTGCTTGCTGGGTTTATAAGGAAACCAGTCTTCCCCATTAAGTTCTTTCTTCCCACCATTTCTCTCTTTTCACCTCATCAAGAGTATTGCTGATCCCAGATTTCTTGAAAGATATTAAATGTCTTGTATTTCACAACTCCCATGAATATATGCCATTCACACATTAGTATTGGTAGAGGCATATGATGCAAGAAAGCAAGCTTATCAGCCAAAAAAAACCCCTTCCCATTTCACCCATCCATTCACTCCAAACGTTTGTCTAGTTCAGCCTTGAATTTATATAAGCTGTCAGCTTTCACAACAGAGGAAAGTTTGTTCCAGCAATCAACCACTCGCTGGCTAAAGGCAAATTTCTGCATATCTATTCTACAATTGTCTTCCCTCAATTTGAATCTATGCCCCCTCAGGTGTGGAATATGAGCAAGAGGAAGGATCCCATCACTATTGAGCTTGCTCAAACCATTCAAGGCTTATACACCTCAATCAGATCACCTTGCAGGTGCCTAGTCCCCAGACAATGCAATTTGCAGAACTTAAAGCATTTCTTGGTAATGGCAACCCTTGTTCCACTCACTAATCTCGTTGCCCTTCTCTGCACTCATTCTAGCAGTTCTACATCTTTCCTAAAATGAGGCCTCCAGACTTATACGCAGTACTCAAGGTGTGGCCTGATCACTGTCTTATACAAGGGGATGATCACCTTATCCCTGCTAGCAAAATTCCTATATATCATTGACAAGACCCTATGAGCTACTCTTGCAGCCAGTCTGCACTGCTCAGACTTCAATATCTGACTGCACAATTACCACTAGGTCTTTTTCATTCTCCACTACCCTGAGTGTAGTACTGCAGAGTTGGTATGCTGGAGTTACTGCTACCCATACCTAGTACTTTGCATTTGTCAACATTAAACTTCAGTGGCCATCTCTCAGCCCATCTGCTCAACTTTTCTAGATCTGTTGCAATAGTCATTAACAACCCTGCAAACTTTGTATAATCTGCAAACTTGGACATTAACCCTGATATATCTTCATCAATATCATTGATAAATACAGAAAACAATGAGCCGAACATCAAACCCTGTGGGCTCCACTAATAACATTAGTCCATAAAGAGGAGCAGTGTCCATTGATTACAACTGTCACCTCCCACTCAACCATCCCTTTAACCATAGCAGGAACTTGCCCTTAATGCTATACTCTCCAATTTGAACAGTAGTCTTCCATGTGCAACAGTATCAAAAGCTTTCCTAACAACCTTTCCTTGTTTGTGGAGCAATCAGGAACAGGACATGATATTGCCAAGGGGAATGTCTTTGTGTGTGTGTGCGATGTAAGGAGTGAGGGAATCAGGCGCCGACTTGGCATTTTTATGGGCTTATGAGAGCTTGAAGGACGGTGGATGTCCTCGAAGGATTTATTGAGGGACCCATCAAGCTCTCAGCTGCCCACATCAATGCCAGAGCTTGCACTTGATCATCACACAACACAGCGGAAACCCCCAAGGCAGAATGCACTGGTCCCAAAGGAACTAGTTGTTGTAGGTGACTATCGTCAGGGAAACGGGGAACACACGTTGTGCAAAAAGGATAGATGGAACAGGACCAGGGTATGTCTGCCAGGGGCAAAGGTTGATGATGTTGTAGAGCAGATATCATCCTTTAAGAGCACAAAGGGTGATTTTGTTGTACACGTTGGCACTAACAATATTAAGAGTAGGAGACCGGCAGAATTACTAAACAAGTACAAGACAATGCTGAAAAAAAGCCGTGAGTTAGGGTTGAATTTGAAAGTGTCTGCAATTCTGCCCAGACACGATAGGAGTGAGTATATGATGAGAGCTGTGTCGATCAATTCGGCCCTGGAGAGATTGTGCAAGGCTGAAGGGATAGAATTTTTCTCAGCCTGGTCTGTGCTTGTTAACAGGAGAGACTGCTTCTACAGGGATGGGATACACTTAAATAGAAAGGGTGCAAGAATATTTTCTGATGCTATCGAGGCAGAGTTAGGTGGGTCGAAAATCTGCTAGTTTGGGGGGATACACGGACTAATAGATTAACAGTAGCCGCTGGCAGAGGTAAAAGTGATTCTTGCACTACTTCTATTGAAATGCAATTGGGCAGCAGCCTGAAAAGCAAGGCAATGGGAATTTCCAGGACTGCTTGGAGTCATAGTGGAACAAATAAATACATGGGCTGTTACAGTAACTAAGAGTAGAAACAGGTGTATGTATACTTCCACGTACACCAATGCTAGGAGTATAGTTAATAAATTCAATGAGCTTGAAGTGCTAGTCAAGACATCAAAGGCACATGGTGTCACACAGCAATAAGAAGTGAAGAACTGGAATTTGGAGAGTACAATGTGTACAGAAAAGATAGACAGGAGGGGTTATGCTGTTAGTTAAAAAACACAAAATCTAAGGAGGTGCATCCGATTGATGTTGGTGGAAAATGCAATGTTGAGTCTGTTTGGTGTGACATAAGCACTGGGAAAGGAAAAATGAGAGTAGGTGTGTGTTATAGGCCTAATGAATCTGATGAGTATAATGAGCAATTGTGCAGAGAAATAGTGGGCCAGTAAATTAGTGTCTTATAATGGGGGATTTTAATTTCCCGGATATTGACTGGAATTTGTGGGTTGGTCACTCACACACTAGCAAGGCTTTTGTGGATTTATTGGATGATTGTTTTCTACAGCAGCATGTTCGGGAGGCAACTAGAGGGAGTAATTCTCTTGATCTGATTATCAGTAGTGATTCTTCATGCATCAAGAATCTGCAGATAAAGGAACCACTAGGTGGCAGTGATCACAGTGTGCTGAAGTAGGATTTATTCAAAGAGGTAACTACCATCAAGGGTAAAGGGAAGGGATTTTGCTTTCGTAAAGGTGACTACAGTGGTCTGAGACAGTATTTAAATTCTATACGGTGGAACCAACTGATGTTACCAACAGCAAATTCAAAATGGGAAGCATTCAAAGAATTAATCTTGGATGTCACTAGGCTTTTCATACCAACAAGAAATATTGTTCAATATTTAGGCCTAAATGGATGTCAGATGAACTAATTAGACATGTGACAGAGAAGAAAAATGCATTGGATACATATAAATTAACATGTGACACAGAAACCTATGATAGATATAAGCTGGTCTGTAACCAAGTTACAAAGGTTTGTTTGTTATTTGGTTTTTAGGCGCATTAGCAACAAAGGCCATATTGCTCCGGGAATATGCGGTGGTCAGTCGCTGACCTTTCCACCTCCTCCGTTTTGGTGATGATGGGCTCGAACCCCGGTCTAATCAAGAAGCACTACTGCTCCTTCCCACCTGGCTACAGAGGCACCTAGTTACAAAGGTGGTTAGGCAGGCAAAGGCAGATTACGAGAAACCTTTGGCAAAGGATGCACAGAAAAACAGCAAAGAGTTCTTTACTTATGTAAACTCTAGAAGGAAAGGGATGAATCAGATTGGTCCACTTGATATCAATGGTTCAACTGTTGATGCTCCTGCTCAGGTAGCTAACAAACAATGAATATTTTGCATCAACATTCACACATGAGGAGCTATTCAGGGAGGGGAATGCCAGAGGTGTATTCAACTCTGGCAGTAAGCTAGATAATCTTGTAATAACTGAGAGAGTCCTCAGAAAAAAGGACGTCTGGTAACCTCACATTAAGTGGACTGTATTATCCCAAAATCACATGGGGACTGTAGCATCATTTGACTAACTGAAAATCGATGATAGTTGATTATTTGACAAATTTATGAATTTTAAGGAATTTGTTTCTAAGAAAAAGAAAGATAATATTTGGGAAAAATTATTAGCCCATAGAAAGTGGGCTGAATATTTTAATCAATGCAAGAGTTCCGAGCTTTTAAAAATTGCTCAATATACATTTTCTATTTTTGCCCACAATGGGACTGTAGAGTGTGTATTTCATTAATTAGCAATCAATGAGCAACATTTGAATAGTATTTTGTTGGTTACTTATAATTTGAAAATGGACTGTAAAACATTTTATAATTACTTTTTACTGAAAATGATTGGCAGTAACGATAAATATCCTCGTTTTTAAAACTAAAAAGTCCTTTTTTTTTGTTATTTTGTCCTGGCTTTTGAATTCTAGATCTGGTAACCCTAATATACAGGAACTCTGCAAGCATAGATAAAGGATGTGATTATCCCATTATGTAAGGCAAAGGTTAAGCTAAATCTTGAGGCCTCATTTTAAGAATACAGATTTGCTGGAATGGATGCAGAGAAAGGCAATGAGATTGGTGAAGTACAGAAAAGGATGGACTTTACCAGGAAAGGCTTTGATTCTGCATATTGCAGTGTCTGGAAACTAGGCACTACAAAGTGATCTAATTGAGGCATTTAAAGCTTTGAATGGATTGAGCAATCTCAATGCTGATGGCATTCATGCTCAGACTACACACAAGGGGACAAAAAAATGCAAGTTGAGGAAAGGATAGATATGCAAAAGTTTGCCTTCAGCCAGTGAGTGGTTAATTCTTGGAACAAATTCCCTTCTGTTAATATGGAAGTGGGTAATTTGAATAAATCCAAAGAATTAGATAAATTATTGGAGAGGATGGACAGGTGATATGGGAAGTCTTTTTTGGCTAATGCTTCATAAGCTTGCTTTCTTGCATCATTTGCTATCAGTAGTAGTGGCAAATGATGCAAAAAGCAAGCTTATATAGCATCAACCAAAAAAAAACTACACAGTTCACCCATCCACTTCACCCTTTTATTCCCTTCGCCAATCTTGTTGTCCTTCTCCATACCCATTCCAGCAGATCCACATTCTTCCTAAAGTGAAGCCTCCAGATCTATATACAATACTAAAGATGAGGCCTAACCATGGCCTTTTTCAACAGGATAATCATCTCCATTATCCTTGCTTCCAGCATTCCTGTATATCATTGACAGAACCCCCATGAGCTCTCCTGGCAGCCTGTCTGCACTGTTAGAGAACTTCATATTTTACTGCACTATTATCCCCAGGTCTCGTTCATTTTCCTCTACTCTGAGTGTAGTAACACAAAGTTGGTAAATTAATCTGGGAGTACTGCTACACATATGCAGTAGCATGTATTTGTCAATGTTAATCTTCAACTGCCATTCCTCAGCCCATCTACTTAATATCTCTAATATTTTTGCAGTAGCTTACCTTGATGACTGTATTAACCCCTCTCCCAACCTTTGTATCATCTGCAAATGTAGACATTAAGCCTGATGATCAGTGCAATTTTGTTAAGAAATATAGAAAACAACAATGGATCCAGTGCTAAACCCTGGGGGTCTCAACTAATAACATCTGTCCGTGAAGAGCAGTGTCCATCTCACAATGATCCCTTTATTCATAGTAGTTGATAGGTTAAATTTATTCTAGTTGACAAATTCATAGTTGATAGGTTAAATTTATTCTAGTTGACAAATTCATAGTAGTTGATAGGTTAAATAAATTTAAGGAGGAACTGGACAAACATTTAGAGGGGATTGTTTTGTAATTTTTTTTTTTTTTTTTTTTGGCTGATGCTGCATAAGCTCATAATGCTTGCTTTCTTGCATCACATGCCACTACTACTTGCCCTTAATGCCACACTGCTCCAATTTGTATAGCAGTTTCAATAGTTCATCTAACCATTTTTATGTTCAATAGTATCAGAAGCATTTCTGAAATCTAGGATCTCAAAATTATTTTTGCATCCAGTTCCTTTATTACTGCATCATAGCATCCAATCAGTTTGGTCAGACAAGATTAAAAATTAACAAATCTGTGCTGGGCCTGTAGTATAATTATATTCCTGTACAGCTGGTTCTGCATTACTTCTTTAACCAGTGACTCCATTATTTTCCATGGAACAAAAGTTAAGCTAATAGGCCTTTTTGTGAATTGCGGATACATCTCCAGTCCAGAGGGACCTCTCCTGAATCCAAAGATTTTTTCCTAATTATGACCACTCATGTGGTTGCTTCCTTTTTGCAGGCTCACTTAATCTAATTGGATAGATTCCATTCATACCAGGCAACTTTTTTTTATGTTTAACTTCAACAATTTCTCTTTTACTTTCCTTTTAGTTATCACAAAATCATTTAGCTCCATGTTAGAGCTTGATAAACTTCTGGCATCCCCTTCCCTGAAGAATTTGTCATGGGCAAATGCAGATGCAAAATATCTGAGTTTAACAACCTGAGCAGGATCATCAACATCAAGTAGCCCAAATTGATGCAAACCCCTCCGAAGCATCCCATGCACTTTTCTTCTCTGCCAAGTGTTTCAATAGTTCCTCTAACCATTTAAGTATAACCCTTGTACAGTATTTCTTCATTGGCATGAAAAGCTTAGTAGCTTCTATGATCTATAGAAGCTTCAACTATATTCTTAGTTGCTGTCGGTAACATCATCAGTTGGTCCCACGGCATAGAATTTAAAAATCGCCTCAGACCACTGTAGTTACCCTTACGAAAGCAAACGCCTTTTCCTTTACCATTGACAGTAGTTATGTCTTTAATTAAATTACACATTAGTACATTGTGAATGCTGCCACACTGTTTTTTTTTTTATCTGCAGATTCTTAATGCATGTAGAATCATTGCTAATAACCAGATCAAGAGTACAGCTTCCTCTTGTTGCCTCTCTAACATGCTGCTGTAAAAAAGTCTTCCAAGAAATCCACAAGTCTTGTTAATGTGTGAGTGACCAACCCACATATTTTTTATATTGCAATTTTCTTCTTTTTGGGCGCGACAGGCCTGCTAAACTATCATCTGCACAACTCATATTACAAGGCTTTTCCGCACTTCATGTAACAAAATGTTCAACACCACATACAACTACATATAGTTTACACCCTTTACTTGATGCCGAAACAACTATACACAGCAGAAACACAATGCCAACCGAAATTAAGAACTTCATATTAACATCTAACAAATCCCACACATGATTGGCTACTGGGTAATGATGCCACATCCCACGCCAGCACGTGATCGGCTTTTCAATAGTGCTGCGACATCACGCACTGGCACGTGATCGGCAGCAAACGTGTTAAGGCAAGTGATGGAAAGGTACAGGGAGATGCAAGTAGAGTTGCACATGGTGTTCATAGACTTGGAAAAAGCTTATGATAGAGTGCCCAGACAAGAGGTATGGAGGTGAACGAGGGAGAAGGATGCATCAGAGAAGTACACAAGGCTTGTGATGGAAATGTATGAGGGAGCGGTGACTCGGGTTAAGAGTAGTGTAGGTATGACTGAGGGGTTCTCCGTAATAGTTGGACTGCACCAGGGATCAGCTCTCAGCCTATATCTGTTCAATCTGGTAATAGATGTGTTGGTGAGAGACGTGAAGAGTAGAGCACTATGGAGTATGCTGTTCGTGGATGATATCGAATTGTGCGAACCATCCCAAGGAAAGGTAGAGAAGAAATTGGAGGAATGGAGGAAAGTGGTGGAAGAGAGAGAGGCATGAGGATAAGTAGAACAAAGACAGAATATATGGCATTGAATGGAGAAGATGAGAGTTCTATAAAACTGCAGGAGGAAAAGCTATCATCAGTTTCGAAATTTAAGTATCTGGGATTGAATGTTGAGAGGGATGTAGGATTGAGTGCAGAAATACAGCATAGAGTGCAATGTGGATGGTTGAACTGGACAAAAATGAGTGGGATGCTGTGTGATAAGAAAGTAAATTGCAGAATGAAAAGAAGATTACATAAAACTGTGGATATATCCGCATTGGTGTACAATGCTGAGACATGGGCGATTACGAGGGCCCAGGAGAAGAATATGGAATGGTGGAGATGAGGATGCTAAGATGGATGTGTGGTGTGACGAAGGACAGGATAAGAAATAACTACATCAGAGGGATGGTTAAGGTGAGGCCTCTGAGTAAAAAATAATCAGGAATCTAGGTTGAGGTGGCTCAAAGAAGTAAGGAATATTTGGGGAAGAGGTGCGAAAAGTTGGAGGTGATTGGGAAGGGGGGGAGACCTAAGCTGAGATGGAAGGACAAGGTGGCAAAAGATTTAAAAGAGAAAGGATGGAGGAGAGAAGAAGCCCAGGATAGGGAGGAATGGAGAATTAAGGATGGAAATGCCGACTCCATATAAACATGGGAAGAAGGCGAAGATAAAGAAGACTGTTGGGATATCAGATATGTGGTGTCACACAGATATAAGGAATACAGAAATGGAATTTGGGGAGCACAATGTGTACAGAAAGGAAGGAGTCGTGCTGTTAGTTAAGAAACAAAATCTAAGGAAGTGCATCCAGTTTAAATGGGTGGACAGTGCAGTGTTGAGTCAGTTTAGTGTGACTTATGAAACTGGGAAAGCAAAATTGAGAGTACGAGTGCACTATAGACCTGATGAGTACAACACATAACTGTACAGAGAAATAGAGTGGGTCAGAAAATCAGTTTGTCATATAATGGGGGATTTTAAGTCGCAGATATATCCTGGAACTTGTGGGTTGGTCATTCACACACTAGAAAGACTTTTGTGGATTTATTGGATGATTGTTTTCTTCAGCACATGTTAGAGAGGCAACCAGAGGTAGTAATACTCTTGATCTGATTATCAACAGTAATTATTCATGCATTAAAACTCTGAAAATAAAGGAACCACTAGGTGGCAGTGATCATAGCGTACTAATGTGGGATTTACTCAAAGATGTAATTATCATCAAGGGTAAAGGGAAGTGTTTTTGCTTTCGTAAAGGTGCCTGCAGTGGTCTCAGACAGTTTTTAAATTCTATAACCAACTGATGATGTTACCAACAGAAAATTGTAAATGGGAAACATTTAAGGAATTAATCTTTGAAGTTACTAGGCTTTTCATAGCAACTAAGAAATACTGTTCAAGGTTTAGGCCTAAATAGATGTCAGATTAACTAATGAGACTCATGGCAGAGAAGAAAAATGCATGGGATGCGTATAAATTATAAGGAGGCACAGTTGTCTAAGGTAGATTATTATTATTATTAGCCATATGGCACAAGGAAGCGGCTTATGCTGCACCAGACTAAAAAAAAAAATTGCTGAATTACCCTGGAGGGGAGAGAGAGAGAGAGAGAGAGAGAGAGAGAGAGAGAGAGAGAGAGAGAGAGAGAGAATGATGATATCCAGCTCAGGACCCTGGGTGTGCCAAGCCCATACTCACCAGATGTGAGCTCCCCCGAGGTTAATATAAGATTGTTTGTAATCAAGTAACAAAGAAGGTCAGGCAAGCAAAGGCAGATTACGAGAAAAATTTGGCAAAGGATGCAAAGAAAAACAGTAAAGACATATAAATAGAAGAAGGGGATGAATCAGATTGGTCCACTTGATATTGATGGTTCGATTGTTGATGATTCTGCTCACATAGCTAACAAACTGAATGAGTATTTTGCATCTACATTCGCATATGAGGTATTCTGTAGGGAAGTGGAGGCCAGAAGCTTATCAAACTAACAGGGAGTTAAATGATTTTGTAATAACTGAGAGAAAAGTGGAGGAGAAATTGTTGAAGTTAAACATAAGGAAGGCACCAGGGATGGATAGGATTTAGCCAGTTATATTAAAGGAGACAGCAAAAGAAGTAATCAGTCCACTAGCCATGATTATGAGTGCATCCTTGGACTCGTGGGAGGTTCCTACGTACTGGAGATGTGCAAATGTATCCCAATTCACAAAGGGGAATCGAAAGGTGACACGAGTAATTTCAGACCTGTTAGTTTATCTTCTGTTCCAAGGAAAATAATGGAGTCTCTAGTTAAAGGACTGCAGGATCATCTAGAGAGAGAATGATGATATCCAGCTCAGGACCCTGTGTGTGCCAAGTCCATACAAGCCTCCAGTTATAGTTCAGACACAGCATGTGTTTATTAAGGGGAAGTCTTGTCTGACCAATTTAATTGGATACTATGGATGTAGACATAAAGAAACTGGATGCAAAAAATAATTTTGATATCATATACTTGAATTTTAGGAATGCTTTTGATACATTGCACATGGAAGACTACTATACAAATTAGAGCAGTATGGCATTAAGAGAAAGTTGCTACAATGGATAAAAGGATGATTGAGTGGGAGAAGACAGAGAGTGGTAATCAATGGATACTGCTCTTCGCGGACTAATGTTCTTAGTGGAGTTCCCCAGGGATCCATTGTTGTTTTCTGTATTATTAATGATATTGATGAAGATATATCAGGTTTAATATCAAAGTTTGCAGATAATACGAAGGTTAGTGGGGTTGTTAATGACAGTATGCTACTGTAACAGGATCTAGAAAAGATAGCAGATGGGCTGAGAGTTGGCAACTGAAGTTTAACATTGACAAATGCAAAGTACTACATATAGGTAGCAGTAACCCCAGAGTAACATACCAACTGTGCAGTACTGCACTCAGGGTAGCAGAGAATGAAAAAGACCTCGGGGTAATTGTGCAGTCAGATATATGAAGTTTTCTAAGCAGTGCAGACAGGCTGCAAGAGTAGTTCATGAGGTCTTGTCAATGGTACATTGGAGTTTTTCCAGCAGGGATATGGAGGTGATTACCCTTTGTATAAGGCAGTGTTTCCCAAACTGGGGACCGCGGACCCCTCGGGATCCATAGACCAGTTTCAGGAGGTCCACAAAATGGAGTCTCTGGAACTGGTCAAATTATTCTTTCTATGTATGTATAGCAAATTGATGATAAACTATTATATATTTATGTAAAAATAAGTTTTTTTTGATTTTTTAAGGGGGTCCATAAACGTTTTTTGATTTTTTAGAGGGTCCATAGATCTCAGTAGTTTGGGAACCACTGATATAAGGCCATTGTCAGGCCACACCTTGAGTACTGCATACAGGTCTGGAGGCTTCATTTCAGGAAATTATGTAGAGCTACTAGAACGAGTACAGAGAATAGTAACGAAATTAGTGAGTGGAACAAAGGTTGCTGTTACCAAAAAAGGCTTAAGTTCTGCAAATTGCAGCATCTGGAGCCTAGGCACATGCGAGGTGATCTGATTGAGGTGTATAAGGCTTTGAATGGTTTGAGCAAGCTCAATGCTAATGGGACTCTTCCTCTTGCCCAGATAATCACCTGCTATAAATTCAAATTGAGGAAAGACAGTTGTAGAATAGATGTGTGGAAGTTTGCTTTTGGCCAGCTAGTTATGCATCGCTAGAACAAAACTTCCATCTGTCATTGTGGGAGTTGACAGCTTAAATAAATTCAAGGCTGAACCAGACAAACTTTTAGAGTAAATGGATGGGTGAAATAGGAAGGTTTTTTTTTTTGGCTGATGCTATATAAGCTTACTTCCTTGCATCATATGCCTCTACTATTGTTAATGCTATACATTGTACTCCTCGTATTCAAATTCAGCATCGCTTATGTCTGAGTGACAGTCTCCACCATTCCTACAATGTCTGCATTTGATGACTTAATCAGAAGTTCATATTTATCTACAATGCTCCTATCATTAGTATACAATCAAGTATACATGCAAATGTTTTTACTTAGTTACACTTACACAGCCCATGTGTTTACCTGTTCCATGATTGTTTGTTTGTTTGTTATTTGGTTTTTAGGAGCATTAGCAACTAAGGCCATATTGCTCCGGGATATGCGGTGGTCATTCCTTGACCTTTCCGTATACTCCGTATTTGGTGGTGACGGGCTCGAACCCCGGTCTAATCAAGAAGCATGTGCTACGCACTGCTGCTCCTTCCCACCTGGCTACGGAGGCGCCCTGTTCCATGATGATACTAATACTAAGTAATGCATAATATACTAATGATAAGTGCAGTGTAACATTGAGAAAACATTGTGCTATAAGATTAAATTTGAAAGCGTCTGCAATTCTGCCAGAAACATTAGGAGGGAGTGCATGATGAGACCCGTCAAGGAATTTGGCCCAGGAGTGACGTGTAAGGTTCATGGTAAAGATTTCTGAATCTGGTCTGTACTTATTAACAGCAGAGATACACTTAAATAGATGAGATGCAAGTATATTTGCATATGCTATCAAGGTAGTGGTAGTGTTTGGTGGGGTCAGAAAAGTACTAGCTTGGAGGGGGAATACACAGATTAATAGAATAACTGCAGCCACAGGTACAGCTGTAAATAATTCTTATACTGCTTCTACTGAAACGTGGAAAAGCCTGGAAAACAATGTGTCGAAGGTTATAAGACCTGCTGAAGGTCCTCATTAAACAAACAAATACTTAGGCTGTGTTAGCTTTACTAAGAGTAAAAAACAGGTGCACATATACTTGCATGTACAATAATGCTAGGAACACCATAAATAAATCTGATAAGTCTGAAATACAAGTTAAATTGTCAAATGTGGACACTAGGAATATTTGAGACATGGTGTCACTGAGAAATGCAGAATTTGAATGTGTGCAATGTGTACATAAATTAAATTTTTTATTTATTTATTCTACTAGCCAGTCCCAGCCAATTTTTTGGCAACCCTGCCTATACAGAAAGGACAGGAGAGGGGTTATGCTGTTAAGTAAGAAGCACATAAAATCTAAGGCAGTACATCCAGCTGAAATGGGTGGCCATTACATTGTTGAGTCAATTTGGTGTGACACGAAGCACATGTCACGCCAATCAATCAAAAATCAGAGTATGAGTGTGTTATAGGCCGTGACTGTGATGAACGATAATGAACGACTCTACAGACAAATAGAGTGAACCAGTAATCAGAATTTCTTATAATGGTAGATTTTAACATTTCAGATATTAACTAGAACTCGTGGCTTGGTTACTAACAGTAGCAAGACTTTCTGGATTTTTTGGATGACAGTTTTCTACAGCATTATATTAACAAAAGAAAGCAATACTTTTTTATCAGATCATTAGTAGTAACTCTTCATGTATTAAGAATCACAGATAAAAGAATCGCTAGGTAGCAGCAATCGGATATTGATGTCAGTTTTAATTGAAGATGTGAACTACTATCAAGAGTAAAGGGAAGGACTTTTGCTTCGATAAAAGATGACTATAATAGTTTCAGATAGTTTTTAAAATCTATTCAGGAGAACCAACTGATGTTACCAACAGGAAAATCAAAATGAGAAACATTCAGGGAAGTAACCAGAGAAGCTACTAGGCTTTTCATACCAACTAAGAGGTGCTGACGTCTTTAGGTTTAGACCTAAAGGGATGTCAGATGACTAATGGCAGAGAAAAAAAATGCATTGTATGCTTTATGATGTGTACAGCCAAATGATGAATAATCAATATGCAAATTCACAGATTATGAAATCTACAATAACTGATTATATGTAATGTAGGTCTCAAAATCAAAGCAATAGTGATCAAAGTGAACTGCTGCCTTTATCTCTCTCTCCCGCTCATTCCCCCTATATGAGCAAAACATTATGATCAGCAAGTAGTTATGCAAATCGAAGCAACTGCAGGTGAACTACGGCATGTGCACGGGTTGGGACATGGTATAAAAAACACCTGATACTGAGCTCCCTTAATTAACTTAAGCGAGTTTAACAAAGGCCAAATTGTAATGGCCAGACGACCGAGTCAGAGCATATCCGAAACAGAATGACTGGTGGAATGCTCACAGTCAGCCGTGGTTAGTACATACCGAAAGTGGTCCGAGGAGGAAAAATCCACAACCCACCGGCGAGGTGATGGACGACCATGGCTCGACGTGAGGGAAGACTCTCCTGGATAGTATGTGACAACAGAAGGGAGACTGTGGCACAACTCGCTGGTAAGTGGAATGCTGGTGACGGAAGTAATGTGTCACAACACACAGTACATTGAACCCTGCTGAAAATGGGGCTGCATAGCCGCAGGTCACTCCGAGTGCCCATGCTAACCACAATTCACCAGCAACAGTGCCTACAATGGGAAGGCAAGCATCGAAACTAGACCTTGAATGATTGGAAGAAGGTGCCGACCGGGCTAGCCGGGTAGGTAAAGTGCCTGCCTGGCAACCCAAAGGTCACGGGTTCGATTCCCGCCTCGGGCTGGATATCACGATGGTGCCGAACCAACCGGTTGGTTGGATATCCCGGCCACCACAATACACGAAGGAAGCGAGAAAAAACTGGTTCCTTCGTGTATTGATTACATCATACGAAATAAAAATAAAATAAATTGGAAGAAGGTCGTCCGGTCCGATGAATCACGTTTCCTGTTGCACCATGTGGATGGCCGGGTACATGTGCCTTGTTTACCTGGGGAAGTGATGGCACCTGGATGAAAGCAAGCCGGTGACAGAGGTGTCATGTTTTGGGTGATGTTCTGCTGTCATCCAGTCATCCACGTGCCGGGCACGCTGATTACCAAACACCTAAACGTCATTGCTGACCAGGTACACCCTTTCATGGCAACGGTTTTCCCCACTGGCGTGCCATCTTTCAGCAGGATAATGCACCATGCCACACAGCCCAGATTGTTGAAGACTGGTTCGCGGAACATGAGGAAGACCTTCAGGTATTGCCCTGGTCTCCAAATTCCCAAGACATCAAACCCATCGAGCATACGTAGTTTGTTTTGGAACAGCAACTCTGATCTGTGTCATCTCAACCACTGCTTTTTTTTTTTATGAAAACCCCAAACACGAGAGTTATTACAACCTATAGTACTTATTACCATGCTTGAGATGGAGGTTCAGAAGATGAAAGAAGATATTTGTTGACATTAGACTTGAACTTCTATAGACTGTAATTTTCAGGAAATATGCACGAAGGAAGGTTGTTCCAGAAAATGGCAGTTGAATGAATAAACTAGGAAGACGAAAAGTTGGTTCTGTGAGTTTGAAGTTGGACAGTAAATGGATGTTGGCTGGTGGCGGCACGTGTTCAGACTGTTTTGAAAGAGAGAGCGAGAATTATAGAAGCCAATCAGAAGAAGAGTGCTCATGGAAGTATCTGTAGAAAAGGCATACAGCAGAAACAGTACATCTATTTGACAGCAAGTGGAGAGATCCTGCTAGAGACGAGTCATTAATTAACCTAACTGCCCTCTTCTGAATAGAATCTAGAAGCCTGAGAGAGGTTTTGGAGGCATTGCCCCAGATGTTGGAACAATATTCCATGGTAAGGCAGATTTGCAATTTGTACAGAGTGAACAGCTGTTTGGAAGAAATGTAATACTAAGGACAAAAGAGAAAGTTTTTTAGATGCAGAGGAAGCAATATTTTAATGTGCTTGTGCCAAGAGAGATTAGAAGTCAGGGTAATCATCAAAAGAGATATCATCTTGCCCAGAAATCAGAGTGTTACCAAAGATAAGCATAGTAGCAGAAGAATCCTTTTTTGTGAGATATAAGCCAAGACTGAGTTTTAGAAGAATTGAAATAAACTAAGCTGTCTTTGCCCAACTGGAGAATTAGCTGGAGATCAGCATTTAAGGAATTGGTAGCGAATATTCAAGAAGTTGAAGCTGATTGAACAAGGAAAGTTTTCTCGAACTGGAAAGCGGAATGCACTGTGCTATCATCGGCAAAACTATGGATAGGATTTCCAGCCAATGGAAGAAGGTCATTAATATACTAGAGGAAAAGAGTGGGGTAAAGAAATGAACCTTGGGGGACACCAGCATTAGTGGAGAAGTTAGAAGACAGAAAGCCATCTACCATCACCCTCAGTGAGCGATCAGAGAGAAAACTGGATAACCAATTACAAAAAACAGTTGGCAAACCATAAGATGGAAGCTTGTTTAGAAGACCTTTATGCCAAACACGATCAAAAGCCTTTGAGATGTCAAGAGCAACTGCTTATGTTTCACTGAACATTTCCATTGAATTTGTCCATAAACGGGCAACATAAGCACGAATATCACCAGTGGATCGACACTGATGGAATCCATACTGGTGATCGTTGATCAGATGGAAGGTTTCTAGGTAGTTTAAGAGTTGGCAGCTAATTGATTTCTCCATTACTTTAGAAAGAGTAGAAGTAATTGCAATGGGATGATAATTGGATGGGAGAGATTTGTCACCCTTTTTAGGAACTGGCTGAATATGAGCCAATTTCCAAGCAGAAGGAAAAACACCTTTGGAATAAGAAAGTGAAAAAACGGCAGCAAAGAACAGGAGTAAGTTCAGGAGCAAAGGTTTTGAGAACAAGTGGAGAAATACCATCAGGACCTGGAGCTTTCTTAGCATCATGATTCGTCAAAATCCTTCTAACATCCTTTAGGCAGAAGACCACAGGAGGCATAGAATGGAGGGTGCTAAGAATGGTGGGAGGTATTTTATCAAGATCATTAATACACGAGTTCAAAGAAAAATGGGATGCAAGCAGATCAGCTTTATCCTTGGCTGAAGTGATAACAGAACCATCTGGTTTTGACAGAGGTAGGAGCAGAGATGGGCAAAAGCTGTGGCCAATAGCTTTGGCAAGAGACCAAAATGCTCGGCATTTTTGCCTCTTGACCAAAAGGGCAAGAAGCAAGTTTTCTCCCCTTAGCCTGTTCAAAATCTAGTTTGGACTGGTTAATAACTGCTTTACAATTTTTGCGAGCTTTGATGTGGGCAGAAAATGAAACTGAAGAATTGGAAACAAGCCAATTACGATATGCAACATTCTTCTCGTGAACAGTCTTAGCACATTAATTGGAAAACCAAGGTTTAGATAAAGGACAAGATTTTAAAGTGGAGCATGGAATAAAGGATTCCATTCCTACAAGAATAATTTAACTGATACGATCTGAGCAAACGTTGACATTAGCAGTTTTGAAACAGTAATCTGACCAAGGAAAAGGATAGAAATCTCGCAGGTCATCCCATTTTTCATTCTTATGTCAAACACGAGGTTGGGACTAGCCATGAGATAAAGGCTCCACTGGAGAAGAGACAATCACCAAGTTATGATCTGAGGTGCCTAAAGGACCACTCACTTCAACCATGTACTTAGAAGGGTTCTTTGTGAGAAAAAGATCAAGCATGTTGGCTGTGTGGTTAGGATTGTCCGGTATTCTGGTAGGTAAGTGAACAAGCTGTGCGAGGTCATTAGTAATTGCAAAAGCCTCAGCATCTCGACCAGCTGGGTCGGTGCGACTAGAAAATGGAAGCCAGCTGGAGTTGTGAACATTAAAATAACCAAGGGTAATTTTCCTTGGTTAAATGAAAAAAAAAATCATTTAATTGTAATTTAACTTTTAATATTACAATGAAAGCTACACACTAAAGGGCAAAATGACTGCTAGGAATCTCACTCAACATCAACTGTTTTGTCTTCCAGTTCTTGTGAAGCCAACAGCTGCTTAACTCGTTTGACCAATGAATATGCACCTTTAACTTTTGCATTAGACAATGCTGGAAACATTGTACATGCTTGAAGGTGTCACCTTGATGACAGTGCTTTAACAAATTGCTTGACCAGTCCCAGCTTGATATGAAGTGGTAGAAGCAAGACTTTCTTAGAACCAATGAATTGCTTACTGGATTGTGTGCACCATGCTGTAACTGAATTCTGGCACACCATTCTCTTCTCCTGTAGAGAATGGTGTGCCAGAATTCAGTGGTGCTGATCTAACTCCCTGCTATCCCAGAGGCAGATAAAGCAAGGAAACTTAATGAAATCACCTTGAAGTCCCCATTGACATCCCATTTATGCTGGTTATACTTGATCTTTTCTAACACATGCTTCTCATTTCCAGTCATCTTTAATACGAACAGTATTCAACAGGAATCAATAGGTGTATATTCCCAATGTGGAGCAACACAACTTTCAAACTTTTACTTGATATGTCTATGAGAAAACAGTCTTCTAGATTGTGACCATTACCAATTTCTTCATAAACTCCAATCAAATCAAAACAACAGCACAGCGATTTTCAACAAGTGATGGCAATACCAAGTGCCTTTTCTTACCTCCAAATACCAGTCTTATACAACCTATGAATCAGTTTACTAATAATGTGGTAAGCTTGATGGTTGTGTAGCTTGATAGCTGTGTGGTTTACAGTATAAATAGTGTCAACTGTATTTATACAAAAATACAACACTAATTCAGACCATCTTATTACTTGCATTTTATTTATGCAGAACAGATGCTTTCCCTAAATGAATTTAATGATACAATTCCAAAACTGTTTCACAATCACTTTGTAAAAGTAAAATCATTCAAAAAACACAGACATTTTTATTGGTAGCTAATAATGAAGTTTCAACAAGTGATGGCAATATCATGTGCCTTTTCTTACCTTCAAATACCACAGCCCTTATTCGACCTAAGAATCAGCTGTAAATGTTTATATCAAGTTGTATTTGGCTCCTTTTGATGATTCTGAGAAGAGGTGCTCAAAATTAAAAATCATAGCATAAAAAGTGTCATTTATAACCGGTCGCAATTTGAAATGAAATAAAGAAGAATACACTAGTGTGTGGAAAAAGATGAAATCATTTTTATTTAGATGAAATCAGTGTCAAAATTTGTTAAACAGCAGTGGTGAAAAAGGATATTAATATAAGCCCA
Organism: Mastigoproctus giganteus; assembly: GCF_048544385.1. Classification (NCBI taxonomy): domain Eukaryota; kingdom Metazoa; phylum Arthropoda; class Arachnida; order Uropygi; family Thelyphonidae; genus Mastigoproctus; species Mastigoproctus giganteus. The sequence continues at coordinate 33,441,205 of NC_143581.1, forward strand.
TGGGTAGAAGATGATATAGTATTGGCATTTCAAGGGAAAAATCTCTAAATGAAACAAAAAAATTACATGAATGCAGAAATTGCCTTGATACCCTTATTAAAATTAGAGAGAATTTCAGAAATATTTCTATACTATGAGAAGAGAAGAATCATATCATGAAATGGGAATTCAACCAGACCTTCATTTAATAGAACATTCCTGCTATCTTCAAAAAAAAATTATTGGGAAGGGAGAGTGTACATTTGAAATTTATAGTTAATGTTCAAACCAATTACAGTTTATTCTTTAAAAAAATTTGTGTTCTGTTTGATCTGAACTCTTTGAATTCTACTTTATTTTAAATATTTTCATCATATTTCAGCTCTAATGCCATCCAGTAAAAATATATTTACTGGATTGCATGAATAAATATGTTTTTTTTTTTTTTTTTAATATGAGCTAAGACTTGAAAATACCACCACTTTGCTTATTAGAGGCTTGAAGTGGTGAAACCCATGTTTAGTCTGTAGAGCAAAGTTTCCGGCATCCCCCTCCCCCCATACTTCTCCTTCAACCCATGCATGGTACTAAGTACTATAGGTTTTGATATCTTTCGTGTTTGGGGTTTTCATAAAAAAAAAAAAAATATATATATATATATATATATGTTTTCACTTATTCAGAACTACCTTTTAATTTGAATTCGTGAGGTTCTACCTTAACTATAAAATTCCTTCCGCAAAATGTCTTAGTACAGTACTTCAGTTTAACTCCCTCCCCCATTCCACTCTGCCAATCTTCCTGATTATGTTTGGAAAAGATGGTGTTTTTCAGTTGTCTTAATTTATTTTTTATTTTTTTTTTAAAAATATCATATGCATTTTGATGATTTTTTGAAGTTTTTTATTTCATTTCTGTAATTTTAATAGATAACTTATTGGTTGTGGTGTCATTGGGTTCAGTTTTTTTTTTTTTTTAACAGTAATGAAAGATAGACAATGTCCATAAAATGCAATCTACACTTTACCCACAATGCATTTACTTTTAAATTGTGATAATTGTGCAAACTTGAAATGAACCTGGTTAATCTTTCCTTATTATCCTCTATCTCAAAGTGTTACCACAGTCTTAATCTCACTCACAAATAAGGAAACAGGAAATTCTCAAAGCAATGATATTGTCATTCTGTACTAGTTTAATTATAATTAAACTTTTTTTAAAATCTAATGTTATAGCATATTTTCTTCAATTTGTGGTCCATCCCATTCAAAATATTGCTTGGAAAGAATTAGAAAAGAGCCATCTAATAAGTCTTACCTGGATTGCCTTTCTACTTCCAAAGGCAAACTATTTCATACAGCATTTGGGTCACAATTTTGAATGAGCTTTGGTATCTTCAGTAATGAATGGTAAATAAATAAATTAGCATACATCATATCTTTTGAAACTTTTATTCATAGAAATGATAAATTATGGTGACACCTGAAAATGAATGGAATGTCAACAAACAACAGTTCATGCAATCAATATCAATGACATTTGTTAAGCATGTTCAGTTTACCCGGTGTAAAAAAATAACACCTTATGTTTCTTAAACTCCACCACATATTAAATGTCAATTAACCTACCACAGTTTTCATAGTTCAGTATGAGATTTTTGATCATCTTTAGATGTCTCACTGGGCTTTGGTTCTTCATGCACATCATCTACTTCAAGAGAGTGAGAATCAGTTGGTTTTTCTTCTGCTTGAGGGATGGTTTCTTCAGGACCTGTTTCTTGATTTTCAAAATCAGTATCATTAATGGAATCTGTCTCTTTCTGGAATTTTGTTGAATTTTCATCTACAGTTTCTCTTTTCTTAGGAGTGACAAATCTAGCTTTGTTGAGGAGGTATTTTACTTCTCTGTCTAGTGCAGCCATCTTTTCAGCTAGTGCTTTTACTGTTAATTTTGGTGTTTCAGCCGGGGATGTCTCATTCTGCTCAAGCTCACTTTGCTTTTTCCATTGCCTGGTTTCGTTAATCAGATTTTCTAACGTATTGAGTTCTACTTCAGTAAAAACTTGATCACTTGCACTGATTGAGAGTGCACCTTTCAAAAACACTTCGCTAATGTTTAACATGTCATCAAGAGCTTTCAAAGCTTCTGGACGTTCTCTGTGCTCTTTGACTCTTTCAAATAGATTTCTTGTCATTCTTTTAAGACTTGACAATTTTTCCTTAAAGAGTGCAGTACTTGCTTCATCTGAATTGTACTCCAACCACTCTCCAACTTCATTCAAGCTGTTCTGAATAGATTCTCTTTCTTGTTCTGTAGAGGCAATTTCATATTCTTCCATATACAGTTTTTGTTTGGTTTCAAGAATAAATGATTCCAAAGAATTTTTTGCCTTTTCTTGGTCCTTCCTTGCAAGATCCTTTTCATTTAAATCATGTAACTTTTTTCTGAATTCAGCTGCCTGTTCTTCTGTGAGATCAGGTAAATCAAGCTGTGTTTTATCTGAAGGTAACACTTCTTTTACTGTAATTACCTTTGGTCCTTTCTTTTCGGTTTTTGTGTCATTACTAACACTATCATTCCTTACATGTTTCTGCTTTATTTTTTCTTTTTCATCTTCAGATTTCTTATCTTTTTGATCTTCAGATGGTTCAGAAGGTTTTTCATCCTCGTTTTCTTTACCATTAATTGATTTTCCTTTATCTTCTTCAGTTGCCTTTTCGGTCTCTGTACTATCAGATGAACTAGAAAACAATCTACCAATAGTGCTTCCAAGTTTTGCTAAAGTTGATTCAGTATCTTGTTCTTTTTCTTCATCCTCCTCAACTTTCTTTTCAAATACTGATTCGATCTGCTCAATTTTTAAAATACCACTTTCATCCATGCGAAAGTGTGCCTTAACTCCCTTAGGATCTGAATCATGGCTATATTTTGTCAAGGCTGATTCTACTCCTGTCACCCTAACTTGACTTAGGTTTAGGGATCCAAGACATGCCAGTTCAAATTCTGGAAGAAAATTCAAGTCTCCATAATTAACAAAGAATTCAAAATCTTTTATATGACGATTAAAAGTCAATATTTTTTTTTGAGGATAAGGATTACCACGAGAAAACAGTGTTCGGCGAACATATTTGATTCCCATTTTGCCATCCTGTTCAGCTTCCCGTTGGAAATCCACCTGAATGGGATATATATTTGCATCTTTTATAAGGAAAGTTTTTACTTTAAACCCTTTACCAAGATTTGCAGCTTGGTAAGCTGCCCCAAGTGCAGCAGCTTCATCTGTATTAACACTTTTACCTAAATCAGATTTTCCAATGTATTCCAACAGTTTCTGCTGTACCATTGGGATACGTGTACCAGAACCTGCCAATATAACTTGATCAATTTCTTCCAGTGTTAATCCTGCAATATCTAACGCCATTCTCACAGGTCTTGCCACTCGTTCAAACAAATCTGAACACATTTCTTCAAATTCTGCACGTGTAATAGGAGCCTTGAAATCTTTATCATCTAGCAGACTTTCAATCTGTGCTATGTGTTCTGTATTAGCGCTTAATACTTTTTTTACTCTTCCGGCTTCTTTCAATAATTTTGCCATAGCTCTGTTATTTTTAAAAACATCGCTGGTGGTTTTTTTCTGACTATTAAATACTTTAGCAAGATGTTTACGTAGTCTTAACTGCATTTCTAAGCCTCCTAAAGTTCTGTCATAACCAACACCTTTGATGGTCAGTTGAGGATTTGATTCAGTGAAACCTTTTTCTTTGGACTTTATTAACTGATAACTTACTACACTAGCAACTGTGCTACTTGCTCCCATATCATAAAACAATATATTATGTGGTGTATCATTAAAATCCTTTCTCCTGAAAACACCATAGTTTAAGGCTACTGCAGTGTTTCCATTAATGATTTGTAAAACATTAAGGCCTGCCATTTCTGCAGCCTGCAGTAAAGCTCTCCTTTCAGCTTGATTGAAATAAACAGGGACAGTAATAACAGCATCTTTAATGGGCTGATCTGCAGCACTTTGAGCAATATCTTGGGCTTGTTTCAGAATCATGGCAAGAAGTTCTTCTGGCGTGAATGTCATCCCCTCAGGATGCTGAAACACTACAGTATTTCTTTCTTTATCAGGGATAATACTGTGATAAGAAAATCTTTCTTTATACAATTGGACTATAGGGTTATCTACAGTTTTCCCCACCAGTTCTAACAGATATAAATATGATTTTTCAGGAAACCGAACTCCAACTGTTGTAGCGGACTCCCCAAATAATCTTTCCCCTTCCCGGAAAGTTACAGCTACAGGAGTTTTTCGCTGAGATTCTTCATTGAGTGCAATTTCCATTGGCACTCCTGGAGAAACTATTGCCACTTTCATCCACTCACTGCCAAGATCAACAGACATCACAGCAATTCCCTGAGCTGTATAAAAGCATACAAATAACATGCACAAAACTCTTAAAGCCATCCTGTAAGAGCACATATCGATATTAAACATCCTGAAAATGAATTTACAAACAAATTAGATCGTTCGCTAACCTGCAAATCCAGATGTTTAAGCAGTGCTAGGAAACAAATACGAACGTGCTTATATCTTCACCGTAAATTTCCTCTTGTTGTGATGGCAAAGTATTGTACATCAGGGTATTCCAACAACTCTAATATCAATTTGGAAATATAACTAATTTTAAATAATTTACGGTTACTGTCAGAAGGCAAACACATATGTACACAAACAGGCCGGAATACCGAGAACTCCGCATGCGATTTTTCCGGAAATATGATTTGCTAGACCGCACTTAAGTAAAAATCAGTCATCTCACTATCAAGATGGATGGCAGAAACAATCTTATTCGGCTTGATATAAAACTTTAACAAAAAGTTTTGAACGTAATTAACAATACAGATTTAACCGGCATCAAAACTCCACACTAGTACATGCGGTCCTCCACAAGAACATTGTTTTCTAGAACAGTTGACGCACGGACAATAATCTTAGGTAGCTTAATAAACGTGTAATATTTCTATTCGCAGTTGGTACTGCACATAGCACGTGTGCATAAGCCAATCCTGTATATCCAAGCACTACTATCGGGGAATTGTTTCTGAATCGTTTGATGAGCTTATACTTGCACCTGAAATTAAGCAAATTAAACATTTGCTGCAGACTTAAAAAAAAAAAAAAAAAAAAAAAAATGATCATGATGATATCATGATCATGGCCTAATTATTAGTATGATTTTTCCTTCTTTTTTCCTTCCCCCTTCAACGTGAGTCATTTCTATTCGTTCTTATCATGATTTGTTAATAACCCGTTCATATAATAAATCCGAGGATTCGAAATAGAAAATTTTATGAAACGAAATGCTTATCAGAAAGACATCTTTTCCATTAGGCACTTCGAGCAATGTACCTAGGACTCACGAAAAAAAAAAAAAAAAAAAAAAATTTAAATAGAATTCAACGATTTTATTACAATACAATAAAATTCTATAAACTAATTTTTAAACACAGATTTCTTAAGTAAATTCTTTCGTCGACCTGTTGGCAAAATCATTCCTAACGTCATCAAAGATCGTAGTGAGAGTAAGTTACTGGTCTTGTGGAAAATAACTACAAAACATTGACAAATGTAAAGTACTACACATGGGAAACAGCAACCCCAGAGCAACGTATCAACTCTGTGGTACAACACTGACAGTGGTAGAGAATGAAAGGGACTTGGAGGTGGTTGTGCAGGCAGATATGAAGTTCTCTGAGCAGTGCAGACGGGCTGCAAGAGTAGCTCATGGAGTATTGTCAATGATATACAGGAATTTTTCCAGCAGGGATGAGGAGGTGATTATTCCATTGTATAAGGCGATGGTCAGGCCACACCTAGAGTACTGTATACAGGTCTGGAGGCCTCATTTCAAGAAGGATGTAGAGCTGCTGGAACGAGTACAGAGAAGGGCAACAAGATTAGTGAATGGAACAAAGGGGTGCTCTTACGAAGAACGGCTTAAGTTTTGCAAATTACAGTGTCTGGAGACTAGGCACCAGCGAGGTGATCTGATAGAGGTGTATAAAGCCTTGAATGGTTTAAGCATGCTCAATGCTGATGGGATTCTTCCTCTAGCTCAGAATAATCACCTGAGAGGGCATAAATTCAAATTGAGGAAAGACAGATGTAGGATAGACGTGCGGAAATTTGCCTTTAGCCAGCGGGTGGTTGGTTGGTGGAACAGACTTCCATCCCTTGTGGTGGAGGTTGATAGCCTAAATAAGTTTAAGGCTCAGCTGGACAGGTATTTTGAACGAACGGAGGGGTGAAATGGAAGTGGTTTTTTTTTTTTTTTTTTTTTTTTGGCTGATGCTGCATAAGCTTGCTTTCTTGCATCAAATGCCTCTACTAATGCTAATGCTAAAACCAAATTTATAGAAACGTTCTCCAATTTATGTTGAAAACAACAAAAAATTGCATTTAATGCAAGGGCATATTATGATATGCTTCAGATAGCGAAATGAGGACTTGGAATGAAAGGTGCAGGGGCCTGTGATTTCCGTATGAAGAGTACTTATTATTATTGACCTCGTGGTTAGTACAGTTGGTAGAATCGCCGTCCTCCCCACACCGGGTGGAAGAGACCTGGGTTCAAGACCAGCTGATGATGTGAGGATTTTTTATTGGCCTATTTCACAACGTGGCTGAGTTAGTCGGTCTCAAACGAGGGTAGGATGGTTTTTCTCCTGAAAACTCGGGTTTTTCGTCCAGCAAAACAGATAATCGACAAGCAATATACTCGCAGCAATATGGCCTTAGTCGCTGATGCTCCTAAAACCCAACTTCAGCAAATAACAATGGCCCTGTTAGTCGGGATAATACGCACAGAATGCAGTTATGTACATAGGACGCACCAGAACACCACTCCAGGCATCCATTCCAAGCTCTAGTAATTCAAATTAGTGTGTGAGTAAAGTATTGTTGCATTGTGAGTGAAGCATTATTGCATAAGCAGTTAAATACCTGTAGACAATCGTGCCCAGTTAAAAAGGAAATTAACAAACCAAACGCCTGTCCTTAAGGAAAAGGATTGCCCTTAATTTACTTAATGTAACTGTTCCGCCCCTTTTTAGTTTCTATGCTTTACAAAAACACCAAAATTTCATTAGCCTCTTATATTGCTTATATCATAGGGGTCAATTGAAGTGAGAGTAGGGACTACAAAGGGTTGAGTGGAGGAGCGAAAATACAAATTATTCACCACTTCTCGCAGAATTCTCAAATGAGTCCTTAACAACCAAAATGACCAAACTAGCATTATGTAGAATTGTGACTATATCCTTGGTTCATGTTTAGGAAACGCCGGTCCTTAAAGGGGAAGGGTGTGAAGTCAGTGTAATCCAGACTGAAAAGTGCCCCAAATTACAAAAAGAGGAAGTCCCTCAATCTAAGCAAAAAGAATTCCTATTCGTTGGCCTTTTGCTGAAGATAATGAAGATGAATTCTTGCACTGAGACCCTCTTCAGGTGACTCCACTAGGTTAAATTCAAAATATTCATTTACACATATACAATGGCTCACAAAGAAATTTTGTTTTTTTCGGGTATGGCACATGACATAATGTAGCATTTACAGACGTCAACACCCAATTGTACGAGGGGAGGTGTAGTCACTGCAAGCACACTGTTTATAATCACTGTTCTGATACCGGGTAAAAAATCTGGTGCGAATTTCATCGGTGACTAATGAGAAGAACAGTAAAGAACATTTACTGGCTTTTTTCACTCCATGACGAGTTAGTCGATCTCAGGCAAGACCTCGAAGGTTTACTACCTCGGTAATTTGGGTTTTTCGCCCAGTGAAATAGGAAACCCACTAGAGAACACATATAATTTTCAGACATAATATAATACAGTCTGTGTGAGTAGCACAGTGGTATCATCACCGTCCTCCCCACACCGGGTAGAAAAGGCCCTGGGTAGTTATCTGGCGTTCGGAGAACGGCAGATAACTTCAATTTAACTGTTGTGAATATCATCGGTTTCCATGTTATCTGCCGGCACATAACATGGAAAATTTAAGAACCAGCGGCTTCTCATTTGAACAATTTCAAAATTTCACTTATCTAGGCTTTTAGATAAACCAGTCTAACTCTCTTACTAATAAAATTAAGTCTCGTATCCTGAGTGGAAACAGATGTTTCTATGCACAAGAAAAACTAATGAAGTCCAGAATATTGAACAAACATTTAAAATTGAGAATATACAAAAGTCTCATTAGACCAGTTGTGACATACGGTTGTGAAGCTTGTACATTAACTTGTAAACGTGAGCAGTTGTTGAGAGGGTTCGAGCGTAGAATTTTACGAAATGTTTTTGGGCCCGTACAAGACTGACCCATGAACTTGACCATTTTATTCAGGTTGCGGACATTGTCAGATATTCGAAGAGCCAGAGACTTTCCTGGTTGGGACATATTATGAGAATGGATGACAGCAGAACAACTAAGAGTACAGTGTAATGAAATGGGAACCTACCGGTAGGAGGGCAAGAAGAAGACCGCGGAGAGATGAATGGATGAAGTAGAAGAGCACTCGAAGATCATGAGAATAAAATTGGAGAAGTTTGACTTCTGGGAGGACTTACTGGTGGAACATCGTTTAGAAAGCTAAAACGCACCCTGGGTTAAAAAGCCAGAAGAAGAAATCAGGTTTTCTGAGCAGTGTGGTAATCTCGTAACATGATACTTTTCAATACAGTTCCCTTTGGAGTCAGTATGCCTTTGCCACTGATGCTACAATGATTCCACCTGCAAAGGAAGTTTTTTCTTGGGCCTCCAGAAATGCATCCACCGAAGCAATAACGTCACTGTCGGTAGAAAATGGATGCAAACCAGGTTTTTTTTTTTTTTTTTTCAAATTATAAAATAGGTAACGGTCCGATGATTCATGATCTGGTGATTTTGGAGATGATACAAACTTTCAAAGCCTCACTCATGCAATTCAGCCATGACACTGACAGGCTTTTGAGTGTGCGCATTTCCCTGATAGAACAAGACTATTTTTCTGAGTTTTCCTCGGCGTTTCTCTCTGACATTTTCAGGAAAATGCCTTAGGAGGCCTGCCTATTATATCCCTATGATTATTTAGCCTTTCTGAAGGTAATCCACTAACAACACTCCATCAGCATTCCAAAAAAACAAAACAAAAACAGATGTCATCACCTTACCTTTCTTTGAAGGGAAGAACAGTTGTCTTTGAAATGTTTGAACTGCCCTGTGATCGTTCCAAACCAAACAACAGAAGCATCTAAGGCCATGTGTGGTAATACCCACTAACAATAAGTAACAATGGTCTTTTCTATTAATGAATTGTTACTTATTCGAGTTAGTGCAATACATGGTAACTCGTTGTGAAGGTAGTCACAATATGAGATACAATGAAATCGATGCCTTTACACTACTTATGTAGTTTTTTATTACGAGTTCATTATGGTGTATTTAGACCGATATATTAGTGTATTTTAAACTCAAAAAATATTTTGCCTTCAGCATTTATATTTTATTTAAACAAAATATATTTCTGTGAATTCCGTGTGTTATGTGGTCGATTTGTTGTGTGCTGAATGAAAACCCCGAGTTTCATGGGTAAAAAAACCAGAAACTATGCTACAATCGCCAGAAACCAACTAACTCATCCACGTTGTGGAAAAGGCACAAAAATATTGTCGCTTCATTGATGGGATTTGAATTCAGGTTTCTTCCATCGTGAGTAGAAGACCGTGATTATAACTACTGTGCTACCCAGAGGGAGACGGTCTAGTTTCCGTTTTCCCTGCAAATTGAAATGAATAGCGCAATGTTCTACTTAACTAAATCGGAAAATATGTGATCAGATACTAATGGGCGTCTCTAAAATAGTAGTAGTACAGTAGCAGTAGGCGTAAATGATTTAAGAAAGAAAGCTTATACATCATCTTAAAAAAAAACATACTTCACAGGAGCTCTTCACAAGAAGAATATCCCTCAACTGCTGGAACGAACCTACACCTGATTAACTCGTCTTGACAAAATTCAAGCTGGACTGTCAACGACTACCATCGTTAATGGGATGGGACCGCTGTTCCATGAACGACAACACTGTTTTGGACCTTCATGATTTAGACTCTTTACAAACTATGATATCATGCACCTCTGCTGAATCAATTTCAAGCTGGACTGTCAATGACTACCATCGCTTTTGGGATGGGACCTCTGTTCCATGAATGACAACACCGTTTTGGAAATTCCTGATTTAGACTCTTTACAAATTGTGATATTATGCAGCTCTGCTGACCAGGGGCGGATTTAGGCATGATCTTTATGGGCTGCAGCCCAGGGCCCCGTTCAATCAAAGGGCCCTTTCGCGGTAAAAAAAAATAAAATCAATTTAAATTAAAAATTTAAGAAAAAATAAATTATACAAAATTTTTTCGTACCTAGATAAAGTTTAAATCGTTGCTTTGCTACACTATTGGATTTGAATAAAATATCAAATATCAATGTTTTAAATGACAGTAAATAGTAAATACGACTGTCTTCTATCGCCTCTGTCTGTAGTCGGTAAAATCAAAATATACTTTGTCATTTGTCAGTTATACAAATAATGTGGCAACGTCGGAATGGGAGTGCAAGTCTAGCCCCTCTAAAGTGTGTTAGCTTACTATAACTCTCACCGTTTGACATTTGTATTTATGTATAGTACAGTATAGTTGAATATAAAATAGTCATTCGTTCGGTGGAGTATACTGTTCAGGTGCTTCGTTTCTTCACTGCTAAGTATCGGCAAAGTTTACTAAATACTAAATAAATATAAGTTAAATCACTTTCCGGAAATCTTTTGTCGGCACGTAAATTCAATCGTTTTTTGCATTTCCTCGAAATGAGCCATAATAAAAATAACTGGACACCGTTTATTTGAAGTAAGCAGTAGGCACTAGTAAGCAGCGTAAGTTACAAGCTTGCCTACTTTGCAATGACAATGTAAGATGCAAAATCCTACAAATTTAAAATAAAAATAATTGTTTTGCTAGAAGTAATGTTAAAGTTTGAAGAACGCTAGCTTTAGTGATGGGACAGTTTAAGCGTGAGAATTGAGAATAGTAGCAAAGTGGTAAACAAGTAATTCAAATAATATGAGAGAGCAAACAGGGACAGCAGGACTAATGAAAGGGGTACTATTTGAGAATGGGCGTGAAGGGGTTGCTTCAGGAAGAACAATAAGACGTGAAGTGGAATTATGCGAGGCGCCTCCTTTGATCTCTGACACCGTTGGAGACAAAACAGGAAATGAGTGGACGTCCAGTGTTCGCGTCAAATTAAAAACTGCGTCAGGCTGACTGATTTTTGGGTGTTGGAATACTTTTAGAGAGAAAGGTGTGAAACGAAAATGAGTGTTTTTGGAGGTTACCGTTGAGAAGACGAAAGGGTCATACTGTCTGTGAGAAAAAAATAAGAAAGTTCGAGAAAAGGGTGGTTTGCATGCTAGGGAGACAGCTGGGGAGAATTGTGTTGGCAAATGGAAAGGAACGTAAATTTAAACAGAGGGGAAGGATTGGTTAGGGGAGGCGTGCCAAACTTGAGGAGAAGAGTGAAGTTCGGGGAAAGAAAAATTAAGAGAAGAGAATTTTGTGTGATGTGGTCAAAGGGGAGAAAGAAGGTCATGAGTGTGGGTTGAAGTGGAGGTAGGTGAGTTTGGTAATGTAGGTCCTTGTAAAAACAATGAAGAAGGTGCATCATGTCAAGAGTGCCCCAGAAGTGAAGGTAAGCCTGTCAGGCTCGAAAGAAAACCGGGGTGCCCAAGGATCTGAAGTAAGCCTGTCTGCCTCGAAGGAAAACCGGAGAGCCCAAGAAACTGAAGTAAGCCTGTCAGCCGCGTGGGAAACCTGAACGCGAGGCCATTGGAAGTAGCGGCTAAGTCGGAAAGTAAGTCTGTTCCTTGTTTCTTTATTGAATCCTGAACTCAAGGACTCATAACCTAGCTCTGTAAGCCATTGAGTGATAGTCCTTGTAAAAGAAAGGAATATTCCTGTTGTTAATGATTATGAAAAAATGTAAGGGTGGTTAAGGAGAAGCAAAATCAAAGTAATAACGTAAAGGATTAGTAAAGAAATTATATTTATAAGGGTAGTACTGTAAAGATAGGTTAACCTATGTCATTAAATTAGGCCAAGTGCCAAACAAGGTAACATATTAGGGGAGGTGCAAAGAGAAATAAATTTTATTAATAGACAAACCCGATGAGTAAAGAGAGATGACTAAGGTGATAACTAGGGTGGCTAGGATATTAATTAAGGCAGAATTGGTGACTTATAAGGAATGTTGTTGAGAAAAGAGGGTACCAGACATAATACGTTTTATGTGTGAGAGGCTAAAACAAAGATTCTAAAGGAGTAATAAGAGCTGAAGTAATTATTATTGATGTAAGAGAAAGAAAGAAAAAAAAATTGGTAAGGTAAGAGAATGATTCAGTAATCATTGTGGAGTAAATTTTATGTGAAATATAACTGACACAAACTGATGTTAATAATTTTCTCATATTGAGAATAACTGAGAAGAGAGAGAGAGAGAGAGAGAGAGAGAGAGAGAGAGAGAGAGAGAGAGAGAGAGTGTAGTGTATTGTAGCATGGTTTACCTATGTATATGAAACTAGGAAACTTGTATGTAATTATTTGTTTAGAGGTTCTAAACCAATAATTACATACAATTTTTATTATTATTAATAATATTTATTAACAATTATACAATTATTGTAAATGCTGTATTTTTTTTTTTTATGTGAACCCCAAACAAGAGAGGTATTAGAACCTATAGTACTTAGTACCGTGCTTGGGTTGGAGATTGAGAAGACGAAAGAAGATATTTGTTGACATTGGACTTGAACTTCTGTAGATTGTAATTTTCAGGAAATGCGTATGAAGGAAGGTTGTTCCAGAAAACGGCAGATGAATGAATAAATGAGGAAGTTGAAAAGTTGGACAGTAAATGGATGTTGGCTGGTGGCGGCACGTGTTCGGACTGTTTTGAAAGAGAGAGGGGGAATCATAGAAGCCAAATCAAAAGATCAGTGCCCATGGAAGTATCTGTAGAAGAGGCATGCAGCAGAAACAGTACGTCTATGAGAAAGCGAGTGGAGAGACTCTGTTAGAGATGAATCATTAATTAACCTAACTGCCCTCTTCTAAATGGAATCAAGAAGCCTGGGAGAGGTTTTGGGAGCACCACCCCAGATGTGGGAACAATATTCCATGGCAGAGCGGATTTGCTATTTATACAGAGTGAGCAGCTGTTTGGAAGAAAAGTAACGCCGAGAGCGAAAGAAAAAACCAAGTTTTTTAGATGCAGAGGAAGCAATATTTGTAATGTGCTTGTGCCAAGAGAGATTAGAAGTCAGGGTAATCCCCAAAAGATATATATCATTTTGTCTAGAAATCGGAGGGTCACTAAAGATAAGCATAGGAGCAGAAGAATCCGTTTTGCAAGATATAAGACAACACTGAGTTTTAGAAGGGTTGAAATCAACTATGTTGTCTTTGCCCCACTGGAGAATTACCTGAAGATCGGCATTTAAGGAATTGGTAGCAGATTTTCGAGAAGTTGAAGCTGATTGAGCAGGACAAGGTTTCTCAAAATGGAACGTGGAATGCAATGTGCTATCATAGGCAAAACTATGGATAGGATTTCCAGTCAATGGAAGAAGGTCATTAATATACAAGAGGAAAAGAGTAGGGGAAAGAACTGAACCTTGGGGACACCGGCATTAGTGGAGAAGTTAAAAGACAGGGAGCCATCTACCATCACCCTCAGTGAGCGATCAGAGAGAAAACTGGATAACCAAATACTAAAAACAGTTGGCAAACCATAAGATGGAAGCTTGTTTAGAAGACCTTTATGCCAAAGACGATCAAAAGCCTTTGAGATGTCAAGAGCAACTACATCTGTTTCACCGAACCTGTCTATTGAATTAGTCCATAAATGGGTAACATAAGCCAGAATACCACCAGTGGATCGATACTGATGGAATCCATACTGGCGATCGCTGATCAGATGGAAGATTTCTAGGTAGTTTAAGAGTTGGCGGTTAATTGATTTCTCCATTACTTTAGAAAGAGTAGGAGTAATTGAATGGGAGGGATTTGTCACCCTTTTTAGGAACTGGCTGGATATGAGCAAATTTCCAAGCAGAAGGAAAAACACCTTTGGAATAACAAAGTGAAAAAAGGCAGCAAAGAATAGGAGCACAGGTTTTGAGAACAACTGGAGAAATACCATCAGGACCTGGAGCTTTCTTAGCATCAAGATTCATCAAAATCCTTCTGATATCCTTTTGACGGAAGACCACAGGAGGCATTGAATGGAGCGTGTTGGGAATGGTGGGAGGCATTTTACCAACATCATTAATACATGAGCTGGAAGAAAAATGGGATGCTAGCAGGTCAGCTATATCCTTGGCTGAATTGACAACAAAACCATCTGCTTTGGACAGAGGTGGGAGCAGAGATGGGCAAAAGTTGCGGCCAATAGCTTTGGCAAGAGACTAGAATGCCCGGCTACCATTTGGGCAAGAATTAAGTTTTCTACTCTTAGCTTGTTCAAACTCTAGTTTGGACTGATTAATAACTGCTTTTCAATTGTTGCGAGCTTTGGTGTAGGAAGAAAATGAAACCAAAGAATTAGAAACAAGCCAATTACGATATCCAACATTCTTCTCTTGAACAGCCTTAGCACATTTATTGGAAAACCAAGGTTTAGATAAAGGACGAGATTTTAAAGTGGAGTGTGGGATAAAGGATTTCATTCCTGTAAGAGTAATTTCACTGACACGATCTGAACAAACGTTGACATCAGAAGTTTTGAAACAGTAATCCGACGAAGGAAAAGAAGAAAAGAAGTCTCGCAAGTCATCCCATTTTGCATTCTTGTAATGCCAAACAACACGAGGTTCGGAATAGCCATGAGATAAAGGTTCCAATGGAGAAGAGACAATCACCAAGTTGTGATCTGAAGTGCCTAAAGGAGCTTTCACTTCAACCATGTACTTAGAAGGGTTGTATGTGAGAAAAAGATCAAGCGTATTGGCTGTATGATTAGGATTGTCTGGTATTCTTGTAGGTAAATGAACAATCTGTGCAAGGTCATTTGTAATTACAAAAGCCTCAGCATCTCGACCTGCTGGGGCGGTGTTACTAGAAATCGGAAGCCAGCTGGAGTTGTGAACATTAAAATCACCAAGGAAAATTACCTCACTGTTAGGAAAGTTGGACTGGAGAAAGTCAAATTGCAAAGAGAGAAAGTCAAAGAGCTGCAAGAGATTAGTGGAGTTGGGAGAACGGTAGAGACAACAGATGAATTTGACACAATTAGGTAGAGAGATTTTAAGCCAGAGAAGATCAAAGAGAGGAGATTCCAAATTGCCAAATCTCTGACAGGGAATATCAGAACGGACATATGCACAAGTACCACCTTTGAGGCGAAAGGAATCGTACAGCGAATAATTTGGGCATCTGAGATGAGCAGTAGTTGAATCAACCAATAACTGAGATTCTGTCAGAAAAAGTACATGGGGTTTGGCAGACTGCAAGTGGAAATGGACATCGTTGAGTTTAGAATTGAGACCACGTATATTTGTGAAATGAATTAGGACGTGCTTGGGAGATATAGATCTTTTCGCAGATAAGCTTACTCTATTAGTTTGACAATTCATGGTGTATTCAATAGTAGGAAAAAGTGGGTGGGATATGCTGTATGAGGTAATCAAATTTTTGGATATGGCGTACACGTGGTAAGAATATACCTATATTCTTGACATAACGTGGCTTCGACAATGCTTCCCGCATACACACTACTCGGACTCCCTCCAGTCACTATCTGGCAGAGTAGAGGTAGCAAGATTATACACTAGCCGATCCGGAAGCCTCCTAGAGAGTTACCAATAGGTTCGGTCCGGTATACTAACTAGCGGCCGGCCTGCGAACACCGTTTTAGAGCTGTACCCTCGAAATGTAAGGAATATTGGATCTCGCCACGAAGTTCATCATAATCTCAAAAGTCATCAATCATACTGCATGATGGAAGAGATAGGGAAGAGCTGACCGGAACTTAGCTCTAGAGACTAAACATGGGTTCCATCACTTCAAACTCCAATAATCAAAGTGGTGGTATTTCACCGGTTGACGAGAGTCATCTACCACTTAGTACTGCCTGGTAACATAGAGGGGCAGGATTACTCACAGTCCCACCATCGTGAAGGTGCAAGCAGAGGATTTGGCTGTCACAAACCGTCTGGACTTCACCGAAATTGGGTCCACTTGACTTGAGTGTCACCCGAATATCAGTTCCGTCAGCCTTTTTAGACAGCGTTTTAGGTAGCAAGTACAGCTTGTCTGGCATATCTGAGAGAATGTCTGTGACAATTTATGTAAATGTTGTGTGCTCATTAACAGTTTGTTAAATTTGTAAACAAAATGTGTGGCTTTAATGTTCTGCTAACAACCGCTTTACACACCCTAAAAATTGGAATTTTCTGAAAATTGTAGGCAGATTTGCGTAGGTAGGGGTGATGAAGAGGTTAACAGGGTGTTCAGCGAATTGCAAATTTTTAGATAGTTAATAAGAAAATTTTAAGTAAATAATAAAAATAATATAATAAAAAATAACATAAAAAATATCCCCCCCCCACAACAACTAACCTAATATGGTGGTGGATTGTTTTTTTAGGTTTTTTTAATTTCTTTTCAGATTAAATAAATACCAAAAATAAATGTCTGGTAGAAAATATAAAAGCGGAGCTGAAAAACGAAAAATACAATTAAATAGAGAAAAAGAAAGAAGTAAATGTGCCAAAATTTCCAACTTTTTTTGTATTGTAAAATAAAAATGAGAATCTAAACGATATAGGTGCAGTAATAAGCGAAGAGAGAATAACTTGACCGAAGAGAATCAGAAAAAACAAAATGTATATAACAATAACGAAGAATTACTAAAACTAGAATCTCAACAGAGAACCTCTAAAAACAATGTTGACGTTGATGGACATTCAGTGCCAGACAAAAAGACACCTAGACGACGACCAGTTCTCTGAAGTCTCTGTTGCTGTTTTGGAAGAAGATAGTGATAAAGAGACAGAAGAAGCTTTCGAAAATGCAGAGTTGCTTGCTAAATATGTTGACGTAGGTTTATGGCCTACACAGTTGAATGAAAATTTTATCAGTCACTGTCTCTCACATGAAAAAATAAAGAGGCAAAATATATCCAGTTTCAATAAGGAATTACAAAGAACAAAACAGATTATTTTCAAATAAGTACTTTGCGAGGAAAATTAAAAATGGTCAATTACTGGAAAGATCTTGTTTGTGCTATTCTACCAGTATGGGAAGCGTTTTTTGTCTAGTCTGCAAACTTTTCTCTAAAGTCCCTTCTCAATACACAACCGGATTCTCTGACTGTAAACATATAGGACCTTGTTTAGAAAGCCACGAAGATTCTAATGAACATAAGAAATCATTGTTGGTGTGGTTAACACGTAAAGAAAATAAGTCTGTTATTGATATGCAGTTGCAGGAGCAACTAAGAAAAGATACGGAATATTATCACAATGTCCTAAAACGTTTTATTGCAGTGTTGAAATATTTAAGTGTAAGGGGCTTAGCATTCAGAGATTACGAAGAAATATTTGGCTCTCCGCACAATGGTAATTTTATGGGGACTCTGGAATTACTAGCAGAGTTCGATCCATTCATGCGCGAACATATCCAACAACGAAAACTGCGACCAAAGCCTTTCACTTCGTACTTATCAAAAATAATTTATCAACAAATAATAGAGATTATGGGAAAACAAGTAATAAAAAGAATTATAGCTGAAATAAATAGCGATGATGCAAAGTAATACTCAATTGTGACGGACTGGGCACCAGATTTGTCCCACAATGACCAACTAACTATTATAGTACGACATTGTTTTGAGGGAAAAGTGTATGAAAGATGTGTATCTTTCATCAAAATTAGTAGTCACAGTGGCTTATATTTATTCAATTCCTTACAAGAATTTCTAGAAAAAAATGGCTGCCACTGGATAATTGTAGAGGACAGTCTTTTGACAACGCTGCAAATATGTCCGGCCGATACAAGGTGTGCAAGCACATCTCAAACAAAAAAATTAATGCGCTGATTATGTGCCGTGTGCTGCGCATTCCCTAAATCTAGTTGGTGGGGAAGCCGTTAAAGTTGCAACTCAAATTGTGAACTTTTTTGGAGTAGTGCAACAAATATATATTTTCTTTTCTGCAACTACCCATAGGTGGGAGTTTCTAAATCGTGAAACAAAACTAAAATTTTCGATAAAAATTTTAAGCCAGACTAGATCGTCTTGTCACTATGATGCTGTTAGAGCTTTAAAAAATAGTTACGGTGATATCATGAACATATTAAAAACGTTTAGTGACAATATGGATGAGAAGCTTGATTTTCGAAGAAAGACACAGAATTTATATAATAATTTGGCGAAACTTGAAACTGCGATTTTAACTGTTTTTTGGGAAGAAATTTTAGAGAGATTCGATTTAGTTAGCAAAAAAGTGCAGACCCCAGGATTAGACATATGTGAAGGTGAGAAATTAATTACGTCATTAGAACCCCAGGGGTGACATCTGGTGAGTATGGGCCTGGCACACCCAGGGTCCTGAGCTGGATATCATTCTTCTCTTCCTTGGTGATTCCCTTTAATCTCTCTCTCTCTCTCTCTCTCTCTCTCTCTCTCTCTCTCTCTCTCTCTCTCTCTCTCTCTCTCTCCGGGTAGTTCAGAAATTTTTTTTTTGGCTGGTGCAGCATAAGCCTCAGGCTTCCTTGCACCATATGGCTAATAATAATAATAATAATAATAATAATAATAATAATAATAATAACCGTTCGTGGGCAACATACGAGAACAATCAGATCAGATCAGAAACTAAACGAATACGAGGAGACAGCCAAAAAATTAAGTACTAGTGTGGAAAAAGAATACAGTGATTTAAAAAAGAGACGTATTACTTCAAAATGTTCGGATAAATCTACAGAGAAAGTTTCGCTAAATGGAGCAGAAAATCTTAAACGGGATACGCTAAACGTTGCATTAGATAAGTTGATTATGGATTTATACAGAAGAGGCCATGTCTATGGGGAATTTAGCAAAAGATTCAAATTTTTAATGGATTTGCAAGACATTAATATCGAAAATATTGACTTGGAAAGTGCACGTAGTGTTGTTGATTATTATTCGGATGACATAGACGAACATTTAGTCAATGAATGCATTCAGTTAAAATCCTACTTATAGACTAAGCCAGACTCATGCGGTGATATATTCGAGCTAATTTATGAAAAGAAACTTGTCGATGTTTTTCCGAATTGCTATACAATCTTAAAAATTTTTCCGGCGTTGCCAATCACCAGCTATGAGGCGGAGCTATCCTTCTACAGGATGTCCTATATAGAAAAACAAATATAGGACAACAATGACGAATGAAAGATTAAATTATTTATCAATTCTTTCCATAAACTCTGATTTAACCAAAGAATTACAATGTGATGATCAAATAAAAGAATTTGCAGCGAAAAAATCCAGAAGAGTTACTCTTTAAATGTCTTTAATGTATTAAAAATACTTACATTATATAACTCCTAGAATGTTTTATTTATTTTATTTTTAAGAATGAGTATTATTTTTGTTTTTTTCTTAGTCTTTATTCTTGAGCTGAGAATTTGTTGTTTCCTTTTTTTTTGTTTGTTACTAAAAGTAATATCTAATACATTTTATTTTTTATTTATGTTTGATGTTTGTTATGTATACAAAACCTTTTTTCATTATAACTGTATATGAAAGTTTGTATATCCAAGTGCATCAAATAAAATAAAAAAAGTTCTTCAATGTCTGTTGCCTATAATTTTTTCTATTTAAAAAGGGTAAGAAAAGAGTTTTTCGACAAAATGGCGAATGAATCGCCACAACTAACTCAAATTTGGGTTAATTGGGTAGGCCCCCAAAGTTAACGGTCCGCCTCTGCTGTTGCCCCAGTGACCAAATGGACAGAAGCCCTGAAACCGCCCCCAAGTCAGACTGCAGTGAACATACATCTCTAGTTGTGACTTAACAAAAGGGACAAATCCGCGGTGAGACCCGTACCAGTGACACAGTCTAGTGATAACCACACACTTGACGACCAGACCTGAAAGCTCCGAACTTGTAGTGACAAGTATACATCGGGCGTGAGTGGAACAACGTCGGGCCTCAGTAGGGGTCTGGCGGCTAAATGACCAGATGAACAACGGTACAAGGCATCACACATATACAAAGTCCATACACTTTTGAATCTCTGGCTTTTCCAGTCAACTGGTTAACCCACAATGTAAACTACGCGGAGATGGGGGAAACCCCTGGTGCCGCTTGACCCTAAACACACTTTACACTATACATCGAGCGGGACACATTACGTACAGTCCCAAGTGTGATAGCCTTGCCAGACTCTTAAAAAGAAGACAAGATGGGACGGGACCTTCGTCCCAGCTCAAAGCACAGCTCAGCTGCTGCCATTAAGCTTTCTTTGCACGCTCCCTTGCGTGGTTCTTTTTCTCCACCACCCAGGCAAGGACGGGAGGTTACCCCTGGTCGCCGTCCCTCTGGTGGACCTGCTCCACTGATTTGGGGGTCATCTTCTCTGGACCCCTTATCTCTGTCTTTCACCCCAGCTTTCAGTCTCACTCCCCCTTCTCTAACTTATAACCAGCGTCTCAACCATCTCTGAATTGCCTGAGCCCTACACCCAAAAACTTAATAACAACATCAGTTGCATGATCAGTAATCCTTTTGTCAGACCCCTATCAGTAGCGTTTTTTTTTTTTTTTTAGGTCCTAGCCACTGAAATCTCAGAAAATTAGGTGGCAGGACCTGCCAGAGTAAATAACTATAATACTTTGGTACCTGGTCTGCCTCCACGGGGCAGAGTGTGGACAACGTTGGAACCCATTAGGGGCCCAGTGGCTAAATCACCAGAGGAACAACGGTACACGACACTACGCATATACAAAACCCATGCACTTTTAAACCTCTGGTATTGACAGTGTTCTGTTCCATACCCATAATGTATACTACGTGGAGATGGGGGGGGGGAACCCTGATGCCGTTTTGACACTAAACACACTCTAAACTCTACTTCACGATCCATACCGGAAAAGAATTTGTCTACTTCTTCCTTAAATTTAGCACTAGCATTAGTAGAGGCATATAAGCAAGAAGGCAAGCTTATACAGCATCAGCCACAAAAGAAAAAAAAAAAATCAATCCCATTTCACACATCTATTCGCTCTAAAAGTTTGTTCAGGTCTTTCTTGAGTTTATTTAAGCTATCAACTTCCACAAAGACAGATGGAAGTTGCTTCCAACAATTAACTACCTGTTGTACGAAAACATAGCCTGCAACCATCCTTCCCCAACTTAAATGTATTTCTCATCATGTTGTTAGTCTCAACAGGAGATAGAATTCCATTAACATTCAGCTGCTCTCGATCTATTCACGGCCTTAAACACCTTCAGATCACCCCATAGGTGCTCACTCTGCAGACGCTGCAGTTCGAAAAACTGAATCCTTTCTAAGTAATACCACCCTTTGTTTCCTTCACCAATCTGGTTGCCCTTCTGTGGACCCCTTCCAACAGATCAACGGCATTCCTAAAGTGAGGCCTCCAGATCTGCATACAATAGTCAAGTTGCGGCCTAGCCATGACTTTGTACAATGGGATAATCACCTCTTTATCACTACTGCAAAGTTTCTGTATATTATTGTCAGAACCCCATGAACAGTCCTGGTGGCATGTCAACACTTCTCAGAGAATTTCATATTTGACTACACATTTACTTGCCCTTGGTGGGCGGAAAGAGCTGAGTTCGAATCCCATAGATGAAGGGGGAATTTTTATGGGCCTTTTTCACAATTTGGCTGAATTAGTTGATTTAACCCCGGGGGCTCACATCTGGTGAGTATGGGCTTGGCACACCCAGGGTCCTGAGCTGGATATCATCATTCTTCTCTTTCTTGGTGATTCCCTTCTACTTTTGACTCTCTCTCTCTCTCTCTCTCTCTCTCTCTCTCTCTCTCTCTCTCTCTCTCTCTCTCTCTCTCTCTCTCTCAGGGTTACTCGGGAACATTTTTTTTTTCCTGGTGCAGCACAAGCCTCAGGCTTCCTTGCATCATATGGATATTAATAATAATAATAATAATAATAATAATCTCAGGCGAGTGTAGCATGGTGTTTTCTCCGGGAAACTCTGGATTTTCTTCAAGTTAAACAGAAAATCGACCTCAGAACATCGAATTTATGCACAATATACACGGTCAAATGGGCTTCGTCGCCGATTCTCTTATAACATAATAACAACAAACAACAATAAAAATAATAACACCACCAACAAAAATACTCCCAGTTCTTTTTCATTTTCCACTGCCCTGAGTGCAGTACCACACGGTTGATAAGTTACTCTGGTATACCTTACAGTTGTAAATGTTAAATTTGAACTGCCTTTTCTCAGCCCATTGACCCAATTTTATTAGATATTGTTGCAATAGCTCACCCTGCAACATTTGTGTAAGGTGCAAACTTAGATATTAAGCGTGTATACCTTCATGAATATCATTAATAAATACACAATACAACAATGAGCCCAGCACTAAACCCTGTGGGATAGCCAACTAATAACATTAGTCCATGAAGAGCAGTGTCCATTGATAACCACTATAATCTAATATTATAATGCTTCATTTTGATTAATTATTCTCTTCAATAAATTTTTATTTTAATTATTTTCAGTATTATTATTTTTGATATACAGTATTTATTTTGTTAATTATCCTGCCCTCTCTTCTTTACTCTCGCACCTAGATCTTACCGCGTAAAAACAAATATTGAATGAATGAACATGTGTTCTCTCGTGCTCAGTGTTTCGAAATGTGCTTTGTGATGTGTTTCTTGTATGCTGATCAAAAGAGCTTAATAAGTGATTCTCTCAAAGGATGAATGATAGTGAGGCGAGCAGTAAGTCGGTAAGCTACTATAGAAGGTTTAATATCACAATTATAAGTGTTCTTTATGCTCTTTAATGTATAATCAAATGTGTATCGGAAAAAGAAATTGCATAATTTAAATGTTAGTATTGCTTAATTTAAATGTAGGTTTTTGTTTCATGACTACTTGCGGTTAGAATAATACCGTTTATGTGTTTAGAAGTGAGCGTCATTGTATATGTTTAAACGGTTTTCATATTTAAAAAAAAGAAAATGTAATTTTCTGAACGAAGTGCGCCGCTGGTAGATTTCACGATTGGTGTATAACAAGGTATAAAATTGAAGAATAAAATGAGTAAAAAAAAACTTTTTACAAGCAGAAGTTGTAATGTTTAGTTTTACGAATATGTGATATTTATTTTAAGAAAATACAGTGAATATGTTATTTCATTCCCAAGTTAAAGTCTGCTGAAAAGAGCATTTGGTAATCGTATACTTTCGAGTCACAATCCTTTCAATTCCTGTCATATCAGTTCCGATCTCAATTTGTGATTACCCCGGCTGACTCGCCGTGAAAAGACATTGCTATTCGGAATCTGCGTATCGCTTACGATTTTTGTCTGTTATATTTTGCTGTGTAAGAGATTAGCCATATTTTCAGTCAATCAGGGACCTACAAAAAGTGGGTGACCGCTCCGGTCGTCTCGCTGTTGTGAAAATCGACAAAATATGGGATATCACTTCCATATTCCCTAATATAAAAATCAGGCATTGTGATTCTCTTAGGTTGTTGTATCAACATTCGAATGATTCGTTATTTCCCTTTAATTTGCTAACAGCAAGATATGTGGGTGGAGTAATCCCCATAACCTACATGGACTTAATAATAAAGGAAAGTTGACTTTGCTGAAGATCCCCTTTAACAGGCATTAAAATAAAATCTCTGCAATTGCCATGTTGTCAGTTGTGAGAATACAGAATTATGTGCTTAAGTGATTGTGGTTCAAGCCGGTATAGGACAAAACTCCCCTAGGGAAAAAACCTTTTGGGACAAAACCCCCTGGTACAATTTTGTATATTATTTGTACAATAATATACAAAATTTTTAAATCATAATTTTTATTATTTTTAGTTTATGAATGTTCTCTGATATGATATTACATTCATTATATCGTAAGCCTGCAATAAGTATTGTACTGTAGCGTACATTAATACTTACATTATAAATTGAAGCTCACTGTTTTAGAGGAGAACAAAATTATTTACACAATCATAAAAATGAACATAATAAAAGTAAAATCATACCATATCAATGAAAAATCAAACAAATAAAGCACAATGTTAAAAATCTCATTAAGCGGTAAGGTTCATTTTACTTCCACCATTCAGAAATTCCTCTAATACTCCAAAGGAGTATCAACAGCATTCTTCAAATACTGTTGATACTCCTTTGTGGCACATTTGACTCATTTTCTTGGAGGTTCACCATGAGAATCCTAAATCAGGGCTGTTGATACAAGATCCTGATCCTTTCTAATACTTTCAGTGACCTTCCAGATGGTTGGGTGGTCATACCCCACACGCCTATGGAAAGCAAAATTCCAACTCTCGCGATCATTCTCATGTGTACTGGAGGAAGTATTCCATCAGGAAGAGCTGGTGGTTGGATGTGACGACAAGTGGTTGCCAACACATAGGTGTTACTGAAATAGTCCACTAGGCCTTCCAGTCCCTCAACATCAGGTATATTCTCCATCAGATAATCCATCCCATTGGCCACTTTGTCTATAGGTAGAAAAGCAGTCCATCCAACATTCCACAAAAGGTTTTACTCACTCATCACTCCTGTATGTAGCAGTAAGTCCTAAATTTTGCACCTTTCTCCATATACTTTGGGGCAGTGGCAGAAACAGCCATGAGGTGACAAATTTGGTCTCAGGACTGTAGAAATAGCATTGATCATTGCATGTTTAAAATCAGCCATCACAGTAGTGGGATCCCAGATTGTTATTATTATTATTTGCCATACAGTGCAAGGAAGTCTGAGGCTTATACTGCACCAGTCAAAAAAAAAAAAAAAATTTCTGAATTAATTACACAGAGGGGGGGGGGATCACCAAGAAACAGAAGAATGATGATATCCAGCTCAGGACCCTAGGTGTGCCAAGCCCATACACCCCAGATGTGAGCCCCTTGATCACATTTATCCAAGATTGCCTTGGGGGAGTCGTTCATATGTTGATTGAGACTTTGTATATGTTACAGCAGATAGCCCAAGAGGAGCTCTGATGATGTATAATTGCTGAAGTTGTTGCAAAAGTCTCATTCATAAACCATGTGGTACTCCGGGCTAAATGTTTGAGTGCCTGGTTGGTTGCAAATACTATAATTCTCCCTGTTGACTCAGGTCCATTGTCATAAATGAGTAAATTCTGGTATTCTGGAACACCTGTAGTTTTCCAGTCACCACTGATATGCTCCAATTCTTGTAAGGATATTGGGTCCTTTGGCAATGCTCCTTTCTGTAGACGTTGAAAGGAGTCTTTCAAAGAGTCAGGTCGACCAATGGCACACCTGACTTCCAGTGGTTGTTAGCATTAGCATTAGTAGAGGCATATGATGCAAGAAAGCAAGCTTATTCAGCATCAGCCAAAAAAAAAAAAAAACCCCTCTCCCATTTCACCCCTCCGTTCGTTCGAAATACCTGTCCAGTTGAGCTTTAAATTTGTTTAGGCTATCAACTTCAACAACAAGTGATGGAAGTCGGTTCCACCAACCAACCACCCGCTGGCCAAAGGCAAATTTCCGCACATCTATCCGACATCCGTCCTTCCTCAATTTGAATTTATGCCCTCTGAGGTGATTATTCTGAGAAAGATGAAGAATCCCATTGGCATTGAGCATGCTCAAACCATTCAAAGCCTTATACACCTCTATCACCTCGCCGGTGCCTAGTCTCCAGACTGTAATTTGCAAAACTTAAGCCTTTCTTCGTAAGAGCAACCCTTTGTTCCATTCACTAATCTTGTTGCCCTTCTCTGTACCCGTTCCAGCAGCTCCGCATCCTTCTTGAAATGAGGCCTCCAGACCTGTATACAGTACTCGAGATGTGGCCTAACCATTGCCTTATACAAGGGAATAATCACCTCCTTGTCCCTGCTAGAAAAATTCCTGTATATCATTGACAAGAAACCATGAACTACTCTTGCAGCTCGTCTGCACTGCTCAGAGAAATTCATATCTGCCTGCACAATTACCCCCAGGTCCTTTTCATTCTCCACCACTGTCAGTGTAGTACCGCAGAGTTGATACGTTGCTCTGGGGTTACTGTTTCCCATATGTAGTACTTTACATTTGTCAATGTTAAACTTCATTTGCCACCTCTCAGCCCATCTCTTCAACCTTTCCAGATCCTGTTGCAGCAGCATAGCGTCAGTAGTGTCCTTAACAACCCTGCCAACCTTTGTATCATCTGCAAACTTGGACATTAAACTTGATATCCCATCATCAATATCATTCATAAACACCGAAAACAACATAGGACCCAACACTGAACCCTGAGGAACTCCACTAATAACATTTGTCCACGTTGAGCAGTGTCCATTGATTACCACTCTCTGTCTTCTGCCACTCAACCATCCCC
The DNA here is from genome assembly GCF_048544385.1 of Mastigoproctus giganteus. NCBI lineage: Eukaryota > Metazoa > Arthropoda > Arachnida > Uropygi > Thelyphonidae > Mastigoproctus > Mastigoproctus giganteus. The sequence goes on from NC_143581.1 coordinate 33,467,884, forward strand.
TTATCCATAGCAGCAATTTGCCTCCAATGCCACACTGCTCCAATTTGTGCAGCAGTCTTCCATGTGCAACAGTATCAAAAGCCTTTCTAAGATCCAAATATATAATATCAAAGTTATTCCCTGCATCCAGTTCTTTTGTGACTACATCATAGTATCCAATCAAATTGGTCAGGCAAGACCTGCCCTTAACAAAACCATGCTGCGTCTGAGCTATAACTGAATTCTTGTCTAGATGATCCTGCAGTGCTTCTTTAACCAGTGCCTCCATTAATTTACCTGGAACAGAAGTTAAACTAACAGGTCTATAATTACTTGTGTCAGCCTTTGATCCTCCTTTGTGAATTGGGGTTACATTTGCACATCTACAGTCTATGGGTACCTCCCCTGAGTCCAAAGAAGCTCTCATAATTATGGCTAGGGATTTGCTTACTTCCTTTGCTGCCTCCTTTAATATAACTGGATAGATCCCATCCACCCCAGGTGCCTTTGTTATGTTTATCCTCAACAATCTCTCCTCCACTTTCCTCTCAGTTATTACAAAATCATCCAGCTCACTGCCAATGTTTACTTTACCTACATCATTCTCCTTCCTGAATAACTCCTCATGCGTGAATGTAGATGCAAAATACTCGTTTAGATTGTTAGCCACCTGAGCAGGATCCTCAACTGTTGAATCATCAATATCCAGTGGACCAATCTGATTCATCCCTTTCATTCTTGAGTTTAAATATGTAAAGAACTCTTTTCTGTTTTTCTTTGCATCCTTTGCCAAGGATTTTTCGTAGTCCCCCCTTTGCCTGCCTAATCTCCTTTGTGACTTGTGACTTGGTTACAGACCAACTTATATCTATCATAAGCTTCCATGTCACCCATTAATTTGTATGTATCCCATGCATTTTTCTTCTCTGCGACATGTCTCATTAGTTCATCTGACAACCATTTAGGCCTAAACCTTGAACAGTATTTCTTAGTTGGTATGTAAAGCCTGGTAGCCTCCAAGATTAGTTCCTTGAATGCTTCCCATTTTGAGTTTGCTGTTGGTAACATCATCAGTTGGTCCCACTGTATAGAATTTAAATACTGTCTCAGACCATCATAGTCGCCTTTACGAAAACAAAAACCCTTCCCTTTACCTCTGATGGTAGTTACCTCCTTGAGTAAATCCCACTTCAACACACTGTAATCACTGCCACATAGTGGTTCATTTATCTGCAGATTCTTAATGCATGAAGAATCACTACTGATAATCAGATCAAGAGTATTGCTCCCTCTTGTTGCCTCACGAACATGCTGATGTAGAAAACAATCATCCAATAAATCCACAAAAGCCTTGCTAGTGTGCGTGTGACCAACCCACAAATTCCAGTCAGTATCTGGGAAATTAAAATCCCCCATTATAAGACTCTCTGATTTACTGGCCCACTCTGTTTCCCTGTACAATATCTTATTATACTCATCAGAGTCATTAGGCCTATAGCACACTCCTACTCTCAATTTTGATTTCTCTATGCTTATGTCACACCAAACTGACTCAACACTGCCCTGTCCATCGATGTCGACTGGCTTCACTTCCTTGGACTTTGTGTTTCTTAACTAATAGCATAACCCCTCCTCCCCTCCTGTCCTGTCTATCCTTTCTATACACATTGTATTCCCCAAATTCCAGTTCCGCATTACTTATATCTGTGTGACACCACGTCTCTGATATCCCAACAATATCTGCCTTTGATGTTTTGAGCAATACCTCAAATTCATCAAATTTATTTACCAAACTCCTAGCATTGGTGTACACGCAGGTATACATGCACCTGTTTCTATTCTTAGCTACCCTAACACAACCCATGTGTTTACTTGTACCGCAATGACTCCCAGCAGTCTCTGACATATAGTGTCTGCAACAATATGTGCAGGTCTGGCCCTGTTGGTTAAAGCAGCTGTCTTTATGTTGTTCTTTAATTTGGCTGCTTTAACCTTGTTAGAATCTGGATCGTGGCTGTGTTCAGTCACAGAAAGTAGTTGCTTCACCTCCAAATCTGTATGAGCACGACATTTGCAAGAAAGTGCATTCCTCTGAGAACATTCCTAATGTAATCATGTACTGTTTGAGCTCTTCTTGGTGCATAAGTAGCCTTCTGCACACAGTTTATTGTTCTTGATGATCTCTATGGTGATTGAAGATAGACCGATTTTCAACTGAGAGCAAAGTGGAGGAGAAATTGTTGAAGTTAAAGATAAGAAAGGCACCTGGGGTGGATCGGATCTATCCAGTTATATTAAAGGAGGCGGCAAAGCAACTAAGCAAACCCTTATGAGAGCTTCCTTGGATTCAAGGGCAGTCCCCGCGGACTGGAGATGTGCAAATGTATCCCCAATTCACAAAGGGGGATTGAAGGGTGACACGAGTAATTACAGACCAATTAGTTTAACTTCTGTTCCTGGTAAAATAATGGAGTCACTGGTTAAAGATGCATTGCAGGATCGTGTAGACAAGACTGCAGCAATAATTCAGACACAGCATGGGTTTATTAAGGGAAAGTCTTGTCTGAGAAATTTGGTTGGATACTATGATGTGGTTACAAAAGAACTGGATGCAAAAAAATAATTTTGATATTATATACTTGGATTTCAGGAAAGCTTTTGACACTGTTGCGCATGGAAGACTACTGTACAAATCGGAGCAGAATGGTATTAAGGGTAAGTTGCTACAATGGATAAAAGGGTTGTTGAGTGGGAGAAGACAGGGTGGTAATCAGTGGACTCTGCTCTTCGTGGACTAATGTTATTAGTGGAGTCCCATAGGGTTCGGTGTTGGGCACGCTGTTGTTTTGTATATTTATCAATGATATTGATGAAGGTATATCAGGCTTAGTGTCGAAGTGTGCAGATGATACGAAGGTCGGCAGGGTTGTTAAAGGCAGTGTGCTACTGCAACAGGATCTAGAAAATTTGGGCAGATGGCCTGAGAAGTGGCAACTGAAGTTTAACATTGACAAATGTAAAGTACTGCATATGGGTAGAAGTAACCCTAGAGGAATGTACCAACTGTGTGGTACTACACTTAGGGTGGTAGAAAATGAAAAAGACCTGGGAGTAATTGTGCAGTCAGATGAAGTTTTCTGAGCAATGCAGACAGGCTGCAAGAGCAGGTCATGGGATTTTGTCAATATATACATGAATTTTGCTAGCAGGGAAAAGGAGGTGATCCCTTTGTATAAGGCAATGGTCAGGCCATGCCTTGAGTACTGCATACAGGTCTTTGGGCCTCATTTTAGGAAGGATGTAGATTTGGTTGAGTGTGTACAGAGAAGGGCAACAAGATTGATGAGGGGAATGAAGGGATCCTCTTGCCAAGAGAGGCTTACGTTCTGCAAATTGCAGTGGCTGGAGACTAGGCACCTGCGAGGTGATCTGATTGAGGTGTATAGGGCTTTGAATGGGTTGAGCATGCTGAATTCTGATGGGATCCTTCCACTTGGCTCAGATTACGAATCTAAGGTGGCATAAATTCAAATTGAGACACTTGTAGAATAGAAGTGCATAAATTTGCCTTTAGCCAGCGGGTGGTTAATTGCTGGAACAAACTTTGATCTGTCGTGGAAGTTGATAGCTTAAATAAATTCAAGGAGGAACTGGACAAGGTTTTAGAGGGAATGGTTGTGTGAATTTGTTTTTTGTTTTTTTGGCTGATGCTACATAGGCTCATATGCTTGCTTTCTTGCATCACATGCCTCTGTTACTCTTACTATTTTTCAGGTCACTCAGAGAGTATAACCAATTTTTAAAAACACTGCAAAGCTCACAACAGCAGTATATTCCCACAGACATTAACACCATGGTGGATGAAGTGGAACTTATGTCTCAGATTAGATCTAGCAGCCTTATATACATGCCTGACTTGTCCTCCCCGGCAGTGTCCTGAGGTTAATTCTGATTTAATTCATGACATGATACTAAGATACAAGGTTGTCACATGATCACTAAATGGTGACCTCAGTGCATCAGGTCACTTTTGGAGGATTACACAGGTAGACAAAACAATAATCAAGTAGAGTGAACCAACACAGACAAAGATTATAATATTTTTCAGGATTACTTCATCATTAAAATTACTTCAATTTTTTTTTCTATTCCTAAAAGTATTTAAATATAGAATAAAGCCTCAATTTTTTCTAAAAACAGAAAAAATTGGAGATTTTGTCATTTTACTTTAACTAAGTGGGATTTTATCCTACTTTGCCCTTTGAGGGAGTTCTGTCCTGGGGAGGTTTTGTCTGGATGCTGGTTCAAGTTTATGTGACTACCAAACACTAATTTTCTTGTGCACTCTTTCTCTCCCCCCCCTTCTGAACTCCTCTGACACTTTGTTAGGTATTAAAATAAAATTGCTACCATAGCCAAATGGTGAAGCATGAGGGTACAGAAATAAATTTGCTTCAGTGATTGTGGTTCATGTTTATTATTAATAGGATGTCTCAGACATCCAATCCAGAGGTGTTTTTTTTTTTTTTTTTTGCTGTTTTTATTCAGATAAAATTGTTTCAACATTTAGTTATGTCTTTAACTTCGTGCTTAACTTTTGCTGAATGATTCTGCAAAAATATTCAAGTGCTTGGTCAATTTTCGTAAGGGTTTCCTTTAATTCTTTAATTTTCAAATCTTTATCCTTTGGTGATTTCATCACATCATTATTTTTGGCTTCCTCTTCTTCTGTGGGTAGGTGGTCTAATTCTGCTAGTTCCTCATTTGTAAGTGGTTTTGCACTTGATTCAGGTAATTTTGCAATATCCCCATCATCAACTTCATAGAATTCTGCTTCTTTTGCAAGTCTTACATTTCATTTTGTAACCCGGTCACATTGCATTCTTTATATTCATGAACAGCATCAGGGTATAATCTTTTCCATGAGCTATTCATTAATCTGCACAAAATTTCTTTCCAAGCTTCTCCAATCATTTTTGTACTGTGCAGAATATTAAAATTTTTCCCAAAATCCTCCACATTATTTTCGTTGCATTCTTCGTAACTGCGAGTTGGATACTGGGGACCCTCTGTATTACCTTAAAATCTTGTCCTATATCTAAAACTTGGTTTTCCAATAGATGTGCTAAGGCTGTTCAAGATAAGAATATTGCATATCACAATTGGCTTGTATCCAAATCTCCAGGTTCAGTTTCTGCCTACACCAAAGCTCACAACAATTGTAAAGCAGTTATTAATCAGTCGAAACCAGATTTCGAACACACTAAGAATAGAATACATGCTTCTTGTCCAAATGGTAGTCGAGCATTCTGGTCTCATGCCAGAGCTATTGGCCGCAAACTTTTGCCCATTTTTTCATGTATTGATGTATTACCCATTTCTTCTAACTTCATATAGTGATGATCGAGGTAAACTACTTCCTACCATTCTCGGTACACTGTATTCAAAGTTTCGTGTGGTCTTCCATCAAAGGGAGGTTGGAAGAATTTTGAACAATCTTAATGGCAAAAAAATGTCAGTTCCTGGTGGTATTTCTCCACTTGTTCTCAAAATCTGTGCTCTGAGCTTATTCCTGTTATGTGTCATCTCATCTTTTTATAAAATTTTTTTTTTATTCCACTGGTGTCTTTCCTTCTGCTCGGAAATTTGTTCAACATCCAGCCAGTTCCTAAAAAGGATAATAAATCCCTCCCATCCAGTTAAGTGCAATGGTGGAATGCCATTGCACTTCTAGTCTTTCTAAAGTAATGCAGAAATCCATAAACTGTCAACTCCTGAACTATCTAGAAACCTTCCGTCTAATCAGTGATTGCCAATATGGATTCCATCAGTGTTGATTCACTGGTGATATACTGACTTATGTTACCCATCTTTAGACAAATTCAATAGAAAAGTCTGATGAAACTCAAGTGGTTGCTCTTGACATTTCAAAGTCTTTTGATCGTGTTTGGCTTGTGCATAATGTTAGCATTAGCAGAGGCAAATTATGCAAGAAAGCGTGCGTGCGCCCCCCCCATTTCACCTATTCATTCCCTCCAATAGTTTGTCTAGTTTTTCCTTGAATTGATTTATGCTATCAGCTTCCACAACAACTGATGGAAGTTTATTCCAGCAATCAAACACCCGCTGGTTAAAGGCAAACTTCTGCACGTGTTCTGCAACTATCCTTCCTCAATTTGAATTTGTGCCCCCTCACAAATATTCTTCTAAATAAGCTTCCATCTTATAGATTGCTAACTGTTTTTTCTAATTGGGTATCCAGTTTTCTCTCCGCTTGTTGTAGGCGATGGTAATGATTCTTTGTGTTCTAACTTCTCTACCAATGCCAGTGTTTCCCAAGGTTCATTTCTTTCTCCCACTCTTTTTCACTTGTATATTAATGAACATCTTCCATTGATTGGAAATCCTATCCATAGTTTTGTTGATGATAGCACAATGTGCATTCCACTTTCATGTTTGAGAAACCTTGCCCTGCACAAACAGCTTCAACTTCTCGAATATCCAACTAATTTTCCAATTGAGCAAAGATAATTTAGTTAATTTCAATCCCTTTGAAAACTCGGTCCTGTCTTATATCTCACAAAAAAAAAAAAAAAAAAAATTTCTTCTGCTCTTGTTCTTTGTTCTTTGATAATACTCAGATTCTAGAGATCATGTCTCTATTAAGGATTACACTGATTTCTAATCTCTCTCAGCATAAGCACATCAAAAATATTGCCACCTCTGCATCAAAAAAACCTAGGTTTTCTCTTTTGCTGTTGTTATTGCTTTTCTTGTAGTACAGCTACTCACTCTGTAGAAATCTCAGTTTTTTCCTACTATGGAATATTAGCATTACTAGAGCATATGATGCAAGAAAGCAAGCTTATATAGCATCAGCCAAAAAAAAACCTTCCCATTTCACCCATCCATTCACTCCTAATGTTTGTCTAGTTTCGCCCTGAACTTATTTAAGTTGCTGACCCCCACTACAACAGATGGAAGTTTGTTCCAACTATTAACTGCATGCTGGCTAAAGGCGAATTTCTGCACATCTGTTTTACAATTGTCTTTCCTCAATTTGAATTTATGCCCCCTCAGGTGAGTAATCTGAGTAAGAGGAAGAATCCTATTAGCATTGAGCTTGCTCAATCTATTCAAGGCCTTATGTCCAGAAGCTGTAATTTGCAGAACTTAAGCCTTTCTTGGTAAACACCAACCCTTTGTTGCACTCACTAATCTCGTTGCCCTTCTCTGTATTCATTCAAGCAGCTTTACATCTTTACATGTATACGGTACTCAAGGTGTGGCCTGGCCATTGCCTTTTACAAGGGGACAATCTCCTCTTTATCCTTGCTAGAAAAATTCCTGTATATCATTGACAAGACAAGATATTGTTCCCACATCTGGAGTGGCATCCCTATAAACTTTCTCAGGCTTCGTCTCCATTCAAAAGAGGATAATTTGGTTAATTAATGACCATCTTTTAGAAATTCTCTGTTTTTGCTGCATGCCATTTCTATAGATACTTCCTTTTACTGTGCAACATAACTGACAGAAACAACTTTTTTTCTTCCTCATTTCTTCAACTTCAGTTTTTGGAAACAACCTTCCCTTCGCTTGTGTTTCATGAATATTATATTCTACAGAAATTCAAATTTAATGTGACCAAGTACCTACTTTCATCTTTAATTCATGCACTGTACTGAGTACTTTAGGTTCCAATATCTTTAGTGATTGTAGTTTTAATAAAAAAAAAAAACCTTGCTAAAATAATCCAAAAATATGTTGAAATCGTTTCCTACATCCAGCTCATGAATAACTATGTCAAGATAGTTTACTAGATTAATTAAACATGATTTTCCCTTAATAAAACTGTTGTTTGTCCATCATAATGTCATTTCCATCTAAATGGTCCTTGAACTGCAATCTCTTAATCATTGTTTCTAAGATCTTATCACCAAAATCAGACTAACAGGTCTGTAGTTACTGACTTCACTCTTAGAACTACTTTTATATATTGGTAACGCATTGTCACTTCAAATCAAAGGAATCTCTCCAGAGTCCAGTGATGCTCTCATAATTAACCTCAGTGATTCAGTGCACTCTCTGGTCACATTCCTCAACATTACTGATTATATGGCAACTCCAAGAGCCTTACTTGCCTTTAGGCATGAAAGTTTTTTAATGAATATCTTCTAAAATTTCAATTTTTCTAATTTCATGCTTTCGAGCTTCACTCACACAGCCTCTCCTTGCCATGAAGGGTCTTTCATCGATAAAGGCTGATGCAGAATATTTTTTCAATTCATCAGCTGGGTTATCTAAGACTTTCCCACATCTAGTACCCAGGGTCTGATTTGATTTAATTTTTTTATTTTTATTCACTTACATGAAAAACTCCTTGTTCCCATTCTTTGCTCTCTTAGCATGCATTCTTGTACTCAACATTGGCCACCCTAACCTTTTCGGTTGTACTATTACTGATCAACTTGTAACTGTTGTGGGCTTCAGTACTTTTCATCGCTTTGAAACTTTCCTGTGCCATCTTTTTCTGCTCTATCAGACTGGTCAGCTCCATATTCATCCATCTCGAGATTGTTCCTTGCTGTATTTTTTTAATGGTGTATATGTGTTCATGGCTTCTGTGATTATTGCTTTAAAATTATTCCATAATTCTAATATATTTGCCCCCCCCCCCCTCTCTCTCTCTGCAATCTGCCATTTCTGAAATTAAAACCTGTGTGCTTTTAACTTTAACTACTACATCTTTCTTCATCATCCAACTGATGACTGCATGATCACTACCTGCCCGTGGTTCCTATGCTGTAAGCCTTGTGATATCATCTGATTTGTGAGTAATAATGACATCTAGAATATTTTTACCCCATAGTATTTTCTCTAACATGCTGGTAAAAAAAAAAATAATCTAGTTTAATTAAAAATTTTGTTTAAAATGGTGTGTGTTTTTTTCCTTCCTTCCCACTTATTCCTATCAATTATAGGCAAATTGAAATTGCCCATAATAGGATATTCATACTTGTTTGTCCATTCCATCTGCATGCAGAGACTCATCATACTCTTTACAATCTTTTGGTCTGTGGATTAGTCCCATTGTCATTACTCTTTCTTCCAACTAACTTGTGCTACACAGATTCTGTGCTTGTAGGTGTAACTTTTGAATCAGCAAAAGCTCTTTCAAAAGCTGCTTTTGATAAGAATTGACCCCACAGCCCCTTCCATCTTCTCTATCCTTCTTAAATACATTGTACATACCACAGTGCAACTGAACTCCAATTTCCAAATTATACCATATGTCCATTAGCCCTATTGTGTCTGCATTGTTGTCGTAACCACGAGTTCGAATTCGCCCATTTTATTGACAACACTCCTGACATTACTGTAGACACAGTTAAGACTAAGTGTTCTGGTTTAGTTTACTATCCTGACACACCACTTGAGGTTAAGCTTATTTCCCTAGCATCACCTTCCTGCTCATTTCAAATGTCGTCACTCTCAGAATATCTTGTGAATATTAACTGTTCAAAAAAGAACTTTTGAGATGTGTGCAAGTGTTACTTTAACCCATACATCAGATAAATGCATATCTCTATTATCCCTGCCTTCTTCCCTCCCCCAACTAGCTGTTTTTCTGAAACCTTAACCCCTTAGGGTTGCTCTTACGAAGAAAAGCTTAAGTTTTGCAGATTAGTGTCTGGAGACTAGGCACCTGCGAGGTGATTTGATTGAGATGTATAAGGCCTTGAATGGTTTGAGCATGCTCAATGCTGATGGGATTCTTCCTTTTGCTCAGAATAATTGCCTGAGAGGGCATAAATTTAAATTGAGAAAAGACAGTTGTAGGATAGATGTGCAGAAGTTTGCCTTTAGCCAGTGTGTGGTTGATTGCTGGAACAAACTTCCATCTGTCGTTGTAGAAGTTGATAGCTTAAATAGATTCAAGGCAGAACTAGACAAACATTTGGAGTGAGTGGGTGAGTAAAATTAGGTTTTTTTTTTTTGGCTGACACTGTATAAGCTTGCTTTCTTGCATCATATGCCTATGCTAATGTTATCCTTGATGATACTGCCAAAAACATTTGGACCACATTTGTTCAAATGAATACCATCTCTACAGAATAGATTTCTTCTACCTACATGTGTGGGCTATGCTGATAAAAAAAAAAATAAATAATAAAATAAAATAAAATTTCCCCCCAAAAGCTTTGCAGGGTCTCTCAGATATTGAGTTAATCCACAAGGCTTTCAGCATATAATCTCTCCTATCATGCCTGGGCAGAATTGCAGACACATTCTGACTTAATTCATGGAATTTTTGCAGGATGGTCTTATATTTATCCAACAAAATCATCAGGTTGCATTTATTTAATATCATTATTCTCCTCTACATGAATAATAATACTCTTTTCACCCATCCTCCCAAAAAAAAAAAAAAAAAATGTCTGACAACCTGTTTGCTAGCATCATAAATTTTTGTTCCTGGCAAACACACCCTAGTTCTAGTTCATCTCTCTTTATTGGAGAAAATGGTACCTGTTTCCCTGATAGAAGTCCCCCAATAAAACTAAATATTCCGAAACCAGAGCAGTATGCACTGACTACTCTGTTCTGGGACCCAAATCGGGTTGCATCACTTGACAGGGTATATTAGTTCCTTCAAAATTACTGGGTACATGTAATAAATGTTATTGCATTTATAACAACTGATAAATGATTAAATGTTACATAATGTAGTCATATTAGTAAGTCAAGTCACTTAGATGTTTTTTATATAACCTAAACTCTGTACATTCAAATTCAAAGTATCTCAAAAAACTTTCTTGTACACCAGACTAAAAGTGTAATTTTTATTTAGAATTTTTGCAATTACAGGAAAGACACTAGTTTTTCTCAGTTTTCTCAAAAAGCCCTTTCTGCATGGAGCAGTTCAAATAGCCTGCCCATATGCATGATGACACTTTGTAACTATCTCTCTCTCTCTTTCTATACTAAGAATGGTTTCAGTATATTTGCAACAATAAGTAATTTATTAAGAAAACTGTTTGGTCTATCATGTGATGATCAACATTTTTTTTTCTTCCTCATTTATTCCTTCAACTTCAGTTTTCTGAAACAACCCTCCAAAACATTGAAATTAAATGATTAGGCATACTACCTGATTTAAGTATTGTGGAAAACAATATTCTAATGGGAAAAAAATATTTATTTTGGTACTACACTAGTTGTAAAAATGGTGGCTGTTAGTTCCTACTGGAGTAGTTGTGCTGTTTAAAAATTTTTCTTCAAAAGCCTTGGCCTCTGAAAATTTGATAAATCCATAAAGCTTTCAGCATACAGTCCTTCTCATCTTGCTTTAAACAGGATTGTAGAACAAGTACATCCTGATGTAATTTGTCTTTTTTTTTTTTTTTCCCAGTTTGCTCCTGTACTGATCCATCAGATTGTCAGTTTGTGGGAAATTAATACAATTATTTGCTACATGAATCCTCTCTTTAGAGTCCTTAAAAATTGACAGCTTGTTCCTTATGTCATCAAGTTCTGTTTCAGGCTGATAATTATGTTTGCTTTTAGTCAGACTGCTCTCATTCAACAGGATGTAGATTTATTGGCAACTCTTAAGGAAAACTGGTAATTTTGGGGGGAGGGGGTATTTTAATTCTTTATTATCTCCCTTTATCTTTATTTATATTTAACTTATATCTCACACAAGATTACTACCCTTATTTATATAGATTTTCTTAGGTGCCCTCACACCTGTCAAGCCCCACCTTTTGCCACCTGACTGCTATACTGTATATATCACAGAAGATTCTCAAGATCTTGAGGGTAATTTCCTTTGTTTCCCCTTAATCAGTGACCAGGATCCTCTCACTAAATTGTGTGAGAGCAAACTCTTAACTAGGCTAGCAAGGCGTGTGTTATTTAGAATAACAGGACTCAAAGTGAAAACAAAACATGAAATTTATTACATATATGTATACAACATAATATACAAATTGAATTAAAAGGCATACAGTCCTAATATACAAAGTCGACTCAGAGATACCTTGCATATCATTCTAATTACAGGTTCCATTCACTAGCTAATCTGAGTTTACCATTATATGAAAACACTGATTCATTCTTCTTGCCCTAACTAACTCCTAACACTTGTACATTCACTATACTTATTCCTGGATACAATTCTGTTTCATATATTAACAATCAAATATGCTACTTTCATCATTATGCTCTGTTCTCACCACTCTGTTACAATATACATGTAGACCAATCTTAACTTTCCTAAAGTCTTTACTTGTTACTAGTCATTCAGATAAATCAACAAATCTTCATCAATAAAAACACTATATTCAGAATCCTTCTTTATAAGCTTTACTACCCTTCTAACACATTATATCTGTTATATCAATTTCATCTGTTACTCATTCCTTAGTTTCCCTTGCATTATATGCCAACCCTTTTTAACATAATAACTCTGTTAGTATATCTACCTCAAAGATAATTTATCTTTCACTTTACTTTCTAGTGCTACCCCCTTTTCATTAATTACTATACTATTTCATTAACAGTCCTTGTTAACTTACAATACTTAATATATTGCTCACCTACTTCTATCTGTTTCTTTTCTTTTACAGGGAGGTTTCAGGCTTCCATCTTAGGCTCTCCAGGCTATCTTCTAAGGCCTTTCTTCGTCTGCTTTCTCCTGAATCTACTTCAGATAATTTTCCGGAACTCTTGGCTGCATTTATCTGGCATCCTTTCTCCTGCTTTGAATACACAACTCCTCCTTTACTCTGGATTACTCAGATGTATCTTTCTCCAAGGGGTCGTTACCTTTCCAGGTTCACTTAACCGTCTTTCATAACCTTTTGCTTATCATACTTAGCCTTGCCGTTACTTTTCTGCTCTTAACTATTTTCCCCCTTACTGTCTAGGGCCCTTTTTGCACTCCCTACATTTCTGCACTGCCCGACTTACTTCTCTCACTCTGTTGCCACGATCACCCCTTTAGCCACACTCCCTCTTACTCTTGCCACTTCTGTGTTTTTTTCACACACTCTCTCCCTCACGACCCCAACTTTTTCTCCACCTTTTGAACCTCCTTCCCCAATCCTCTCTACCAATCCCAGGAATTCACCTAATCGTCCAACTTTTCCATTCTTTCTCCAAGGGGTTGTTACCTTTCCATATCAAAGATTAAATTATTCCCAAATTACAAAAATTTCCCATAACCTCTAAATCTTTATATTTGTAAGACTGACATCTTACAATCGTCACCATCTCCTCAAAAAAATTTTATCTATATATAAATTTTTTTTTCTCATATATACACATTCACTGTCTATATAAATAGTAACTTATCCTAAACTATTCCCTAATGCAGAAATCTCCCCGGTGTAGCCTCCTATAATCAGTGTTCCCTGATTTTCTAAGAGCGCATCTATCTTTATATAAAAAAAAATTCAAATTGCTCAACTCGTTGCTAATTTTTGAAACTATTCTCATCCATGATCTACATCTTTACTCCCATAGCTCAATGCGACTCTCTTTTCATCTATATACAAATATATACATGTACACAATTTAAATATATATATTAGGCTTCACTAAATCTATTCCCACCCAATACTCTCATCAAATAAACCTCCTAAATACATTTGCTGTATCCTGTTTATCTCCTTCAGTTTGTGGGCCTTTTCCCCATTGGAAGCTTCAGTTCTGTGTTTCCACAATCCTTCATTTTTTTTTTTTTTTTTTTGAGCTCTGTTACTTCATTTAAATGGTTGCCATTCTCATCACCACCACTTTCTTCCTCTTTATGCGTTTTCCATCCGGAATTCATCCTAACTTTCTCCCCTAGTTCTAAAGTTCCAACGTGTAGCGTTTTGGTTCTTTTCTGTCGTCTTGGTCCCTTTCTGCACCCGTTCATATTAATTTCTCCAATTTCTTTCCTTTCCTTTCCATTACTGAACCTGATCTCTTATCATTTCCATCAGATACTGACCTTCGATATTTGATCTCGCTTTACTGGGACCATCCTTGCACTCCCCTGGACTGAATTTCAGGTTATCCGAGCGCCACGTAAAAAAATGATCTCTCCTGAGCTTCCATGACTTTTTGGGGTCAGACATCTCATGCTTGGCTCCCTGATCCACCTTCCGTGCCCGGCAAAATCTGGCTATATGCCCATATCTGGAACACCTATACCACCTCACCTGATCTTGATGATTCCATTTATGTCCCCAAGTGGCCAAAACTATTTGCTTCCTATTCTGAAGCTTACTTCTAAGTGTGCTATGCTTCCTCCAGCTCCAACCTGATTGATTTCCCTTTTCATCATATGAAAAAAAATTACCAGTTTTCCATAAGAGTTGCCAATAAATCTACATCCTGTTGAAAGAGAGCAGTCTGACCCGATGGTTTTCCTTCTGAGTCTTAAATTGAGACTTGTTGGGGAATGATGCCTCCGTAGCCAGGTGGGCAGGAGCAGCAGTGCGTAGCACATGCTTCTTGATTAGACCGGGGTTTGAGCCCGTGACCACCAAATACAGAGGATGCGGAAAGGTCAGGGAATGACCACCGCATATCCCCGGAGCAATATGGCCTTAGTTGCTAATGCTCCTAAAAACCAAATAACAAACGTTGGGGAATAGTGGATTACTTGGTAGTGTATGGATACTTGAACTTCTGACGATTTTGTACTTTGCATTTGCTCTGTAGAACAAGCATGTTTCCTCAATGAGTAAAAAAAAACATTAGTCTTGTCTAGCAATATACCTTGCTTTAATTTCATTTTGCTACACTCAGCAGATTTGAAACATAAAGGAGAACCATAAGTTGAACTAGGATTATATACAAGAGCTACCTTGTAATAAATACTACAGTCATGTGGGAATTTCCTGCTTAATTCATGAAGTCAGTGTTGAAGTACCCCTATTCACTCTTCTATCAATTATTTTTAAGATAAATTACAAAAAAAAAAAATCTAATATACAGGGTGTCTCAAAAATACACGGGATAACTTCAGGAATGAGTTCCTCATATGTAGACAATAAAAATATTTTATATCAATATCAACATAGTTCTGGAAGTGCTTGGTTTCTGAGTTTTGAAGGTCTGTCTATGACACTTAACTGTTCATATCACCTTATAGTAATTGTTCAAAATGTCCACCTTCTGCCTGAATACAGGCCTCACCTCGACGTCTCCTCTACTTCAGGAGTTGTAGATCTTGGTCATCCTCTGTCGGCAGCACGAGGTGTAAAGGTTCCATGTTCACAAAGGTGGCGATGGATACCTTCAAACGTTTTCCTGTCTGGACATCTTTGTTCTGGGAACCTTTCGTGGTACAAACGACGAGCTTCCAGAGCATTGCCATCTGCCAAACCGCACATAAAGCGCATATCCACTTGCTCCTGATTTGAGTATGTGGTCAGAATGGAAAACCACCAGATTGTGTCAGTACCTTGTGATGAAGGAAATCACCTGTAGGAGATGACATTCCAGTTAATAACTCGGGAACCAAGCATTGCTGGAACTATGTTGATATAAAATATTTTTATTGTCTACATACGAGGAACTCATTCCTGAAGTTATGCTGTGTATTTTTGAGACACCCTGTATTTAATACGATACTAATTGTAATATAATGATGTGCTCTTAAAAATATCCTCTACTATAAATTATAATGTACAGGATTGGCCATCACATGTCTGTTTGCCAAGGAATAATTTTACAAGATTAAGTCTTGAGGTTAGGACTTAAACTGTATTGTTTTTCATTCCCATATTAATTTATTAATAAAGTAACATGGACATAATTTAGCACACATATCTTCCAAAATGGTTTTATTATTATTATTATTTTTTTTTTGTGATAAATCATTTTTAACTGATTTTAATAGAAAAATGCAACTCTAGACTGGAATGCATGTATGGATTCTAGTCTTTAATATGTAATACTTCTTATGTGTTTCAGAATATATTAGTTAAAACTTTAGCATTATTTATTTTAACCTTAATATTTAAATTGTTTCATTTTTATTTTTCTTGCAGAGTAGTAAAGAAAACGTACACATATTTTCATCTCATGGTTTGTATGTTTTGCTTAATATTTCTTAGTATTAGCATTAGTTGAGGCAATGATGCAAGGAAGCAAGCTTATACGACATCAGCCAAAAAAAAAAAAAAAAAAAAAACCTTCCCATTTTACCCATCCAGTCACTCCAAATGTTTGTCTAGTTCAGCCTTAAATTTATTTAGTATATTATGTAGAACAGTTTAAGAATGCAAATGATAATGCTGTTTATTTAGTTCCCACAAAATAGTCAAAAATGCTCTTGTAAATCCCTAATAAAAAAAACCTTAACTTGGTGGCCCTAATTGGCTGTGTTTCTTAACCCCCTTACTTCCTATGATTTTGACTTCAAATGAGAAAAAAGCAGCACACATATACTAAAACATTTCATAAACATAAGTTTTTTTTTTTTTTTTTAAGTATTTTCTTAGTGTTATGTTTTAAAATTTTCTGCTTCTCAGAATTTATTGAATTTGAAACATGATTCTAGCAGTATCTTAAGTAAGAGCCATTCTAGCATGGCCTTTGGGCTTTATTTTAAAAAATTTCTACTGGCATAATGCTTTATAATATTAAATAACGAAATGAATATTCTCCCGTTAAGGGGGTATCAACCAAAAATGCTTTTGTAAACCTAGTTAAAAAAAAGAAAAAAAGTGCCATGCTTTGTGACACCCTGGTGATGGCACAAAGTATGGCACTTTTTTCCAAGTCAATTGAGCTAAGAAAGAAGAAAAAAGGTAAGCAAAATTATTTATTGAATTTATAAATGTTTATTATGATTTATTGTAATTTATTATAAATGTTTTATTATGATTTTAGTTACTCTTATGATTACTCTAGTACTTTGGGTCCCTTAAATAATCAATAAATACAGTACATTTATGCCCACTTCATAGGATTTGTAACATGATTTTACTATTTTAAATTCCTAGACAGATGTATACAACGATAAAGGGATGAGTCCTTAATGTGTGTAGGCCATGAGCAGCCAAACAATAAGAGTAGTCAGTTTGTCAGACCTGCAGGGATCAATAGTTTACAAATAGGCAGCGAGTACAAATTCCTATAGGCACATGTCTGTAGTTTTGAATGTAGTGAAACCTCGTTGTAATGACTACATGGGGGTTAAGGTCTTCTATTAAATCATATTGTCTATTACTCAAAGAAATATATAGTCAGGTCTAGAGGAAGAGAGACAATAATAGGTGATATACACAAGGATTATTTCAAAATGTCAAAATTGGTCTTTAAATGATTGGATTATTGGAGTGTTTTCTGCAAAATTTTCTTTCCAGCTAGTTTCAGTGATCTCTGTCATTTTTTGCCAATAAAAAATTTATGTAGAGTGCAGTGTTGTTTAATCTGATATTAGAATTCGTTATATAGCTCTTTCTCCCAAGAAATAAGAGAAATTTCATTCCGTGGTCAGTTGTTGTGGATGCATTGAGCTTTATTGTAATTTTGATAAAATCACTGTTGAGTAATCACAATGTGGTAATGTATATTTTGAATGTCTCAACCGCTAGTGTACCCAAGGGAATGGAATTTAGTATTATAGGCTACATTTACAAAAGTACCAAATTGATCTCTCCCCAGATGTGGACTCTGTCCTCTTATTGTATAGTATTTAGTGTGTAGAAAGGATGCACTGCATATCTCGTGTATGTTTAAAGGAGTGAAAATTTTAAAAAATTTAGTTTTTGAATTTTTAAGAAATCCTTCATTTTTTAGCAATCATTCCTCAAATTGGGTTCTTCTCGGATTGGGTTCTGTTTGATACACCTTTTAAAGAAAGAGGACATTCAGTGGTTCTGGAGTAGAGGATGGTGGTTCTAAATTGTTAAAGTGTTACTTTTGTCAGTATCTCTAAATGCTAATTCTTGTTTAGCCAGTAAAAAACTGGCATCTGTAAGTCTTTTTGAAAGCATTTATAAGTCTTTTTACTTGTGTCAGTTCTCTTCTCAAAGCATGACAAAGAAATTGAAGCTATTGTATAGGCCATTAGTTCCTAATATATTTCTCTTTGTGATGAACTCCTCTCTCTATGTTTTGAGTAATAAAAATTTTTGTAGTGAATAGTTATAAAATAAGCTTTTGAATGAAATATGAGCTTGGTTCAAGGTTGACCTGGACTTATTATTTATTTAATTAATTAATTAATTATTATTTATTTTTTTATTTTATTATTATTATTATTTTTTTAACAAGTGTAGATACCAGAATGACAACATTCTTTGTGGTAGATTTGGAGCACTGCTCATAGCTACTCACACATAGTTTTAAAAGAGAAACTGGTTGATATATTAAGACAGGGTTCCTACCCCATATCTGCAGAGGATTCTCTGCAGATATGGGTAGAGACCCTGTCATGTATATGTATGATTGTCCAATAAGTGAAGAAGTTGTTACCCTTCTTCATGCTCATTTGCAGCTGACATTGTTTCAGGTGTGACGATTCATTGCAGTGAGGAGTTGAATATGGAAAAACAGACAAATTACAATGTGTGATATTACATTGTGAAACACACCTTCTTCAAGAAGGTGTGTTTCACAATGGGCCCCAAAGATTCTGACGTTTGACCAGAAGGTACAGCAGTGTTGCTGTTTACACTGAACACCTAAACTGGTTTGAAATGGAGAGAAATGCATTTCTGCTGCAGATAGCGGCTTGTGACAAGAAATGGATGCACTATTTCACCCCAAGGTCAAAGCAGTCCAGTATGGAATGATGCCGCATAGGATCCCTACCATCAATGAAATTTGAGATATGGCCCTTGCCTGGCAACATCAAGGCAAGTGGCTTTTAGGATCAAAACTGGTTTGATTCTTGTCATTTTTTTTCTCATCTGTTGCAATGTGCTTTCTAATGATGTGCATACAGCAGTTCTTAAGAAATGCCTCGGAAATTGTAAAAGGAAATCGTCCTACTGCATGACAACACACTCCCACATTTGATGAATTTGGCTGTGGTGATGTTGGTAACCTAGGGCTGAAAAATTCATGACCCACCCTCTTCACAGTATGGATTTAGTTCTCAGTGATTATCATTTGTTTGGGCTGATGAAGAATTACTTGGGAGAGCAGAAATTCAAAGAAGATGACATTGACCACAGTGTCCTGAATTAGTTGTGTGATCAACCTACTTCTTTCTATGCTGCCAGTATCAGTGCCTTGCCATTGATATTGGCAGCATTCTTTGACAAAAGTATGTCAGTATAGAGGGACAGATTTGAAAAAAAGAATGTTTGGGTTTAGTATGTGTTTTTTGTAAAAAAATATATAAAAAATAAAGTTCACGACAACCTTGAACTATCCTCATAAAATAAATTTGTTTCAGTTTATTTATTGGAAACAAAGCTTCTATAAAACACAATATGTAACACATTTACAATAAAATCTAATTTTTTATACTGCCATCAATACTACATCAATTTTATACTGTCACAGAACACTATTAAAATATTCTTGAAGCATAATTAAAAAATTACAAGCAGGATCATTTAACTAAAAGTAATGAGGCCTCCAAGCTTCATTAGTTTTAGTTAAAGGCCTCCAAACTTTAAAGCACTGTTTTTTAAGAACAAAAACTACGTTCTTCAAAAACTATGTTTTTGAAGAGCGTAGTGCTTAAAGTTTGGCTCAACAAAAGCAAATACAGTCTTAAATTGACTGATGTTGCCAGTGTTCCATGAAAATGCAATCCCGGCTTGTTGGAATATTTCAGCTTAACCAAGGCATAAATTTATTTTCTTACATATTTATTTGGTTAAAATAGGGATAAAAAATTTGATTTTTTTTTCTTTTCTCACAAAGCAGTTGATGCTTTTATTTGAAGCCCAACAAAAAGCTTATTGGTGATTTTGCTTTGCATTTTTAAATCTTCAATGAACTGAAATATCTGTCTAGTTTTCTTTTTTTTTTTTTTTTTAGATATTTTAGTATACATTCAAAATAAGTTGAAGGAAGCCAAAATAGCAGTAGAAACAGGAAAGTGAAAATGACTCCAATAACATTTTTCACATGAATCCCTCAGAATTTTTGGTGGACCTTCTAGGGATTTGTGAAACACCACTTTGTGAGTGCTAATATAGGCTAATGAACTCCCATTGGTTTGAATAAATTAGTATTATAATGTCTGAAGGAAGCAGGCTTCATCTGAATGTGCCAAAAAAAAAAAAAGAGTAAAGTAAAAAAATGGGATGGGAGAATTTCACCAATTACTCCATTGACCATCCAGTTCCACTTTGAACCTTACCAAACTCTGTACCTTGACTGCAAGGTGGGTAATGTATTCCAGTGAACTATAACGCTGCCTGAAGGTAAACTTCACGAGCTCCAGCCTTATATTAATTCTTAAGAGTCTACTGTTGCAGCCTTTAGTTCTAGTCTCTCTACTGAAAATATGCCTCCCATGTTCATTTTCCTTATCCCCCCAGGGTATTATATAATTAGGTTACCGAGATGTCTAGAGGGGTTGCTGAATTTTGCACTTTGCACCTTTTAAGTCATTCTTGCCATGAACATTGATTAGCATTCCCTCACTAATCTGGTGGTTCTTTGAATTTTCTTTAGAAGTTCTCTCTTTTTTTTTTAAGGTGTGGCCTTCACACCTGAACTCAGTATTCTAATTTTGGCCTTACACCATCCTCTTATACAGAAGAACAGTAACATCCTTTCCTCTATTTTCAAAGGTCCCATAAATCATAGATAAGATACCATGTTCCTTCCAAGCTGACTATTTACATTGCATGGCAAATTTCATATCTTATTGTACCATAACCTCTAAGTCTTTCTGAACCACTTTTTTACTTCCACCCCAACTTGTAAATAACTCCTGAGTTTCTGTTTCCATGTGCCAAATCTTATATTTAGAAGCATTTAACTTCAGACCATTACCATTTTCCAGACTATATCTGCAACTGATGTAATTCATTTCAAAAAAAAAATGGCCTGGTTCTGGTCATTAAATCAGAGAACTCTGACAAATTTTTCTTTATTCCCTCATCATTGTCATTAAGTAAATAGGAGTGGCCCAGGTACTTATCTTTGAAGAGATTGGATCACTTGTAAGATTCAGTGAAGGATCTTGCCAACCCCAGTTTACTTTACTAGTCTGTAGTTGCTGATCACATGTTCTGTGCTTCCTTTGTAGAATGGAGAGAGGGAGACATTAGTGCTTCTCAAATTCCATCAAGTCCTTCCCTTTTCTCATTACACGGGCTTTGTACTGATGAATTCACAGGCACTACCCATGTTGTGTCACTATATATGTTGTGACATTCGGTGATGTTGCTCCTAGGTACCGGGGATGCATCCAGTCGTGGAGACAAGGACGGTCATAATGTTTGGCTCATGAGTTTATGTTTCCTGTGAGACATCACTCCCTTTTTAGTTGCTTACTTGGAAATTATGTGTATTTATTTATTTATTATTTTTTTTTCTTGCATAAAATTTGGTAATGTATTTGTTGGTTGAATTTAACTGTAATATATTGTTATAAAATATTATATTATAACAATCTCCCATCCCTTCCATCATGCAATATGATTGTTTTTTGATGGGCATTGTGGTGAGATTCCATCTTCCATACATCTCGAGGGTTCAGCTCTAAAATGGTGTTTGCAGACTGGCTGTTAGATAGTCCATTGGACCAAACCATTGGTAACTCTCTAGGAGGCATCCAGAGTAGTTTGTGTATAATCTCGCTGCCTTTACTCTCCCAGATAGTGACTGGAGGGAGTCCGAATAGTATGTATGGAGGGGGGTGTATGTGTAAAAGATGTGTTGTGGCCATGTTATGTCAAAAAGCTGGGTATATTCTTATGTGTATGCCATATCCAAAAATTTCATTACTTCATACAGCATGGCCTCACCACATTTTCTTACTACTGAATATATCATGAATAGAACAAACTTCTCTGAGGAAAGATCTTCTTCGTTCATTTCACTAATATATGTGGTCTCAGTTCCAATCTCAGCGATGTCCATTTCCACTTTAGCCAGCCTAGCCCCAGTTACTTTTTCTGACAGAATCTCAATTATTGATTGACTCAACCACTCCTCATCTCAATTTTTCCTAATTGTTCATTGTGTGCTTCCTTTTGCTTCAAAGTTGGTACATGTGCATATATTTGGTCTGATATTCCCTATCAGAGACTTAGTAATAAGATCTTCTCTTCCTTAAAATTTCTCTACCCCATTCTGTCATTCTTCTGTTGCATCTACCCTCTCAACTCCACTAATCACTTCGAATCCTTTTATTTCCTTTATTTGAAACTTGACTTTCTCCAGTCCAACTTTCCTTGGTGATTTAATGTTCACAATTATATATATAAAAATTTATATATATTTTATATATTTATATATTTATATAATATATATTTATATATTTATTTATATATAAAAATATTTATATATTTTACTTTAAAAAATATTTTTAAAATAGGCATATATTGGATACTATTCTTTAATTTTTCAAAATTTATTTCAAATTTGCCATGTGATGCGTGCAAAA
The DNA here is from genome assembly GCF_048544385.1 of Mastigoproctus giganteus. Lineage (NCBI taxonomy): Eukaryota > Metazoa > Arthropoda > Arachnida > Uropygi > Thelyphonidae > Mastigoproctus > Mastigoproctus giganteus. The sequence continues at coordinate 33,490,457 of NC_143581.1, forward strand.
TTCAAATGTTACAAATGTTGCTAACTTGCTTTCCTAATTGATTATCAATTTCCGTGTATATTATTAAAAATTAATAACATCTTTCAAAAATATATAGTTTAGAACAGGGATTTTCAAACTTTTTTTTTAATAACAGCACCCCTAAGTAATTTATTTTATTTTGTGGCACCCCTACTCAATTTTCTGCCTGTTAGATCTGATTCTCTCTGTCTGTCGATTCTAAATTATTGTCGGGGTTTCAGTGCCCTATAATTTTCAAACCGGAAACAACAAAATAAAACTGCTTACGGAATATGAAAGTGTAACTCAAAGTTTTATTTGGCAACACTGTACCCGCCGCATTGATGGTTATCACAACGCAACATCGTTACAGAACTCAGTATGGAAACGATCCACCTTCAGATAATGCTATCTGACTTTGGTTTAAAGCAATTTCAAGAGACTGGTAGTGTTCTATACCATAAAGGAGCGAGAAGACCGAGTACTTCGCAGGAAGATGTTGATCGGATCCACAAAGCGTTTTCTCAAAATCCACAAAAATCAACTAGACGAGCTTCTTTGCAGTTAGGTATACCACAAACGACTGTTTGGAGGGTTGTTCATATCCGCCTCCACGCCTACAAACTGCAGATTGTGCGGTGCCTCCGTAGCCAGGTGGGAAGGAGCAGCAGTGCGTAGCACACGCTTCTTGATTAGACCTGGGTTCGAGCCCGTCACCACTAAATACGGAGGATGCGGAAAGGTCAGGGAATGACCACCGCATATCCTGGAGCAATATGGCCTTAGTTGCTAATGCTCCTAAAAACCAAACAAACAGCAGATTGTGCAGGCCTTAAAGCCGAACGATAAACCATGCCGTTTCCAATTTGCCCGTTTAAATGTCAAACGTTGAAGCTGATGAAAATTACCTTCGAAGATGGAGATTTAGTGATGAAGAAACGTTTTACATATCAGGGAGGGTAAATCGTCATAACTGCAGAATATGGGGATCAGAAACCCTCACACCATTCGAAAATACAAAAGGGATAGTCCAAAGGTCGATTTCTGGTGTGCTTTGTCGTGTTTGGAAGCTTTGGGGCCCTTTTTCTTTGCAGAAAAAACAGTGAAAGCGGTGACCTATCTGGATATGCTACAGCTGTATCTGTTACCCAGGTTGGAAAATCATCAGCAAAATGTGGTGTTCCAGCAAGATGGTGCACTGCCACATTGAGCTCTTATTGTCCAAGAATTTCTTGACATGCATTTTCCTGGGCGCTGGGTTGAGGGTGGTTGACCAATTCCGTGGCCTCCTCGCTCACCCGATCTTAAGCCGCTTGATTTCTTCCTGTGGGGATACGTGAAGGACATTGTGTACAAGACCCTTGTGACCTCCCTTGATGAACTGAAACTCAGAATTGTTGCTGCGATTGAAACAGTTAGTTTCAATTTGCGGAGAACACTTGGAGGGAAATTGAATATCACTTGGACATCTTATGTGCCACGAAAGGTGCACATGTTAAAGTTAAGCATTCTGCAGTATTGATTCTATAGGTAATAAAATTTTGAGTTACACTTTCATATTCCGTAAGCAGTTTTATTTTTTGTTTCCAGTTTGAAAATTATAGGCCACAGAAACTCCAACAATAATTTAGAATTACCCTGTATATATCTAATATTACAAAAATATGTTATATGATAGTTATTCATCATCATCATTATCAGCCATTTTCAATCTACTGCAGGATGAAGGCCTCTCCAGCAATTTTCCAGTTCCTTCTGTTTTGTGCAATGGCCATCTGTTTACTACCCACAAACTCATGAATTTCATCTGTCCATCTCAGTTGTTGTCTTCCAGGTTTTCTCTTTGCTCCTCTTGGGTACCATTCTGTTATTTTCTTAGTCCATCTGTCATCATGTCTTCGAGCTGTGTGTCCTGCCCAAGACCATTTTAGTTCTTTAGTTTTGATAAGAATGTCCTTTACTTGAGTTTGCTGCCTAATCCAAGTGTTTTTCTTCTTTTCTAACAGTCTTATTCCCAATATAATTCGTTCCATTCCTCTGTGTAGTTCTCAGCTTCTCTTTCATTCTTTCGGTGAGTGCCCAAGTTTCACTTCCATAAGTCATGGTGGGGAGTATACATTGGTTCATTATTTTACATTTCAGACAAATTGGGATATTGCTCCTCAGTATGTGACTATATTTTCTGAATGCTATCCATCCATCCAAAATTTATTCTTCTCTTGACTTCCAGCCATTTATCATTATTACAGCTAATAACTTGTCCCAGATAAGTATATGACTCCATCTTTTCAATTATTGTTCCTTCAATCATTATATCCCTTTCTGTGGCATACTTGTTCATCATTACTTTTGTTTTAGCCATATTCATCTTTAGTCCAAAATCCTGATTAACTGTGCATAACTGATTAAGATTTTCATCTAATTCTTTGGGATCGTGGCTTATGACCACAATGTCATCTGCAAATCGTAAATGGTTTAGGTACTCTCCATTCAAATTGACTCCTTTGTGCAACCAGTCTAATGTTCTGAAAGCTTCCTCAAGGGCAGCAGTAAACAACTTCGGAGATATTGAGTCTCCTTGAATTTGAAAGTGTCTGCAATTCTGCCCAGACACGATAGGAGGGAGTATATGATGAGAGCCTTGTCGATCAATTCGGCCCTGGAAAGATTGTGCAGGGGGTAGAATTTTTTTCAGCCTGGACTGTACTTGTTAACAGGAGAGATTGCTTCTACAGGGACGGGATACACTTAAATAGAAAGGGTGCAAGAATATTTGCTGATGCTATCGAGGCAGTGTTAGGTGGGTCGGAAAACTGCTAGCTTGGGGGGAGACAAAGACCAATAGATTGACAGTAGCCACTGGCAGAGGTGAAAGAGATTCTTGCACTGCTTCTATTAGAATGAGCAGAAGCCTGAAAAACAAGATGCATGGTATTTCAGAGACTGCTGGGAGCCATTGCGGTACAAGTAAACACATGGGTTGTGTTAGGGTAACTAAGAATAGAAACAGGTGCAGGTATACTTGCGTGTACACCAATGCTAGGAGTTTAGTAAATAAATTTGATGAATTTGAGGTATTGCTCAAAACATCGAAGGCAGATATTGTTGGGATATCAGAGACGTGGTGTCACACAGATATAAGGGATGCAGAACTGCAATTTGGGGAGTACAACGTCTACAGAAAGGATAGACAGGATAGGAAGGGGGGAGGGGTTATGCTATTAGTTAAGAAACACATAAAAACGAAGGAAGTGAAGCCAGTTGACATCGCTGGACAGTGCAGTGTGGAGTCAGTTTGGTGTGACATAAACTTTGGGAGATCAAAATTGAGAGTAGGAGTGTGCTATAGGCCTAATGACTCTGATGAGTATAATAAGGAACCGTACAGGGAAATAGAGTGGGCCAGTAAATCAGAGTGTCTTATAATGGGAGATTTTAATTTCCCAGATATTGACTGGAATTTGGGGGCTGGTTACTCACACACTAGCAGGGCTTTTGTGGATTTATTGGATGATTGTTTTCTACATCAGCATGTTCGATTGATTTGATTTGATTATCAGCAGTGATTCTTCATGCATTACGAATCTGCAGATAAATGAACCACTAGGTGGCAGTGATCACAGTGTGCCGAAGTGGGATTTACTCAAAGAGGTAACTACCATTAGGGGTAAAGGGAAGGGTTATTGCTTCCATAAAGGCGACTACGATGGACTGAGACAGTATTTAAATTCTATACAGTGGGACCAACTGATGATGTTACCAACAGCAAATTCAAAATGGGAAGCATTCAAAGAACTTATCTTGGAAGCTACTAGGCTTTACATACCAACTAAGAAATATTGTTCAAGGTTTAGGCCAAAATGGATGTCAGATGAACTAATGAGGCATATGGCAGAGAAGAAAAATGCATGGGATACATACAAATTAACACATGACACAGAAGCCTGTGATAGATACAAGTTGATATGCAACCAAGTTACAAAGGAGGTTAGGCAGGTGAAGGCAGATTACGAAAAATCCTTGGCAAGGGATGCAAAGAAAAACAGCAAAGAGTTATTTACTTATGTAAACTCTAGAAGGAAGGGGATGAATCAGATTGGTCCACTTGATATTGATGGGTTAACAGTTGATGATCCTGCTCAGGTAGCTAACAAACTAAATGAATATTTTGCATCGACATTCACACATGAGGAGTTATTCAGCGAGGGGAATGACAGAGGTGTATTCAACTCTAGCAGTAAGCTACAGAAGCTTGAAATAACTGGGAGTAAAGTGGAGGAGAAACTGTTGAAGATAAACACAAGAAAGGCACCCGGGGTGGATGGGATCTATCCAGTTATATTAAAGGAGGCAGCAAAGGAAGTAAGCAAACCCTTAGCCATAATTATGAGAGCTTCTTTGGACTCAGGGGAGGTACCCATAGACTGGAGATGTGCAAATGTAACCCCAATTCACAAAGGAGGATCAAAGGCTGACACAAGTAATTATAGACCTGTGAGCTTAACTTCTGTTCCAGGAAAATTAATGGAGGCACTGGTTAAAGAAGCACTGCAGGATCATTTAGACAAGACTTCAGTTATAGCTCAGACACAGCATGGTTTTGTTAAGGGGAAGTCTTGCCTGACCAACTTGATTGGATACTATGATGCAGTCACAAAAGAACTGGATGCAGGGAATAACTTTGATATTATATACTTGGATCTTAGAAAGGCTTTTGATACTGTTGCACATGGAAGACTGCTACACAAATTGGAGCAGTGTGACATTGGAGGCAAATTGCTGCTATGGATAAAGGGGTGGTTGAGGGGGAGAAGACAGAGAGTGGTAATCAATGGACACTGCTCATCGTGGACTGATGTTATTAGTGGAGTCCCTCAGGGCTCAGTGTTGGGTCCATTATTGTTTTCTGTATTTATAAATGATATTGATGATGGTATATCGGGCTTAATGTCCAGGTTTGCAGATGATACAAAGGTTGGCAGGGTTGTCAAGGACACTACTGAAACTATGCTGCTGCAACAGGATCTGGAAAGGTTGAGCAGATGGGCTGAGAGGTGGCAAATGAAGTTTAACATTGACAAATGTAAAGTACTACACATGGGAAACAGCAACCCCAGAGCAACGTATCAACTCTGTGGTACTACACTGACAGTGGTAGAGAATGAAAGGGACTTGGGGGTGGTTGTGCAGGCAGATATGAAGTTCTCTGATCAGTGCAGATGGGCTGCAAGAGTAGCTCATGGAGTATTGTCAATGATATACAGGAATTTTTCCAGCAGGGATAAGGAGGTGATTATTCCATTGTATAAGGTGATGATCAGGCCACACCTAGAGTACTGTATACAGGTCTGGAGGCCTCATTTCAAGAAGGATGTAGAGCTGCTGGAACGAGTACAGAGAAGGGCAACAAGATTAGTGAATGGAACAAAGGGGTGCTCTTACGAAGAAAGGCTTAAGTTTTGCAAATTACAGTGTCTGGATACTAGGCACCAGTGAGGTGATCTGATAGAGGTGTATAAAGCCTTGAATGGTTTAAGCATGCTCAATGCTGATGGGATTCTTCCTCTAGCTCAGAAAAATCACCTGAGAGGGCATAAATTCAAATTGAGGAAAGACAGATGTAGGATAGACGTGCGGAAATTTGCCTTTAGCCAGCGGGTGGTTGGTTGGTGGAACGGACTTCCATCCCTTGTGGTGGAGGTTGATAGCCTAAATAAGTTTAAGGCTCAGCTGGACAGGTATTTTGAACGAACAGAGGGGTGAAGTGGAAGTGGGTTTTTTTTTTTTTTTTTTGGCTGATGCTGCATAAGCTTGCTTTCTTGCATCAAATGCCTCTACTAATGCTAATGCTAACTCCTTTCTCAATTTTAAATTTATTACTGTCTTTGTCTAGTCTAATAAAAGAGGTAGCATTCTCATATATTTTCTTCAAAATCATAATATATTATTATTATTATCATTAGCCATATGGTGCAAGGAAGCCTGAGGCTTTTGCTGCACCAGCCAGAAATAAAAAAAAAAAAAAAATTCTAATTTACCCTAAGAGAGAGAGAGAGAGAGAGAGAGAGAGAGAGAAGTAGAAGGAAATCACCACGGAAGAGAAGAATTATGATATCCAGCTCAGGACCCTGGGTGTGCCAAGCCCATGCTCACCAGATGTGAGCCCCTGGGGTTGGGTATCTATGCCTTGTCTTTCAAGTGCCCGAAACATTGCCTTATGCTGTATGGAGTCAAATGCCAGGCATAATGGTGTTTTATATTCATTTGCTTTCTCCATTAGCTATGACATTACGTGAAGGTGAGGGACCACATAGTTGAGAATCCTGTCCCAAAGCCAGCTTGCTCTTTCGGCTGATTCTCATCAAGTATTCTTTCTAATCTGTTAGTAATGACCCTTGTGAACAACTTGTAGATGTGGGATAACAAGCTAATTGGTCTATAATTTCCAATTTATCTCCTTTCTTATGCAGCATTGCATTTTATGAAGAGTCTTGGCAGTTTTTGTGTATGTTTCTTCCTCCCAATTTTAACAACTCTACAGTAACTTCACGTTCTCCCCGAGCTTTCTGATTCTTCATTTTCTTCAGTGCATGTTCTACCTCATCAGGAAGGATATCAGGTATGTTGTATGTGTTACTAATTTGCGATCCATCTTCTCCACTGCTGGCATCATTCCCTCGCTCCTTGTATAACACTTTATAGTAGTCTTCTGCTATTTGAATTATGCCTTCTCTGCTATTCATAAGTACACCTTTGCTATTCTTCAGTTTAAGTATCATTTGTCTTTCTGTATTACTACGCACGATTGCTGATTTAAATCCTTTGTTTTCCCTTAATGCTTGTTCTACTTTTCTTGTGTTAAATTTTCTTATGTCCTCCCTGAGTCTCTTTCTAATGGCTTTGCATAACTCAGTATGCTCAATTTTCTCCTTGTCAGTGTTTTTCTTGCTCTTCATTCGTCATCTTCGGTTCATCATGACAAGTGTTTCTTGACTGATTTTTTTTTTTTTTTCCTTTGGATTTCTTTTTACCTATAGGTTTCTTGGGCTTTATCACTTTCAGAAAGTTGTAATATTCCTCGTCGATAGCTTGGTTCTGAACAGTCTGCAGAAGCTCAAACTTGTTCTTAAGTTCCAGTACATACTGCTTTTTCTCCTCTTCTGTTATCTCAAAGACCTTTGTATTATTTACTCGAGTCAGTTTTTTTTCTTTTCTTACATCTATATTAAGTGTGCATCTTGCCATTCTGTGATCACTTTCAACATTTACTTTGTTCAGGACAATAACATCATTCACGATATATCTTCTGTTAGTGAGGATGAAGTCGATTTCGTTAGTTGTTAATCCATTTGGGCTCTTCCATGTCCACTTTCTGTTCACCTTTTCTTGAAAAAAGTGTTCATTACTGACATTCCTCTAGATTTTGCAAATTCAACAAGTCTTTCATTTCTTTCACCAATTCCAAAATTTCCTATAGTTCCCCTTTCTGTGCTGTTTTGTCTCTTTCCAACTTTAGCATTGAAGTCCCCCCATAATGATAGTGTATTGAGTTTTCTGTTAATCTAGAAGACACTCAATTTCGGTGTACATTTCTTCAACCTCTTCATTATCATGGCTCGATGTTGGTGCATAAATCATTATAACCTTTAGCTTATACCTCTTAGAAATTCTGAGTAGTAGGCTCGACACTTGGTGATGTACTTTTGAATTCCAAAATGTTGTTTTTTATATCCTTATGGACCAGAAAGCCAACTCCACCTTCACTCCTTTCACTGTTTCCATTGGTGTACAGCAGATTTCCACTTGATAAACTTATAAGTGATTCATTTTTTCTTCTTGTTTCAGCCAAACCGATGATATTCCAATTTACATTTTCTAATTCTTTTTCCAGCTCTAGTATCCTGTCTTCACCGATGAGCGATCTTATGTTGTAACCGGCCAAGTTCAGTTTCCGTGCAAGGCATCCTGATCGTACCCCAGAGATTCTTAGCACCCTCTGCTTTCACTCTGATCCTCTCGCTGCCGTAAGAGGGGGAGTGAAAGCTACTGGGGACTGAGGGCCATTTGTTTCGTTGTGCTGTCGTAGGCTGGAGGGTTTGGTCTTTTCCTCTTCATGCTGACCAGGTATCTTGAAGAGAACCACTCTACATGTTCGTTGCCACCTAAGTGACGTAACAGGGCTTACCATTGAGAAGGTGTGCGTGAGTGGATTTTAGGGAGGCAGGCCAACCGGACCTCTCCTAAATCTTCTGAAATAGAAAGATATTGGATCCATCAGTGTTTTAGACTGAGTGTCTGATAACACACAGAATGCCTTATCACAATAATATAACTATAAACAAAATTGCAATTCATAATACAAATTATATATATATATAATAATTTTATTCTTTATATAGAGGCACTAAATAAACATCAATTATAGATCACCACAAAATTAAAAAGATACCGTACACCTTTTTATAATGAAATAAATATATAAATTAAAAAAAAAAAAGTTTAAGTAACTTAAACCCAAATTACGTGGCACCCCTGGAATGTTGTTGCAGCACCCTAAGGTGCTATGTCACCCTGGCAACACTTGAAAACCTCTGGTTTACAACCATTAGGGCCATTAGAGCCTTATAAATAACTTGAACTAGAAACAAACACATAATTATGAGCTTTCTAGCATTGGTGGCAGTTAGTTTCCCACGTTACCATTATTGCAACTTAAAATTACGATTATTCGTGCAATAGAACAAATGTGGTGGGGCTGCACCTGCTGGATGCACTTGTGCTATAACTCTAGGAAATTGAATAAAAATTCAAAAATCATGCCGTGTAAAAATTTGTGTGTATTCAGTAAGGTGCAGAAAAATCTCTTATTTTTTTTATGTTCCATCACTTGACTACTGTAGGGTTGTTATTTTCAAGTTATATCTCACAGTTTAGCAGCAATAATGTAGGATTGAATCATGAGAAACTCATCAGAAACGTTAGTGAAAATAAAATATGGGAAAGAAATTACAGAAGCACAACTGGTAGAGCTACATGAAGTCCCACAATGCTACAAAGAAAATAGGAGATGAAACTTATACTCCTTCATATCTAGAATAAAATCAAACTGATTAACCCTATAACTCCTGAATTTTTATTTTAAGAAAAAAAAAATTTTTTCTTAAAAACATTAACATAAAAAACTAAAATACATTTAAATGTCAAATTTATAATTTTTTTCATATGTTACTAAATCGTCACATTTGTCCTTGGATTCATAATACATGCATATAGAAAAATTAAATGCACCTTCATTTCTATATTATTTTTTAACTTATTTCATTGATTTTTTTTAATAAAAAAAGACAACGGACTGTAAAATTAATTTATTTATAAATAAATAATTATAATGTAATACAAAATATAATTATTATTTATAATTATTTTGTATGAAATTCAACAAAGCAATATTTTGCTTTTGTGATACAAAGATGGACATCGCACTTGCTGCAGAAAAATACTGGGCACTCTTGCAATTAACATTTTTACATCTGCCTCTGTTTGTGACCTCAAGGTAGTGAAGACCATCCAAATGGATATCTGCTCCAGGGATAACTTTGGTGTGGGACCTCTTCTTTTTTTTTTGAAAATTCCACGTCAGTAGAGCTAGCAGAAGGTTGATTCTTTTTGTAGGCTTATTACTTTTTCCTTCAAGAGGGCTTCAGCAATGCTCATTTTGAATTCTTGCAGATTAACAATGTTCTTTTTTGGTACCTGTAGACTCTCACAATCTCTACGTTAAAGTAACCAAGAGTTCACAACAGTCACATCTATAAAGCAAAAAAATAGTTTGTGGTAATATTTCTTTGACCTGGTGTGAATTCTGTAGTGTGCAATCAGTGAATCCCTCAAATCAACACTGCCCATAAACCGATTATAGGTTTTCACAATAGCTGGGCAAGAGATTGTGATGCTTTGTTTTGTCTTTTTTGTCATATCGTTCATTGGTTCTGCCAATGCAAAAGTTGACATTAGATTTACAACTATATTATCTGCCCATTTCACTACCTGTACTTCAGTATCTTCAACTAGAGCAGTCACTTCTTGATGGGATCCTTTTCATCAAATCTTTGTAGTTGATTAGTGGGATGCTAGGCAAACGATTGATTCTTATGGAACCTAAGCCATATGTATATATATATATATATATATATTTTTTTTTTTTTTCCTTTGCTAAATTAACCATCAGTGGAAGTGAAGTAAACCAGTTGTCATAATATAATAAATGATTCAATCCCACAGGATTTGATTTGGCCAATTTCAGTACCACATTTGAACTAGCTCCCAAGTCGGGTTCACCTGATAACGGTTCAATTTTTTCTGAATATATGAAAACATACAGATGCCTTTTTCATCGCAAAGAACAAACAATTTGTATCCCCACTTATGTGGTTTGCTGGGAACATACTGTTTTATGCCAGATCTTCCTTTGCATGGAACTGTTTGTTCACATGGGACATTAGAATTTCCCAAAAATTTTTTGAAATTATCTATCAAAGGTCGGATCTTGAATAATTTATCAGTTTTCTCATTAGATAAGGGTATTTGTGTATTGTCATTGAAGTGAATCTTGGACTTTATATCTTCCCATCTATCTTTACTCATCACTTCTGAGACAATAGGACAGTTTAGTTTGCCTTTCAAATACAAATGTGAATACGAGAGCTTCACCACAGGCATCTCAAGCAGTGTACCTAAAAATTGCTCAAGCTCCTGACTGCTCAGTGCAAGACTCTTATTTGGATTTTGCTGGATTGCATATAGATTTGATTGGTCCACAATATGAGCAATAATATCTTCTGAGAAAAAATGTCTAAAATATTCAACAGGATGTTTCACTACCCCAGAAGGTTCTATTTGTCCTAACCACTCAGGTGTGGGTCTAGCTATGCCCTCTGCTGAAATGTGTTGCCGGAGAGGAATTTCCCTTCGATTTCTTGATGTAGGTAGCTTTGAACTTGTAGGTGTTGGAACTGCTGCTTCACTAGTTTCTTCACCTTCAAGAACTGAAATTTGTAGCACCTCTTCACTCGCACTATCATTACTAACCACAAGGTCTTCTAATTCATCTAAATCAGAATCATCGGGCATATACTCACTTCCTATAATAGAGGGAAAATAAATATTGTTATCAAAATAGGTTGACTATCAATATAATAAAAACTTTTTACACTGTAACATATCAAAATTATCAGAATAAATATGTATTATAATTATCAATTTCATCCAAATTAGCATTTGGTCCCTTGTCTGAGTCTGTACTGCTTTCATCTACCTCATAAGTCCACCGTTTTCTGTAAAATGTAGCACAATCCACGATGTGTAGATTTGTCTTAGTAGGTTCAAAAGATGAACGTGACGATTTCGTTATGTATAGAATGTGCGGAAATATACAAGAAATTAATGTTTTTCAATGAATATTACGTCCTCACTATGGAAACTACTGTTTTGTGGATATATACAAAAAACATCAACACTACAATTTCGCTGGATTAATAGTTATCATAAAAAATACTAAGGGCTAAACGACCACTTAACATTGAACACACAATCTGTGAAACATGTGCTATTAGTCAGCTACTTGCCGCTAAAATGTCCAACTACCGGTCTCCATTTGTACTAGTAAAACATGACAATTTCGTTCATATCAATGGCGGCTCCATAAACTTTCTATTTTCTGTATCAGATATGTTATAACCAAACTTTGCTCTCAGTGTTATAGGGTTAAGTTAGCATATTCTAGTGAACTTGCCAGTGTTCAGAATTCAGATCTTAATTATAAATTATCAAAAGACTGTAGTCCAGTTTGGCCCAGTTATATAAAAATATGATATGTTGCAAACATCTCTGAATGGACCTAGGTAAGAACAAACTTGAGGATTAGCTAAACACTGGACATTTTTGAGCAATTATTTCTTGCTCTATATAGGTTCTGACTACAGCCAGGAATGAGCAAAACCTTCCAGAAAAACTCATCGCATGTGCACACACAAGGACCTGAAGAAAGCTACTGTTGTTTATCAATAACCAATGAAAGAGAAGTTTCCATACTCACAGAAAAAAATTTCCTGTTGATCAGCCGCCACAAAAATAGCAGCACTCTTATATGCATAACAGATTTTCTACCCTGAGAAATGCTTCCTATGCTCCAACAATTCAAAAGGTATCCTTACTTCGACCCTCTTACTTATCTCAAATATCATGATTGCCAGAACTTGACATACTGTCATATTGCAGTCACATTTCCCATTTTCACCATACCTAGGATCAACCTTTGTATGAATCAGTGCTTAAGCTAATTAATTCTTCTACAATGTAGACTCTACTACTCCTAGCCTGTGAGGAAGACCTTTTTGGAATTAAATATCATGGTAGTTCCACACAAATTAAGGATTTTTCTCTCCAGACTTAAATCCTAGCCTTAAGTTTAATAAATAAAAAGCAAATGTATTATTCTTGATGTGATGTCATGGTGTATTGCAAAAATATACCATGTAGTGTAGGGGGTTTTGTGTTTCAAAATTTATTTCGGAGAGAATTTTCATTGAAGTGAAAAGTAATTAATAAAAGGGATTTAGTTTTTTTCAATTAAGGATTAAAAGTTATGTTTCTAGTTATAATTAGATTTCAATTAATAACACTTAACTATGTTTTAAAAGCAAGTTTGTTTGCAACAATCAATAGTTGTTAATTCTCATGTCATGCTTTCATTCTTATATTCCAGTCAGAAATCATTTCGGTTCATTCACGCAGATATACCATAATGTGAAAAACTGAAATTTTGTTTCCATGTTTATTATATAAACAGGAATAGTGAAGTAATGTGAAATCTTGCAGTGGTCTAACCCCCCTTCACCACAGAGGTTATTGGATTTGGGAATCTGTACTGTATTATTTATTTAAAATAATACATTTGTGGTTGTAATTATGCTTTACTATATTTTATGATAGTTGCTGTATTTCATTGTATTGTATATGTATGTGGAGTATATTAAACATCAACATCCAAAGTATACAAATATTGAAAATGTTTCATTCTTGATTATTTTACTTTCTAAAAATAATTTTGTGGAGTTCATGAAGTTGAGCAAAAGTCCCCAAAATAGATTAAAGTTTGTAAATGAGATTTGAGGTTTAAAATATTCTTTTTCATAAGATTAAAAGTTTATAAATCAAGAGATTATATAACTTATTGTTGTTAATTAAAATAAAGGAATGCTAAAGAGTTTGTTTAAAATATTGTAGACATAATTATGGGTTGATTTTATTGGATTCTTTTATAATTTCTTGTTATTTTTTTGCCATTTTAAATTTGTCCAGAAATACTAAGTTTGATTTTTTTTTTTTTTTTTTTTTTTTTTTAATTATTTTTTTAAGGTAATCAAATGGTTTCTAATTCAGACCTAGTGAAGAATAACAGTGATATATCACTGGATTCTAGTCTAATTACCGATGTGACAACAGATTTTCACAATGGACGTGTTAAAAACAAAAAACACAAGTTAAAGGGTAGTGGACACGTCAGTAAGCATAAGTCAAATGATAAAACAAGGCATTCTGAATTGAAAGTCAGCCCTCTTAAAAATAACATAGAAAAACGTAACAGGGGTTCTAATGAGGTGTCGAATTCTACACATATTCAGATAGACTTCAAGATAAAAAATGGTGGCATTACCGATGGAAAGCGATCTAATGACATGTCTAATGGAAAGAGACCTAATGACATGTCTAGTGCAGGAGACTTCATTAAAGCAAAACGAAAAGATAAAGGACATTCTAATAAGATAAATACCAGCCACTTGAATGAAGGGACTCTTTCTGTTAAACAGGAACCATTAAGCGATGATGATGACAAACCTTTGGTAAGATATTTTAATAATCTTTTTTCTAGTTTTATTTCTTTATTTAAATAGCAATAAGGATAACCAGATGCTCTTTGGATTGATTACATCATACTTAACATTTGTATTCATGTTAAGTAGGGTTAAATTAATGTTCTTAATTTTGTCCACTATTATATTGAGAGCCAACTCTCGGATGTAACAAGGAAATTGCAAAGGTCTTAGTAAGTCAACAGTAAGAAAAGAAACAATACATAATCATTCATACATAAAATCCCTAAAATTTTAACTAAACCCAGCCTTAAGATTGCAACATGTCTTTTACTTGAAATTTTCCTTCCTACAAAATGCCCACAATTCTTAAAGAAAGAAAGAAAGAAAAAAAAACCCATACATACCAACATCTCTTTCTATAACATAGGACATTCTCAATTCTGATATTATTATTAGTCATATGGTGCAAGGAAGCCTGAGGCTTATGCTGCGCACCGTCCAAAAAAAAAAAAAAAAATTCTGAGAGAGAGAGAAGTAGAAAGGAATCACCAAGAATGATGATATCCAGCTCAGGACCCTGAGTGTGCCAAGTCCATATCATGCACACGTGTACGTTATTTTTCTGAATACATGAAACCCTTCAGAGGATGGGGAGGTTGTTGCATATACTGCAAACAATACATTTTAGAGTTGCAAATTTCTTAATTAAATTTGAAATAATTTCAGTTATGTTTGATAGCCATATAGTGCAAGGAAATTAGACTTTAGCTGCACCAGCCAAAAAAAAGAAAGTAGATAAGAAAATACAAATATTGAATTTCCTTCCTTGTGTTGGTAACTATCCAGTTGACCTGATCTGATCTGATTCATTTTCTTCTTTGTATTTGCATACATGAAAAATTCCTTGTCCTCATTCTTTGCTCTCTTAGCCAGTGCATTCTCATACTCAGCCTTTGCTTCTCTAATCCTATTTGTGGTACTGTTATAGATCAACTTGTAGTTGTTGTAGGCTTTGGTACTTTTCATCACTTTAACTTTTCCATGCTGTACTCCATATTTGTCCATTTCGGCATCCTTCTCATGCAGTATTTTCTTAATGATATATATTCAGCCATGGCTTTTATGATTATTGCTTTAAAGGTATTCCATAATTCAAATGTATTTGCCCTCCCTCTGTAATCCACCCAATTTATAGATGCAGTAAAGCACCTTAAATTGTCTTTTGTAATTAAAATTTGTGCCTTTTAACTACTGCAATGTTTTTCTTCATCTTTCATCTAATGATCGTGTGATCACTGCTTGCCAATGGTTCCTGTTTTTAAGCTTGGTGATGTCATCAGATTTGTGAGTAATGATGAGGTCAAGAATATTCTCACCCCTAGTATTTTCTCTAACATGCTGGTACAAATAATAAATATTTTGTGTTTCATGGTTAGTTTCCCTTTCACTTATTCCAATCAATTAGGGTCAGATTGAATTCACCCATAGTAAGACTTACACACTTGCCTGTCCTTTCCATCTGCATGTATAGACTCTCATCATACCTCCCACAATCTTCTGGTTTGTAGATTACTCCCACTCTGATTATACCTTTGCTTCCAACTAACTCACACTGCACAGATTCTGTGTTAGCAGAAGTAACCACTGACTCAGCAAAATCTGTTTTCCTGCTCAGGCTGCTTTTGATAAGAAGCATGACTTCACTACCACTTCTATCTTTCCTAAATATATTATATATAACATAGTGGAACTTGTCATCCCCAATTTCTGGGTGGCACCACATTTCTGTTAGCTCTGTTATGTCAGCATTAGTTATCCTAACCAGGAGTTAAATTCACTAATGTCAGGGGTGTTGGTCATTTTATTGACAACCCTCCTGATAAGACACAGTTAAGACTTTATATTCTTCTATAGTTTAGTGCCCTAACACCCTCCTTGAATTTATTTAGATGTTTCCCCAGCATTATTTTCCCGATCGCATCTTGCTAACATTGGTTATTGTGCAACAAACATGAATTCTTGGTGAGTGCAAGCATTACTTTGATCCATATCATCAGATATTTATGCAGATTTATATTGACCCCCCCCCCCTCTCTCTCTCTCTCTCTCTCTCTCTCTCTCTCTCTCTCTCTCTCTCTCTCTCTCTAACTACTGGTTTCCCTGAACTCTTAAGGTATCCTCATTGATACTGGCATAAATCCTTGCACCACCTTTGTTCAAGTGAATACTGTCTCTACAAAACAGATTATTCTTTTTACCTACAAGTGTGAGCCACATTAATTAAAAAAAAAATCTATGCTCTGACCCAGTCATCTGGCCATTACGATTTGGCCTTTGTCAAACTCGCTTAAGTCCACTACCTTTCCCATCTGAAAAAAAAACAGTAACACTGATTAATGGAGCTCATGTTTTTTATACCATGTCCCAACCTGCACACGTGCTGTAGTTCACCTGCAGTTGCTTCGATTTGCATAATGACATTTCTGGTCATAATGTTTTGGCTCATCAGTGTATATATATATATTATTTATTTATTATTATTATTTTTTTTTTTTCCAGAGTATGTAATCCATCTTTTTGTTAATATAAAGACTCAGGCTTTTTAAAATCAAGAAGCATTTGTTGAATTGGTTGATGTTCTATTGAAAATGTTTTTCTACCTAGTTTACAGTGTTATAATTTCTCCTGTATTTTTGTTAGTTTCTACATCTTCTATCCTTGGGTTCCCCTCTTCTCCTTCAGTTTCCAGTGCTGTAATTTCTCTTATAGCACTCGCTTGTAGTTTGTACATCTTGATGTCTTATATTTTTTTGTCCCATTGCTTCTGTTCTATTTTCATTTTTTAATCTCTATCTTAGAAGCTACCTCCTGTGCAAACACCAAGTCCCGAAAGAGTTCCACTGTTATTTTTACTACTGAACTGGTCTGTGACTCTTATTTTGTTACACAGCAGATATTTTTTATTTCTATGGAAAGTTTTTAATTTGACTGCCCATAATGAGCATTCAGCTCACTAGGGTTTTTGCTTGAATATTGACTCTGCCTTCAGACCTATTGACAGTAAAGAACATACACAAATACGTCACCACATGCCTCTTGCATAGCAATGTACGTCATTCACAAGCTTCAGACATACAATATACTCAAAGCTTCTGAGAATGGATGATAAACACATGAACAGCTATCGGAAAAGGAACAGTACATGCTGCGTGAAATTCTTTGATTACAGACATATGCAATGGAATTCGCAAATCTCTTTAAGTCATACAAATTTAAATTGTGTATCTTTTGTTCATCACTCATTTTAAACAGAGTGATAAATAGAAACATTAAAACTGAGAGAGATATGCTAGACACCAAAAAATAAAGCACATGCACAAAAAAGTGATATATAACATTTCTCAAATAATACTGTTTCCTAGAAACTGTACAGAATGATATCACAACACAGACTAATGCATTTATTTTTGCTAAGTATACAAATAAAATAAATGCTCAACCAACACTCCAATCTGCTGCTGCTGATACATGTTTTGCCAATGATAACACATTGCATTCCACTTTCCATTTTGAAAAACCTTGCCATGCTCAAATCAGCTTCAACTTTTCGAATATCCACTACCAATTCTTTAAATACTGGTCTCCAGATAATTCCCCAGTGGGGCAAAGACAACTTAGTTGATTTCAAACTTTCTAAAACTCAGTCTTGTCTTATATGCTTATCTTTGGTGACACTCTGATTTCTAAGCAAAATGATATATCTCTTTTGGGGATTACCCTGGCTTTTAATCTCTCTTGGCACAAGCACATTACAAATATTGCTTCCTCTGCATCTAAAAAACCTGGTTTTCTCTTTTGTTCTCGGCGTTACTTTTCTTCCAAACAGCTCTTCACTCTGTACAAATCACAAATCTGCCCTACCATGGAATATTGTTCTCACATCTGGGGCGGTGCCCCCAAAACCTTTCTCACACTTCTAGATTCCATTCAGAAGAGGGCAGTTAGGTTAATTAATGACTCCTCTCTAACAGTCTCTCCACTCTGTCTCATAGACGTATTGTTTCTACTGCATGCCCTTTCTACAGATACTTCCATGGGCACTATTCTTCTGAATTGGCTTCTATAATTCCCGCTCTCTCTTTCAAAACAGTCCAAACGTGTGCTGCCAACATCCATTTACTGTCCAACTTCAAACTCACAGAACCAACTTTTCATTTTCCTCATTTATTCATTCAACTGCCGTTTTCTGGAATAACCTTCCTTCATACATATTTCCTGAAAATTACAGTCTACAGAAATTCAAGTCTAATGTCAACAAATATCTTCTTTTGTCTTCTCAACCTCCAACCCAAGCACGGTACTAAATGTTGTAGGTTCTAATACCTCTTATGTTTGGGATTTTCATAAAAAAAATATATATATATATATACACTGAATGCACCTAACAACAGGGGCTCACATCTGATGAGTATGTGCTTAGCACACCCGGGGGTCTGAGCTGGATATCATCATTCTTCTCTTTCTTGCTTCTGCTTCTGCTTCTGACTCTCTCTTTCTCTCTCTCTCGGCACCTCCGTAACCAGGTGGGCAGGAGCAGCAGTGCATAGCACACGCTTCTTGATTAGACCAGAGTTCGAGCCCGTGACCACCAAATACGGAGGATGCGGAAAGGTCAGGAAATGACCACCGCATATCCCCTGAGCAATATGGCCTTAGTTGCTAATGCTCCTAAAAACCAAATAACAAACAAACAATCTCTCTCTCATGTAACTCGGAAATTTTTTTTTTTGGGCTGGTGCAGCATAAGCTTCAGGCTTTTTTGCACTATACGGCTAATAATAATAATAATAACAAATGTTTAATGCCTTTGATAGTAAATTTATTCCAGTTGTCATGTCAAACGTGATTGTCTGTCAACCAAATTTAGCTAATGAATCAAATAAGTTATTATCAGGGGTTGGACATGGAAAGTTATTTCTTTTGAAAAGTGAAAATAATGTTTCTGCGGTGTGTCTTCTGTGTCAAAAAAAGGTGAAATTTTTGAATAGCTCAAGAACTTCAACAACAAAATTGAGGTAGAATGTTCAGGAATGCTCCATTATTTCATTTTTAAAAATTGTTCTTTGTTTTGTAAATAAATAAATTTTTTTATACTCTATAATATAAAAGAGAGAGATATTTACAGCTAATGATTTAAAGCAATTTTTCTCAAGCTCCTGTGCCCGAAACCTCAATGGTAGATGTAGGCTGAGCAATTTTGATAATTGCTTATCAAAATTGTAGAGTGGGTCACCTTGACTCCACATTTGAAAAATTAAAAATAAAAAAAGAATTTTGCTAAAATATTATATTTATCTTTGTAGTAAAAAAAAATATTTGTAATGTTAATAAATTCTCAGAAATATAGAAAAATGAACAAGTCATTTTCTCAATACATTGATAGCAAATGACATAATGACATTTTTATTTTATTTGTATTTTTTCCCCACTTGAATTTGGCCCATTAGGCTAATGCTGTCCAATCTTTTTGGCTGGAGAGTGTTTTTTAATATTTTGAAAAAAGTTTAAAAGTGCCACAAAAAAAATAAAAGTAATAATAAGAGTAAATATTTATAAAAACTAAGCACATGGACACACACTTTTCATGGCTTCTTACATTGTTTTGTTTTATATAATTATATGTAATTGGTTATATGGCAAAATGTGTGCAACTGTATGTACAAAAAATGTTAAACTTTACAGAAATCAAATTGATTAAACTCTTCAATTTATATTTTTAATAAATTTGCTTGTGCAAATTTATCAGGTGCCTCCGTAGGCAGGAGCAGCAGTGCGTAGCACACGCTTCTTGATTAGACCGGGGTTAGAGCCCGTGAGCCACCAAATATGGAGGATGCGGAAAGGTCAGGGAATGACCACTGCATACCCCCAGAGCAATATGGCCTTAGTTGCTAATGCTCCTAAAAACCAAATAACAACAGCAAACTTATCGGCAGATTTTTTTAGCTAATTTGCATTTTATTATTTTAGTAGTAGTTTAAGCAAGGAAATGACAAAGAAATGTAAATGCCTAAAACAATTTCATTTTAGTTTAGAATGATTAATTTTTGTTGCTTATTTCTAGAATTTTTAAAAAAAGGTGATTGCCACTTCTTGGGCAACACCAAACAAGGAGTTCACAGGTGCCATGTTGAATAGCCCTGCTCTAGGCAACTACCTAATTTGCTGATTTGGCTGGCACTCCTATTGAACTTGGTACAATCCATATAGGCACCTGTATGGATTGGTAAATTGGCCAGCATTGATGTCCAATTGGTAAATTGGACATCAATTTACCAATTGGACCCATCTAAGCCCCCATCAATGGGGGCTTAGAGGGGAACAGGTATTCTGTGTGTTATCAGACACTCAGTCTAAAATACTGATGGATCCAATATCATTCTATTACAGAAGATTTAGGAGAAGTCCGGTTGGCCTGCCTCCCTAAAATCCACTCATGCACACCTTCTCAATGGTAAGCCCTGTTACGTCACTTAGGTGGCAACGAACGTGTAGAGTGGTTCTCTTCAAGACACCTGGTCAGCGTGAAGAAGAAAACACCAAACCCTCCAGCATATGACAGCACGATGAAACAAATGGCCCTAAGTCCACAGAGGGTGCTAAGAATCTCTGGGTACGACCAGGCTGCCATGAACGAAAACTGAACTTGGCCTGTTACAACGTAAGATCGCTCATCAGTGAAGACAGGAGTTGGAAAAGGAACTAGAAAATGTGAATTGGGATATCATCGGTTTGGCTAAAACAAGAAGAAATAAATCACTTAAGTTTATCAAGTGGAAATCTGCTGTATACCAATGGAAACAGTGAAAGGAGCCAAGGTGGAGTTGGGTTTCTGGTCCATAAAGATATAAAAAAACAACATTTTGGAATTCAAAAGTACATCACCAAGGGTGTCAAAACTAATACTCAAGATTTCTAAGAGGTACAAGCTCATGGTTATAATGATATATGCACCAACATCGAGCCATGACGATGAAGAGGTTGAAGAAATGTACACCGAAATTGAGTCTTCTAGATGAGCAGAAAACCCACTACACTGTTATTACGGGGGATTTCAATGCTAAGGTTGGAAAATGACAAAACAGTGCAGAAATGGCAACTATAGAAAATTTTGGAATTGGTAAAAGAGGTGAAAGACTAGTTGAATTTGCAGAATCTCAAGGATTGTCAGTAATGAACCCTTTTTTTCAATAAAAGGGTGAACAGAAAGTGGACATGAGTCCAAATGGATTAACAACTAATGAAATCGACTTCATCCTCACTAACAGAAATATATCGTGAATGATGTTACCGTCCTGAATAAGGTAAATGTTGGAAGTGATCACAGAATGGTAAGATGCCCACTTGATGTAGATGTAAGAAAGGAAAGGAAAAAATTGACTCGGTAAATAATATGAATGTCTTTGAGATAACAGAAGAGGAGAAAGATCAGTATGTACTGGAACTTAAGAACAAGTTTGAGCTTCTGCAGACTGCTCAGGACCAAGATATCGACGAGGAATATTACAACTTTCTGAAAGCGATAAAGCCCAAGAAACCTATAGGTAAAAAGAAATCCAAAGAAGAAAAAAAATTAGTCATGAAATACTTGTTAAGATGAACCGAATGCGACAAATGAAGAGCAAGATAAACACTGACAAAGAGAAAATTGAGTATACTGAGTTATACAAAGCAATTAGAAAGAGGCTCAGAGAGGACATAAGAAGATTTAACACAAGAAAAGTAGAACAAGCATTAAGGGAAAATAAAGGATTTAAATCATCAGCCGTAAGCAGTAATACAGAAAGACAAATGATATTGAAACTGAAGAATAGCAATGGTGTACTTATGAATAGCAGAGAAGGCATAGTTCAAATAGCAGAAGACTACTATAGAGAATTATACAAGGAGCGAGGGAATGATGCCAGCAGTGGGGAAGATGGATTGCAAATTAGCAACACATACAACATACCCAATATTCTTCCTGGTGAAGTAGAACAGGCATTGAAGAATCAGAAAGCCCCGGGGGAAGATAAAGTTACTGCAGAGTTGTTAAAATTGGGAGGAAGAGACATAACACAAAAACTGGCAAGGCTCTTCACAAAATGCATTAGAAAAGGTGTGAAGCCTAAGCAGTGGAATAATGCAATCATAGTTTTGCTGCATAAGAAATGAGATAAATTGGAAATTATAGACCAATTAGCTTGTTATCCCACATCTGCAAGTTGTTAATAAGGGTCATTACTAACAGATTAGAAAGAATACTTGAAGAGAATCAACTGAAAGAGGACAGGATTCTCAACTGTGGATCACCTTCACGTAATATCAGAGCTAATGGAGAAAGCAAATGAATATAAAACACCATTATGCCTGGCATTTGTGGATTATGAAAAGGCATTTGACTCCATATAGCATAAGGAAATGTTTCGGCACTAGAAAGACAAGGCATAGATACCCCATATGTTATGATTTTGAAGAAAATATATGAGAACGCTACCTCCTTTATTAGACTAGACAAAGACAGTAGCAAATTTAAAATCGAGAAAGGAGTTCGACAAGGAGACAAAATATCTCCGAAGTTGTTTACTTCTGCGCTTGAGGAAGCTTTCAGAAGATTAGACTGGTTGCAGAAAGGAGTTAATATGAATAGAGAGTACCTAACCCATTTATGATTTGCAGATGAAATTGTGGTCATGGAACGAATTATATTGGGAATCAGACTGTTAGATAAGAAGAGAAACACATGGATTAGGCAGCAAACTCAAGTAAAGGACATTCTTATCAAAACTAAAGAACTAAAATGGTCTTGGGTAGGACACATAGCTCAAAGACATGATGGATGGAAAATAACAGAATGCTACCCAAGAGGAGGTAGAAGAAAACTTGGAAGACAACGGCGGAGATGGATAGATGAAATTCATGAGTTTGTGGGTAGTAAATGGATGGCCATTGCACAAAACAGAAGGAAAGTTGTTGGAGAGGCCTTCATCCTGAAGTGGATTGAAAATGGCTGATAATGATTGGACATCAGTAAAAGATTGGACAGCATTGATCTAGTGGGCCAAATTCAAGTGGAAGAAAAATACAAATAAAATAAAGATGTCATTCATTTGCTATCTCTGTATTGAGGGAATGACTTGTTCATTTTTCTATATAAAATACTGTGCTTGTTAACAGGAGAGACTGCTTCTACAGGGATGGAATACACTTAAATAGAAAGGGTGCAATAATATTTGCTGATGCCATCGAGGCAGTGTTAGGTTGGTCAGAAAAGTGCTAGCTTGGGGGGATTGTTAGTCTAAGCTAGCTAGGAGCTAGCTTACACTAACAGTAGCCGCTGGCAGAGGTGAAAGTGATTCTTGCACTGCTTCTATTGGAATGAGCAGCAGCCTGGAAAACAAGATGTAGGGTATTTCAGAGACAGCTGGGAGTCATTGCAGTACAAGTAAACACTTGGGTTGTGTTAGGTAGCTAAGAATAGGAACAGTTGCATGTATACTTGCGTATACACTAATGCTAGGAGTTTGGTAAATAAATTAGATGAATTTGAGGTGTTGGTCAAAACATCAAAGGCAGATATTGTTGGGATATTAGAGATGTGGTGTCACACAGATATAAGGAATGCAGAACTGGAATTTGGGGAGTACAATGTGTATAGTAAGGGAGGATGGGTTATGCTATTAGTTTAGAAATACATAAAATCCAAGGAAGTGCAGCCAGTTGACATCGCTGGACAGTGCAGTGTCGAGTCAGTTTGGTGTGACGTAAGCACTGGGAGATCAAAATTGAGAGTAGGAGTGTGTTATAGCCCTAATGACTCTGATGAGTATAATAAAAAAACTGTACAGGGAAAGAGTGGGCCAGCAAATCAGAGAGTCATAATGGGGGATTTTAATTTCCCAGATATTGACTGGAATTTGTGGGTTGGTCACTCGCACACTAGCAAGGCTTTTGTGGATTTATTGGATGATTGTTTTCTACATCAGAATGTTCGGGAGGCAACTAGACGGAGTAATACTCTTGACCTGATTATCAATAGTGATTCTTCATGCATTAAGAATCTGCAGATAAAGGAACCACTATGTAGTAGTGAGCACTGTGTGCTGAAGTGGGATTTACTCAAAGAGGTAACAACCATCAGGGATAAAGGGAAGGGTTTTTGCTTTTGTAAAGGCAACTATGGTGGTCTGAGACAGTATTTAAATTCTATATCATGGAACCAACTGATGATGTTACCAACAGCAAATTCAAAATGAGAAGCATTCAAAGAATTTATCTTGGAAGCTACTAGGCTTTACATACCAATTAAGAAATATTGTTTGAGGTTTAGGCCTAAATGGATGTCAGATGAACTAATGAGACATGTGGCAGAGAAGAAAAATGCATGGGATACATATAAATTAATGGGTGACATGTGACACGGAAGCTTACGATAGATATAAGCTGGTCTAACCAAGTCACAAAGGAGGTTAGGCAGGCAAAGGCAGATTATGAGAAATCTTTGGCAAAGGATGCAAAGAAAAACAGCAAAGAGTTCTTCACCTGTGTAAACTCTAGAAGGAAAGGGATGGATCAGATTGGTCCACTGTATATTGATGGTTCAAATGTTAATGATCCTGCTCAGGTGGCTAACAAACTAAATGAGTATTTTGCATCTACATTCACCCATGAGAAGTTATTCAAGGAGGGGAATGCCAGAGGTGAGTTAAACTCTGGCAGTGAGCTAGATGATTTTGTAATAACTGAGAGGAAAGTGGGGGAAAATTGTTGAAGATAAACATAAAAAGGCACTTCGGGTGGATGAAAGCTTTCTTAGACTCAGGGGAGGTACCCATGGACTGGAGATGTGCAAATATGACCCCAGTTCACAAAGGAGGATCAAAGGGTGATGCAAGTAATTATAGACCTGTTAGTTTAACTTCTGTTCCAGGGAAATTAATGGAAGCACTGCAGGATCATCTAGACAAGATGTCAGTTATAGCTCGGACACAGCATGGTTTTGTTAAGGGGAAGTCTTGTCTGACCAATTTGATTGGATACTATGATGTGGTCACAAAGGAATGGGATGCAGGGAATAACTTTGATATCATATATTTGGATCTTAGAAAGGCTTTTGATACTGTTGAACAAATTGGAGTCAAATTGCTGCTGTGGATAAAGGAATGGTTGAAGGGGAGAAGACAGAGAGTGGTAATCAATGGACATTGCTCTTCGTGGACTAATGTTATTAGTGGAGTCCCTCAGGGTTCAGTGTTGGGTCCATTGTTGTTTTCTGTATTTATAAATGATATTGATTATTATTATTAATATCCATATGATGCAAGGAAGCCTGAGGCTTATGCTGCAACAGGGGAAAAAAAAAGTTCCCGAGTAACCCTGAGAGAGAGAGAGAGAGAGTTAAAAGTAGAAGGGAATCACCAAGAAAGAGAAGAATGATGATATCCAGCTCAGGACGCTGGGTGTGCCAAGCCCATACTCACCAGATGTGAGCCCCCGGGGTTAATGATGGTATATCAGGCTTAATGTCCAAGTTTGCAGAAGATACAAAGGTTGGCAGGGTTGTTAAGGACACTAATGACAGTACACTGCTGCAACAGGATCTAGAAAAGTTGAGCAGATGGGCTGAGAGGTGGCAAATGAAGTTTAACATTGAAAATTGTAACGTACTACATATGGGATGCAGTAACCCCAGAGTAACGTATCAACTCTGTGGTACTACACTGACAGTGGTAGAGAATGAAAGGACCTAGTGGTAACTGTGCAGGCAGATATGAAGTTTTCTGAGCAGTGCAGATGGTCTGCAAGCTCAAGTCAAAAAGAGTTTTTCTGGAAGTCAGAAAAAGAGTAGCTCATGGTGTCTTGTCAATGATATACAGTCATACCTCGGTTAACGTTACCTCTGATAACGAAGCTTCGATATAACGAAGTCCGCAATTTCAAGCCCCATTTAACATAAAAAATATTCCAATTTAAGGCCAACGCCCAACAATCATTCGATTGGTGACTGACAGCGACTCATTACGTACTCCTGGGCTGTGGGTGTGTCTATTATAACAGTTTTGGGCATCATTTGTCTAATTAATCGTTGTTTACACTGTACAGGGTGTGTTTCAGTGTTGGTGCATTGCAATAATTGACGTAGGTTCTTTGATAGCATTACATAACGTAGATTTTGTAAATTTTAATAGAAATATTTTTTTTAGTTAAAATGTCAGAATCAAAGAAAAGCAATTTCTTTGGAAACTAAACTAAATATCGTACAACGTGTTGAAAGCAGTGAAAGAAAATCCGACGTGGCACATTCTTTAGGATTAGCGCAATCAACTTTAACAACCATACCAAGTCAATCAGAAAAAATAAAACACTCTGCTCTGACTGTTTTATTTTTTCAGACAGCGGCAAAATTAACTCACTTAAGGAGTCCAATTTTAGAAAAAATGGAGAAAATGTTAAGTTTGTGGATAAATGATACGTCACAACGTCATATGCCTTTAAGTCAAGTGGTAATTCAAGAAAAGGCATTATTTTTGTTTAATCACCTGAAATCTAAATAAACTGAAGAAATTACAGAAACTTTGGGGCTTCTCGTGGTTGGTTCGGGAAATTTAAAAAACGGGCCAGGATTCATAGTGTAAAATTAATAGGAGAAGCTGCAAATAAGTTTCCAGAAAAACTAAAGGAAATTAGTTGACTGTTTATTTAATAAAACTTTTCTTTGTTCGAAAAAAATCTTTTCATTTTCTTTACGTAGGAACGTATCCCTATTCTGGCCACAGTATTTTTACCTCTGAAAACGAAGTTTCGCTTAACGAAGTAATTTCGTGGAACGCATCCTATTCGTTAATTGAGGTATGCCTGTATAGGAATTTTTCTAGCAGGGATAAGGAGGTGATTATCCCCTTGTATAAGGCAATGGTCAGGCCACACCTTGAGTACTGTATACAGGTCTGGAAGCCTCATTTTAAGAAGGATGTAGAGCTGTTGGAACGAGTACAGAGAAGGGAAACAAGATTAGTGAATGGAGCAAAGTGTTGCTTCTATGAAGAAAGGCTTATGTTTTGCAGATTACAGTGTCTGGAAACTAGGCACCTGCAAGGTGATCTGATTGAGGTGTATAAAGCCTTGAATTGTTTGGTATGCTCAGCGCTGATGGGATTCTTCCTCTTGCTCAAAATAATCATCTGAGAGGCATAAATTCAAATTGAGGAAAGACAGTTGCAGGATAGACGTGCAGAAGTTTGCCTTTAACCGTTGGTAGTTGATTGGTGGAATAGACTTCCATCTTTTGTTGTGGAAGTTGATAGCCTAAATAAAATTAAGGCTGAGCTGGACAGGTATTTGGAATAGAAATAGGAAATTATTTATTTTTTTTTTTTTTTTTGCTGATGCTGCATAAGCTTGCTTTCTTGCATTGTATGCCTTTACTAGTGCTAATGCTATATTTCTGAGAATTTATTAACGTTACAAATATTTTTATTTAATACAAAGATAAATATAATATTTTAGCAGAATTCTTTTTTTAATTTGGGTTGCGGAGTCAAGGTGACCCACTCTACAATTTTGATAAGCAATTACTCAGCCACAGAGCAAAATGACTTCCAGCTTACCAAATACCTCAGCTTACATCTGCCATTAAGGTTTGGGGCATAGGGGCTTGAGAAAAATTGTTTTTAAATATATAATTTTTTTTTTCTCTGGAATATAAAAAAAGAGATATTTACAGCAAGATCAAAGAACAATTTTTAAAAATGAAATAATGGAGCATTCCTGAGCATGCAACCTCAATTTTGTTGTTGAAGTTCTTGTGCTAATCAAAAATTTCACCTTTGTTTGATACAGAAGACACATCGCAGTAACATTATTTTCACTTTTCAAAAAGAAATAACTTTTCATATCCAACCCCTGGTAATAACTTATTTATTTATTTTTTTTTATGTGAACCCCAAACATGAGAGGTATTAGAACCTATAGTACTTAGTACCGTGCTTGGGTTGGAGGTTGAGAAGACGAAAGAAGATATTTGTTGACATTGGACTTGAACTTCTGTAGATTGTAATTTTCAGGAAATGCGTATGAAGGAAGGTTGTTCCAGAAAACGGCAGATGAATGAATAAATGAAGAAGTTGAAAAGTTGGTTCTGTGGGTTTAAAGTTGGACAGTAAATGGATGTTGGCTGGTGGCGGCACGTGTTCGGACTGTTTTGAAAGAGAGAGGGGGAATCATAGAAGCCAAATCAAAAGATCAGTGCCCATGGAAGTATCTGTAGAAGAGGCATGCAGCAGAAACAGTACGTCTATGAGAAAGCGAGTGGAGAGACTCTGTTAGAGATGAATCATTAATTAACCTAACTGCCCTCTTCTAAATGGAATCAAGAAGCCTGAGAGAGGTTTTGGGGGCACCACCCCAGATGTGGAAACAATATTCCATGGCTGGGCAGATTTGCGATTTATACAGAGCGAGCAGCTGTTTGGAAGAAAAGTAACGCCGAGAGCGAAAGAGAAAACCAAGTTTTTTAGATGCAGAGGAAGCAATATTTGTAATGTGCTTGTGCCAAGAGAGATTAGAAGTCAGGATAGTCCCCAAAAGAGATATATCATTTTGCCTAGAAATCGGAGTGTGACTAAAGATAAGCATAGGAGCAGAAGAATCCTTTTTGCGAGATATAAGACAAGACTGAGTTTTAGAAGGGTTGAAATCAACTAAGTTGTCTTTGCCCCACTGGAGAATTACCTGAAGATCTGCATTTAAGGAATTGTTAGCAGATTTTCGAGAAGTTGAAGCTGATTGAGCAGGACAAGGTTTATCAAAATGGAAAGTGGAATGCAATGTGCTATCATCGGCAAAACTATGGATAGGATTTCCAGTCAATGGAAGAAGGTCATTAATATACAAGAGGAAAAGAGTGGGGGGGAAAGAACTGAACCTTCGGGGACACCGGCATTAGTGGAGAAGTTAGAAGACAGAGCCATCTACCATCACCCTCAGTGAGTGATCAGAGAGAAAACTGGATAACCAATTACTAAAAACAGTTGGCAAACCATAAGATGGAAGCTTGTTTAGAAAACCTTTATGCCAAACACGATGAAAAGCCTTTGAGATGTCAAGAGCAACTACTTGTGTTTCACCGAACCTTTCCATTGAATTAGTCCATAAATGGGTAACATAAGCCAGATTGTTTGTTTGTTTGTTTGTTATTTAGGAGCATTAGCAACTAAGGCCATATTGCTCCGGGATATGCGGTGGTCATTCCCTGACCTTTCCGCATCCTCCGTATTTGGTGGTGACGGGCTCGAACCCCGGTCTAATCAAGAAGCATGTGCTACGCACTGCTGCTCCTTCCCACCTGGCTACGGAGGCGCCACATAAGCCAGAATATCACCAGTGGATCGACACTGACGGAATCCATACTGGCGTTCGTTGATCAGACGGAAGGTTTCTAGGTAGTTTAAGAGTTGGTGGTTAATTGATTTTTTCATTACTTTAGAAGTAGTAGAAGTAATTGCAATGGGATGATAATTGGATGGGAGAGATTTGTCACCCTTTTTAGGGACTGGCTGGATATGAAAAAATTTCCAAGCAGAAGGAAAAACACCTTTGGAATAAGAAAGTGAAAAAAGGCGGCAAAGAATAGGGGTAAGTTCAGTAGCACAGGTTTTGAGAACAAGTGGAGAAATACCATCGGGACCTGGAGCTTTCATAGCATCAAGATTCACAAAATCCTTTTGACGGAAGACCACAGGAGGCATTGAATGGAGCGTGTTGGGAATGGTGGGAGGTGTTTTACCAAGATCATTAATACATGAGCTGAAAGGAAAATGGAATGCTAGCAGGTCAGCTTTATCCTTGGCTGAAGTGACAACAGAACCATCTGGTTTGGACAGTGGTGGGAGTAGAGATGGGCAAAAGTTGCAGCCAATAGCTTTGGCAAGAGACCAGAATACTCGGCTACCATTAGGGCAAGAAGCAAGTTTTCTACTCTTAGCTTGTTCAAACTCTAGTTTTGACTGATTAATAACTGCTTTTCAATTGTTGCGAGCTTTGGTGTAGGCAGAAAATGAAACTGAAAAATTAGTAACAAGGCAATTACGATATGCAACATTCTTCACTTGAACAGCCTTAGCACATTTATTGGAAAACCAAGGTTTAGATAAAGGACAAGATTTTAAAGTGGAGTGTGGGATAAAGTATTCCATTCCTGCAAGAATAAATTCACTGACACGATCTGAGCAAACTTTGACATCAGAAGTTTTGAAACAGTAATCAGACCAAGGAAAAGAAGTCTCTCAGGTCATCCCATTTTGCATTCTTGTTATGCCAAACAACAAGAAGTTGGGAATAGCCATGAGATAAAGGTTCCATTGGAGAAGAGACAATCACCAAGTTGTGATCTGAAGTGCATAAAGGACCTCTCACTTCAACCGTGTACTTAGAAGGGTTGTTTGTGAGAAAAAGATCAAGCGTATTGGCTGTATGATTAGGATTGTCTGGTATTCTTGTAGGTAAATGAACAATCTGTGCAAGGTCATTAGTAATTGCAAAAACCTCAGCATCTCGACCTGCAGGGTCGGTTTGACTAGAAAACGGAAGCCAGCTGGAGTTGTGAACATTAAAATCACCAAGGAAAATTACCTCATTGTTAGGAAAGTTGGACTGGAGAAAGTCAAGTTGCAAAGAGAGGAAGTCAAAGAGCTCCAAGTGATTAGTGGAGTTGGGAGAACTGTAGAGAGACAACAGATGAATTTGACACAATGAGGTAGAGAGATTTTAAGCCAGAGAAGATCAAAAAGAGGAGATTCCAAATTGTCAAGTCTCTGACAGGGAATATCATAACGGACATATGCACAAGTACCATCTTTGAGGCGAAAGGAATCGTACAGCAAATAATTTGGGCATCTGAGATGAGCAGTAGTTGAATCAACCAATAACTGAGATTCTGTCAGAAAAAGTACGTAGGGTTTGGCAGACTGAAAGTGGAAATGGACATCATTGAGATTACAATTGAGACCACGTATATTTGGGAAATGAATTAGGAAGTGCTTGGGAGGTTTAGATCTTTTTGCAGATAAGCTTGCTGTATTAGTTTGACAATTCATGGTGTATTCAATAGTAAGAAAAAGTGGGTGGGATATGCTGTATGAGGTAATCAAATTTTCGGGTATGGCGTACACATGGTAAGAATATACCCATATCCTTGACATAATGTGGCCTTGACAATGGCGTACACACTACTCGGACTCCCTCCAGTCACTATCTGGCAGAGTAGAGGTAGCAAGATTATATCCGGAAGCCTCCTGGAGAGTTACCAATAGGTTCGGTCCGGTGTACTAACTAGTGGCCGGTCTGCGAACACCATTTTAGAGCTGTACCCTGAAAATGTAAGGAATATTGGATCTCGCCACGACGTTCATCATAACCTCAAAAGTCATCAATCATACTGCATGATTGAAGAGATAGGGAAGAGTTGACGGAACTTAGCTCTAGAGACTAAACATGGGTTCCACTACTTCAAGCCTCCAATAAGCAAAGTGGTGGTATAGCACCGGTTGATGAGAGTCATCTACCACCTAGTACTGCCTGGTAACATAGAGGGGCGAAGTTCCTCCATGTGGTGTGGGTGCCACACCTCGACCCCTGCTTACATTGGTTCACACCTTGGTGGTCACCCACCATGTGCTTGTGCATGGAGGTTATACCCAGGATTACTGGTTATTTGATTACATAACTCGTTTAACCAGCAACTCAAAAAAAAAAAAAAAGAAGAAAGAAAAACCCATATAAATAACAATGAGCTGAGTCGAGTACGTAGCTATAGTTTATTCCCTGAAAGGAGATACAGTAGACTTTTAGAATAACAGCACCTTCGGGAATTGAAAATGCCATTATTTTGATTTTCAATATTTGATTTTAATGCAGAAATATTGAGGCTAAATAGAGAGATTAAGAATGCAATTTTATTAACTGCACATAAAAAAACATAAACGTGTTGAGAATCCAATGTTATATTCTACCATTAATAAACTCCTGTTTACTTCCATTCTATTTTCTATTATTATATCAAGTTTTGTCACTAAACTCTAATATTTTTAATTATTCTTCTTTTCTTCTCTGTATAAGGTTTATTAACTTCAGGAGCCATAGTGAGGGATTTTTAATTTAAAATAAATGTAAAACAGCGCTATTATCTGTGGTGTCAGTACAGAATTCACTTTCAAAATGGAGAATTTTAACAAAAATGTAATCACTTGACTTGCTGTTTTCTTTTTTTCGGCACTGCAAGACATCTGCACTGTATGTAAAGATCTGATTTCAATGTGCTGTTATTTAGACGGTCTAGTGTAGGGTTCGAGCCCGTCACCACTAAATACGGAGGATGCGGAAAGGTCAGGGAATGACCACCGCACATCCCGGAGCAATATGGCCTTAGTTGCTAATGCTCCTGAAAACCAAATAACAAACAAACATCTAGTGTAGTAACTGTAAATAAACATACCAAATGATTAACATATGTTCACTTATTGGAGTCCAAATAGACTGTAGGTCTCATGAGACAAGGGTTGGTTAACAGAAGATACATTTACAGTATCCACTGTAGTCCAAAAAATGTCATCATTAGAAATATATGCTGTATTTGTCATAATTTCTGGAAGCTAGAGAAGAAAACAAAAGTTTTAGACGAGTGACTGTTTAAAGCAACATCATGAAATTGCCCTGTTTGATGGGTGTAAATTTATTTTCAGAAATACTGTAGTGACATTTATAAAAGTATATTACAGCAGAAGAAGGTTTCACCTAAAATTTAATACTCTCATATTATTTTTTGAGGACAAATGGAAAACATTGGCGTTTACTTTTCCTTTTGATCAACTATTCCTGTGAATGTTACTTTATAATATTAAACCGTTTTCTTGCCTGTGAGAGTGGTGTCTCCTTGTTCCATATAGTCAAGTTGACACTTTGGCACCTTTTAATAGAAAGAGCAGTATTTTTTCATTTTAACATGGTGGATGCACATGTATTCAAATTTAAAAAAAAATAAAAAAAAAAAAAAAAAAACCCTAAGAAGTTAAGATTAACTGTACAGTAGTAAAGCTTAAAGGAATACAGAAATAAAAATGAACTAGGAGACACAAAGCAAAGGTGGAGATGAGGTTTCTGAGAAATTCAAGGATCATGTCTACAGGAACATTACAGAATGTAACAAACAATGTTTGTTTGTTATTTGGTTTTTAGGAGCATTATCAACTAAGGCCATATTGCTCCGGGAATATGCAGTGGTCATTCCCTGACCTTTCTGCATCCTCCGTATTTGGTGGTGATGGGCTCGAACCCCAGACTAATCAAGAAGCATGTGCTACGCACTGCTGCTTCTTCCCACCTGGGTACGGAGGCGCCACAACACTTGTAATGAATTCTGAATATTTCTTTTTGTTATACAGCTTACACCAACTTAGACTTCTGTGGGACTTTGGTTAATCTGACCCTAGATAATAAAGTCTCCTGTATAAGATATTGATTATGCTACTGAAAAATTAAATTTGAATATAAAAGGGAAGGTGATATTTCAAAATAAATAAATAATTTTTTTCCAAGCTTATAACATATGGTTAGTTTCCTTAACATAACATAAGCTGGCTTTTGTTCACAGCTATAAAATCTCTTAACTTCAAGTCAGGTAAGTTGTTTACCTTTCATTAAGAAATAATAGATACCTTTGCTGGTAATATAGAAAGAAAGAAATTTTATTCTTCTTTGAAAATGTGATTGTTCTGTAACATAATGACATTTATCAGAGACATATAAGATATCTCTATTAAGATATTCATCGCTTTAAATTAGGCAGAGAGAAAAAATACAAGTTTAAAGAACACATGCAAGAAGAAAATTGATGATGAAGATGACAAGCCCTTATCACTGAGGTATTATAACTTTCACTTTTATTGCCTGTGGAAAATTTTTGTTTTAAAAATATTTCTGAAGAATTTTAAAATTCTAGAAATGATGTGAGAATATTTTCTGTATTTCCAATTAAGTTCCAGCATTGATTCCAATAGCTTTTAAGTAATCTTTACTTTCAAAGAATTAAGAGATTTATTAATTTGAAAACATTGACCTTTTAGCTTAACATTTTAAATTTAACCTCTCCACTTAAGTGAACCAGTTCATTATTTGGTATTTCTTTTTCTAAAAGAATAAAAGTATAACAGCCAATAATTTGTGACATAAATTGATAAATTCCCAAACTTGGAAATTAATAAGTATTTTCTTTTAAACATTATTTGTGGTGTTTTTCAAATTTTCAGTTTTTTGTCTCCACTAAGAGAGTGCTATGTAGTGGTGGCTAATTACTTGTCTGATAACCTCTTTCTTTAGTTCTTATTTTTTGCAATAAGGTATGTCATAGTATAGAATCAGATTAATTATTAATGAAATGTTGTCTTGCAGGTATTTTAATTCACCAAGACATTCATCTAATCAGATCCAGCTTCAGAAAATGAATTCTTTATATATTATTTTCTTGATGATAAGATGCACTCAAGTTTTAGAAGGCATTTGGGGGAGGAGTGAATTTTATTATGTATACTGGAAACAAATTCACAGGTGCTTATACAAAATGTCAGTTCCGAAACACGTCCTTGCTTATTTTAGAATGCTGGAAGGAAGTGTCACGTTTCCTTAGTTCCACAATTCCTTAGGAATTAGTGTCACATTTATGAATACTGATGTTATGATGTGAACTTTCACTTTCTTCAAAGAGTGCATCATCTTCATTGTCATCGAGGGTATTGCAGATCCAGATTTCTTAAAAGATTTGGCAACTGTCTCATGTTTCAGTAAATCCTATGAATTTTTCACCATTTGGACCCTTATGAAATTCTTAGCTTTATTTGTTCTGTTGGTGTCAAATTGTAATTTGATGTGAACAGGACTGTATCCATTTGATTCGTTACTAACATCGAGTGCTTTAAATGGTTTATTAATTAAGATGTCCAATGGCTGCATTTAGCTAAGGCCTCCTGGAATCGCAGTTAAATCTTTAATTTGGCAACCATCATTTTTGTCATTTCCATTACATGTATCCTGATCACAAAAAGAGCTAGACTTTTCAGAAATCTACCTTAAGAAACTATACTTTCTGTAGCCACAGTTAGAGGTAAGTAAATATCATTATTTATGCCTCACATACCTTTGAACCAAATGAGATAGGGGGATTTTGGGCAGCATTTTCTAATAAAAAAATAGTACACCTCTTATGATCTCAAATATGGTAATTTCCGTTCTGTGTTACAGAGCAACTTTAATATAATGCAAGTGTTGGGACAACTATAATATCCATGTTATTAGCTAATTGCAATATAGCTGGAAAAAAATTTTACATAATTTTTTTATATGAATGCTCAATGACTAAAAGACATGAACTACTAATTCTTACCGGAGTGAGTTTGCTAAATGTGCGTAAGCCCTGGTGTAAGTTTTTAGCAAGCTGTTTGGAGTATGGTTCTTCACAGATTTTGAAAATTTGTAAAAATGAAAATTTTGTACAAATGCTTTTAAATATTAATTTTCTCTTATTTTAACCTGATTGTTCAAAATTAATTAGAGTGAAATTATTCTCAAAAATAAAATCAGAATTTAAAAAATTAATAAATCAAAAATCACTAAGTAATACATTAGCATTAGTAGAGGCATTTGATGCAAGAAAGCAAGCTTATGCAGCATCAGCCAAAAAAAAAAAAAAAAAATAAACCACTTCCACTTCACCCCTCTGTTCGTTCAAAATACCTGTCCAGCTGAGCCTTAAACTTATTTAGGCTATCCACCTCCACCACAAGGGATGGAAGTCTGTTCCACCAACCAACCACCCGCTGGCTAAAGGCAAATTTCCGCACGTCTATCCTACATCTGTCTTTCCTCAATTTGAATTTATGCCCTCTCAGGTGATTTTTCTGAGCTAGAGGAAGAATCCCATCAGCATTGAGCATGCTTAAACCATTCAAGGCTTTATACACCTCTATCAGATCACCTCGCTGGTGCCTAGTCTCCAGACACTGTAATTTGCAAAACTTAAGCCTTTCTTCGTAAGAGCACCCCTTTGTTCCATTCACTAATCTTGTTGCCCTTCTCTGTACTCGTTCCAGCAGCTCTACATCCTTCTTGAAATGAGGATGTAGAGCTGCAGATTTTGCAGCTCTACATCCAGATAATCAAATCAAGAGTAATACTCCCTCTAGTTGCCTCCCGAACATGCTGATGTAGAAAACAATCATCCAATAAATCCACAAAAGCCCTGCTAGTGTGTCAGTAACCAGCCCCCAAAATCCAGTCAATATCTGGGAAATTAAAATCTCCCATTATAAGACACTCTGATTTACTGGCCCACTCTATTTCCCTGTACAGTTCCTTATTATACTCATCAGAGTCATTAGGCCTATAGCACACTCCTACTCTCAATTTTGATCTCCCAATGTTTATGTCACACCAAACTGACTCCACACTGCACTGTCCAGCGATGTCGACTGGCTTCACTTCCTTGGTTTTTATGTGTTTCTTAACTAATAGCATAACACCTCCCCCCTTCCTATCCTGTCTGTCCTTTCTGTAGACGTTGTACTCCCCAAATTGCAGTTCCGCATCCCTTATATCTGTGTGACACCACGTCTCTGATATCCCAACAATATCTGCCTTCGATGTTTTGAGCAATACCTCAAATTCATCAAATTTATTTACTAAACTCCTAGCATTGGTGTACACGCAAGTATACCTGCACCTGTTTCTATTCTTAGCTACCCTAACACAACCCATGTGTTTACTTGTACCGCAATGGCTCCCAGCAGTCTCTGAAATACCATGCATCTTGTTTTTCAGGCTTCTGCTCATTCTAATAGAAGCAGTGCAAGAATCTCTTTCACCTCTGCCAGTGGCTACTGTCAATCTATTGGTCTTTGTCTCCC
This sequence comes from Mastigoproctus giganteus, assembly GCF_048544385.1. Taxonomy (NCBI): domain Eukaryota; kingdom Metazoa; phylum Arthropoda; class Arachnida; order Uropygi; family Thelyphonidae; genus Mastigoproctus; species Mastigoproctus giganteus. The sequence continues at coordinate 33,527,319 of NC_143581.1, forward strand.
CCCAAGCTAGCAGTTTTCCGACCCACCTAACACTGCCTAGATAGCATCAGCAAATATTCTTGCACCCTTTCTATTTAAGTGTATCCCATCCCTGTAGAAGCAATCTCTCCTGTTAACAAGTACAGTCCAGGCTGAAAAAAATTTTACCCCTTGAGCCTTGCACAATCTTTCCAGGGCCGAATTGATCGACAAGGCTCTCATCATATACTCCCTCCTATTGTGTCTGGGCAGAATTGCAGACACTTTCAAATTCAACCCTAATTCTCGGCTTTTGTTCAACAGTGACCTGTACTTGTTAAGTAATTCTGCCGGTCTCCTACTCTTAATATTATTAGTGCCAACGTGTACAACTATATCACCTTTTGTGCCCTTAAAAGATGATATTCGCTCTACAACGTCATCAACCTTTGCCCCCGGCAGACATACCCTGGTCCTGTTCCACCTATCTTTTTTCCAAAGCATGTTCCCCGTTTCCCTGACAATAGAGTCACCAACAACTACTAGTTCCTTCGGGACCAGCGCATTCTGCCTTGGGGGTTGTCTGTGTGTCACGCGATGCCCAAGTGCAAGCTCTGGCGTTGATGTGGGCAGCTGAGAGCTTGATGGGCCCCTCAATTTAGTTTATTTGAGGGCATCCACCCTGTCCTTCAAGCTCTCATATAGGCCCATAAGAACGCCGAGTTGTTGCCTGACATCGATACACTCCTTGCATCGCGCACACACAAAGACATCCTCCTTGGCAGTATCATGTCCCGTACCCGATTGCTCTGCAAACATCAAGCAAACAGTGCATTTTATAAGGCTGTGAGTCAGAGGACAACTGCCCCCCTCAGTTCTGCTCTGAGCCACAGCACTTCCATTAGCTTGAGCCTTTTGCTTTGCTGCTCTGGTCTGAGTCATGATTCTATTAATTTATTAATTAATTATGTTATTAATTATATTACGTTTGTAATCTAAGTCGTTATATGTATTTATTTAAACGTACAATTTAACTGCTAACGAAGTTCAACTAACGCTATCTAGTACGGTATATAACTTACGGTATATCTAGTACGGTATCACAATGGCGGGAAAGTTACTAACGGTAGCGGTTGTTACGAACACGTGGAAACCCTTACCGATACTTTTACAAGGCCGAGTAAAGAATAAATACACCAAATTAATCAAAAAATCACAAAATAATGTTATACTACTAAATTTAAATCAAAAGTTTTAGAAAAACAATAATTTCAAATCAATAAATAAGAAAAATCCACTTAGCGGCTTGGAACACGACCGTCACTAGTAGCCTCGTCAGCAGACTCGACATGCTTAACTTCATCTAAGTTTGAGCTTAAATTGTTAGATTTATTGGTTATTGAGTGATTTCTATTACACTTAGTGTGTGATGAGTAAATGAATTAGTCTGTATTCAACAACTCTGACAATGTTATTGTAATGATGATGATTTTTCAAACTCAATTTTGGAGTTTGTTTTCAAGTCTAGAAAAGATGAATTAAATTAATAAATGTAGGAATATTGAGTGTTATGTTTATCTAACTTAAGATGCTTATACTAAAAGTAAAATTTTATTATAATGTCACATTATTATTAATTTTGACTTAGTGATCGAGGATATTCTGTATACAGTGGATTCCAGTTATTTGGGCCACCGGTTAATCGGGGCAGCCGTTATTTGGGGCAAATCTTAAAAAACAGAAACCAATCGAGAAAATAGCCAGGGTTTACTTCGCTTAATTGGGACAGCATGCTGTTTAATCGAGGCAGGAGACCGCAGCACTGGAGATTACCTTATGATTGTCTCCGACGGTACCACGTGGTTCGGTTGAAATTCTGGAGGTCACAACCATAAAACAATCAAAACAATTAGCAGTCACCTGTTTATTGGGCTTTTCTGTTAGTGAAATCTATCATAAATGGACAGTAAACTCGATCTTACTGAATTTGCGATAATACCGACAGCTGGAATTCTGTGGGTTATTATGGTGAAATGTGTTTACACTTACATGAAATCTTCAATCATAAAAAAATTAATTTTCAGATCTTCTCTTCGTTCCTATTTTTAAAGCTTTGTAACTCGTTACTCCGTTCTCACTTGCGCGTATCGTGTTACTTGCAGTTTGTGTGTGCCGTGTTTTTTGTTATTGATTGCTTATCTTTTTACTGTTTTAAATTTTAACCTCCACCCACAAATGTCAGTGAACAGAAATGTCAACTAGTTTGTATGTACATATTACAGTACATATTAATTATTCTGATTATCACGTATATTCTTCCGATTTTCACATATCATTTTTAATTTTTTAATTGGTAAGGTAATAAAGGGTAAATTTGTGTTTAATATATCTTTGCTTTTATAGCCTGTGGATAATATTCCTCCTATTTTCACTAATTATAATTGCTGTTTAATTCTAATTAAACAGCAATTCTAAATTCCAGCAATTCGCCGGAATATAAATTTAAAAAATAATAAGTTTAAGTAACTTTAACCCAAATGACATGGCACCCCTGGAATTCAATTCACAAACGTGATCATAATGAGAAGCGCTTACTGCACATCATATAGTGAACAGTACTTTACTGTGGTGAGTTCTTCGTAACGTGATTTGATTGTACAGTGAACCAATTGTAAAGGGGGGGGGGTACGTTGTATTTTTAACTATTTACGTGAAACTTCAGATAATTGTGGCAGCCGCTTAATCGGACCAAAATGCACTAGTCCCAATGTGTCCCAAATAACCGGAATGGACTGTATATATATATACACCTTTTGCACGACAGTTACATTTCACATAACATAACCCCTGGCTTGTAGCTGCGAAGAGTGTTGTGTATAGTTTATGCCTTGTGTATGCAATAAACAGTTCTTTTATTTAACAAAAATTCATTTTAAAAAATTTTAAATAACTTGTTGCTACCTTCTTTTTTGATACAACGTTATCTCCTCCATCTATTTATATATCACTTGATTCAGTTTTACCAACTTCTGGATCTGAATATTAGTGAATTTAAGTATAAGTCCAAATTGGACTATAATGGCTGACAAGAGTGATCACTTCCTCTTTTGACTTTAAAATATATTTTTCAGTTGCATCTATCATAAATGGTGTCTACAGTCATTGGTAAAGCAGATAGATGGCAGCACTTACTGGAAAATTTGAAGACAAATTGTACTTAAGCACATTTTATGAAATGTGCTGTATACAACCTTGAAAATTATGTATGTACTCAGGGCTCCCCTGTGGAAAACTAAGTATAATGTTATCTGTACTTTGAGAATTGTTAAGCAAGCAATTTTTATCATAAGTAAATTGTCATTCTTTATACTGTATGTAAAAATATTGAATACATTGTTATATATTCTAATTATACAAGCAACTAAATAGGATGTAACAAATAAGGTATCATAAGACAATTAAGTTCAAAGCTTTTGCCTTCAACTTAAACTAAACTAAACAAAAAGCTAAACTACTAAAGCTATAAAAAGTCATTGTACATGTTGGGTATAGCCATATAGCCACTTCTCTACATTGCTATAAACAAACAAGTTTTCTTCTTAGTACATTGATCTCATATTGTGGCAGCACTTTGCTACACACGATTTTTGGTTATTGCAATGCTCCATTGTAAAGTATATTGCTTTTTTTATTGGATCAGTGTTATTTTAAGTTAGAGTAGCGCAAAGGTAAATTTACCAGATAATATAAATGCACAAAGATTAAAGTCATGCCACCTCCTTTTACCTACAATAGCAAGAAAATGGATTACAAACTGAGCTAAATCTTTTTTAAAATCTGATTCCTGCATACAATTGTAGCATACCCCTCTAGAAATTAAAAAGAACATTGATTTAAGGATGTGTAGGAATAATTAAATGACTCAAAACAATATACCAACTTTAATAAAAGTAAAGCAACAATCAACAGGGTGAATAAATATATATATACACACAGTGCTTTATTTACAAGTCTTCTAATATGTTGAAATACTGTTCAACATATTAGAAGACTATTAATGCACTATAAACTATACAAAGGAAGCTTCCCCTAACTGTAAATTTTCTGAAAAACCTTTGTCATACACAGAACTGGATATATGCACACAAAGTTAATTGTGATGAGTAGAATGATAGAATATTTGGATGGATACTAAAAGTATAAATGGTAAATGAATAATTTTCAGAGACAATACAAAGAAAATAGGTGAGGAGGAAATGGGATATACATGGGGTAAGATCTAAGAAGCCATGGGTGACAGAGAATATAAGGGAATTTAAAAAATACTGATAGGTGAAAAGAGATTAACAAGAGGCTTAGACAAGTAATGGATAAAGTAGATGATTGGTGGGATGGGTTTGCAGGAAATCAGGAAGATTGTTTTAATGAATGAAAGAGTATAAGGAATATCAGCTTGGAGAAAAAGAAAAGATGTCAGGGTGTATAGATGGAAGGAAGTTGAAGGTACTAAGAAAACCAGAGGAAATAAGGGAGGATGGTGAATTTATAAGGGTTATATGGGTCCAATGAGCATCAGGAAGATGATTTTGATAATGTAGGAATAATAAATCAAGAAAGCTTGGGCAATCATAATGGAGTAAGAGGTAAAGGAAATAAAGGACATAATGAAATAGTATTGATGGAATAAAATTGGAGTTTATAAGGTTATTAGGAGAAGTGAGCTTAAGAGAATTAACAGAATTACACTGGCGTTCAAAGAAAGTGCATCACCTCTTAAAATTGTAATTGTCATCCGAATAACGTAACTATATGGCAATATTTCCTACAGATTGCATCAGATAAGATTGACACGCATAGGTGATGATGTATTATTGCATCAGCTGTTACTTTCAGCTATATAAGCACGCTGTGCAAGGGTTGCAGTCATTCCTTGCTAGTGTCAGGATGGTGAGTTATGTGCAGTTGATGCCACGAAGAAAGAGTGCTATTGTTGCTTTACACGAGGAAGGATGTTCTTCCCATTATATTGCTTATAGTGTCTTGTAATCAGTCGACAGTGAGTAGATTTATTTTCAAACTTAAGAATACTGATTCTGCTGATAGGAAAAAAGGAACCAGACACAAATGAGTTTCTAAGCCAAAACAGGGCCGTGTTTTGAAGCGCTTATGCCTTAAAAACTGTAAAACTTCTTCGGCTGAGCTGAAAAGAGAATGGGAAGAACATACAGGAGTTGTAGCAAGTGCAGTAACAGTCTGAAGACACCTCTTCAAAAATTGACTTGTAGCCTGTCTAAGAAGCCCCTCCTCACACAAAAAAAAAAAAGAAAAAGGCCCAGTTAATTTGGTGTAAGTTGCATGTCAAATGAACCCCTGAGCAGTGGAAGTCAATTGTTTTCTTGGATGAGAAGAAATTCAACCTGCATAGCTCTGATGGGAGACAAATGATTTGCTGTAGACGTGATGAAGAATACCATCCAGACTGTATGGTGTCTACAGTGAAATTCCCTACCAGCCAAATGATATGGGGGTGCATTTTGTATTGCGGAGTAGGTCACCTGCAGCTTATAAAAGGTTCCGTGAATGCCAGTGGATGTCTGGCTATATTGCTGCCAATGCTATCCAATGACAAGGAGCAGAGTTGTCCTGAAAGATATAGTTTCAACCTACCATGTAGTTTCAACCTACATCTTTCAGGATGGCTCTGCTCCTTGTCATTGGGCGAAAAGTGTAAGTAGGCACTTTTGTAGTTACTTTAGCTTCATTTCTGCATTAGAGGTTCGACAGTAATGTGTTTACATTTGTTGCAGGTGAAAAAATGGTTGGAAGAACGGTCCATTACAACTCTTAGCTGGCCAGAAAACAGCCCGGAACTGAATCCTACAGAGAACTGTTGGCATCATATGGAATCTGCAGTTGCCAGAAAAAACCAAAGACCCTTTGAACTTCAGGAAGCCATAATTCGTGTTTGGAACTACGAACTATCAGTTGATTTTGTTCAGAAATTGGTCTTGTCACTGCCTCTACGGCAGTGGTTTTCTACCTTCTTTTAATAACGGCATCCCTAAGTAATTTATTTTATTTTGCGGTACGCCTACTCAATTTTCTGCCAGTTAGATCCACTTCTCTTTCTGTATATGTCTAATATTAAAAAAAAAAAAAAAAAAATGTTAGATGCCAGTTACTACAATAATATAACTATAAACAAAATTACAATTAATAATACAAATTATATATATATATATAATAATTTTATTTTTATATAGAGGTACTAAGTAAACATCAATTACAGATCACTACAAAATTAAAAAGATACCGTACATCTTTTTATAATGAAATAAATATATAAATTTAAAAAATAATAAGTTTAAGTAACTTTAACCCAAATGACGTGGCACCCCTGGAATGTTGTTGCAGCACCTTAGGGTGCCGCAGCACCCTGGTTGAAAACCACTGCTCTTCGGTGTGTCATCAGGGCCAGAGGCGGTTCAACTAAATATTAGTTTGCACCTAAGTATAATGCTATCTGTACTAGAGAATTGTTAAGCAAGCTTTTATCATAAGTAAATTGTCATTTTTTATACTGTGTGTAACAATATTAAATACATTGTTATATACCCTAATTATACAAGCAACTAAATAGGATGTAACAAATAAGGTATCATAAGACAATTAAGTTCAAGGCTATTGCCTTCAACTTAAACTAAACTAAACAAAAAACTAAACTACTAAAGCTATAAAAAGTCATTGTACATGTTGGGTATAGCCATATAGCCACTTCTCTACATTGCTATAAACAAACAAGTTTGCTTCTTAGTACATTGATCTCATATTGTGGCAGCACTTTGCCACACTAGTGAACTTTTCATTTTGTTTTCCATTTAAAATGATAAACTGAAGCAAATTGAGGGCTTCTGATAACATTTCAGCCATAATTGTCGTGTTTACCAAAACTGTTGTATGAAGGTTGCAAATGCTCATTTTGGAATATTTTGAGAGCACCTGTCAAATATTACTTAGCTTTGCCTTAACTATAAATGTTTTGTTTATATTTCTATTTGTGATGCCAGTCATTAATGTAACATACCATCGAGAAAAAGGGTTAAAAATGTGAAATTCCTAGGTGATGCCCTTTCTTTGAACACCAGTGTATGTACGTTGCTGTAGGATCGATGGATTGGCCAGAAGGTTTTGAGACTTCTTGCTTCAAGAATATCAAATAAAAGGATGAAGGAAATTGTGGGAAAACAGTTTGGTTTTAGGACGTGGGGAACAGGGCGACACTGAAAGTGTAGAGATAGGAAGAGGTGTGAGGTGGGTGTTGTCTTTATTCAACTTTAATATACAGGTGACCCCCGCTTAACGCTGATAATTCGTTCCGTAAAAACAGAGCACTAAGTGAATCCGCGCTAAGCGAGCGCCGCATTCCCGTAAGGTAACATATGTATTTGTGAGTTGCGGTCGGTGTCATAGGATATTTCCTAATCAATAATAAACGGGAGTGAAAAGATGCACAAATATTGGTCAAAATATTTAAAATTCAAATATTTGTACATATAAAATATTCTGCATTACATACGTATATAATTATGTGGTAACTACTTGCATATCAAAATTAAACTTAAAATTCCAATTAAAATCATGAATTTAATTGATCAAAATTGATTTAATTTAATTGATGAATTTAATCAAGAAAAATGTGTCGATTTTGGGTTGAACTTTGGCCCTCTTCCAAATAAACTAAAAGGGGTTATTAATTTTAAATCCTCCGCAGCGTTACCAACCAATAATAAAGTCAACCGATCCTTCTCCGCTTTGAAACCTGGCATGTTTTTTTCTTCTTTCAATACGAAATTTCTTTTAGGCATTCGTTTCCACAAAAGTCCTGTTTTATCTATGTTAAAAACTTGTAGTAGTAGTAGTAGTAGTAGTGGCACATGATGCTTGTTTGTTATCTGGTTTTTAGGAGCATTAGCAACTAAGGCCATATTGCTCCGGGATATGCGGTGGTCATTCACTGACCTTTCCGCATCCTGCGTATTTGGTGGTGACGGGCTCGAACCCCGGTCAATCAAGAAGCGTGTGCTACGCACTGCTGCTGCTCCTTCCCACCTGGCTACGGAGGCGCCTGGCACATGATGCAAGAAAGCAAGTGTAGGAGCTTATGCAGCATCAGCCAAAAAAAAAAAAAAAAAATCATCACACCATTCCCTCCAAATGCCTGTCCAGTTCCTCCTTAAATTTATTTAACCTATCAACTTCCAAAACGACAGATGGAAGTTTGTTCCAGCAATTAACCACCCGCTGGCTAAAGGCAAATTTCCGCACATCTATTCTACATCTGTCCTGTCTTAATTTGAACTTATGTCCCCGTAGGTTCGTAATCTGAACAAGTGGAAGGATCCCATCAGAATTCAGCGTGCTCAACCCATTCAAGGCCTTATAGACCTCAATCAGATCACCGCGCAGGTGCCTAGTCTCCAGCCACTGCAATTTGCAGAACTTAAGCCTCTCTTGGTAAGAGAATCCCTTCATTCCCCTCACCAATCGTGTTGCTCTTCTCTGTACACGCTCAAGCAAATCTACATCCTTCCTAAAATGAGGCCTCCAGACCTGTACGCAGTATCAAGGCGTGGCCTGACCATTGCCTTATACAGAGGGACAATCACCTCCTTTTCCCTGCTAGCAAAATTCCTATATATCATTGACAAAACCCCATGACCTGCCCTAGCAGCCTGTCTGCATTGCTCAGAAAACTTCATATCTGACTGCACAATTACTCCCAGGTCTTTTTCATTTTCTACCACCTTAAGTGTAGTACCACACAGTTGGTACGTTTCTCTGGGGTTACTTCTACCCATATGCAGTACTTTGCATTTGTCAAGGTTGAACTTCAGTTGCCACTTCTTAGCCCATCTGCCCAAATTATCTAGATCCTGTTGCAGTAGCACACTGCCATTACTGTCATTAACAACCCTGCCAACCTTTGTGTCATCTGCAAACTTCGACATTAAGCCTGATATACCTTCATCAATATCATTGATAAATACACAAAACAACAGTGGACCCAACACCGAACCCTGTGAGACTCCACTAATAACATTAGTCCACGAAGAGAAGCACCCATTGATTACCACCCTCTGTCTTCTCCCACTTAACCATCCTTTTATCCATTGTAGCAACTTACCCTTAATACCATTCTGCTCCAATTTGTACAGTAGTCTTCCATGCGCAACAGTGTCAAAAGCTTTCCTGAAATCCAAGTATATGATATCAAAATTATTTTTCGCATCCAGTTCCTTTGTGACCACATCATAATAACCAATCAAATTTGTCAGACAAGACTTTCCCTTAACAAACCCATGCTGTGTTTGAATTATTGCTGCAGTCTTGTCTAGATGATCCTGCAATGCATCTTTAACCAGTGACTCCATTATTTTACCCGGAACAGAAGTTAAACTAACTGGTCTGTAATTACTCGTGTCACCCTTCGATCCACCTTTGTGAATTGGGGACACATTTGCACATCTCCAGTCCGTGGGAACCTCCCCTGAGTCCAAGGATGCTCTCATAATTATGGCTAAGGGTTTGCTTAGTTGCTTTGCAACTAAGCAAACCCTTTCTTATGTTTAACTTCAACAATTTCTCCTCCACTTTGCTCTCAGTTATTACAAAATCATTAAGCACACTGCTACAATTTGATAACCTTCTTCCATTTTCAAACTGTAATAATTCCTCACGTGTGAATGTAGATGCAAAATACTCATTCAGTTTGTTTGCTATCTGAGCAGGATCATCAACAGTCGAACCATCGATGTCAAGTGGACCGATCATATTCATCCCCTTCCTTTTAGAGTTTATATAAGTAAAGAAATCCTTGCTGTTTTTCTTAGCATCCTTTGCCAAAGATTTCTCGTAATCCGCCTTCGCCTGCCGAACCTCCTTTGTGACCTGATTACAGACTAGCTTATATCTGCCACAGGCTTCTGCGTCACCTGATAATTTATATGCATCCCATGCATTTTTCTTCTCTGTCACGAGTCTCATTAGTTCATTTGATAACCATTTAGGCCTAAACCTTGAACGATATTTCTTAATCGGTATATAAAGTCTAGTAGCTTCCACGATTAATTCCTTGAATGCTTCCCACTTAGAATTATTCCCACTTGTTGAGAAGTATAACACATAATACCCCTCTTCAATAAATTTAACAAGTTCTTTTTTGAAAGTTTCGGCTCCTTAATCTGCACTTGCGGCTTCTCCCTGGATTTTAAATCTATTCAATCAGCCCTTACTATTATTATTATTATCATTAGCCATACGGTGCAAGGAAGCCTGAGGCTTATGCTGCACCAGCCAAAAAAAAATCCCGAGTTACCCTGAGTGAGAAAGAGAGAGAAGTAGATAGGAATCACCAAGAAAGAGAAGAATGATGATATCCAGCTCAGGACCCTGGTAGTTTTAAATGGTTCCACACTTTTTTTTTTTTTTTAGGTGAGTTTTGTTTAGATCATCATATTGGCTAATCTCTCTCTCTCTCCATCTCTCTTTTTTTTTTTTTAATACTATTTAACTTAACTGAATTCTGCATTGGATATTATCTTCAATAAAATTAGTTAGTCTTTCCATTTCAATCCTAATAGCCGGTCTAGCCCTAGTTGCTTGCAGTGGAACAGCTATCTTTCCCGCTGCTAAAATTAATTCTTTATTTTTTTTATAATTGTTCTTACAGTTAAACTTGCAAGCCCTAAATTATGGCACATATCCTCTTGTCTTTGACTGGAATCGATTCGCTTCAAAACGTCTAATTTGATTTTCAAATTCAGTCTTTTTCTTACATTTATAGTCTTCGTACTGCGCTCAGACGTTGTTGCTTTTTCATTCTTATCGGCCATTATTAACTCTTTGAAAATGTAACTGTGTTGGTTGCCTTAATTATGATACAATGTTCAAGTAAACTGTCCGTTTCGCACGATGTCTAATACGGTACCGAGTGACGACTAGACTTCGGATAAATGCATATAACGCAAATATTACAAGCAATATACTTGGTCATTTTTTAAAATGTTGATCTCAGAACTACGTAACAAGTCACTGAGCGTGGGAAAATTTCTCAAGTTGCTGTGGGAAATGTTTTTATTCTGTTTTGGTATTCATTTTCAAGTTATCGACGCCAACAAATGAAACGATTTCGTTAAATGCACCAAAAATTCAATCTGTAAAAGAGCGTCATAGTGATCTGTGACAGCGTTATAGCCAGATACGGGTTATAATATAAAAACAGCGTTATAGCGAATCAGCATAAAGCGCACGGCGTTATAACGGGGGCTTGCTGTATATATGTAGAAGATATGATTTAGGAAATATGGATGAGGAGGAATTTTTTTTATTATAGGTAAATATTGTCGGGAGGGGCAAACCTGTCACAACTATTGCATGGTTATAAGTAGGTATTTGGGAAGCCGTATCATAGAAGAAGCAAAAGGCAGCAGACAACAAGAATAGCAATGGGTAAAAAAGCTTTTGAGAAGTGAAGAAGATATGTTGAAGATTAGGAATTGATTTAAGGAAAAGATGTTATTATATCTGATACAGAGTGTGGTACTTTATGGAGCAAAGGCACGGACATTGAGAATGGAAGATATTAGAAAATTGGAAAGTTTTTGAGATGTTAGGAGGAGGATGGAAATGATAAGATGAGTTGATAAATTAAGAAATGAGGAAGTTTGAGAAAGGTGGGTGAGAAGAGGTGTTTGATATAATCAAAAAGCAGAAGAAAAATTGAATTGGACATGTTTTCATGGTGACAGATTGATCGAAGTTAATGGAAGGAAAAGTTGAGGAGAAGAGGGAGATTAAGGGAAAATTGTGATAGCAGAATTGAGAGGGAATGGTGAAAATGTGAAGAGAAAGAGGAATGTTAAGCATAGGGAGATATGGAGAAGTGGTTGAGTTGCAAGCTTGGATGACCCATGGTAGAATGCTGATAGAATACATTAATTCTTAATGACAGTACAGATTATAGCTATTGAGTTTCCTAAAAGTCACTGTTTCTGACGTAACTCATGTTGTGAAGTGAATATGTATTAACATTGCTTCCTGCAGTACAATTTCACTCTCCGTTCGGTTTATCTAGTGAAGAAAATGAGCCACCTGAGTATCTTCACAATAAACAAGATTCTTTCTTCCTCTCTTTACAAAACTATATCCTATAATATCCATGCAAAACTTTATTTCAAGAATACTAGATGTTTGTGGAGTTGTGCAAAATAGTTTACAGTTAGATATGTGGCATATTGTTTATTTACATAATGAACTTTACAATCAGCAGTTTGTTATAGTTGGAAAATTGAAAATCTCAATTTGTAATCATAATTTTAATGTATTGTTCTAGCTATTCAGAGATACATTTGTATTTACTTGCCTGTCAGTTTCTTTCAACATAATGGTTGATTTACATTGTTTCAAAACTTTAATGTTTAATTGTTGCCCTGAGTAACAATGTTAACTCTGTCTCAAACATACTACAACATTTGCAATTGCAATGTGAATGTTGTAAATAACAGTTAAGATGCACCCATAGCTTACAAGAGAAGAGAAAGAATTCTCAAAGTAGTAAAACTTGTAATTTTATATTATTTATTTTTAGAAATTCAAAAGGAATTTCCAATGAAGTTTATTATAATAAACAGGATGATGCACAAGTGTTTTCTAAATACAGGATTAAGCTTAAATGTTACAAGAGTTGTGAAAGATTTTAAATGCAGCTCTATTTTTTTTAAAAGGAATGGAACATTTCAGTTTGTTTTTTTTATTTTGTTTTAACTGACATGTGTGTTTAATAAAAGAGATGGCCATAGTTGGATAAAGCAGTGATTTTTTTCAGTATAAAAAATGAATTAAGACTGTTAATATTGTTTGGTATTAAATTTTGTTTTAAGAGCAAATTTTATTAAGCAGAATACACAAAGCCACATCAAAAATTATACCCCTCCAACATGTATTAGCACAATGAAAAAACATCTGGTTAGGGTAAAAAAAGATATTTTTAATATTGAGTATGATAAGCTTTTGGTATGAGGAGACTGGCATCTGGCACTCCTTCCATAAGGCTGCAGCTAGTTTTTGCTTGAACTAAGGTGTTTTGTTCTGGCCCTCAGTTATTCTTCCAAAACGTTCCAGAGGTGTTCATTTGGATTCAGATCTGAGCTCTAGGCTGAAATAGGAGGTTTACTACATTATTCTCTGTTGTTTAAAAAGCATCACTGTTGTTTGCTTTTGACCCGAGGCATCGTCATGCTGATACAAATACCACCCATTTTCAAAGATTTGTACCAATAAGACAGAATCATTTAGAATTTCATAGTTGATGGCTGTATTTATCAGTTACAGCCACTGTTCCAGATAAAACAGAATATACCGTCAAAACACCTCCTCTAAACTTCATTGTTGATACAACACAATCTGGGTGAAGCCATTCTTTGTGTACATGTCACACCCAGGTGCAGCCGTCCAATGCCTGGAATGTAGCATTATTATTACTTTTATTATTAATATCTATTTATATGCATATTCATGGGTACTCCTTTATACAACCTGTTGGTCTAGGTATGCATTGTAAATAATTAGTGTTTACACTTCATGTGTTCACAAGAAATTTACAATTAGATTTAGAGACTTATAAGGTCTCTTCAATGACATGGACAAATACATGACATCACTTAGAATGTAAATTTGTCTCTAAGAACTTCTGAGATATTTATTTGATCATTATACTTATTTTAGTTGCTTGTATTAGCATCAATAGGAAGTTTGAATTGAACTAATTTGAGTAGTCAGTTTATTCATAATTTATTTATTTTTTTTCTCTCTATTTGATTTTTTTTTTTTTTTTTTTTTTTTAGACATGAAGAAGCCATGAGGCTCAAATCTGAGAAAGCATGTAAGAGAAAAGCAGAAGATGATTTTAAGAAGGTAACATAATTCATTTTAAATGTCTTCAGATTTATATTGTGAGTAGAAACTAAATTATCAAACAATGAAATTGTAAAATTTTTTGTTCCACCCACATTTTATAATTTAGCCTCCTCATCCAGAAGACTGATTTAATTTGCATGTATTAGCATCAATAGGAAGTTTGAATTGAACTAATTTCAGTAAACAGTCAGTTTATTCGTAATTTTTTTTTTTTTTCTCTACTTAAATTTTTTGTTCATACAACAGTCACAGCAGTTAATGTCAACTTCAGCATGCTAGCCAAACCAAAAAAATCTACCCCAAAATTCACACTACTTGTTGAACTGTTATGACTTTCCTAAATACTATCATAAGTGAGCACATACCACTGTGTAACATCAGACTGTTTATTATCTGAATTTTGACAGGTATTAACAGGCCTAGCACTAGGGGGTGTGCAAATGAGGCACTTGCCATAGGCACTGCTAGATGTGCTACTGTGTATATATATGTGTGTTAAGATACAATATGAATTATCATATCTTAACATGCATATATATGCAGTAGCACCTAATGCGGCTAATTCTTGTCGTATCTTAACATGCATATATATGCGTGTTGTGATACAATATAAATTAGGCACCATTACAAGGTTTGTCTCAGGTGCCACAAACACTAGTGCCAGCCCTGGGTATTAAGTAAGTTGAATTAGTTAAAAATAAGCTGGTTAGGTTAAAGGTTGGTGGGTGTGTATTTATATATAGATATATAAGGTATAATTTATGCATTTAGGGCTTAAAGAAAAAGTCAGGTAAGTGAGCCCTGCTGTTAAATACAGTATACAAAAGCTTGCCTGGGTTGTCTGATAACTTGCAAAGCATTATCCAATCAAACTAAGAGGTGTACAACCTAAGTGATCCATACAGTCCTTAAAATGGAGATGATTATTTGTTTACTGGTTCTAAGTATGGTGACTCCAGTTGGTGGTATGGATCATGTAACCCAGGCCTAAGACCTGGCAGTAGGAGCTGATTCCTGAACTCGGTTGTTTTGGCATGTGGGAAGGCAGGGGAGGGGAAATGCAATGATGATTGCTGCCAATGACCTTGGTTGTTATGGGCTACTGCCCAGATCTTTTGAGAGGAAGAACCTGTGGTTGGTTGGTTGGCTGTTTGTCTTTCACTGTTGAATTTAAAGAGGTGCTAGAACTGTATCCACTAGCCCTTCACAACTTTGTTTTTTGTTGTGGATATAAGCTGCATATTGTTCAGAGATGCAGTAGTGTGCTGAACTTGCCCCCAGTCTGGGGGGGAGGGCCTTGAAGTGTTCTTGTGCAGTCCATCCTGTAAACACTATCTTGGGATTGTAGTGGAGCAGGCTGAGGAATTCTGCCAGCTTCTTGTTTCTGTAAAGTAAACATTGGTATTGTGTTCCAGGCTATCTTGGTGGCTTTTGCCAATCCATGGGAATGCATTGAGAAATTATTCTATTTTAGAAATTGGGAGGGTTTCCTTTATGATGATGATATTTGTCTAGCTCTGATGGAAGATCTAATAGTTGTCAGTCAGAACCAGCTGCTATTTGATGTTTCATTAATCACTTGCTCTAAAAACATTTGAAATTTTTTTCTTCTTGATCTAGTGGTTTTAAGGCAGTGGTCTTAAGGCATTTAATGCTTGTTTGCAAATTATTTTTTAAAATTAAATTCTAGGGACTTCTCTTTAAGGAGTAGGGCAGGTATTAGAAGGTTACATGAATGGGCATGTTTTAATGTTGATGTTTCCACTGTCATGATCAAACTTTCATATTCTTTCTCTTTTCAGTGAGTACCTTGCTGCCACAAGGATGCTATTCAAAGTTGTCCTAAGTAGTCAGCAAAAACAGAAGTTTGAACATTTAGGATTATCTAAAGATTTTTTCTTTTTTAGCAAGAAAGAAAAAATCTTTAGATAATCCTAAATGCTCAGACTTCTCTGTTTTTGCTGACTTGATAAAAATTGCTGCGAATACTTTTTATTTTGAATGCACCACAGAGACTGTTTAGGTGGTTTGCAGTAATTAACACTTGTTGGCTGTCTATTGCAACTTATGGTAATGTTGCAAATTATACATACTACACTGCAAAGTGTACATTCATATGTTACCTATTTAATGAGCTCCCTAAAAAAAATAACTCTACAAAAAAACTATTTCATTAGTGCTTTTATGTTTTATTTTGGAGGTAGTATTAAGAATTATTACAGCTAAATGCCATGCATAAGATTTAAAAAAGTAATTAAGCAGAAAAGATGAATAAACAGCAGTCAAATTAAAAGGAATATAAATTTACATAAATGAACAGAAGGGTGGTTGGGATTTTCAAAAAATTACAAAATAAGTGGCATGATGGATTATTAAGAATATACTGTACATGTCATAACAAATGAAATAATTTAATAAACTAAATAAAACAGTGTCATAAATTTAATTCATCATACAATTTTCTAGTGATGACTGACTGAGTTAAAATAAATTTATTGAAATAAATAAATAATATATACATAAAATACTAAAACAGAGATAAAATAAAAGCATTAAAATACATAGTAGCTTTTGAAACAAATTGCCTCTTCATTAGCTTCTAGTATTTTATTTTATGTATATATTATTTATATATTTCAATAAATTTATTTTAACTCAGTTAGTCGGTTGTCACTAGAAAATTGTATGATATGCAACCCAAATTTCAAGGCCTCTTTTCCTACATAAATTTAATTGTTCTGACATTTTACCCATCCTGTATATATGTTAAAAAAAAAGTAGTCCAGTAACTTTTAAAATTGTGTTGATTTTGTGAAACATTTACTAAGAAATATTTCACAAAACATTCCATAGTGAATTTCAGCAGTTAGCATCTCATGATTGAAATAGTGAGAAATTCTATTTCTCTCAAAGAATTGGCAGGAATGCAATCAACTTTCATAAAATTAGTGATTAATAACACACCTGTCATTGATTCCACATATTTCTTTGGTTTACTTGATTTGGACTTCCATGTGTTATAGAGACCCTGGTTAATATGCACTGTATAATGGAGAATCTACTGTATATTATATTTTTTCTGTTACAGGCATGAATTTAATGGTATATATACCTAAAAAGTGACAACATTTTGCTCATTCTCAGTTACAATAGACGATAGCACTGGTCTTTGTATATCATGTTGTGAAGGTATATTTACATATTTGATTTTTGTAATAAAGATTTAATCTTTAATATCTTAATTTCAGTTTCTTTTAAGTAGCATTAATGACTCAGATTGAGTTTAGTGCATTATCAGTAGTGATCATTTGTGTATTAAGAATTTGCAGATAAAGGAATCACTAGGAGGCAGTGATCACAGTGTACTGACGTGGGATTTACTTAAAGATATAATTACCATCGGGGGTAAGGGAAAGGGTTTTTGCTTCTGTAAAGGTGACTACAGTGGTCTCAGACAGTTTTTATATTCTGTACAGTAGGAGCAACTGAAGATGTTACCAACAGCAAATTCTAAGTGGGAAGCATTCAAGGAATTAATCGTGGAAGCTACTAGACTTTATATACCGATTAAGAAATATCGTTCAAGGTTTAGGCCTAAATGGTTGTCAAATGAACTGAGACTCGTGGCAGAAGAAAAATTCATGGGATGCATATAAATTATCAGGCGACACGGAAGCCTATGGCAGATATAAGCTAGTCTGTAATCAAGTCACAAAGGAGGTTAGATAGGCGAAGACAGATTACGAGAAATCTTTGGCAAAGGATGCCAAGAAAAACAGCAAGAATTTCTTTACTTATATAAACTATAAAAGGAAGGGGATGAACCTGATTGGTCCACTTGATATTGATGGTTCGACTGTTGATGATCCTGCTCAGATAGCAAACAAACTGAATGACTATTTTGCATTTAAATTCACACATGAGGAATTATTAAGGTTTGAAAATGCCAGAAGGTTATCAAATTGTAGCAGGATGCTTAATGATTTTGTAATAACTGAGAGCAAAGTGGAAGAGAAATTGATGAAGCTAAACATAAGAAAGGCACCTGGGGTGGATGGGATCTATCCAGTTATATTAAAGGAGGCGGCAAAACAACTAAGCAAACCCTTAGCCATAATTATGAGAGCATCCTTGGACTCAGGGGAGGTCCCTATGGACTGGAGATGTGCAAATGTATCCCCAATTCACAAAGGGGGGTTGAAGGGTGACAGACCAGTTAGTTTAACTTCTGTTCTGGATAAAATAATGGAGTCGCTGGTTAAAGATGCATTGCAAGATTGTCTAGACAAGACTGCAGCTTGTTATTATTTGTTATTTTGGTTTTTTTAGGAAAATTAGCAACTAAGGCCATATTGCTCCGGGGATATGTGGTGGTCCTTCTCTGGCCTTGCCGCATCCTCCGTATGTGGTAGTCATGGGCTCGAACCCCAGTCTAATCAAGAAGCGTGTGCTACACGCTGCTGCTCCTGCCCACCTGGCTACAGAGGCACCAAGACTGCAGCAATAATTCAGACATAGCATGGGTTTGTTAAGGGAAAGTCTTGTCTGACAAATCTGATTGGATATTATGATGTGGTTACAAAGGAACTGGATGCAAAATAATAATTTTGATATCATGTACTTGGATTTCAGAAAAGCTTTTGACATTGTTGCGCATGAAAGACTGCTGTACAAATTGGAGCAGAATGGTATTAAGGATAAGTTGCTACAATGGATAAAAGGATGTTTGAGTGGGAGAAGACAGAGGGTGGTAATCAATGGGTGCTGCTCTTCGTGGACTAATGTTATTAGTGGAGTCCCACAGGGTTCTGCGTTGGGTCCACTTTGTTTTGTATATTTATCAATGATATTGATGAAGGTATATCAGGCTTAGCAGATGTTAAAAAGGTTGGCAGGGTTGTTAATGACAGTAATGGCAGTGTGCTACTGCAACAGGATCTAGAAAATTTGAGCAGATGGGCTAAGAAGTGGCAACTAAAGTTTAACCTTGACAAATACAAAGTACTGCAAATGGGTAGAAGTAACTGCAGAGAAACGTACCAACTGTGTGGTACTACACTTAAGGTGGTAGAAAATGAAAAGGACCTGGGAGTAATTGTACAGTCAGATATGAAGTTTTCTGAGCAATGCAGACAGGCTGCCAGGGCAGGTCATGGGGTTTTGTCAATGATATACAGAAATTTTGCTAGCAGGGAAAAGGAGGTGATTGTCCCTCTGTATAAGGCAATGGTCAGGCCATACCTTGAGTGCTGCATACAGGTCTGGAGGCATCATTTTAGGAAGGATATAGATTTGGTTGAGCGTGTATAGAGAAGGGCAACAAGATTAGTGAGGGTAATGAAGGGATCCTCTTACCAAGAGAGGCTTAAGTTCTGCAAATTGAAGTGGCTGAGACTAGGCACCTGTGCGGTTATCTGATTGAGGCGTATAAGGCCTTGAATGGGTTGAGCGCTCTGAATTCTGATGGGATAGTTCCACTTGTTCAGATTACGAACCTAAGGGGGCATAAATTCAAATTAAGGAAAGACAGATGTAGAATAGATGTGCGGAAATTTGCTTTTAGCCAGCGGGTGGTTAATTGCTGGAACAAACTTCCATCTGTCGTGGAAGTTGATAGGTTAAATAAATTTAAGGCGGAACTGGACAAACATTTAGACAGATTTGTTTTGTAAATTTTTTTTATTTTTTTTGGCTGATACTGCATAAGCTCATACACTTGCTTTCTTGCATCACATGCCACTACTACTATTATGATCAAGTATAGAGACAGACTGCACCTAAAAAAAAAAAAAAACATGCAAGATTCTTGTAAGGGTCCAAAGACAGGTAACTCACCTGGTGAGATTGGCAAAAGGGTGTCCATATGAGGAAAGACCTCAAATATTTGGGATGCACAGCTTAGACAGTAGGCACCTTAGAGGATACTTGATTGATGTAAATAAAGCATAGAGGCATAAGTAAAATGGATAAGGGCAAAATTTTCAGTTATAAATGATTCTAGAACTATGTGTCATAAATTCAAGTTGTACTGTGACATTTTTGTATAAGTTGGTGTAGTCATCATCATCATCATCATCAGCCATTTTCAATCCACTGCAGGATGAAGGCCTCTCCAGCAACTTTCCAGTTGCTTCTGTTTTGAGCACTGGACATCCATTTACTACCCACAAACTCATGAATTTCATCTATCCATCTCCGCCTTTGTCTTCCAGGTTTTCTTCTAGCTCCTCTTGGATACCATTCTGTTATTTTCTTAGTCCATCTGTCATCATGTCTTCGAGCTATGTGTCCTGCCCAAGACCATTTTAGTTCTTTAGTTTTGATAAGAATGTCCTTTACTTGAGTTTGTTGCCTAATCCATGTGTTTCTCTTCTTATCTAACAGTCTTATTCCCAATATGATTCGTTCCATTCTTCGCTGTGTGCTTCTCAGCTTCTCTTCCATTCTTTTGGTGAGTGCCCAAGTTTCACTTCCATAAGTCATGGTGGGGAGTATACATTGGTCCATTATTTTACGTTTCAGACAAACTGGGATATTGCTCTTCAGTATGTGACTATATTTCCTGAATGCTATCCATCCAAAATTTATTCTTCTCTTGACTTCCAGCCATTTATCATTATTACAGCTAATAACTTGTCCCAGATAAGTATATGACTCCACCTTTTCAATTACTGCTCCTTCAATCATTATGTCTCTTTCTGTGGCATACTTGTTCGTCATTACTTTTGTTTTAGCCATATTCATCTTTAGTCCAAAATCCTTACTAGCTGTGCATAACTGATTAAGATTTTCCTCTAATTCTTTGGGATCATGGCTTATGACCACAATGTCATCTGCAAATCGCAAATGGTTTAGGTACTCTCCGTTCACATTGACTCCTTTCTGCGACCAGTCTAATCTTCTGAAAGCTTCCTCAAGGGCAGCAGTAAACAGCTTAGGAGATATTGTGTCTCCTTGTCGAACTCCTTTCTCAATTTTAAATTTCCTACTGTCTTTGTCTAGTCTAATAAAGGAGGTAGCACTCTCGTATATTTTCTTCAAAATCATAATATATGGGGTATCAATGCCTTGTCTTTCCAGTGCCCGAAACATTGCCTTATGCTGTATGGAGTCAAATGCCTTTTCATAATCCACAAATGCCAGGCATAATGGTGTTTTATATTCATTTGCTTTCTCCATTAGCTGTGATATTACATGAAGGTGATCCATAGTTGAGAATCCTGTCCTAAAGCCAGCTTGCTCTTTCGGTTGATTCTCATCCAGTATTCTTTCTAATCTGTTAGTAATGACCCTTGTGAACAACTTGTAGATGTGGGATAACAAGCTAATTGGTCTATAATTTCCAATTTCTGATTTATCTCCTTTCTTATGCAGCAAAACTATGATTGCATTATTCCACTGCTTAGGCGTCACACCTTTTCTAATGCACTTTGTGAAGAGCCTTGCCAGTTTTTGTGTTATGTCTCTTCCTCCCAATTTTAACAACTCTACAGTAACTTCATCTTCCCCCGGGGCTTTCTGATTCTTCATTTTCTTCAATGCATGTTCTACCTCATCAGGAAGAATATTGGGTATGTCGTATGTGTTGCTACTTTGCAATCCATCTTCCCCACTGCTAGCATCATTCCCCTGCTCCTTGTATAATTCTCTATAGTAGTCTTCTGCTATTTGAATTATGCCTTCTCTGCTGTTTATAAGTACACCATCGCTATTCTTCAGTTTCAGTATCATTTGTCTTTCTGTATTACTGCTCATGGCTGCTGATTTAAATCCTTTGTTTTCCCTTAATGCTTGTTCTACTTTTCTTGTGTTAAATCTTCTTATGTCCTCTCTGAGTCTCTTTCTAATGGCTTTGCATAACTCAGTATACTCAATTTTCTCCCTGTCAGTGTTTTTCTTGCTTTTCATTTGTCGTCTTCGGTTCATCATGACAAGTGTTTCTTGACTAATTTTTTCTTCTTTGGATTTCTTTTTCCCTATAGGTTTCTTGGGCTTTATCACTTTCAAAAAGTTGTAATATTCCTCGTCGATATCTTGGTCCTCAGCAGTCTGCAGAAGCTCATACTTGTTCTTAAGTTCCAGTACATACTGCTTTTTCTCCTCTTCTGTTATCTCAAAGACCTTTGTATTATTTACTCGAGTCAGTTTTTTCCTTTCCTTTCCTACATCCATATCAAGTGTACATCTTACCATTCTGTGATCACTTCCAACATTTACCTTATTCAGGACGGTGACATCATTCACAACATATCTTCTATTAGTGAGGATAAAGTCGATTTCATTAGTAGTTAATCCATTTGGACTCTTCCATGTCCACTTTCTGTTCACCCTTTTCTTGAAAAAAGTGTTCATTACTGACAGTCCTTGAGATTCTGCAAATTCCACAAGTCTTTCACCTCTTTCATTTCTTTCACCAATTCCAAAATTTCCTATAGTTCCCCTTTCTGTGCTGTTTTGTCTTTTTCCAACCTTAGCATTGAAGTCTCCCATAATAATAGTGTAGTGGGTTTTCTGCTCATCTAGAAGACTCTCAATTTCAGTGTACATTTCTTCAACCTCTTCATCATCATGGCTCGATGTTGGTGCATAAATCATTATAATCTTTAGCTTGTATCTCTTAGAAATCTTTAGTATTAGTCTTGACACTCTTGGTGATGTACTTTTGAATTCCAAAATGTTGTTTTTAAAATCTTTATGGACCAGAAACCCAATTCCACCTTCACTCCTTTCACTGTTTCCATTGGAGTACAGCAGATTTCCACTTGATAAACTTATAAGTGATTCATTTCTTCTTCTTGTTTCAGCCAAACCGATGATATTCCAATTCACATTTTCTAATTCCTTTTCCAGCTCTAATATCCTGTCTTCACCGATGAGTGTTCTTACGTTATAACAGGCCAAGTTCAGTTTCCGTGCATGGCAGCCTGGTCGTACCCAGAGATTCTTAGCACCCTCTGCTTCCACTCTAATCCTCTCGCTGCCGTAAGAGGGAGAGTGAGAGCTGCTGGGGACTGAGGGCCATTCTTTGTTTCGTCGTGCTTTCATATTGCTGGAGGGGTTGGTCTTTTCCTCTTCATGCTGACCAGGCATCTTGAAGAGAACCACTCTACACGTTCGTTGCCACCTAAGTGACGTAACAGGGCTTACCATCGAGAAGGTGTGCATGAGTGGATTTTAGGGAGGCAGGCCAACCGGACTTCTCCTAAATCTTCTGTAATAGAGAGATATTGGATCCATCAGTGTTTTAGGCTGAGTGTCTGATAACACACAGGATACCTGTTCCCCTCTAAGCCCCTTGGTGTAGTGTCTGTAGTCAACTTAGTATTAGTAACGGCCGCATGGTGCAAGAAAGCCTATGGCTTATGCTGCACCAGCCAAAAAAAAAAAAAAAAAATCCAAAGAAAACAATGATAAAAATAAAAAAAAATAATAATAATTAATAATAAAAAGCAAATTAAACCTATCATCCTATGCGCTTCCCTGACCCGATGGTACTATCCAGATGACCTTTGAATTTCCCCAAACTGTCGGCCTCTACCACCCATGAAGGCAACTTATTCCAGTAATTTATAACTCTGGCTAAAATAAAACTTCCTGCAGTCCAATCTAAACATTTTCCCCCGTAACTTGAATTTATGTCCCCTGGTTCTAGCATCATTCATAATCTTGAAAATTTCGTCCTCATTCATTTTACTGATGCCTCTCAGAGCCTTAAACACGTCAATAAAATCTCCTCTAAGGTGTCTAGTTTCCAAACTCTGCAACCCACATATTCGAAGTCTTTCTTCATAAGGACGCCCTTTTGCCTATCTCACCAGGCGAGTTACCAGTCTTTGCATCCTTTCAAGAAGCTCGATGTCTTTCTTTAGGTGCGGTCTCCATACTTGAACACAGTATTCCAAGTGTGGTCTAACATAAGCCTTATATAATGGGATTATCACGTCCCTATCTCTACTTGCAAAAGTTTGATAGATTATCGATAGGAGACCATGGGCCTTCCTTGCAACCTGTTTACAATGCTCAGAGAATTTCATGTCTGACCGTATCATAACACCCAAGTCCCTTTCCTCCAGTACTGGGTTTAGTTGAACTCCACAGCATAGCTGCCATTTTTCTGACCATTCCTGAAGTCTATCTAGGTCTCTCTGAAGAAGCTCAGCTTGACAGTGATCATTAACTACTCTACCAATTTTAACATCATCTGCAAATTTAGACATCACGCCCTCTATCCCTTCATCAATGTCGTTTATGAAAATTAAAAACAACAGTGGTCCTAATAATGATCCTTGGGGAAGCCCACTTCTTACATCAACCCAATCTGAGTAATAGCCATTTATCACAACCCTCTGCCTCGTACCCTGAAGCCATCCTTCTATCCATCTAAGGATTTTCCCAGTGATTCCAACCTGTTCCAGCTTATAAAGCAACCGCTCATGTGGGACTGAGTCAAAAGCTTTGCTGAAATCTAAATAAACAAAGATGAAATTATTCCCTAAATCGAGCTCGTGAGTGACCCTTTCGAAATAGCGAACCAGATTTGTTAAACATGATTTTCCCTTTATAAAACCATGCTGAGTATCCTTGGGAATTTCAATTCGATCCAAATGATCATGAATTCCACCCTTGATCATTGCCTCCATGATTTTCCCTACTAGTGAAGTCCGACTGACGGGTCAATAATTTCCAACTTCACTTTTAGAGCCACCCGTATGTATGGGAGATACATTTGCACTTTTCCAATCCAAGGGAATCTCCCCAGAGTCTAGTGATGCTCGCATAATTAGCCTCAATGGTTCAATGCACTCACTTGCCACCTCCCTTAAGATTATAGGGTATATTCCATCAACTCCAAGGCGCTTCTGTAGCCAGTTGGGAAGGAGCAGCCAGTGCGTAGCACATGCTTCTTGATTAAACCGGGGTTCGAGCCTGTCACCACCAAATACGGAGGATGCGGAAAGGTCAGGGAATGACCACCGCATATCCCCTGAGCAATATGGCCTTAATTGCTAATGCTCCTAAAAACCAAATAACAAACAAACAAACTATCAACTCCAGGAGCCTTACTGGTCTGTAGGCTCGAAAGTTTTTTCATTAAATAATCTTACGAAATTTCAATATCATTAATTACATATTTTTTAACTTTGCTCCCACAATTTCCCTTTGCCACAAAAGGTTTTTCATTTGTAAATATTGATGAAAAATAACTGTTGAGTTCATCTGCAACAGCAGCTGGTGTATTTAATACTACCCCCTTTCCCTTACGTAAAGGTCCGATCTGGTTTGTCCTGCTCTTCTTGGCATTTATATATGTGAAGAATTCTTTATCCCCCCCCTCTTTGCTCTGTTTGCTAGTGATTTCTCATAAACTGCCTTTGCCTGTCGAACCTTTTCTGTGGCTCTATTACAGATCACCTTGTATCTGTTATAGGCTTCAGTACTTTTTATTGCTATGTAACCTTTCCATGCCACCTTTTTCTGCTCAAGTAATGTGGCAACTTCACTATTCATCCAACTTGGAACCCTCCTCGTGGAGTATTTTTTTAATGGTAAATAGGCATTCAAGGCATTTGTGATTAATGTTTTAAAAGCATACCACAGTTCAATTGTATTCATTCTCTGTGCAATATCTACCCAGTTAATAGAGGCCATGTTAGTACCGTGATCACTTCCTGCTACTTGTTCCTCTACTGTCAGCCCTGTTATGTCATCTGATTCATGGGTGATGATGACGTCTAGGATATTCTTTTCTCTAGTACTTTACCTGACATGTTGATACAAATAACAGTCATCTAGTTGATTTAAAAATTTTGTTCCCCATGTCGAGTTTCCTTCCCATTTACTCCAATCAATTAGAGGCAAATTGAAATCACCCATAATAAGACATTGATGCTTACTTGTCCATTCCATTTGCATGTAGAGGCTTTTGTCATAATCTTCACAATCGCCTGGTCTGTAGATTACTCCTACTCGCATTATGCTGTTTCCAACTATCTCACACCATACAGACTCTATACTAGCATGTGAAATGTCTGAATCGGGAAAGCTGTCGTCACACTCAGGCTGCTTCTGATAAGAAGCATTACCCCACCACCCCTTCTGTCTACCCTATCCTTCCTAAATACATTATACAAGCCATACTGAAACTCATCATCCCCAATTTTCGGGTGGCACCACGTCTCTGTAAGCCCTATTATGTCCACGTTACTTGTTTTAACCAGCAGTTCGAATTCGCTCATTTTATTGATGACACTTCTAACATTACTGTATAAATAATTAAGACTTACTGTTCTTGTATATTTAACAACCCTAACACAAACCTTGAAGTTTTTTTGGCTCTCTTCCCTGGTATTATCTACCTGCTCACATGAAACGTTTCTGCCCCCAGAACATCTAGATAATACGTCCAGTTGGGGTAGCAGATAAGAACTCTTAAGGTATGTGCAAGAGTTACTTTGAGCAATATTATCAGATAAACGCATGTCAGTATTACCCACATCCCCCCCCCCCTAGCTAGCAGTTTCTCTGAACCTTTAAGGTATCCTCAATAATACTGGCAAAAATTTTTGCACCACCTTTGTTTAAGTGTATCCCGTCTCTACAAAACGAATTCCTTCTACTTACAAGTGTGGTCCATGCTGATAGAAATTTCCCCCCTGAAGCCTTGCAGAGTCCTTCAAGTCTTGAGTTAATCCACAAGGCTTTTAAAAAAAAAAATTCCTCCTATCGTGTCTGGGCAGAATTGCAGACACATAGACATTATGGCCTAGCTCGCAGCATTTCCTCAGCACGGTCCTGTATTTTTCCAACAAATCGTCAAATCATGTATGTTTAATATCATTAGTCCCCACATGAATAATAATATTCTCTTTACCCCCTTTAAAATCTGACAATCTGTTGGTGACATCATCAATAGTTGTTCCTGGCAGACATACCCTGGTTCTACTCCACCTATCCTTATTACAAAAAATATTCCCCGTTTCCCTGACAATGGTGAACTTCAACCAGGTCATAGAACAAAAGGATTTTGCATTAGTGAATATGCAAATGAACAGAACAAAAAAGTGAAAATAAATAAATGAAGCTAATCACTTTAAATTGTAGTTATGCATTTCATGATATGCGTAATTTACCTGCTGCAGCACATGATATGCATTAACTAGGAATTATTCATATGGTAGAAAAGTCTATGAATTCTCTTTGGATGTGCTGATATAGTGTTACAAATAATTCTGGATAGCTTTTCAGTTTATAAAGGTTGGTCAGTACTCCTAATTCGGAAAAAAAGTGTGTGTGCTTCTAACTTCATGTGTTTTGAACTTTGGAAATCATATCAAACACTAAATTAATTTTGTTTATTGGTTAGTCTAGCATCTCAGTATCACTACCACTGCTTGTACATTTCACTGGAAATTATTATCCTGCCCCATCCATGCTAACCATAAGATGTTGGATCAGTGACAACTCTTATTCGGATCAGTTTGTGTAAGTTTGCTAGTAACTGGTCAACAATTCCTCATGTCAGCGCTGCACCTCAAACCCTGTTTATATCAATTTTCACCTGGCTGGTCACCTCCATTACACTGATTTTAGAGTTTTCTTCCAAGAAAATGTTTGGATAATTTGCAGTTTAATTCCCGAGGGAGTGCATTTACATGCATTGATGTGCCTGATGCCACTGAAGCAATCTGATGAAATTGATGTAGTTTTTAAATGGGATACGTAGAAAAGTGAATAAAATTTGATTCAGTTTTTAAAAAAAAAAAAAAAAAAGTTTTAGAAAGTATTCTATAACATCTGATACATACCCAGTCATACCATTACTGTGTGACTGTGGAGTTAACACTTTCACAAAAAGTGTCATAGAGGGTACTGGTTAGAAAGCATTAGGTATTCTGATAGGCTAATAGGAAAATTCTTTCTGATCAAAGTTCCAGATTGTCTCATTGGATATTTGTAAGCAATAATTGTCAACCATATTAGCATGAATCACGAATAACAAGATTTTTTAACAATGTATGCTGACATAGAACAGGTCCAACGTGGAATATATATATATATATATATACAGTGGAACTTCTCTATTACGAACTTCTATTTAACGAATTTCTCTATATTACGAATTTTTTCACAAAACATTGCACCTTGAAACGAAATTACATGTAAAATTAACCCCATATAGCGAAGTATTAGTCTCTCTATAACGAATTTTTAAAGAAATTAGTAAAAGCATTTTTGAAGATTTTCAAGCATTTACTGCTAAACAGCCGCTCATATATACCACCTCCTTCCTTCCGAAACTGCGCATTAGCATCTGGAATTAAATAATCATCCTTTTAATGAACACTTGTGGCCATTGATGCCGGTAGGAGGGTCTTTGTTTCATTTTTGTTACAGTTATTAAACCAAATAGGTTTTCTTAAAAGTGGTCGTAAACTTTACAATAAATAGGGTAGATTCGTAAATTGATGTAGGCTCAGGGGAAAATGAAATTTGCTCCGGTAAACCTTTAGCGTGCTGCGGCAGCAATACATAGAATGCTACCATAGTCAGTTTTTAGTAACGCTTACTGAGTGACATTCGTTTCTCACCTCAACTATACCACACGACCTTCATGTCAATCATTATATGATATGTCCGTTCTCATCTAACTGGACTCCCAGTAGATGGTTTTCGTGAATTTTTTTTTTTCCCGTTCGTCATCAATCACACAGGCTATATGCTCTTGTATTTTTTTTTCTGAAAAGTAACATACAGCATACGTTAATCATAAATTTTCTTTCGTGTATATATATATATGAATGAAAGCAGAATAAAAGAAATTCACAAAGTCGTATATTTCTTCAAAGTGAGTGATACTGTTGTTTTGGCAAGCGAACGTCATTGAGTAGGCGGTACCTATACTAACAATTCACTATATGGCCACGCAGCGAAGTTTGCAGTGTATGTATCAGCAAGAGTAATTTTTACAATTGCGAAAACAATGTCGAAGAGAAAGTGTTTAAGTATTAATGATAAAGCAAAGATTGTTATGATATTGACCAGGGTTTTAAGAAAAAAGATGTTGCGGAGAAATATGGCAATCTGCAAGCAATTTATCTACGATTTGAAAAAAAATCGAGATTTTAAATGCAATTGAAGGAGGAGCAGACAAGAAGTGAATTAAGTTGTGTATATACGAAGATGTTGATAAAGCTGTTCTAAAATGGGTGCAAATGATACGTGAAAAGAATATCCAAATATCGGGCCTAATAAATAAGCAACAAGCTCTGAAATTTGCACAGTCCCTTGGATATACAGAATTTAATGCGAGCTCTGAGTGGCTAGATAAATTTAAGAAGCGCCACAGAATTATGGAAAAGGTTATTTGTGGAGAAAGTGTTAAATGTAAGTGAAGAAGAAGATTGCAACAGTTGGAGGAACAATACCTTAAAGAAGATTTGGGAAGAGTATGAGCATAAGAATGTTTTTAATGTTAACGAAATGGGTTTATTCTTTAAATGTTTACCGAATAGAACACTTGCTTTTAAGGATGATAAATGTTTTGGTGGAAAACAAAACAAAGAAAGAATCACAGTGCTAGTTGGAGCAAATATGATAGGAAGTTAAATTGACTTTTAGTCATCGGAATATCAAAAACCCAAGATGTTTTAGAGGCACAAAATCTTTGGAAGTTGACTACACCTTTTAATAAAAAAGCATGGATGACAAGTGATATTTTTGAAGAATAGATATTAAAACTAGACAAGCATATAACAAAAGAAAAAAGGAAAATCGTGTTGGTACCTGTCCGTCACACCCTGCCAGTATTCCTGCCAAACTTAAAAGTGCAAATTTATTTTTACCACCAAATGTAACGTCAAAACTCCAGCCAATGGACCAAGGCATTATTGAACATTTAAAATTTCATTATCGAAAGAGAATAATAATGAAGATTGTCAATGCGTTATCAGAAAATAGAAACTTTAAGATTACAATTAACCTTAGAGATTGCATCTCTGAACTGGCAAAAGTTTGGACAAACGATGTCACTGAATACACTATTCAAAATTGTTTTTCGAAAGTGGGATTTGCATTGAATACAGAAGTCGAACAATGACTAGATGAACAAGATGAACTGCCCCTTTCACAACTGAAAAACTTTTGGACATTATTAGAATCGTCTGGAAACATCGAAAATGAAATAACACCTGGATAGTTATGTTTATGTAGATCACAGCAGAACATCCAAATGAAGATGAAATACTGC
Organism: Mastigoproctus giganteus; assembly: GCF_048544385.1. Taxonomy (NCBI): domain Eukaryota; kingdom Metazoa; phylum Arthropoda; class Arachnida; order Uropygi; family Thelyphonidae; genus Mastigoproctus; species Mastigoproctus giganteus. The sequence continues at coordinate 33,557,497 of NC_143581.1, forward strand.
TGAACAGTGTTAGATGCGACCATGATCACAAAGAAATTAACGATGACGCAGAAGAGATGCATCAGAACAACCCGTAGAAAAGCCAACTCGCGAAGAAATGATTAATGCTTTTAAAACGGTTCGTATGGGTCTACAGTTTTGTGAAAATGTTCCTGATGCTCTGAATTTTTTAATGCTCTGAATAAATATGAGGTTTTCTTTGAGAATCAGACAATTTTTTAATTGTACTGTGCAAACGAAAATTACAGATTTTTTTTTTAATTTGTCATATACTTACCGGGGAAAATTGTGTAAACGTAATTTAAATAAGTATGTTTTTGAAATAAAATACATTAAAAATAAATGTAGATTCGTTTTCATTCTCTAATTAGATAACAATTTCTAATAAAAAAGATATTCTCTATAACGAATTTTTTCGTCGGATTTATCGAATTCGTTATAGGGAAGTTCAACTGTATATATATATTTTTTTTTTATGAAAACTCCAAACACGAGAGGTATTAGAACCTATAGCCTTAGTACTGTGCATGGGTTGGAGCGTGAGAAGATGAAAGAAGATACTTGTTGACATTAGACTTGAACTTCTGTAGATTTGTAATTTTCAGGAAATATGTATAAAGGTTGTTCCAGAAAACAGAAGTTGAACGAATAAAGGAGGAAGAAGAAAAGTTAGTTCTGCGAGTTTCAAGTGGGATGGTAAAAGGATGTTGACTGGTTACGGCATGTGTTTGGACTGCTTTGGAAGAGAGAGCAGGAATTATAGAAGCCATTTCAGAAGAACAGTGTCCATGGAAGTATCTATAGAAAAGGCATGCAGCAGAAACCGAATGTCTATGAGACAGAGTGGAGAGTCTCTGTTAGAGATGAATCATCAATTAAATTAACTTCCCCCTGTTTTGAATGGAATCTAGAAGCCTGAGAAAAGTTTTGGGGGCACCGCCCCAGATGTGGGAACAATATTCCATGGTAGGGCAGATTTGCGATTTGTACACAGTGAACAGCTGTTTGGAAGAAAAGTAACGTAGAGAGCAAAAGGGAAAACACAGTTTTTTTGATGCAGAGGAAGCAATATTTGTAATGTTCTTATGCTAAGAGATATTAAAAGTGAGATTATCCCCAATAGAGATATATGATCTTGCTTAGAAATCGGAGTGTCAGCAAAGATAAGCATAAGAGCAGGAGAATCCTTTTTTTGCAAGGTATTAGACAGACAAGACTGAGTTTTAGAAGGTTTGAAATCAACTAAGTTGTCATTGCCCCACTATAGAATTACCTGGAGATCAGCATTTAAGGAATTGGTAGTGGATATTCGAGAAGTTGAAGCTGTTTGAGCAGGGCAATGTTTCTTAAACTGTAAGAGGAATGCAATGTGCTATCATCAGCAAAACTATGGATATGATTTTCAGCCAATGGAAGAAGGTCATTAATATACAAGAGGAAAAGAGTTAGAGAAAGAACTGAGCATAAGATGGAAGCTTGTTTAGAAGACCTTTATGCCAGACACAATCAAAAGCATTTGAAATGTCAAGAGCAACTGCTTGAGTTTCACCAAACTTTTCCATTGAATTTATCCATAGATGAGTAAAATAAGCCAGAAGTGGATCACTACTGAGAGAATCCATACTGGTGATCATTGATCAGATGGAAGGTTTCTAGATGGTTTAAGAGTTGGGGGTTAATTGATTTCTCCATTACTTTGGAAAGAATAGAGGTGATTGCAATGGTACGATAATTGGATTGGAGGGATTTGTCACCCTTTTTAAGAACTGGCTAGATATGAGCAAATTTCCAAGCAGAAGGAAAAATGCTACCTTTGGAATAAGAAAGTGAAAAAAGATGAGACAGAACCGGAGTAAGTTCAGGAGCACAGGTTTTGAGAACAAGTGGTGAAATACTTGAGAGACAAGAATTAACTGGGGTCCATAATGCTCAACTGGTGAAAGAATATATTGTTAGGTGCGCTGCACTGGTTGCCTTATATACTTAGGTCATTTGGAGTTCCAGAAATGAACATCAAAACCTTCCTAATCATTGAATATTGGCTCCTCAGATAGTTATACTAGATCTTCCAATTTCCCTTCACTGTATCAAGAGGCATTCTGTATGTAAATATAGAGTGGACACCTTGGAAGTTTATTGTTATCAAGACAAATATTTACATCCTAGCCAAGTTACTTACAGGTAGATATGATGCACCAGTCTTATCAGGCATCATCTCGCACCCATGAAGTCTAAGGCAATCATGCAGTCTGCAAATCAAACCACTCCAGTCCTACCTAATCTCCTTGAAAAGCTTGAACAGGCTGTTTCCTCATAATACAGTGGAATTCCTGAACTGGTTTCAAGTAAACTGTGAAAAATTATGCTCCAGTCAGACATACCAAATGACTATCTTCATACAAACAACTGAGTCACAACAGTACTAACTAGAACCCATATCTCTTGCATGCAGTTCAAGTAAAAATTGAGTTGGGAACCCCACCCGCCATTGAAGTGCAGTTCCTAACGTGCAGTTCTCTCAAAATCTCTACCATGGTTTCGGATATCGTTTTTGAGGTTGACTGCCTAGCAACACAATCTTTAGCATTAGTAGAGGCACACAATGCTTCCAGACAGAGATTTGTGCTTACTCTCGGGGTCAAAATGATGAAACCATTGCTCATCTGCCATTATCGCTTTGTGCAGAACCTCACCATCTTCAGTAATTATTCATTGTCTTGGAACTCATTGTGCACAAACATGTGTCTTATGCAAAGTCATGCAGAATACAGTGTTTGCTTCCTACTGATATCCTCAACATCTCTGCCAGTTGCCTTACTGTTACACGACAATGTTCTCTCATGATTGCAGAAATAGTGTTTATGGTTTCTGTGGTGACAGCAATGGTTGGAGCTCCGGGACAGTCAATTTTTGTAATTGAATCATATCCATCTTTAAACATTCCAAACCACCTTCATGCTGTGCTCTATGGAAGTGTAGATTCGCATCGATTGTTACAAAAGCAAAACTTAACAGGCATGAAGTTTACCAACCACCAAGGTCACACTTATGTGCATGAGTCAATTGCACAGTTGCTATGGTATGCAGCCTGGTTTGGTCTTAAATTCTGCAGCTCATCTAGAAAAAGCAAGCCATACAGTTGTTCATGAAAAATTATGATCATTCTTTATTGAACTCCCCTCATATTTTAGAAAGTTGAGTTTTTCGTTAAAACAGATTTCAGAAAATCGATATACTATTGCGATATGGTCATCAAAATTGATATGGTCAGCAAAAAAAAAAAAAAAAAAAATTTTTTTTGCTCCCTGTTAAAATTCAGGTTGATTCTGTAGAAAGTCAAAAACTAATAGTAAAAAAGATTTCATACATTTTAAGGAAATGTTACATACAGTACTAAATATTGAACAATGGGTCTAATTAGCCTTATTCTATTTACAAAAATGTTTATCTAATAACAAAACTCTTTTGTAATTTTTTTTTTTTTACTTTTATAATTGTCCATTAGTGTCTCTTGTATGATATTCCAAGAGCAATCTGCCAACATATTTGGACTCCATTTTCCCTGATATCTTTTTTTCCATTTGAGAAATATGGAAAAAAAGATACCAGGGAAGTCTCTCATACATTGGAGACCACTCAAGTTTTCAGGAAAAAAAATTCTAAATGGGAATGTAGAAAATGAAGCTTTAACAACATGTTGCTTCCCAACTTTCTGTATGTTAAAAAATTAACTCATCCACAATTTCACTGTAACTTTGTGATTTCTCATTGCCTAAAAAGTTCTGGCAGACGTTTTTGAATGCCTTCCAGGCTCTTATTTCTGTACCATTTAATCTTTTAGTTCAGCTGTGCCCAAACTTCTGAGATCATCGGACCCCTTAAAAAAAAATAATAAAAAAATTGCCGACCCATATATATATATATATAACCGATAATTAATATAAAAATAAAACATAAGCCAGTAGTATGGCAAAAAACTGTAGAGTGAAAGTTAACATAAAAAATAAATTAACAGGGAAGGGGAAGTAAAGATAACAAGACAGAAACTGTAGCCGAAAGTCCCCAAATAATTTAGAGCTTTAACTCCAATTTATAACAATAATTCCAATTTAAATTTAAAATAATGCCAATTATATAATAATATAGCTGTACCCCCCCCCTTGTAAGGTACCAGTTCCGAAAGATGTGAAATATCACCAAAAGGGACTAAAGAACTACTAAAAGAAAACAAAATAATAGACTGACCATTATGCCCCATAACAACAGAGGACCATGAGGCTAGTAATGGTCATGGAATCACTGAATTTCAATATATATACAAAGGGTACTAGGAAAGTTTTGCAATACAGCTTTGTTTATTTAATTTTTTCAAAGTAATTTCCTCTACATTCAATACACCTCTCCATCCTCCGAAACCAATCTTTAAACCAGTTCAGCCAAGTTTCACAAGGGAGTAAAGCACACTCGTTGTCCCAAGCCTGTAGAAGGTCCTCATCACTGGAAAACCGCCTCCCTTTTAGCTTCATTTTCACATGCGGGAACAGTGCAAAGTCGCAGGGAGCAAGGTCTGGACTGTAGGGAGGGTGCTCGAGAAGTTTCAGTCCTGTCGTGGTCAAATATTCGGTGCAGGCTTTGGCGCGGTGAGCTGGAGCATTATCGTGATGGAGGTACCAGGTGTCCATTCTTGACTTTGGCCGCAGGTTCTTCATAGATCCAATGACTTTAGGCAGGCATTGTTCAGTATACCACTTAGCTGTGACTGTCTTCTGCGTGTCCAAAACGACACGTTCCACAATTCCACTCGATTTGAAAAATACAGCTATCATTTTCTTCTTTACAGATCGGGATTTTCTGACAATTACGGGTGTGTCGTCATCATCAAAGACCCAAACTTTGTTTTGAGCCTTGGTCGGCAGATTGTAATAGTACAGCCAAGTCTCGTCACCTGTCACGATGCGTTCACATACCGAGATTGTCCCTTATCAAACTTTTTTAACATCTCCCGGCACCAAGTCACACGTCGTGTCATCTGCTCTTCAGTCAGTTGATGCGGCACCCAGGGAGAACAAAGTTTCTTCACGTGCAAATGATCTTGCAGAATCGAACGAATTTCTGGTGCATTTAGGCCCAAAGTATCCTCTATCTGTTGGTAGGTCACTCGCCTGTTTTCGTCAAGCATTTTCCTCACAGCAGTAACGTTTTCCTCCGTAACTGACGTTCGTGGCCTTCCCGGCCTCTCAGAATGCTCCAGAGTGAAATTTCCCCTTTGGAATTCTCTATACCACCTGAATATCATTGTACGGTGTGGACAATCATCATCTAGTGCAAGAGTCATTTCTTCTAAGCACTGGTCTATGGTTAAACCACGCACGAAATTATACCGCAAAACTGTCCTTATCTCATTTCGTGACCACGATGCCATCGCAAGCACTTTACACTCTCACTACTAATGAATAACTGAGCCCATCGACTTGGCACGGCGGCTACTATGCACGTATGAACATGTCTCAACATACAGCTTCCTGTGATTCATTGTTGCGTCATATTGCAAAACTTTCCTAGTACCCTTTGTATATATTATTTTTTTTTCCTCCTCGCCTTTTTCCCATTATATATATGAGGTCAGCGTTTTTACTGTTTTGGCATGAAATTTTTGTGGCCGGATGCCCTTCCTGACGCCAATCCTCACCCATGTCTGGGCTGGGGATATGCGGTGGTCATTCCCTGACCTTCCTCATCCTCTGTATTTGGTGTTCACGGGCTCAAACCCCGGTCTAATCAGGAAGTGTGTGCGAAGCACTGCTGCTCCAGCCCATCTGGCTACACACACACACACACACACACACACACACACACACACACACACACACACACACACACAGTGCTTTTTTTTGTAAAAAAATAGGTGCCAGTGCTCATTCTTTGTTATCAGGAAAAATTGAAAATTAAAAGGACATGAAAAGTACAGTACTCTATAAAAAATTATTTCCTGATATTGTTACTTAGTAGTAATGTCTTTGGAATAAGAACAACAATTTAAGTATATTAACACACAGTTTTTAAGCATAAATTTATTATTCAAGTATATAAAAAATAAGCAAATGTTTAAAAAATTAGTAAAAAAAAAATAAGTAAAAATTTCATAATAAAGTTTTTATAGAAAATTCCAAATTTTTATTCAGTTCTCATCCAACACACTATGCCGACTTCTTACTGTTTGTGTGTGTTGCTGAATGACGTTTCTGAGGCAGCCACGAATCACCATATTTGCTGCATCGAAGCGTGTCAGCAGTGGACCTACAATTTAAATTAAGAAATAGTAATGAAGAAATTGTTTTTGTCATCAACGCAGCTGACGATCAGATTCATTTATGAAAATCCTCATTCACATTCACTCGATGAAATTGGTATCGTGCTCAAGAGCGTTCAACAAATGCTCTTCAATTTTTTCAAAAACCATCTTTTCGATTAGGTATTTCCGAAATGGACGAATTGTATCTCTTTCCTTTAACTGAAGCCTAATTCACAATTATTTAACTTCATTCTTGCCAAATGCCAAGAAGGTTTTATTACCTGTTTTTTTTTTTTTTTCCCCCCCCATGTTTAGAAGGTTTTAATACCTCCATTGTCCTCATTTTCCTTCTCTCGTCATCGATATTGTCACTAGTTCTTAAATTTGAAATTTTTTTTTTTTGAAACTGTCCAAAATTTCGGTGTCATTCAGATACTGTGACCATGTAAACAGAGATAGGGAAAATTTACAGAAAAATGTGGATAACGTACTTCTGCGAAACAACAGATGATTATTTGTCGAGGTAAAAGAAAATCACTTCCTCCTAATTCTCGAACGGGGTACTTACAGTTGATTCCCAGCAGTGTCCAACCTATGGCCCGTACAGAAAGTGAATTAAACAGCATTTTAAATTTTGCTAATTATCAAAAAATTCTCATTAAGTGAGCATTTAAAGGCAAAAGTAAGGTATTTTTTGAAAAACAAAAGAAAGTTATCTTTTTGTAATTTTAATAAAATCTAAAAAATAAAATTAGTGACATAGATTTGTTACACATGAAAGTATTGGGAATTTGCATTTTTTATATATAGCCTGAAAATAAAAAATGGTAACGTGAAAACAGTAATTCCTTTTACATATAACAAGATATGAAAAAAATGTAACACTAATTTTTCTCGAATCACTCAGTGCAGCCCCCGACAGAATTATAACTTTGAATATGTCCCATGTACGAGAAAAGATTGGACACCACTGCAGTAGAAGGTGAACCAGCGTCCATTGGGAATACCCCTTGATCTGCTCACTGTTGACCAGCGCGATTTCTCCATATGTGGGACAGGTGGTCGGATAAGTTTTACCAGGTACCCCTAAGTTGTAGAATGGTAATCCCTTTAGCTCTCTCAATTCTTGCTTAGCAGCAGCACTAATTTCCTAAATTGGTTGAAGGCCATAAGTGTGAACAGTGTGTACGCAGTTGTCTCTCCTAAGCCGTTCGTTATATGAAAATTTTCTTCGCTCAACTGAATCAATTTTAAATGTAATTTCCAAGGGGATTAAAAAAAAAAAAATCACTCTAAAAGGAGTTTGTTAAACAGAGGTCCGACTGAGTCATTTAGAATTCTAAAAATGGCTATAAAGTTTTATATAGAAGGTATCTTAACAATAGACAGTGAAATGCAAATTTAGTTAAATAACTTAAAGCTTATTTGAAAAGTAGGTTAAACATGCAAAAAAATTTACAAAATATTACAAATTTCGAAGTGTACAGCATCCGAATGTTACACATCACTGTTAATAAAGGTGCTGTTATGCCGTACCATTGCGTACCGTCTCAAAAAAAAAGCACTGTATATATATATATATATATATATTAAATGTTACAGTGAATAAAAAATGGTTTACAGTTGATGAAATAGTTTCGGTTAATGAAAGGTTAAAGGTTAATAACTCAGTTATGACAGATGTACCTAAAAGTGCAAAGTAGCTTTAAAGGATGTAAGAGTATATATAAGTTTGTATTAATATATTGAATAAAGTATGCATATGCATAAATGGATGTGAAAATTACACAGAGTGCCAGAAACTAGAAGGATGAGGATAAGTAGAAAAGGAAGAGTAGTAGATATGTGAAAAGTGAAAGAATGTTTCACATTTTGCAGATCCTCCGGAATTCCTCATCCTGGAATATCAGTTTGATTTGAAGACCCACAAAAATTCCTTCTTTTATATTGGCTTCACTGATTTGAGGAAACTTGCTTCAAACAGGAAAATCCATCTCCTTTTTTGTCTATTGCTTTCACAAATATTTTTATCAAACTTATCTTGATGTGCAATGGAGGTAAATAGATTTTTGACTTATCCACCAAAGGAGAATGTGCTACATTTTTCTGGCCTGCATAGTTTAACAGTCTAAACAGTCTGGCTGCTTTTTTTTACCCTGTAGTGGCAATCCTTCACTGGGCTGTCCCACTCGCATAAAAAGCAGCAGTATTTAGCATATCCACCTTGCAACCCAGTCAGCAAAGATATTCCACTTGCATCCTTGATTGCATTTCTTTTTGCAAAAGAACCTATAGGTTCTTGTTTCCTTCACATGAACTGCATGGGCCAATGGTATAGATCGATGCTTATTTCCATTATGGAGTAAAACTGCTTTCAAACTGACCTTGGATGAATCAACAAAAGGGCTCCACTGCTTGGGGACATGCTCCAGATCTAACTCTTTCATTAATTCCTGAGCATTGTTACAATAAACCAATGTACTACTCATGGAGTGATTTACACTTATTTATACAGTTCATGATTTACACTTATGCATACAATACTTGTTCACTTTTTTCACCAGTTGCTTTCTGAAACACATACACTTTTGAAATACAAAAATGCCTGCTTGATGTGGAACCCACTCGTACATATACTAGTAGAGAAGTTTCTAGAAGGCTCACAATGTTTCTAGAGAACTCCATTCAAAGTTATAGAACTTTCCAGAACCATCCCAACCTTCCTTCTGCACCTAACAATATTCTAAATGTTCCAGAACATTTATTTTGAACATTTTCAAAAGCCCCCAAATCCTCTAGAAATCTCCCAAACATTCTAGAAAAAAACTTAAAACAGCAACAAAAAAAAAAAAAAAAAAAAAGATGGAAAAGATGCCATTAAGCCAACATATTAGTGTTTACTTAATATGCTGGCTTCGTGTGTCAGTTCTTGGTTTTTGGTCATAAACCGAAAATATTTGAAAACTGAGGGTGATGAAAACTTTAAGCATATATCTGAGTTTTTGAACATATTTCTTGTGAAATCTGTCAATTATTTCAGGGAGGAAATTGATGATGACCAGTGTAATTTCAATTTTAACAATAATTATAACAATATGCCATGCTATTCCAGTTTTAAAAGCAGTAGTGCCAAAATTTTTTTAACCTTCTAGTTTGTGATAATATAACATCCTGTTCGTAAATGCAGTAGTTAAAAAAAAAATTGGTGAAAAGTTTTCTATTTGATTCTAGATTTTGTTAGTCTAAATGCAGCTGCCAGCTGACTTTTCCTGAAAGTTTTGCTAATATACCAAGTAAACATTGAAGAAAAGAGTAACAATTTTCAACTTTGATATTGCACACTTAAAAAATATTTTCAAAATGTACAGTACTTTCCTTGTGTAAAATGATGTCTGAAAGTTTGTGTTTGGCACTAATTTTTAAGTTCATATTGAAAAAAAAAATTGCTGTTACATCAAGTACAAAAGAAAGATTTCTTTTAAGAAAGAAAGAAAGATTTTACAAAAATACAGATTTAAAAAGAAAACAGTTCTTTCATTAGTGCATGCATTTTTTTTGCCCACTAATGGTTATTGTGTCAACATTGCTTCCAAATGTTGTCTTAATGTGTCGTGTTAGATCTGAATTAAATCTGTGAACTCAGAAACTCTGAATTCACCATTGCTAGTTATCTATTTGAGAAAAGTAATGTTACTCCGTGTTATGTATTTTTTCTATGTTTACTGTCTAGGGCAGGGGTGGTGAACCTTTTAAAGGGTGCATGCCAAAATTAGCTAAATCTTTTAAAAAAACTACCCTTTTTGTATACACTCCAACTTCAAACAAATCACTGAATGAATACAGCTATTTACTGAATGGCATGACTGGTAGAGAGAATGGACATGCGCAAGTCACGACTCAGGGTGGATTCCTGGAGTGATGTTTTGAAGTTTGAAATTTTTTGGAACTCTCTGAATTACATGTGCCCAAAAAATTTATATGCATGCCACTTTGGGCATGCATGCCATAGGTTCACCACCCCCTTCTAAGGTGTAGGGAATTATCTCTGTTGATAAAGGCTTGGGCTTGCACAACTGTATTTATCCATGATTTGACCTAAAAGTTACTAATAAATTATTTCTTCACATCGGATGTGAAATCACCCTGTGTGACCATGCAGTTATCTGTATTCAAAACCAGTGCTCATCATAAAAGATATGAACTAAACTCTTGATTACAGAAAAAAATGACTGAATTACAATTTTTAAGTGTATATTTACATGATTTAATTTTAATATGTGAATTTCAGTTTGTGTATATGCCACATAAGTAAATGGGTAAAATACATCTATAATCCAGTTTCTTTACACAAGTATGTAAATGCTTATTTGCAGGTATCTAAAAAGTTGAAAAAGGAAGGAAAAAATAAAAATATTAAAACAGAGACTGATACTAGTACCGTATCAAAAAATAAAATTAAGAGAGAAGAACAACAAGATGATTGGGAATGGTAAGTAAACATTTGACTAATAATTTATAATTTGATTAACTGTACTTCTTATTTACATTGAACTTTCTGGCCTGTTAAGGCTTATGTTATTAGAGTTATGTTTCTAGCTAGGTGTCATCCAGTGCATACATATAAAATGTGTTTGGATACATGTGATTTTAAGTTGGTTAATGGGAAAACTGCTTCATGAATTTGTAAATACTTTGGTATGTGCTGAAACTCATTATTGCTTTTATTTTTCAAGCATATGGAGTTGGCATCTGGTACTAGAAGATTAAATTAATTAACAGGCTGATGTCTATTTCACTTTAAGTAATTATATTAATAACTGTTAATTTATTTAAACTTCTAGCAGCTGTGTTTAAAAATTTTTCTTTAGGTGTTCTATCCTTCTTTGCAGCTTAGTCAGACAATACGTTGGCATCTGGTATTCATTTAGAGAGGTCTGAGTTTGATTCCTTTTGACAACTAGAGAAATTTCTAAAGTCCTCTTCAGTTGAGGTTGTAATTAGCTGTAATTAACTACTTTCCCCCACCTGAGATCAGGTGGGGGTAGGGTTTCTTTTGAGTTATTCCAGGTGAGCACACAAATTGTAATTCTCTCAGTTACATATGATCATCAGAAAAAAACATGGATGGATAGTGAAATTTTCAATCAATGTAATAGAAAAATGTTTATTCTGGAAGTGAAAGAATATCAAAATTAAATTGGTAAAGAATGAAAAAGATTATTATTGCAGAAGGACTTAAAAAAAAACACCATTATTGAAGTACAGTGGAAATTTGATATAACCAGATTGCACAGGAAAAATGCATAATGATCTATTATGTTATAGAGAAAAATATGTAGCATATATTGCATTGCGCAATGCAACATGAAGCTGCAGATAGTGGGTGGTACATGTACCAGTGTGGCATATAGCAATTCAACATTTGGAAATAACTCATCTCCTGAGCATGGCTAGCCACGGCAATTGTTTGTGTTGTGAGTGGATGTTTTTTCAGTTGCAATTTATGTAAAAAAAATTACCAATATGTCACCAAAAAGAAAACTTGTGCTAACTTGAAAAGAAAAAAAAACGGCAATAATGGAGGCCTTGAAAAGGGATGAATCGGGATGTTTTTTGGCTGAAAAATATGGAATTGGCACCTCAACAATCTCAGACATAAAGAAATATAGTGAAAGCATTATAAAATTCTTTAATCATCTGATGAATGAGGATGGCAATTTATCGCGTAAAGTTATGTGAAAAGCTTGAAATGAAGAAGTTGAAGAGGCTGTCTACATGTGGTTTATTCAAAAGCAATCTGCTAGGCAGAAAATCGAACACAAACTGAAATGTAGACTCGAACTTCAAAGCAAGTTCCAATTGGCTCAAAGTTTAAGGTGCAACATGGTGTTACAGAACTTGAAATCTATGGAAATAAGCTTTTTGCTGACATATCTTTAGCAAAATTGAAGTTGTTTGTAGAGGAAGAATAATACAACAAAGACTTCATATTATAATGCTGATGAGACTGGTTTAAACTGGAAAGCACTCCATGGCAGATAATTAGCCTGATGCTGTGAGAGAGTACTGTAACAGGGTACAAAACAAGCAAAGAATGTGTAACCATAATTGTTTGTGCCATTTCAACCAGGCAGACACTGATTGATGTTGTTGTTTCTTATTAGGAATTCCAAAATTCTGCTTAAAAATTGTAATTCTCTCAGGAGCGGGAGTGCAGTAGCACACGCTCTTTGAGTAGACCGGGGTTCAAGCCCCTGACTGCTGAAGACAGTCGATCTGCCAACCCGCACTGCACCAGCGTGGCAGATTATGGTCCATTTCCCTCAGCATGAATTGTTGAGGAGGCTTCCATCCTGCAGTGGGTTGATAATGGCTGCACTTTACTTTTTTTTTTTTTTTATCATAAAAAAAAAACATGAATGAATAATGAAATTTTCAATCAATGTAACAGAAAAATGTTTATTCTGGAAGTGAAAGAATATCAAAAATCAATTGGTAAAGAAGGAAAAAGATTATTATTGCTTGACAATATGCCTTCAAATCTGTGATAGAATGCTTAAAACAGATTGACAAAATAGTTACGGTTAAATTTCTTCCACCAAATTTTACAATTATAATACAGCCATTAGATCAATGTGTAATGGAAACACTAAAAATAATTAACAGCTAATAAGAGCCTCTTATTAGCTGTTAATTATTTTTAACTGCTAATAAGAGCCTCTTATTAGCTGATGATAATGATGAGGAATCTGTTATAAATTTCTTTAAAAATATCAACTTAAAAGACTGTTGTTACAAGTTAGTGGAGGATTGGAATTCTGTGGATGCGTCAACATTGAAAAAATCATGGAACAAAATCTTCAAAGGGCTATTGGAGTATTATCTGATGACAGTAACACAAATGAAAACATAAACAAAGTCACGGAAACATTAAAACAAATTTAATATGCGGCGAAGATGTCAGCACCTGGTTCATTGAAGGGGGGAATGTAAAAACTGCCTATTTTAACACGTCACTGCTTTGAATTTGAAAGAATATTTTGAAAAGCAGTGATGAAAAGACACATTTACTGAGGCTGTGTTGTCTCCTGTGTAGCTATGGCACTTGAAGAGCACAAAAATTTGGAAAATAAAGATTAAAAAAACTAAGAGATTTGCTTGCAAGACCATTTCCCAGTGAAATCCATTATCCATGTCTTGGACCTGGAATTTAGGGGATGAGGAGGAGTGTATTGAAAGGCTGTGCTCTTTCTTTTGTTTCTTTCATTCCCAATGCTTTGTAATTTCTAACAAGATGGGATTCTGGTTAATGAAATCCTTCATATAATTTTTAAGGAATTTGTTTGGCATTAGTTTTATTGCATTTTATCAAGTTTGATTTTGGCAGTAATTATGATTTTAAGTAACGGGAAAGAAAGATGAGAAAATTTCAAGTTGAATCTTCTGTTGGTCATGTTATTTTTATATTTATTTCCAAAGTTTTACATTCTTCACCAGTCTGTTAGCATGACAGTTTCAGTGAGCATACACGTCTTTTTGTCAGTGCTTTTCCAACTTGGTCCTTGATCCTTGAGGTTGCCGCAGATATTCTCTCAGATATGCCAAACAAGCTGTACTTGCTACCTGGGAGTCTAAAATGCCGATGGAACTGATATTCGGGTGACACTCAAGTCAAGTGGACCCAATTTCAGCAAAGTCCAGACGGTCTGTGACAGCCAAATCCTCTGCACCTTCACTATGGTGGGACTGTTAGTAATCCTGGGTATAACCTCCATGCACAAGTACGTGGTGGGTGACCACCCAGGTGTGAACCAACTTAAGCAGGGGGTCGAGGTGTGGCGCCCACACCACATGGAGGAATGCCACCCTCTATGTTACCAGGCAATACTAGGTGGTAGATGACTATCATCAACCGGTGCAATACCACCACTTTGCTTATTGGAGGCTTGAAGTGGTGGAACCCATGTTTAGTGTCTAGAGCTAAGTTCCGGTCAACCCTTCCCTATCTCTTCCATCATGCAGTATGATTGATGACTTGAGGTTATGATGAACATCGTGGCAAGATCCAATATTCCTTACATTTCGAGGGTACAGCTCTAAAACGATGTTCGCAGCCCGGCCGCTAGTTAGTACACCGGACCGAACCTATTGGTAACTCTCTAGGAGGCTACCTCTACTCTGCCAGATAGTGACTGGAGGGAGTCCGAGTAGTGTATATGCAGGGAGCATTTTCGAGATCACATTATGTCAAGGATCTGTGTATATTCTTACAGTGTGTACACCATATCCAAAAATTTCATTACTTCATACAGCATGTCCCACTCACTTTTTTTTACTATTGAATACACCATGAATTGTCCAACTAATAGAGTAAGCTTATCTGCGAAAAGATCTAAACCTTCATTTCACAAATATATGTGGTCTCAATTCTAATCTCAACAATGTCCATTTCCACTTGCAGTCTGCCAAACTCCATGTACTTTTTCTGACAGAATCTCAGTTATCGGTTGATTCAACTACTGCTCATCTCAGATGCCCAAATTATTCACTGTATGATTCCTTTCGCCTCAAAGGTGGTACTTGTGCATATGTCCGTTATGATATTCGATGTCAGAGACTTGGCAATTTGGAATCTTCTCTGACTTCAAATCTCTCTACCTCATTGTGTCAAATTCATCTGTTGTCTCCACCATTCTCCCAACTCCACTAATCACTTGGAACTCTTTGACTTCCTCTCTTTGAAACTTGACTTTCTCCAGTCCAACTTTCCTAACAGTGAGGTAATTTTCCTTGATGATTTTAATGTTCACAACTCCAGCTGGCTTCCGTTTTCTAGTCACATGGACCCAGCTGGTCGAGATGCTGAGGCTTTTGCAATTACTAATGACCTTGCACAGATTGTTCATTTACCTACAAGAATACCGGACAGTCCTAATCATACAGCCAACACGTTTGATCTTTTTCTCACAAACAACCCTTCTAAGTACACAGTCAAAGTGAGAGGTCCTTTAGGCACTTCAGATCACAACTTCGTGATTGTCTCTTCTCCAATGGAGCCTTTATCTCATGGCTATTCCCAACTTCGTGTTGTTTGGCATTACAAGAATGCAAAATGGGATGACCTGCGAGACTTCTTTTCCTTGGTCTGATTACTGTTTCAAAACTTCTGATGTCAACGTTTGCTCAGATTGTGTTAGTGAAATTATTCTTGCAGGAATGGAATCCTTTATCCCACACTCCACTTTAAAATCTCATCCATTAAATAAACCTTGATTTTCCAATAAATGTGCTAAGGCTGTTCAAGAGAAGAATGTTCATATTGTAATTGGCTTGATTCCAATTCTTCAGTTTCATTTTCTACCTACACCAAAGCTCGCAACAATTTAAAGCAGATATTAATCAGTCCAAACTAGAGTTTGAACAGGCTAAGAGTAGAAAACTTGCTTCTTGCCCTAATGGTAGCCGAGCATTCTGGTCTCTTGCCAAAGCTATTGGCCGCAACTTTTGCCCATCTCTGCTCCCACCACTGTCCAAACCAGATGGTTCTGTTGTCACTTCAGCCAAGGATAAAGCTGACTTTCTAGCATCCCATTTTTCTTCCAACTCATGTATTAATGATCGTGGTAAAACACCTCCCACCATTCCCAACACGCTCCATTCAATGCCTCCTGTGATCTTCCGTCAAAAGGATGTCAGACGGATTTTGACGAATCTTGATGCTAAGAAAGCTCCAGGTCCTGATGGTATTTCTCCAGTTGTTCTCAAAACCTGTGCTCCTGAACTTACTCCTATTTTTTGCTGCCTTTTTTCACTTTCTTATTCCAAAGGTGTTTTTCCTTCTGCTTGGAAATTTGCTCATATCCAGCCATTTCCTGAAAAGGGTGACAAATCCCTCCCATCCAGTTATCATCCCATTGCAATTACTTCTACTCTTTATAAAGTAATGGAGAAATTAATTAATCACCAACTCTTAAACTACCTAGAAACCTTCCATCTTATCAACGATCGCCAGTATGGATTAAGAATAAAATACAGTGTCATCTAGATAGAAATGATGTTCCTGAGGGAACACAGCATGGTTTTGTAAAGGGGAAAACATTGTTAATAACCTCCTAAATTATTACATCAGTGTCATTCATGAGTTGATGCAGGAAATAACTTTGACATTGTTTATTTGTATGTTAGCAAAGTATCTGAATAGGTTACACACAAAATATTGCTCTATAAGTTGGGAATATATTGAGCTCACAGGTAAGTTCCTTAAATTACAGAATAGTTACATGACAGGAGATAAAGGATCGTAATTAATAGCTACTTTTCAGAGTATGTTAGCAAGTGTTGTCAATTTTGTATGCCATGGCATTATTTTAGATACTTTTGACTTTAATGCTCAATTTAGTGGTTTTTAAAATATACAGCAAAATATGGCGAGTAAATATTTAGCATCATAAGAAACCTCAATACGGTAAACTAGTTATATCTTTAACTGCAAGTGTTGGGTCAATCAGGATTCCAATTTTTGTTTCCAGAATTTCAAACAAATGTGACTCGCCCCTTTGTTATTGTTATCAGAAGTTCAGGACCACATTGGTATCTGACAGCCCTGACTCATGTCTTTTGTTATTGAGAATTGTAAATATCACCGTTTTCTTGCTTGCAGTTGTTTCAGTTATTGTTGTCCTTTTTTTAGTGTTGTTAATAATGAGCAAAAATTATACTCAGCATTTTATAAGTGAATAGCTTAAGGAAGCAAAGTACAAAAATTGGCTTAACAGAGTAGAAGGTGATGATACAGTAATTCTTTTGTAATTACTGCAAATGTTTTCTAGCTGCTAGATTAAGTGATATAGAGAGACAAAGTAATACTAATAAGCACACAAAAGCCAGAGCCATTTAGTAGTCAGAGACAAACACACCATTTGTAAGAGACAATCTCAGTGTAAAACAAACAGAAGTTAGCATGTCTCTGTTCATAGCTGAGTACTGTTCATTAAAAGTAGTGGACCATTTAAGTGAATTATGTAAAGACTACTTTGACGACAGCAAAGCACTGAAAAACCTGAAATTGAAACGATCAAAGTGTAGTGCAATTATTAATAATGTTCTTGGGCCATATTTTGGTCAGGATTTGAAAAATGACTTAAAAATAGCAAGTTTAGTTTAATTATTGATGAATGTATTGATATTACTGGTAGTAAATTATTAGGAATTGTTATGAGATATTATTCTGAGATAAAGGGGAAGATTATTGTAACTTATTTAGATTTAATAGAATTGTGATAAAAGAATGCTTAAAGAAACATAGCATTGATTCCCAAAATCTAATTTCACTGGAACAGACAATGCCTCAGTTATGATAGGTATAAACAATGTAGTATATGCAACAAAAAAAGAAATTCCATATCTAATAAGTATTATATGTGTTTGTCATTCTCTTCAACTTGCTGTGTCGCATGTTGCAACTGGCTGTCTGCCAAGGAATTTGGATTTTATGATAAAGGAAATACAGTTGGTTCTCTCTCATTCATGGGTTCATCAGGCTAAATATAATGAACTTTTTGATGCAATAAATGAAGGAAATCAATCTTTGAAGCTTGTACATGGAAAGGACAGAATTCATGGGATACCTGGTTCTTGGGCAATGCAATGCTGTCTAATGAATGAACCCACCAGTATATAGGTACAAGCGAAGTGAAAGTATATTGATGCCTAACGGCACCAGGGGTTTCCCCCATCTCCGCGTTGCTTTCATTGTGGGTGTACCAGTTCACTAGGAAATGCCAGAAATTTAAAAGTGTGTGGGCTTTGTATCTGTGTGATGTCATGTACTGTTGTTCATCTGGTCGTTTAGCTGCTGGACCCCTGCTGAGGCCCAACGTTGCCCTACTTTCACCCCATAGAGGCAGACAAGGAACCCAATAGACTCATTTACTCTGGCAGGTCCTGCCGCATAGTTTCCTGAGATTTCGGCGGCTAGGACCTATAAAGAAAAATAATAAATTAACTAATCGATTGCGCGATGGTGGTGTCGCTTGAATTTGAAAAGGCCAAAATATGGGCGAAAGGCGATTTGACATGCTTAAATTTAGGTGTGTGGGGTTTTTGCTAGTCTACAGATGGAGAGGGAAGGGAGAGTGAAGAATGGGGGGGGGAGAAAGGCACAAGTATCGGTCCAATAGAGAACGTGGCCCCATGTTTCAGTGTAGCAGGCCCATGCACCACTAGAGAGGAAAGGTGTGGGTGGCGAGGGGGGGGGGGGGGGGGAAACACCCTTCCCCAGGGAAATGTAATTCAAAGATGAAGGGGGCTAGGGTGCCTTCTTCAGGTCGCCATATGGCATTTGGCAATTAAGCTGCACTTTGTTTTGTCGTTTCTAGTTGCATCATTTATGGGGCTAGCCCCATCCTTGTGTTTTCTTATTCCTGCTTTAGGTGTTTTCTTTGGAGAGATTAGTTCCTTATTTGTCTCAGCTGGCTGACAGTGACGAATCACTGTCAGCCAGGTGCTGCATCCACCATCGTTGTTTGCTGGGTCGGGTTATCTCAGTTTGTCTTTGAGTGCTCAGGAGGATTGATCATTGTAGTTGAGAGTCATACTCAATGTCTCTTGGGATGTCTTGTGCTTGTGTGGTTTTGCTTACGACATTCTCTTCAGTGGATCTTCTCGTCAGTTCCTGATCGCATTTTGGGTTCTTCTTGTGAAGAGGTCCCAGGCAAATTTGGACAGGATTTGGTATTCGTCCCTTGAATCCAATAGGTGATGTTCTTGCCACTGGGGTTTGAATCTTAGTCTCGTTATGAAAATACCCTGCAGGTCCTCATATATGGGGCACTGGTACATCAGATGCTCCCAGCTTTCTCTTTCTCCACAAGGACCTTGGAGTATACCCAGAGGCGAGTTTGTCATTAAAGGGCCCTGTGGCCAGCCAACATGAAGGTTGTGTAGAGGCCCGGGTGGAGTGACGCAGATGACTTCGGGTAGGTTTTTTTCTACAAGGGGGATGAATTTCCTTGTTACCTCGCCCTTGTGTGAGGTGGACCCTCTGGTCTGCCCCGTTTGTTTCAGGTGTGCCTGCAGTCGTGCTTCTCTTCTTTTTCTCCGTTTTCCGGTTCTATTGTATGCCCCAAGAAGGTAATGGTAATTCCTTTCATTATGTAATATGTCAGGCCCCATCTAATAATTTCCAGATCCAGCAGCAAGACTCCTGCCAGAACCTGGAGCACCTCTGTGCTGACTGTATTACAAGCTCGTGTTATTTTCAACAATATTGACCGTTGTATTGAGTTCAGGATCCTTTTGCTACAGTCGTCATTTTGTGGTAGAACATGGCAGCTGCATATGTGATTATGGGGATAAAAGTGGCTTTGTAATAAAGAGCCAGTGTTCTTTTGTATAGTCCCCACTCTCGTCATGTGACTCGGGCTACATGGCAGCATAGTTTCTAATTTTCTTTCTGAGTTGTATGAGGTGTGGCCTGAACGTGAGCTTTGTGTCGAGGATTATGCCAAGATATCTTATTTTGGTGGCGAACCTGATTGTGGCTCCCCTTATTTTTATCTGTGGGGGTCTTCTTGGATCAAGGATTCCCCTGAGGAGTATAGATGTTGTTTTGGTGGGCAATATTACCAGGTAGTTCGCTTCTGCACATTCTTGTAGAGTGATGAGGGCTCTGTTCGCTGCTATTTCCAACCGGGCTCTGGAGTTAGCCGCCACTGTCAATATTAGGTTGTCGGCGAATGCCTGAGACTTGACGTCTCCCAGGTCAATACGCAGGAACTCATTGAAGATGAAATTCCACAACAGTAGGCCCAAAACTGACCCTTGCGGGCATTCTCTGTGTACTTCTCTGACTAATCTTTGGTAAAGGGTTATGACTTCTATCTTTCGCTGTGCAAGGTAGGAGCTGATGGCATGTAAGAGGTTTGTTGGAGTTTGTGCCTGTCGGAGTCTGCCAAGGACGCTTGGCCACCAGAGGGAGTCGAACGCCCTGGCAAAGTCCTCCGAAATGGCCAGAAAGTATTTGTTTTCCGCTGCTATGAGGCGATTCCTCACGTCGTCTGTTGTGGAGGATCCAGGCTTGAAGCCATATTGGTTTGGTGCATTTAAGTCTGCTGCTGCTTTATAGTGTTGTTGTAGTCGTTTGTGTAGGAGTCTTTCATAGAGTTTACTTGCCACGGTTAGGAGCGCTATTGGCCTGTATGATTCTGGTTGTTCAGGGTTCTTGCCAGAATTTTTGAGGATTAATTTTAGAATAGCTGTCCTCCACTGTTTTGGGAAGTATCCCGCTTTCAAACAGCAGTTATATAGGTGCAGAAGTAGGTTGGGTGCCAATTCAACCACTCACTTGACGATCTCAGGTTCCATCTGGTCTGTGCTAGGGCACTTTCTGTTTCTAATCCTTGCTGCCGCCTGCTGCAGCTCTTCCAAGGTGAATGGGGATTCATGTGCTTCTGGATCATAGTTATCATTCTGGTGGCAGAGTTCTCGGCACCACTTGCTCCCTGTAGATAGTATGCAGAATGTTGTTTATCGATTGTTCCCATGTAGTCGTTAGCTGGCCTTGGGGAGTCCTTGTTGTTGTGAGCATCTTGCCTCTAGGGAGTTTGTTTGTAGTGACCTTGTACACCACTCCCCAGGGGTCATTGTTTCCTGTTGTTTTCACTAGTTGTTCCCATGCTTTTCTTTTACTTCTCTGAATCTTGTCTGTATACTGGTTTCTTGTTGTCCTGTATGGTTGTTTTAGTGCCTCTACCTCATGTGCCAGCCACGTTCTGCGGGCTCGCTGGAAGTCCTTTCTTCTTCTTGCTACCTCCTTCCTCAGTTCGAATAGCTCGAGGGACTGCTCTGGGCATAGGATTTTTTCTTTTTATTGCAATTTGAGTGACATTTGTTATGAGATCTGTAGTCTTGGTTGGGTGTTGCTGGGCATCCAGCTCAGTCTCTGCTTGGATTTCTTGATATCTAGAGTGGATTGCTTCAGTGAGCGTTTCTTCAAAGAGGTTCCTGTCAGCTTTGTTGATGGGAAACCTATTGAGCTGATGTTTAGTTGCTGAAATTCTGACAAGGTTTCTTTTGATCTGGAAGGTGATTACCCAGTGGTCCGATGTGGTCCAGGAGTTCTCTACCCTCCAGTCTGCGACATGTGAGGCCAAATTGGTCGTGGCGAGTGAGATACCAATCGTCGCCTCCCACTGTAGGTTGCAAAAGGTTGGGAGCTGGTTCGGTTTGTTTAGGACAGTCAGCTGTGATCCAGAGAGAAAGTCTTTCAGGAGCTCCCCATTGTGGATCCCTCTTCTATCCTCTGTGGTGCTGTGCCATGTAGGCGATCTGCAGTTGACGTGCGATCCAATGATTATTGTTTGTTCTGGTAATATGTCTAGGAGGTGCTGCAGGTAGTTCATAGCTGGAGTGATATCCTGTCCCGGTCGGCAGTACAAGGAGACCACAAAGAAGTCCCCAATTGGCTAGATCACGTGAGCACAGACTGCCCACGACAAACAGAACTGTCTGACCTTTGTCACCATTATGTTTCCAGATATATTTTTGACTCCTCTGATGATTCCTTGGCTTCACTAGTGCTGCGCGTTTCTCTGTCCAAATTTAGGCCCATTCTTCTTCTATTCTTCCATTTTGTGGTCTCCCGTCTTTGTTCTTCAGGGTCATCAACTCTTTCAATTGGAGTTTGTTCCATCATGACTTCCTCAGGGTTTCGCACTATTATTGCTGCCCATGGGGTGTCGCCATCATTTTGGATGAGTTTGTAGGCTAAAGGGTAGCCTCTTACTTTTTTACCATGAGTGTATGGCTCCCGAATTAGAAGGATATCAGTCCCCCTCCTCATCGGCCTTCAGTCTCAGCTGGTCAGCAACCACTTTAGCCCTCTGCGCATTGTGCTGGAAAATCTTACTTTTGTGCAGTTATAATTTTTTTTACCGCGTGTCCCCATAATCGGTTCTGTTTTTGTATATTCCTTTAGCTTTTATATAACATGGGCACTTTGAATCTCTTACTGAGTGGTTTGCATCCACTTTTTTTGTGTTTTACAGTTCGTGCATGTAGGGTTGTTGCTCTTATTTGGGCAGTTTCTGAACTTGTGCTCCTTTTCCGTACAGTGTCTGCAGGTTGGAGCCTTCTGTTCTGGTAATGTGGGTGGTGTGGCTAAACTTCAGACACCTGAAACATTTCGGCACGACCACATGTTCCTTGAATCTATGTGAGCTCCATTGCACAAAGTCGGGTCATGTCCCCAACAGCCCGCCATGCATCTGGTGTGAATTCCACAACCCAATTTCGGCGCCTCCGCAGCCAGGTGGGAAGGAGCAGCAGTGCGTAACACATGCTTCTTGATTAGACCAGGGTTCAAGCCCGTCACCACCAAATATGGAGGATGCGGAAACGTCAGGGAATGACCACCGCATATTCCCGGAGCAATATGGCCTTAGTTGCTAATGCTCCAAAAAACAACAACAAATATCCAAATATACAACCCAATTTCGAGCATTATTATCTCTGGACATAGTTGAGTACCTCGAGGTTATAAGTTCCTTACACTCCCAGTCTGGCATGATCTCTCCTTCTAGGGGATTCTGCCTGCAGTCCCAGAGTTGCCAGCTTGGGGTTTTGCATGATCGCTTGTATTTCTCCTTTAGTCTCCGTCTCAGTGGCGATTCCGGTGCTCCTCATCTTTCTAATTGCTTTTATCCGTGTTCTTTTAAGGTCTTCTTTCATGGATTCCATGATTTTAGCTTTGATAACCTCGCTTGTTGTTTCTTGCTTCCCATTCTTTGGTCGTACAATTACTAGGTTTGGAGTTTTTAAGAGAGTTTTCCTCTTTCGCTGTGCCTGGTCAGTTTCATTTGTAGCTATAACTGTGGCCGGTGTCCTTGGGGCGTGCAGGGCATTTGGTTTCCACTATCCACTCGGAGGACCTCCAGAACTGCAATCGCTTGCTGGTGCTCCTCATTTGTTTTAAGCAGTATTGTTTCCGGGTTTGTCCATTGTAGGACAATCTCTGCTCTTAGCATGGAGGATATTCTACTGCTGTTGTCTTTCATAATGGTCTCTAACCTGTTCGTAAGATTAAGGCCTGCTCCAGGACTGTCCCCTGGGGAAGAGTAGGGTGCAATTGGCAGGTTTTGTTCCCCTGCCTTTGGTCTTCGATACCTTTGTGCTGCTCTGATGATTCCTTGGCTTCACTAGTGCTGCGCATTTCTCGGTCCAAATTTAGGCCCATTCTTCTTCTATTCTTCCATTTTGTGGTCTCCCGTCTTTGTTCTTCAGGGTCATCAACTCTGAGTTTGTTCCATCATGACTTCCTCAGATTGGCTTTGTGAGTCATTTGGGGTTATTTCCACAATTTCATTTTCCATTTTGTAAAGTTTTCAGATTAATGAGGTTGTCTGAATTAGCAGTTCCTAGTGTATTACTTTATTGGAGGCTCCAAGAGCTGCTGAAGGATTCAAACCACAAGTCCGTGGGTATATTTGTTGCCCTATAATCAAAGGGCAAAGTTTTGGGCTCTTCCCCACTGGCAGGTGGGGGGGGGGTCAATGCCAAATAACTCTGTAGTGCCTTCAGATGGAAATTAGTGAAATGCAGCAGTCAAGGTCACAGCTGAAGGAGTAGATGTCAACTCACTAATTCCTGTGCCGGAGGGGAATACTACACATTCCATTGTCACACAAAGGGGTATACATTTCGTTGTCGCACAAGCCTCCCAAGTCAAGTGCAGGGTATTTGCGTGGCAACTGCGGTATAATTTCCTCTCTATAGCCGTGCTGTCAGCAGCATGGTGACCAGTACAGTCTGGCAACAAAGGATATAGATATAAAACGTAAATAACCTGCAAAGTTCCATGTAAATAAGCAAAAGTTTCTCGCCCTGAGATCCACTGTAGTAGTTCTACTAAAGAGTAACCACTGTAGAGTAGGCACTGTAATCACAAATTCATGAACAAAATTCAGGGGTAGCGCAGAAAACGTGTGTCCACACTTAACAGCGGCCATACTGGACTCAGGTTTCAGACACAATTTCCCTTTGTCCTGAAATTGCATCTTATAGAGATGCCACTGGAGGGAGAAAATCCTTTCCAAGATTTATCACAATTAGCAGTAGCAGTTTTAATTTTACCTCATTCAAATGCTTATGTAGGGAAAGTTAACATAACCATATGAATATTATAGAGTCCAAACTGTATAACTGCTTAAGCATCAAGAGTTAAGAGCCATTCTAACAAATAAATATAGGCTGAAGCGAAACAGTGAATGCTGTCACAATTACAAATTATCAAATGATATTTCAAGGAAAATTAGTTCACTTAATACCTGTAGAGAATCTCCAAGAAGATGCTTTCTTAATAAAATTTTTATGAGGAGATAAAGACTTTATCATATTATAATAACATTTATGTAATAACTTTCATAGATGTAGCTATTTTACTGTTTAATTATTCCAAGGCTATTTCATTGATCTTTTTGCAGGCATCTAAATAATTTGGTGCTTTTTTGTTGTAAATATAGGGCCATGAAAAGTTTTAGTTGGCAAATCTGATGCTAAGGCTAAAAGTGGAATCTTCTGGGATAGGTGCTTGGACCATTCCTATTTCTAATTTTCTTAAATGACATTGATGAATCGATGTCAAACTTTTCAGATGTTAAAATTTAGAGTGGTTAATGACTAGCATCAAGTGGCACTACTTGGGGAAGATTTAGATTGCTTCAGGGTTGTTTAGATAAATGGAAAGTGTTTTAATGCCCCAAGGCAGGGGTCAGCAACCTGTTTTGAGTGAAGAGCCATTTTTGATCTAATTAAAGGGGGAGAAGAAAAAAAAGAATCCAAAGAGCCTCGGCTCAAGCTGGGAAGGGGGGGGGGGAGTTTTTTTTATAAAATGGAATAGAGTGGGGAGGTGTTTTATTAAAGAAAATACATTTTTTCAAATATTTATTAATATATTGCTGTAAGTATAGTGAAAAAGTGTAGTGAACATCCAATTAGGTACGAATTAATGGGATTTTTGCTGCTGAATTTCTTGAGCAAGTCTCATCATCATTGTGCGAGTATGACATAATTTTCATCTTTAAACATGCTGAAAGACTCCCATTGTTCAGAAGCCGAGTGGGTAAAGTACCTGCCCGGCAACCCAAAGGTTGCAGGTTCGATTCCCGCCTCGGGCTTGGATCAAAGTACTGCAAAAACCTTGGGAGGTGCAATATGGCCACAGAAGCCGATGCGCCAACAACTATCAAATCAAAAAAAAAAAAAAAAAAACCCATTGTTCAGATGGTGTCTTGATTTATTTTTAATATACAGTAAACCCTCGATTTAGCAGACCCCGATATAACGGATCGGACCAATAATACAGTAGTGTACATATTAATCTCAACCATATTATGTTTTTTTAGGTTATACAAAACTTCAGTGTTATTATTAATTAAAAATGAATAATAATTACCTATTTCCATTATTGTCTTATAATTGCCTACTTTTATTTTTATAATCGAATTCAGGAAATTGTTTTTTATTCGTTCTGAAAACGTGTTCAAAAAGCTGTTTTCCCAGATTACAGATAACAGAGCAGGTGGTGACTTGCAAGCTGAACGTGCTTGGTACACTAAACTGCAGGTCTACCAACTCGCTTTTTTTCGGTCTGTCTGCCTCAACCTATCATTCGGTCCTTAAAACCTATCAGTTTTAAGGCATTTTAATCTTGCACTCCATATGTCCTTAATTTTTAAGTCTTCTAACTCCATTTCAAATTGTGCTTCATTGATTTCAGGGAATGGACAAAGATTTAGCTGAGAAGTATTCAGTTCAAGTGATTTGATTAAAAATGATAATGTCACCTTTCCCTTCTTAAAATCCTCAAATCTATGGCAAAATTCGGTATGCATTTTGACAATCGTTTGTTGAAAAATGGAAAATTAATAGGATTGGGATTATTTTTAGTATCTCCTTGATATATATATATATTTTTTTAACATTGCAAAATATAATAATTTGCCACTTCCTATGTATCCTTTGAAAACACATAATTTGTGTTCAAGTGAAAGCACTTCTTCCAAAAGCATTACTGCTGTTGTTATGCTTTTGGAAGAAGTGCATTTGTGCAAGAAGAAGAAGTGCATTAAATGTGAAGTCACATTTGCCATAAAATGGAATTGTGTCAACACTGCACCTCTAGAAAGCCATCTAACACTGTTATGCATAAGAAGGTCAGTATATTGACAGTCAACTTCATCAGGAAGTTCACAGAATTGTTGATGTAATGGTCTTGCCATTATTTTATTGACTGTCTTTATGACCAAATCCATCACTGCTGTTATCTCTTTTTGAAACATTTGTGAGTAAAGTGTCTCTTGATGAATTATACAGTGAAAGGAAAACACATCATGTGAAATGTTTTTTCTAAATAAATTAATGAAATCTTTGTTCTCACCTCTCATGCTCAGGACTCCATCGGTACAAATTATTTCATTCACATTAATTCCCTAATTTTTCAAACATTCAGTAATTACAGTTTCTATATCCTCTCCACGTGTTTGTCCTGTAAGTGGCAGTAAACCAAACAGTTCTTCTTGGGGTACTTGACAATTTATATATTTACAAGCAAGGACAACTTGCGCGATATCACCAACATCACAGGCTACAGAAAATCTTGATGTTGACTTTAGGTCCATAATCTGCTGACTGGTTACATCTTCGGACATTAGTAAAGCTCTGTCCCTCACAGTTTTTGTATTTCTTTAATTTTCGTAATTATTTCTGTTTTGTTTTGAAAATTGCTGAAAAGATTTTCTGACATTTTAATAAACCATTCTTTTATGTATTCACCATCCATAAGCGGTTTCCCTCGTATTACAATTTCATGTAGCATTTGTATTTCTTGATGATTTAATCCACTTTGACAATGAATTCTTCGTTAACAACATTTTCTGTTGCAACTCGTTTACAGTATTATTTCTTGGCTCACTGGCTGGATATGTTTTGGCAAATGTATCATGTTTAGCCAAAAAATATCTTTCTATGGTCGTTTTTTTTATTGTTTGAATGTTTTTCACTACATATTAAACACAACAGAAGTCCTATAAAATTTGCCACAAATGCATATGACTGGGTTCATTCTTTCTTAAATTTCTGGTTTTCTTGCTCAATCTTTAGGTGGTGATAAGGAGGTGATTATCCCCTTGTATAAGGCAATGGTCAAGCCACACCTTGAGTACTGCGTACAGGTCTGGAAGCCTCATTTTAGGAAGGATGTAGAGTTGCTAGAATGAGTACTGAAAAGGGGAACAAAAGGATGCTCCTACCAAGAAAGGCTTAAGTTCTGTAAATTGCAGCACCTGGAGACTAAGCACCTGTGAGGTGATCTGATTGATGTGTATAAGGCCTTGAATGGATTGAGCAGCTCAATTGCTGATGGGATTGAGCTTACTCTTGCTCAGATTACAAACTTGAGGGGGCACAAACTCAAATTGAGGAAAGACAATTGTCGAATAGATGTGCGGAAATTTGCCTTTAGCCAGTGAGTAGTTGATTGCTGGAAAAAACTTCCATCTGTCGTTCTGGAAGTTGATAGCTTAAATAAATTCAAGGAACAAGTGGACAAACTTTTGGAGTGAATGGATGGGTGAAATGGGAAAAATCTTTTTCGCTCATGCTATATAAGCGTGCTTTCTTGCATCATATGCCTCTACTAATGCTAATGCTAACTCCTAGAAATAATATCAAAGCACTTACAGGTGTATCTTGTCTATATCACAACACTAGGGTGCATGCTTATATCTGAACAGCCTTGCAGCTAACTGATGTCATGCAAAGCTGGATCTATATTTTGTCTCTGGGATATTATTATTAGCCATATGGTGCAAGGAAGCCTGAGGCTCTTGCTGCATCAGCCAAAAAAAAAAAAAAAATCTGAGTTACCCTGAGAGAGGGGGGAGAGAGAACAAGAGTCAGAAGTAGAAGGGAATTACCAAGAAAGAGAAAAATGATGATATCCAGCTCACGACCCTGGGTGAGCCATGACTAACTATAATTTTCAATATGTCTTGTAGGCCAAATAAAATCTTGTTTAGGGCCATACCCAGCATGCACTTTGAGTATCTCTGAGTTAAAGTGTAAGAGTACACAAGAATGTCTTTGCTTAGTAAATAATCAATATATCATTGCAGATTAGCATATCAGCTTTGAACCCCCCAAGCCAATATGGTAAACTGAAATTTAACCATTTGTGTGCTAGCAAAATTCCTGTATATCATTGACAAGACCCCATGACTTGTTCTGGCAGCCTGTCTGCATTGGTACAGAAAACTTCATATCCGATTGCACATTTACCAACCACCACACAGTTGGTACATTTCTCTGGGATTGCTGCTACCCATATGCATTACTTTCATTTGTGAATGTTAAACTTCTGTTGTCACTTCTCAGCCCATTACCCAACTTTTCTAGGTCCTGTTGCAGTAGCATACTGCCATTAACAACCCTGCCAACACTTGCATCATCTGCAAACTTCGACATTAAGCCTGATATACCTTCATCAGTATCATTGATAAATATACAAAACAACAATGGGCCCAACACCCAACCCTGGGGGACTCCACTAATAACATTAGTCCACAAAGAGTAGCATCTACTGCCATACTGCTGCAATTTGTAAAGTAATCTTCCATGTGGAACAGTATCAAAAGATTTCCTAAGATCCAAGTATATGATATCAAAATTATTTTTTGCATCCAGTTCCTTTGTGACCACATCATAGTATCCAATCAAATTGGTCAGACATGACTTCCCCTTAAACCCATTCTGTCTGAATTATTACTGCAGTGTTGTCTAGATGATCCTGCAATGCTTCTTTAACCAGTGACTCCATTATTTTTCCTGGAACAGAAGTTAAACGAACAGGTCTGTAATTACTTGTGTTACCCTCTGATCCTTCTTTGTGAATTGGAGATACATTTGCACATCTCCAGTCTGTGGCAACCTCTCCCTGAGTCCAATGATGCTCTCATCATTAGGCTAAGGGTTTGCTTACTTCCTTTGCCATCTCCTTTAATATAACTAGATAGATTCCATCCACCCTAGGTGCCTTTCTTATATTTAACTTCAACAATTTCTCCTCCATTATACTCTCAGTTATTACAAAATCATTTAATTCCCTGTTAGAGTGTGATCAACTTCTGGCCTTCCCTTCCCTGAATAACTCCTCATGTGTAGGGCTTACAATACCAATCAAAATCTTAATACTGGTATTTTTAATTTATGAAACCGGGATACCAGTATTCCAAAAACAAACTTTTTTTTTTCTCAATAAATTTTGATGACAGTTAGGTGCAATAAAGTAAGGAAAAAACAAGTACAGTAAGTCCTCGTATAACACGTGTTTACATTTTGTTTACACTTGGCGAATTCGATCATAAGCAATTTATAAATAGGGCAACGATATTGTATATAACACAAACCGAATTCGCTTATGCACGATTTGCCTTTGTGTTTACAAGAAATGGCAGTCGAACGCGGAATCACCCCAACTGAGCGCAACACAATAGCAATGAAGAGAAGATTCTGAAAATGTATTTATGATTAAAATCAGTGAAGGGGAAACACATTTCCCTTTCAAACATAAAAACCCACACAATTCCAGCTATCGGTATTATCACAAATGCAATTAGATAGAGTTTACTACCAATTTATAACAGTTTCCACTAGCAGAAATTCAACTGGAAATTGTTTTTATTGTTTTATGGTTAACCCCCAGAAATGTGCTTTAGTAAAATGTGAGCTAGTGAGGTGTTAATAATGTGTCTCTGCTTTATGGTGTTGTTTATTCAGTTGCTACACGTACACAGCTTTGTTTGTGTATCAAGTGTGCCTCCTCATTTTGTAATTGTGCTTTATTTCCTAAAAATGAGTAAAATACTTAAAAGGTATGAAAATGAAGCGTCCTGGTGAAGACACTGCAGATTCGGAAAGAAAAAGAAAAGCAATATCGATAGACAGAGATGTGGACTGGGTCAAAAATGCTTACCCGGAAAATATGTAGCGTCCTCATACTAGCATTTATGGCCAAAATCACACTTCTGGCCTCCGGCCCACCGGGGTTTCCCCGGTAAGGCTTATTGCCAGTCTGCCTCTGTTAGAGAAAAAATATGAAATTGTGAAACACTTTAAACGAAATGAAAGAACATGTAATATTGCACGTGCTACAGGCCTAAATGAGGCAATGCCGAGAATTAGAAGGAATGCCGAAAAAATAAAACAACTCTCATAGCAGGAACAACTCAAAGTGTAATAAAATCCATTAGATCAAGACACAAAGAATTAGAAGACATGGAATGGCTGTCATCAGTTTGGATAGAAAATCAAAAAAAGAACAAGTTTGCTTACGAT
This sequence comes from Mastigoproctus giganteus, assembly GCF_048544385.1. NCBI lineage: Eukaryota > Metazoa > Arthropoda > Arachnida > Uropygi > Thelyphonidae > Mastigoproctus > Mastigoproctus giganteus. The sequence goes on from NC_143581.1 coordinate 33,588,176, forward strand.
AAAAGCATTAGCAATATTTTATTACGTTATATTTGTAATGAAATATGTAAGTATATTATTATGATTATTTATTGTTTGGTAGTGATTTGGTTACAAATGTGTGTTCAGTCTTGGGTGGTCGGCACTTAACCCTATTTTTCCCATAGGGCCTGTTATTTATATTGCATGATTTTGCATTGCAAGAAGGTTTCTGGGAACACAACTATTGTGCTATTCGAGGACTGACTGTACTATAATTACTTGAATTCATGTTTTAAATAAACATTTATTGCGATAATAAATATTCTGAAAAAAAATCATTAGAAATACAGTTATTCTAAAAACAAAAAAATACATATTGTTACTGCAGTTTAGTTATGTTTAAGCATCTACACTACCTGTCCGAATGATGAAGTGAGCTCTTAAAAAACATAAGCAATCAATAGTATGATCGTTTTAAATGGATCTAATTTTGGTACATATTTGATTAGCGGCAGAAAACGCCCCTTCGGCTTCTATTCTGGTACTATTGTACTGAGATAATCGTAGACGATCCCAGTCCATATTTTCTAGGCTTTGAACTTTTTTAGCAAAAATAATTAAAAGCAGTGCTTTTTTTGTTAAAAAAAAAAATAGGTGCCAGTACTGATTCTTTGCTATCAGGAAAAATTGAAAATTAAAAATATGAAAAGTACTCTAAATTTTTTTTTCCTGATATTGTTATTTTAGTAGTAATGTTTTTTAGAATAAGAACAAATTAAGTATATTAACACAGTTTATTAAGCATAAATTTATTATTCAAGTATATAAAAAAAAATAAGTAAAATGTGAATAAAATAAGTAAAAAATAATATTAGTAAAAATAATTTCATAATCAAGTTTTTGTAGAATATTCCAAATTTTCATTAAGTTCTCATCAGACACCTCATTCCGACTTCTTTTCTTCCTCTTTGTGTGTCGGTTGCTGAATGACGTTTCCAAAGCAGCCACGAATTGACATATTTTGCTGGATCAAAGCAGGTCAGCAGTGGGCCTACAGTTTTAAGAAACAGTAGTACAGAAACAGTTTTTGTTATCAATGAAGCGCTGGTTGGGCTGGCAATCAGATTCATTTGTGAAAATCCTCGTTTACATTCACTCGATGAAATTGGTATCGTACTCAGAGCGTTCATCAAATGTTCCAATTCTTCTGAAATCTTATCAATTAGGTACCCCCGAAATCCCCGAATTGCATTTAACTGTAACCTAATTGACAATTTTCTAACTTCATTTTCACCAAACAGTTAATGTTTAGAAGGATTAATACCTTCGTTATCCTTGTTTTCCTTCTCTCGTCACTGGTATTGTCACTAGTTCTTAAATTGAATTTTTTTTTTTTTTTTTTTTTTTGAAACTGTCCAAAATGATGGTGTCATTTGGATATTCAGGTACTGTGACCATGTAAACAGAGATAGGGAAAATTTATTGAAAAATGTGGATAACGCACTTCCACGAAACAACAGATGATTATTTGTGGGGTAAAAGAAAATCACTTTTCTAATTCTCGAACGGGGCGCTTAAAGTTGATTCACAGTGGTGTCCAACTTACAACCCGCAAGGAAATTGAACTAAAACAGCAATTTAAATTTTGTTAATTATCAAAAAAATTAAGATGTTTTGTTCAGTAAATGTAATTGTGTATTGTACTTAGTAAAAGTTTCGAATATTTTCAATTTTACTTTTACACACAACAAAATATGGAAAATGTAACACACTAAAGAAATCTAACATTGAATTTTTTTAATATGGCCCCTGTACAGGAAAAGGTTGGACACCACTGCAGTATAAGGTGGGCCAGAACTCATTGGGAATACACCTTGATCTGCTCACTCTTGACCAGCACGACTTCTCTGTATGTGGGACAGTGGTCGGATAGGTTTTACCAGGTACCACTAAGTTGTAGAATGGTAATCCCTTTAGCTCTCTTAATTCGCACAGCAGCACTAATTGCCTGAAGGCCAGTAATGTGAACAGTGCCTACCGAGTTAATTCTCTCCCAATCCATTTGTTATATGAAAATTTTCTTTGCTCAACGGAAACTATTTTAAATGTGACTTCCAAGGGGAATTCAAAATAATTCACTATAAAAGGACTTTATTAAACAGAGGTACGACTGAGTAATTTAGAATTATAAAAATGGTTATACAGTTTTATATAGCAAATATCTTAACAATAGACAGTAAAAAAATGCAAATTTAGTTAAATAATTTTAAGCTTATTCGAATAGTAGGTAAACATGTGAAAAAATTTTACAGAAAATTACAAATTTCAAAGTTCATTACATCCAAATGTCACACGTCACTGTTAAATAAAGGTGCCGGTATGCCGTACCGTTGCATACCGTCCCCAAAAAAGCACTGGTTAAAAGTATTTCATTAATTTCCGACTCAAGTTCATCTTGTAAAATCTTTGGATTCAGGCAATATATTATTTTGGGAAGAATTTGCAGAACACTAATGTTCTGTTCCATGTTGGTCTTCCATGGTTGAATTTTCTGAAGGAGAAAGACATTTTATTCAGCAAAGTATAATTTTCACTATAGTATCTTTACTGAGTCTGGGAGAGAGTAAAGAGTGGGGATAAGGAATAAAGAGAGCAAAGAGGAATTCTTCACATATATAAACGCAAAGAATAAATCAGATTGGACCCTTATGTAATGGATGTGGGACAGTATTAGATACCACAGCTGAAGTTGCAGATGAACTCAACAGTTACTTTCCATCGATATTTACATAAAAAAAAACCCTTTGTGTCAATGAGATATCATGGAAATGATGTTGAAATTTCAAATGATTATTTAATAAGAACTTTTGTGCCTACAGGCAAGTAAGGCTCCTGTGGTTGATGGCATATACCCTATAATCTTAAAGAAAGCGGCAAGTGAATGCATTTAACCATTAAGGCTAGTTATGAGAGCATCACTGGACTCAGGAGAGATTCTGTTGGATTGGTGTAAATTGAAACATAAAGGAACATTCTAGGAGTGTAACAGGAAATTACTGACCGGCCAGTCTAACTTCAGTAGTGGGGAAAATCATGGAGGCAATGATCAAGGGTGAAATTCAGGATCATTTAGATGGAAATGGAATTCTGTAGGATACACAGCATGGTTTTGTAAAGAGAAAATCATGTTCAACAAATGTGGTTAGCCATTTTGACAGGTCACTCGTGAGCTGGATTTAGAGAATAATTTCAACATTGTTTATTTGGATTTCAGCAAAGCATTTGACTCAGTCCCACATGTGCAGTTATGTTATAAGTTGGAGCAGGCTGGAATCATAGAGAAAATCCTTAGATGGATAGTATGATGGCTTGAGGGCACCATACAGGGGGTTGTGATAAATGATTATTCCTCAGATTGGGTTAATGTAAAGAAGTGGGGTTCCCCAAGGATCAGTATTGGGACTACTTTTTTTTTTTTTTGATTATTTTAAATGACATCTATGAAGGGATATAGGGTGTGATGTCTAAACTTGCAGATGATGTAAAGATCAGTAGAGTAGTTAATGATTGCTGCCAAGTAGAGCTTCAGAGTGACCTAGATAGACTTCCGGGATGGTCAGAAAAGTGGCAGCTATATGCTTTAATTCAGCAAAATGCAAGGTCTTACACCTGGGGAACAGCAACCCCAAAATAACTTATACACTTGGTGGAGTTGAACTAAAGTTAGTAGTGGAGGAACAGGACTTGGGAGTTACGACGCGGTCAGACATGTTGTCCGAGAATTGTGGACAGGTTGCATTGATGCTTTATCGAACATTTGCTAGTAGAGATAAGGATGTCATAATCACATAAAGGTGATTTTATAACCTTTATGTGATTAAATTATAAACTCTTTTTTTTTTTTTTTTTAAATTAGTACCGAAAAACCGGTATTTGAATACCGGAAAAAAAATAACTGAGGTCTCGGTATTGTAAGCCCTACTCGTGTGTGAATGTAGAAGCATAATACTCATTGTTTGGTAGATATCTGAGCAGGATCATCTACAGTCAAACCATTGATATCGAGCAGACCAATCTGATTCATCCCCTTCCTTTTAGCGTTTATATAAGTAAAGAAGTTTTTGCTGGTGGTTTTTTTTTTTTTTTTTTTTTTTGCATCCTTTGACAAAAATTTCTCATAATCTGCCTTCGCTTGCCTAACCTCCTTTGTGACTTGATTACAGAGTACCTTATATCTACCATAGGCTTCTGTGTCGCCTGATAATTTATATGTATTCTGTGCATTTTTCTTCTCTGCCACTAGTCTCATTAGTTAATCTGACATCCACTTGGGCCTAAACCTAGAACAGTATTTCTTAGTTGGCATGAAAAGCCTAGTATCTTCCAAGATTACTTCCCTGAATGCTTTCCCTTTTTTCAATTTGCCATTGGTAGCATCACCAGTTTGGTCCCACTGTGTAGAATTTAAGAATTATCTGAGACCACTGTGGTCACTATTATGAAAGCAAAAGTCCTTCCCTTTACCCTTGATTGGAGTTACATCTTTTAAATAAATCCCACATTAGTACACTGATCACTGCCACCTACTGGTTCCTTTATCTGTAAACTCTTAATGCAGGAATAATCACTGCTAATAATCAGATAAAACAGTATTACTCCCTCTGGTTGCCTCTTGAACATGCTTCCCTAGAAAATAATCATCCAGTAAATTCACAAAATGCTTGCTTGTGCATGTGTCAGTTTAAATAGTATTAGTTTTTTTCTTTTATTGATATTCATAATTAGCTATAAATTTTCTTATTACGCTTAAATGCTGCAGTTTAGTTAAATTAGTTCTCAAGTAAGACACAGTCTGTCTTCACTAATTCTTTATCTCAAGAAGCAAAACAGTATGTTAAACCTTTACCCTTGATTGGAGTTACATCTTTTAAATAAATCCCACATTAGTACACTGATCACTGCCACCTACTGGTTCCTTTATCTGTAAACTCTTAATGCAGGAATAATCACTGCTAATAATCAGATAAAACAGTATTACTCCCTCTGGTTGCCTCTTGAACATGCTTCCCTAGAAAATAATCATCCAGTAAATTCACAAAATGCTTGCTTGTGCATGTGTCAGTTTAAATAGTATTAGTTTTTTTCTTTTATTGATATTCATAATTAGCTATAAATTTTCTTATTACGCTTAAATGCTGCAGTTTAGTTAAATTAGTTCTCAAGTAAGACACAGTCTGTCTTCACTAATTCTTTATCTCAAGAAGCAAAACAGTATGTTAAACCAACTCTTTACCTACCTGGCATGTGGAATCTCAGAAATTTGTCAATGTGGCCTTTCAACATAAAAGATTGAGTGCTACTGCTTTAACTCTTAGGTGTGATTCCACAAATGCAGTCTGCTCTACTCTATATTTAATCAAAGATATTATTAATTTAAAATCTTGTTAAAATCAGTTTCAAATTTTGTTTAGAACTGTTTTTTACCTGCAATGTGTCCTTTCAACATCGGACCACATTTCAGCCTGGAATGTGGCCTTTCAAAAGATTGAGTGCTACTGCTTTAACTCTTAGGTATGGTTCCTCAAATGCAGTCTACCTCTATTTTATATTTAATCAAAGATATTATTATTTTAAAATCTTATTGTTAAAAACAGTTTTAAATTTTTTTGTTTAGACTTTACATAAATCTTATGATTATTCGGTTATCATTTTTTTTTGAGAGCAAACAATTTATTTTTTGGAATGCCTCCTCTTGTTATACTATTAGATATATGAGAAATCACGCCTGGTTTGTGAAAGATTTGCTTTACAAGCTGCTTATCTGGAAAGCATGATGTTCTTAAGTCAGGAGGTTATTGGACAGTTTTCTAATCTAACCATGTTTCATCTGGTGGGTCCCTGGAGAACATTATTTTCCAGAGTGTTTCCAACTGTGAAGTAGGGTTGAAGTGCTATAGTCTGTGATTGTTTTTCATGGTTTGGACTGTTTGTTTTTCCTAGAACAATTAATGTTGTACAATAACTTGACATTCTGGACAATTCCACTCTTCCTATATGGGGACCCTTTTCTCTTTCAGCATGGCAATGCATCATGTCCTTCTGTACACCTGTAGTGACTATGTTTTGAACTGAGCCACTACAGTTGTGGGCATGCAGAAACTTCATTGGCCTGCCCAGAGTCCCAACTCTTAACTACCATTTTGACTTCATGCCAGGCTGGCATGCCTATAGTTAGTATCTAAATTTACTGTTGTGTTTAAGAAGGAATAGATCGAAATACCACCTCTGTGTTATCGAAAACTGGTTTTTGAATCCACTGATAAGGATACAATCTGTAATTAAGGCCAAAGTTGGACTGACATGTTCTTTGAAACATGCAGGTGTCCAGTGAATTCTAGCAGTATAATGTTAGCATTAGCATTAGTAGAGGCATTTGATGCAAGAAAGCAAGCTTATGCAGCATCAGCCAAAAAAAAAAAAAAAAACCACTTCCACTTCACCCCTCTGTTCGTTCAAAATACCTGTCCAGCTGAGCCTTAAACTTATTTAGGCTATCAACCTCCACTACAAGGGATGGAAGTCTGTTCCACCAACCAACCACCTGCTGGCTAAAGGCAAATTTCCGCACGTCTATCCTACATCTGTCTTTCCTCAATTTGAATTTATGCCCTCTCAGGTGATTATTCTGAGCTAGAGGAAGAATCCCATCAGCATTGAGCATGCTCAAACCATTCAAGGCTTTATACACCTCTATCAGATCACCTCGCTGGTGCCTAGTCTCCAGACACTGTAATTTGCAAAACTTAAGCCTTTCTTCGTAAGAGCACCCCTTTGTTCCATTCACTAATCTTGTTGCCCTTCTCTGTACTCGTTCCAGCAGCTCTACATCCTTCTTGAAATGAGGCCTCCAGACCTGTATACAGTACTCTAGGTGTGGCCTGACCATTGCCTTATACAAGGGAATAATCACCTCCTTATCCCTGTTATGTTATGTTATGTAATGTACACCATGTTATGTACACTATATCTATAATGTTTATGTTAATACTTAAACATTAAAGTGATTTTAATATGTGAAAGGTGGAATGAAGAAAAACATCAAGATGGAGTAAAGTGGAATAAACTGGAGCATAATGGACCAATATTTGCCCCCTCTTATGAACCACTGCCGAAGAATATCAAGTTTTACTATGATGGTAAGTTGATAACACTATTTCATTTATTCATTTTAAAGTTAATCCTGCTGATGAAATGCTAAATTTAGTTTTGAAAGAATTACTAAGAATTATAGAAATCTTATAATACCATAAATAATCAGACTAAAATATGAAATAGCAAGTGCTTTAAAAAACAATACTCACCTTTGAATAAATCTGCAGTAACCTTTGGTGCCTCCGTAGCCAGGTGGGAAGGAGTAGCAGTGCATAGCACACGCTTCTTGATTAGACCGGGGTTCGAGCTCCCCGTCACGACCAAATACGGAGGATGCGGAAAAGTCAGGGAATGACCATCGCATATCCTGGAGCAAAATGGCCTTATTTGCTAATGCTCCTAAAAACCAAATAACATACATACATACACATACATGCAATAACCTTTAAAAAGGAATGGTAATTAAATCATTTAGGTGAGAAGGTAGAGTAAAGGTCCTTTAGGTTGTCACAGACATTCTCTCAGATATGCCAGACAAGCTGTTCTTGCTACCTGGGAGTCTAAAACGCTGATGGAACTGATATTCGGGTGACACTCAAGTCAAGTGGACCCAATTTCGGCGAAGTACGGATGGTCTATGACAGCCAAATCCTCTGCTTGCACCTTCACGATGGTGGGACTGTTAGTAATCCTGGGTATAACCTCCATGCACAAGTACATGGTGGGTGACCACCCAGGTGTGAACCAACGTAAGCAGGGGTCGAGGTGTGGCGCCCACACCACATGGAGGAACGCCGCCCCTCTATGTCACCAGGCAGTACTAGGTAGTAGATGACTCTCATCAACCGGTGAAATACCACCACTTTGCTTATTGGAGGCTTGAAATGGTGGAACCCATGTTTAGTCTCTAGAGCTAAGTTCCGGCCAGCCCTTCCCTATCTCTTCCATCATGCAGTATGATCGATGATTTTTGAGGTTATGATGAATGTCGTGGCGAGATCCAATATTCCTTACATTTCGAGGGTACAGCTCTAAAACAGTGTTCGCAGGCCGGCCGCTAGATAGTACACCGGACCAAACCTATTGGTAACTCTCTAGGAGGCTTCCGGATCAGCTAGTGTATAATCTTGCTACCTCTACTCTGCCAGATAGTGACTGGAGGGAGTCAGAGTAGTGTGTATGATGGGAGCATTGTCGAGGCCACGTTATGTCAAGGATCTGGGTATATTCTTACCACATGTACGCCATATCCAAAAATTTCATTACTTCAAACAGCATGTCCCACCCACTTTTTCTTACTATTGAATACACCATGAATTGTCAAAATAATAGAGCAAGCTTATCTGCGAAAAGATCTAAACCTCCCAAGGACTTCCTAATTCATTTCACAAATATACGTGGTCTCAATTCCAATCTCAACGATGTCCACTTGCAGTCTTCCAAACCCCATGTACTTTTTCTGACTGAATCTCAGTTATCAGTTGATTCAACTACTGCTCATCTCAGATGTCCAAATTATTTGCTGTATGATTCCTTTCGCCTCAAAGGTGGTACTTGTGCATATCTCCGTTCTGATATTCCCTGTCAGAGACTTGGCAATTTGGAATCTCCTCTGGCTTAAAATCTCTCTACCTCATTGTGACAAATTCATCTGTTGTCTCTACCGTTCTCCCAACTCCACTAATCACTTGGAGCTCTTTGACTTCCTCTCTTTGCAACTTGACTTTCTCCAGTTCAACTTTCCTAACAGTGAGGTAATTTTCCTTGGTGATTTTAACGTTCACAACTCCAGCTGGCTTCCGTTTTCTAGTCACACTGACCCAGCAGGTCGAGATGCTGAGGCTTTTGCAATTACTAATGACCTAGCACAGATTGTTCATTTACCTACAAGAATACCAGACAATCCTAATCATACAGCCAATACGCTTGATCTTTTTCTCACAAACAACCCTTCTAAGTACGTGGTTGAAGTGAGAGGTCCTTTAGGTACTTCAGATCACAACTTGGTGATTGTCTCTTCTCCAATGGAACCTTTATCTCATGGGTATTCCCAACCTCGTATTGTTTGGCATTACAAGAATGCAAAATGGGATGACCTGCGAGACTTCTTTTCCTTGGTCTGATTACTGTTTCAAAACGTCTGATGTCAACGCTTGCTCAGATTGTGTCAGTGAAATTATTCTTGCAGGAATGGAATCCTTTATCCCACACTCCACTTTAAAATCTCGTCCCTTATCTAAACCTTGGTTTCCAATAAATATGCTAAGGCTGTCGTAATTGGCTTGTTTCTAATTCTTCAGTTTCATTTTCTGCGTACACCAAATCTCGCAACAATTGTAAAGCAGTTATTAATCAGTCCAAACTAGAGTTTGAACAGGCTAAGAGTAGAAAACTTGCTTCTTGCCCTAATGGTAGCCGAGCATTCTGGTCTCTTGCCAAAGCTATTGGCCGCAACCTTTGCCCATCTCTGCTCCCACCTCTGTCCAAACCAGATGGTTCTGTTGTCACTTCAGCCAAGGATAAAGCTGACCTGCTAGCATCCCATTTTTTTTCCAGCTCTTGTATTAATGATCTTGGTAAAACACCTCCCACCATTCCTAACACGCTCCATTCAATGCCTCCTGTGGTCTTCCATCAAAAGGATATCAGAAGGATTTTGATGAATCTTGATGCTAAGAAAGCTGAGGGTCCTGATGGTATTTCTCCAGTTGTTCTCAAAACCTGTGCTCTGAACTTGCTCCTATTCTTTGCCGCCTTTTCCACTTTCTTATTCCAAAGGTGTTTTTCCTTCTGCTTGGAAATTCGCTCATATCCAGCCAGTTCCTAAAAAGGGTGACAAATCCCTCCCATCCAATTATCGTCCCATTGCAATTACTTCTACTCTTTCTAAAGTAATGGAGAAATCAATTAACCGCCAACTCTTAAACTACCTAGAAACCTTCCGTCTGATCAACGATCGCCAGTATGGATTCCGTCAGTGTCGATCCACTGGTGATATTCTGGCTTATGTTACCCATTTATGGACTAATTCAATGGAAAGGTTCGGTGAAACACAAGTAGTTGCTCTTGACATCTCAAAGGCCTTTGATCGTGTTTGGCATAAAGGTCTTCTAAACAAGCTTCCATCTTATGGTTTGCCAACTGTTTTTAGTAATTGGTTATCCAGTTTTCTCTCTGATCGCTCACTGAGGGTGATGGTAGATGGCTCTCTGTCTTCTAACTTCTCCACTAATGCCGGTGTCCCCCAAGGTTCAGTTCTTTCCCCCAGTCTTTTCCTCTTGTATATCAATGACCTTCTTCCATTGACTGGAAATCCTATCCATAGTTTTGCCGATGATAGCACATTGCATTCAACTTTCCATTTTGAGAAACCTTGTCCTGCTCAATCAGCTTCAAGTTCTCAAAAATCTGCTGCCAATTCCTTAAATGCCGATCTTCAGGTAATTCTCCAGTGGGGCAAAGACAACTTAGTTGATTTCAACCCTTCTAAAACTCAGTCTTGTCTTATATCTCGCAAAAAGGATTCTTCTGCTCCTATGGTTATCTTTAGTGACACTCCGATTTCTAGGCAAAATGATATATCTCTTTTGTGGATTACCCTGACTTTTAATCTCTCTTGGCACAAGCACATTACAAATATTGCTTCCTCTGCATCTAAAAAACTTGGGTTTTCTCTTTCGCTCTTGGTGTTACTTTTCTTCCAAACAGCTGCTCGCTCTGTATAAATCGCAAATCCGCCCTGCCATGGAATATTGTTCCCACATCTGGGGTGGTGCTCCCAAAACTTGATTCCATTCAGAAGAGGGCAGTTAGGTTAATTAATGATTCATCTCTAACAGAGTCTCTCCTCTCGCTTTCTCATAGACGTACTGTTTCTGCTGCATGCCTCTTCTACAGATACTTCCACGGGCACTGTTCTTCTGAATTGGCTTCTATAATTCCCGCTCTCTCTTTCAAAACAGTCCGAACACCTGCCACCGCCAGCCAACATCCATTTACTGTCCAACTTCAAACCCACAGAACCAACTTTTCATCTTCCTGATTTATTTATTCAACTGCCGTTTTCTGGAACAACCTTCCTTCATACGTATTTCCTGAAAATTACAATCTACAGAAGTTCAAGTCCAATATCAACAAATATCTTCTTTCGTCTTCTCAACCTCCAACCCAAGCACGGTACTAAGTACTATAGGCTCTAATACCTCTCATGTTTGGGGTTCACATAAAAAAAAAAAAAAAAAAAGGAATTAAGGGTGATTTAATGAATTTTAAAATGGTCCCAAGGAAGTAGAAGTGCACATCTCCAATCCTAGGTTGTCATTTTAGAAGGAAGAAATCATTGAGTAAATTAAAATTGAAATTTAAAAATTTAAAAATGGATAATATAGTATGATGGAGCCAATAGTTGTTACGAAGGATTTTCGTTGATTATAACGTCTTCATTTGGCAAATTGGGTGGGAAGTGAATGCATGCTGTATTTTAAAGGCTGTATTTTAAAGGTTGTCTGTGCTTCCCATGATGCTCTTTTGGACATGTGGGAACGTTATCCACGAGAGGTTCCAAGCCAGGGAAAGGTTGAAGGGAAGTTTCATGTTTATGATGTTGAGGTTAGAATGGTTTAGTATTTTTATTTGTTTAGTATTTTTATATTTCCAGTCTTGCTCAGTACCAGTCAGACTCAGAAGAGGAAATGCATAGATGCAGTAGGAATGAAGAAAACTACCATAAATGATGCAGGGTTCCATTCCACCCTCCTGAAAATTGTTGATCAATGAATACTGAAACCCAATGGCCTTTTCACTATATAGAGTAGCAAAACAATCTATACAAGGTGTTTCAGTTAAACGTTTCAGAACTTCTAAGAGGGGTAGGGTACATCCTGACAACTTGAAATCATATAGCAATGTGGGGTCGGAAATGCTTTCCTGAAGCAGTGTTGTACACAGAAGCACCATAAAGAAAAGAGACCGTAAGTGAGAAATCGTTTTAATAATACATGAAAAGAAGCAAAAGGTACATGGATTAAAGTAAGTGTTCGAAGTTTCTTCCACGGGCTACAATGCACGCCTCACATCTCCGACACATGGACATCCGAACATTCTGGAATACTCCAGGCAGCGTGTCCGGACACAGCAACCGGAGGATTATGCTCCTCGTATTGCTTTCGCACAGTGGTACCTTGGAAAATGTGCTACAAATCCCCTTTTTCCTGCTGAAGTGTTGTTTTCCGATGAGGCATCCTTCACAAGGGAAGGAATTTTCAACACGCATAACGACCATATCTGGGCGGTCGAGAACCCGCATGCAATACGACGTCGTGCAGCACAGATTTGATTTTCGGTCAATGTATGGGCCGGTATTATGGGAGATCACCTCATCGGACTTTACCTGTTACCGTGTCGTCTAACCGGACCTATCTACTTGATCTTTCTGCAGCAAGTATTGCCACAACTTTTGAGAGATGAACAAATTTCTGCATCGACGCAACAGACAATGTGGTTCCAACACGATGGAGCCCCTGCCCATTATAGCGGAGATGTTCGTCACTACCTGGATGTCACATTTGGTCAACAGTGGATCGGACGTGGTGGTCCCGTGCGTTGGCCTGCTCGGTCACCCGACCTATCATGTCTTGATTTTTATTTCTGGGGTCATATGAAATCGCTAGTTTATGACACCCCTGTTGACAATGCTGAGGAGCTGGTTGCAAGAATCGCAGTAGCTGCCGAAGAAATTCGAAATTCGCCTGGAGTATTCCAGAATGTTCGGATGTCCATGCGTCAGAGATGTGAGGCGTGCATTGTAGCCCGTGGAAGAAACTTCGAACACTTACTTTAATCCATGTACCTTTTGCTTCTTTTCATGTATTATTAAAACGATTTCTCACTTATGGTCTCTTTTCTTTATGGTGCTTCTGTGTACAACACCACTTCAGGAAAGCATTTCCGACCCCACATTGCTATATGATTTCGAGTTGTCAGGATGTACCCTACCCCTGTTCTGAAACGTTTAACTGAAACACTCTGTATAGTGAATCCAGGTACAGAATAACAAGAGGGTATATATGAGGATACGTAAAATTAAAAACTAGCTGTAATTTTAATACGCTGTCCAATCAAATCATTATGACCACCTACCTAATAGTAAGTATGTCCACTTCCTAGCCTCATGGCTAGGCATGGACTCTGAAGGCCTCTGAACATTGCAGGAGGTATGTTGCACCATTTCATCAGGATTGCATCCCACAGATCTGCCAAAAGTCAGTGATGAAGAATCCAAATGCTGTATCTGTTGATCCATGTAATCCCAGAGATTGTGTTCTATGGGATTCATGCCCAGTGAATTTGATAGCCAAGACAGCATCTGGAAACCACTTTGCTAAACCATTCTCAAACAGTACTGGCAGTGTGGCAGGGCATGCTATCCTGCTGGAACACCAGCAGTGTGTTCCAGAACAAATGAATAGGGTCTAAGGGTATGAGGAATCCGAAAGATTCCCAGGAAAACATCCTCTATACCACGGGTGGCCAACTTAATTTGTGATGCGATCAACTTTTTTCCTTCAAAATGTGCCGTATCTACCATCTCAAAAATTTCATTGCACAAGGTTAAAAAAGTTAATCAACACATATTGGAAAACGTTTATAAATTTTAAAATTCAATACAATCCAGAATTCTTATTTTAAATTCATACGTATTTAAAATTTTAATTTATGCGAAGTTTGTGTCTTGATGTCATCTGCCAAGCTTTCAAAATCAGGGATATACTGTGATAAGGCCAACAGTAAAGAATCTTCTGTATGCAATCCGTGAGAGTAGAGCGATTCTTCGTCTTTGTTTGTTTCAAATACAAAAAGGCCAATTCACATAGATATGTGCAACCAAAACAGGAATTTAAAAGTTCACTGCATTTTTTTTAAATTTGGGTACTTTTCTCGGCAAACATATTTCCAAAACTATTTTTCTGATGATCTGACTTTTAGGAAGATATAGTTTCACAATGTAATCATTTCATTTTCAAGTAATATTTTGTCCATGTGAAATATCGCAGCGATTTTTTTTTCTACAATTTGTTTCGTATCTAAGTCGACATTAAATGGATAAGAATTATTTTGAACAATGTCTTCAATTGTTCGTCAAAGATTCAGTGTTTTAAAATCACTGAATCTGGTTTCAGAATTGTCCACAACATTCTCAATTTCAGAAACATATTTCTCACTATTAAATTCAAAAACAGGATATTTTTTCAAATGATCTTGCATATTTGCAAAATGGTCGAATTTATTTTTCTTTGAGATCCTCAGCCATTGCCAAAAATTGATATTTATATGCAGAAATACTACTAATCATGTCACCCACATTTTTATTTTTTTCCTTGTAATTCCAAATTCAGATCACTTAATTTACTGGTAAAATGTGCCAAAAAAGCCAGATCACACAACCACTCCGTATCGTGTAGCTGCTGATAATCATCTCCCCAAAAAAGTTTGATCAACGAATTTTTTAATTTCATTCAGCAAATTTCGAAATCTCTGTAGAGACTTACTCCAACTCAACCACCTCACATCTGTATGTAATATCGGATCTGGTTCGTTTTCATCAAGTTGCATTTTGAAAAGTCTCCTTTGAAGAGATTGTCCTCTGATGGAATTCACAATTTTGCAATCTATGTCCATAACACTTTTAGTATTTAAACTTTTGCTGGCTAACACTTGTTGGTGGATGATACAGTGGTAACTCAAAAAATCTGGGAATTCATTATCCTTTTGGCACAATGTGATGAATCTGTTAAGATGCCCCGTCATTGCTTTAGCTCCATCTGTTGTTACTAATACAAGCTTAAATAATGGTAATTTAATTTTTTCAATAAAATGTTTGAGTAAGTTAAATATATCAACACCTAGTTCTTTCTTTTAACAAAACCATACCCAGCAGTTCTTCTCTAGTGGCAGAATCATTGAAAACCATACGAATAAAAACGAGGAACTGAGCTGTATCACTGACATCTATTATAGGTTCACCCATTTGTAAAGAAAAGGACACACAGTTAGCAATAACAGCAAATGCAATTGTTTGCTCATGTTTTTACTAATTTTTTTCGATGTGTCGCATCACAGTATTTCGAGATAATTGCAGATCTTGAAGAGCACTTTTAATTTCAATTTGTTCTTAAAATTTTCAAAAAGAGAATGTTATTTCTAAAAATGTGTCTTTGATGAATTGACCATCAGAAAATGGCTTGCATTTTTTTTTTTTTTGCAAGAAGCTGACTCATTTTTATAGGTTGCTACATTTACTGCTTTAGATTGTAAATTAGGTGTCATGAAGAAATTTTGTTGCACGAATAATCTGGATTTAAGTTCTTCTAATTTATTTTTTCTAAAGTTTGGCGGAAAATCTGATTGATATTTACAATGGAGTGGGTTGAAGTGCCTTTCTAAATTTCCTTTTTTTGGGTATAGCCATGGAAGCATTGCAAATCAAACAGCAACATTTTTCTTTCACTATTACAAAAAGGGCGCCTCCATAGCCAGGTGGGAAGGAGCAGCAGTGCATAGCACACACTTCTTGATTAGACCGGGGTTCGAGCCCGTCACCATCAAATACGGAGGATGCGGAAAGGTCAGGGAATGACCACCGCATATTCATGGAGCAATATAGCCTTAGTTGCTAATGCTCCTAAAAACCAAATAACAATAACAATAACTATTACAAAAAAGTATTCTAGTTCCCACTCTTGATGAAAATGATACGTTTTACTCCTTTTTGTAGTATTCATTTTAAATCAAAATGTATTAAATTAACATATAAATACTGTCCAGTTATTAACTCTGCAAAAGCAATGCTTACCGATTAAAACACTTTAAATTGCACGAAGCAGAAAAATATTCTGTCTGAACAGCTAATGTAGGATAATTGATGAAGAGGATTCCCGAATGAGGAAGTTGTTTCCAAAATAACCAGACAAACACACCACCGTTTATTGCTCTGTTTTATTATTATTATTATTATTATTAGCCATATGGTGCAAGGAAGCCTGAGACTTATGCTGCACCAGCCAAAAAAAAAAAAAAAATTTCTGAACCCCAAGAGAGAGAAATAAAAGGGCATCACCAAGGAAGAGAAGAATGATGATATCCAGCTCAAGACCCTGGGTGTGCCGAGCCCATACTCACCAGATGTGACCCCTGGGGTTATTTTTGGTTATATCGTTATAAGATTTAATTTTGAATGCCTTTGTGATATTTCTCTAAAGCTATTTCTGGAGGTCACAACCATAAAACAAAAACTATTTGTGCTTTCCGGTTTATTGGACTTTTCTGTTAGTGCAGTCTAATTATAAACTGGTAGTAAACTCAATCTTATTGCATTTGCAATACTACCAACAGCTGGAATTCTGTGGTATTTTACGTTATTATGGTGAAATGTGTTTCTCCTTCAATGAAATCTTCAATCATGCAAAAAAAAAAACGAAAATAAATTTTCAAAATCTGTTCTTCATTCCTATTTTTGAAGCTTTGTAAAAAAAATAATAATAAATAACGCACAGATAGCGAAACCCACTGCGCAACATAAAATTTTGGTAGTATACCTGACTGCGCAAATCGAGGGATGACTGTATATTTAAAATTCGTCGTGATCGACTGAAATTAAAGCCTCGATCGACTTGTTGGCCACCCCTGCTCTGTACTGTACCATCTGCCTGTTTCTGTTGGACCAAAATATCAGAGGGATTCCTCTCTGTAGTTTGCCACATAGCCTCTCTCTCTACCATCCACATGACATAGCAGGAAACAATTCATCAGAAAAGGAATGGAATTTTTTTTTTTTTTTTGCATTCAGTGGTTTAATGATGCTGTTCAAATGGAAACGTTAGTTGTCATTAGCGATGGATGACTAAGCATTGGTACCATAAATGGGTGCCTACTCCAAAGCCCACGCAGGGAGGGTTTCTAGTTTCTGATAAAAAAAAAAATAAATAAATAAAATTCAGATTAAGAGTTTTATCAGTTTTTTAATTACAATCTTCTTCAAACTCAGAAGAAGAAAAAATGCATAGGTGCAGTATAAATGGGTGGAGAAAACTACCTTAAATAATATTTCAACATTATTAACATATTTGCTAACAATACAAGGATTATTTGTTATTTGTCATTACTAATTGTTAGTATTGGTAGTGTCAAATGATTGCAAGAAAGCGAGCTTTTAAAGTATCAACCCAAGAAAAGGAGGTAAAAAACTTCATCTGTCTGTCTCTAATGATTTGTCTAATCTTTCCTTAAATTTATCCAAACTACCCGTTTTTACATCAAATGAAAAGGGGTTTTTTTCCCTTTCCAACAATCAATTACTCTGGCTGAATGTAAATTTACACACATCTATTCTGCGACCCTTTTTCAATTTGTGTCCCCTTATGTGTGTTGTCTGAGAAAGGGCAAGGATGCCATCAACATTTAGTTTACACAATCCATTTAAAGCCTCAAACACTGCAAGCAGGTTTCCTCTAAAGTGCCACAATTTGCAGAACTGAAGAATACCCTTTTGCATCTGTGACTAATCCTGTTGCTCTTCCAACAGATCCATCTTTCTTAAATTTTTCCAGACTTATAAGCGGTATTAAAAATGCAGTCTAACCATTGCCTTATATAATGGGTAATCACTTTGTCTCTGCTGATATAATTCCTGTATATCATTGACAGAACACCATGAGCTGTTCTAGCATCCAGTCTGCATTGCTCAGTAATTGGACTATACAATTACTCCTAGGTCTCTTTTGTCCTCCACTGCCTTCAGTGTGGTTACCACCTAATTAGCATATTATTTTGGGATCACTGCTGCCCATATGTAGTACCTTGTGTTTCCCAATGTTAAACTTCAATCGCCACTTTATATCCCACCTGCTTAATTTCTGTAGGCCTTGTTGCAGCAGTACATTAACCACCCTGTTAGCCTTTGTATATATCAGAAAACTTAGACAATAAGTGTACACTTTCATTAATATTGTTAATAAATATGGAAAACAATAAGCAGCCCAGCACTGAACCTTGAGGAACTCCAGTAATAACATTAGTCCTAGAAGAGTAGTGTCTATTTATACCTTCTGTCTTCTGCTATTCAACCATTCCTTTATCCGTGGCAGTAACTAACGTGGCAGTCTTTCATGTGGAACGGTGTTAAAAGCTTTACTGTAATCTAAATATTTTGTCAAAATTAATTTTTGCATCTCGTTCCTTACCTACTGCAACGCAATAGGTAATTGGATTGTTTAGACAAGTTCTCCTCCTAATGAATTCATGCTATGATTGCCATATAACTCCATTCCTGTCAAGATGTAGTCATGCATTACATTAACTACTGACTGATATTTTCCCAGGAACAGAAATCAAGCTTATGGGTCTGTAATTACTCACTTTGCCCTCTGATCCACTTTTGGGATTCGGGGAGATATTTACGCATCTCAAATTTATAGGGACTCTGTCTGAATCCAAATATTCTCTTATAATTATGGCCAAAGATATACTTACCTGTTTTGCTGGTTCTTTTAATACAATTGGTTAGTTTCCTAGAGTTGCAGGTTGCCTTATTTACTTTTCGGTTCAACAATTTCTCTTCTTTCCGCTCAGTTATCAAAAATAATTTACCTCACAGTTATAACTTGATATATTTTTAGTATGTCCATCCATAAATATGGATGGACATACTAAAAATTGATTGATTAATTGCAGCATTGGATAAAACACAAAGAAATGCATACCTGCCAGTTTTCTGGGTTCTTCTGAACATCATTCTGACAGTTTTTCTCACAAAAAAAAAAAAAACTAGAAAAACTATAGCTTTGCTGCCAAGTCAGAAATTTGAAAACAATTCTATATTTAAAAAAAAAAAAATTTTTTTTTTTTAGTAAAGTTCATTTCATTTAACAAGTTGGCCATCAGGTGTGCTAGTCTGTTGTATAAAGTAAGTGGAATGTGCAAAATGTTACATGTAAGAGAGTGTAAAGTGGGTTAGATTGGGTTAGATGTAATAATGTCAGTCCAATTCAAGTCATCAAAATCTGAATTTTAAAAAATATGATTTTTTTTTTTTCTGATAAAAATTATTACAATATCTCCTGACTTTCTGAAAGTCTTATGTTTGCAACTGTGCATTTCATGTGATCTAGAAATATTTGATACCTTTCTTATTGGATGGTGAGAACATTTAGAATACAATTTGACCTGTTTTTGTTATAAGTTGATATTTAGCAGTGAGTTGCGCAACTGAACGTCCATTTTAAGTGTTTTCTTTCCTTTTCAGATAACCCTGTTGAACTTAGTGTGAAAGCAGAGGAGGTGGCTACTTATTATGCCAAAATGCTGGATCATGATTATGTCACTAACAAAACTTTTAATGAAAATTTTATGAAAGACTGGAGAAAAGTTAGTTTTATATGCTTATATCTAAGTACATACAAAGTAACTTATGCATTTTAAATGTTTGGGTATGAAGCATACCCAAACTTCTTTGTAAATATAACTTGATATTCACAGAATTGCTTTTTTTACAGAGAATTTCCAAATTATTATATTCACCTGAGCAAATTAACCCTTTCTTGGTTTTTATTGAGGATTTTGACTACAGTGTTGATAGCTTTGTTTATCTTTGTAATTGGTTTTGCTTTATCTTATTTAAAATGGTTTCTTTTTTTAAATAACATCAAAATGAAAGTTTAAAAAAAGCATAAATACATTGAAATTCAAGTTTATTTAAAAAAAAACAAAAAAACAAATTAGTTTATAAAGGAATCTGTCAGTGTTTAATGACTCATTTGAGAAACGAACCCACGACTGTAAATCAAAAGTATAGCCGAGGTCAATTTTAAAGAAATAAGAAAAAGCACAGTGTCCTTTATACGTGAAAGAATATACGTATTACTCCAGTCACTTTCTTTCCAGTTTTGGTCGTACTTCAAAGCCTGTTCAATTTGTTTCTCCTTCGTTACAAAATTGATTAGTTGTTTGGTTTTTTTTTTTAAATCTAAAGACCTTCTATATCCTGTATATAAAGACATTCTTCTAAATGTCTTTAGATACCGGATAAATTTAATATAAAATAAAATGAGATAAAACCGTGAGTTAAAAGGCGATTAAAAAGGTACCGTTCAGTGTATTTTTACTAATAATTGGCAGTAATTTTATTAGGGGTGTGTGTGTGTGTGTTTTTTTTTTTTTTTTTTTTTTTGTTTTAGCTTATGGCACTTTTACTATTTTGCCATTTAATTAAACAGCATATTCCTTTTGTTCCTTCTAGAGCTTTAATATTTGCTGGCCTCATGCCTCTATTGGCAGGTATGAGTGCCCTGTGCTATAACCAAAGGGAAACTCCTTAAAAAAAAATAATAATTAAATAAAACTAATAAAATGATTGCTAATATTGGTAAAAGGATACATTCAGGGTGTTATCAAGGGCTCGCACCATTCAATACATCTAAACAATAATCAGCAAAGGCTATTTGTTTCTGAGTTATATTTGCCAGTACTGGAGACCCTAAAGATAAGCCAAAGAGGCTTTAGTGACAAAAAAAGGTAAAAATTTATTAGCTTAGTGGCAGAATAACCACTAGCCCAACAGATAGTAGAACAGAACAACTACAGTGAAACTTCCCTTTAACGGACAGCCATGGGGAACGAAAATGTGTCCGTTAGAGAGAAGTGTCTGCTAACAAGAAGTCTGAGGGAGAAAAAAAGAAAGAAAGAAAGAAAAATCGTTAAACGTTTAATGTAAAATTAAATTAAAATATATACAGATTTTGCACAATATTTTTGTAAATAATATACATACAATTGTGCTATGCATATTATGACTTTATCTTAAGAAAAATACATACAGTAATCACTTATTTTCTTCTGCACCTTCTTCCGGCTGATAATTTTGTTTTCAACATTTGTTGTTTCAGGCGCCTCCGTAGCCAGGTGGGAAGGAGCAGCAGTGCGTAGCACACGCTTCTTGATTAGACCGGGGTTCGAGCCCGTCACCACCAAATATGGAGAATGCGGAAAGGTCATGGAATGACCACCGTATATCCCGGAGCAATATGGCCTTAGTTGCTAATGCTCCTAAAAACCAAACAACAACAACAACATCAACATTTGTTTGGGGTGAAGAAACCATCGAAAGTCCTTCAGTATCTTCTTCAGCGGCGAAAAACATTTTTAAACGATTGATTTGTATGAGCGCTTCTTTTATTTTCATCGGTGGATCGTCGTTAATATGTTCTTCGACAGAAAGACCTCCTTCCATTTCTTCATCCTCATGAGGAACTTCTTGAAAAATATCGATGATAATGTCGTTGATATCTAGAGCATCATCTTCTGTAGTGAGGTTTGAGTCTATATCTTTGTAGCCAGGGTCACTTGTAGTGGAAGTATCGTACATTATCAATAGATGTTGAAGTTCTTGTTCTTCTTGGTGCTCCACATTGCTGTTCACAACTTCAATTTTTGCGTTTGAGAAGCCAGACTTTACAAAGCAGTTCACGACAGTTTGTTTTCTAATTGCGTTTACTGAAGAGGAAATCCATTGAATCGCATCTAGGATGCTGATTTTCTTTGCAAGGTCACTCGCACATGTTACATCGTTCATGCTTGCAATGAACGATGTAACATGTTCGATGTTCATGATGTCTTAAAACACGTTTTCTGTAGTGAAGTTTAAAATTTTTTATTATCTCTTGATCCAAGGGCTGACACTCTGCAGATGTGTTTGGTGGCAGAAAAATGATTTGAATGTTGGACAATTCAATGTGCGGGTGAGATGCAGCATTATCCATGAAAAGAATAATTTTTCTGTTTTGACGAAACATGTTTTGGTTAAAGTGACTGATCCATTCGCTCATGATATCTCGTGTCATCCACGCTTTTTTATTAGACTTCCAGTCACCATCCAAAAGATTCAACTTTATGCCCTTGAAACAACGAGGATTTTGTGGGTTTCCTATAACAAGTAGTTGTTCAAAGTCTCCCAGCATATTTGTACACAATAGTACAGTCAAGCGTTCCTTAGAAATTTTTCTGCCCTGGCACTTTCCGTTTTTTAGACTCATTGTGTTTTCAGAAGAGCTTTAAAAAAACAACCCTGTTTCGTCACAGTTGTGAATATCCTTAGCTTCAAAATAACGACATAAATCTTCCAATTTGACGGTCCACTCTGTTACAACCCCATTATCAACAGATCCGCCTTCACTACTTACTGTTTTCCAATAAATTTTATGCCGAGTTTTGAACTTGTCTAGCCATCCCACAGAAGCTTTGAACTCATTTACTCCCATAGATTTCGCAACCTTCAAAGCCTTTTCCCTAATAATAGGCCCATTAATGGGAATTTTTTTAGCACGTGCACGACAAATTTGAAGTCCAACAGTTTTCGGGAATGATTTTTGAACCTGATCATTTACGTGTTGTCAAAATTGTTTGAGCAGTTAATTTTTCCCCTTTAGGATGTCGCTTACCTGCGTCTTCCCGATTTTGAATTTTGCAGCGAGATTGCGAATGCTATTTTTTTGCCGATCATACGCATTAATGAGTTCGACTTTATCTTTTAAAGTTAAATGTTTACGAGAAGACATTGTGCACTTCACACGACACTGAACAAAACTGAAACTGAAAAGACGAATGGCCGATTAAAATCCCCCCCCTCCCTGCACACACCGAATTCATCAGAAGTTTTACACGTGCCTTAAAATTCTTGAAAAAGGGTTTAGAACCGCGACGTAAACCTTGATAAAATTCAGAGAATCGGAAATAGAAAATAAACACACGATTGAGGCAATACGTGGAAGAAACGTTCCTAGAAAAAGGACCGTGAGCTCGCCCGCTGTCCATTATGGGGAGATCAAATTAAGTGCTAATCTAAACGAAACAGTGCAGATTGCCTGTCCGCGTCCGTTACAGACATGGAAATGTCCGCTAGACAGAAGAGAATGTCCGCTAGACAGAAGCTGTAAACACGTTAAAACCAATAGAGGTGAGTTGGGGAATTTGAAAATGTCCATTAACGAGAGGTGTCCGTTAGGAGAAGTTTCACTGTATATACACAAATCATGTATGGTGGGATGTGTTATGTGAGGGTAAATAATAAGCTAATGCTAAAATAGGTGAAATTAAGGAAGAAATAGTACCACCGATCATCCTCGAATACCCTAATAATTCGTGGAGTATAAAAATTAGAATACAAAAGCATAAGCCAAAGGTACTTGGACGTATTGGAATCATAACTGCCAACCCATGAGGTGGTGTCCTGGTATTACAGTAAGGCATATAGTTGTCATAGAATATGTAATGAATCAAATAAAATAAAAGAAATAGGAATTTTGAGAATATTGAGAAAAGCCCTTAAGTTAAAAGAGAAATTAAAGCATCAAATAAAGGAAAGCATAAATCAAATGGTTGTTTATGCTTTCCCTTAAAAGCCATGTCTGAAAATATAACTTGAAACAGATGATAAAATGATGGAATACAAAGCTATAATAGCCTTATTTTTAAGGTATGTTGAAAAATAAATCTTAAAGTAGTATTCTAAAGCCTGTTGTGCTATCTTTAGGTCCTGCAGTAACTGGAAAATAGCAATCAGAAACAGATAGCTTTTGCTGATTATTATATAGACATACTGAATGGTGCTAGCCCCTGATAATACCATTCATTGTAATAATTAGCAATACCTTTAATTAGTTTTTTTTAAAGAGATTTCTCTTTGGTTATAACTCAGAGCACTCCTAACTTTTCCTTGCAGTATTATTAACCAGCCTACAAATTTTTCTTATGCTGGGCACTAGTATCTGCTATTGGTATACTTGGCTTCCACTCTTCTCTCTAAGTACATAGCATTACAATTTTTTTTAATATTTCTCCATATTTTCTCATATATATATATATATATATATATATATATATATATATATATATATATATATATATATATATATATATATATATATATATATATATATTACAGGGTTAAAGGCAATAAAATTACACCAATGCTTTCAAAAGTGACCACCTTCTTTGTCAACAGTGGAATTTTCTAGTCATGATACATTCTTAAATAATGCCAGTAGAAGCTTGGTATGTGTTACTGAAAGAACATCCTCCACACAGGTATGGAGACCAGAAATGGCCCAGAAGCATGCTGTGTGTAATGTTCATCCCATCTGAGTATCACTGTCTCAAACAAGGGATAAATACGGACTTTGCTTGTCTCTGTTAATGATGTTATGTTCTGAAGAACAACTTTGTAAATTCTCCAGTCATTTCTCTTGCCATCTATGCAAATGATAAACAATAATTTCATTAACTGGAGAAATTTGATCTTTCTCCCAAAAGTATTCAACCACAGCAGATTCTGTTGCTTTTATATGCTCTCCCTGTGTGATTTTTAAACCTACACACTAACTGCCCTACATAATATTCCCCACAGTCCATACATTTGATCTTGTATGCAGTTGTTGTCTTGTATCAAGGGTAAAAGAACCTGTACCTACCTCGGTAGGTACAGGTTCTTTTACCCTTGATACAACTGTGTGCATCCTGTTCCTTGGGAGTTACATACAGTGTGACTGTCAAGCTCATAATATCCTTGAGGTCCATTCTGTTAAGCCTGGAAATTAAGGAATATATGTAGAGGCAACAGGTGTGAAAAGATTATACATTTTGTATTGATTGAACAGTGGAGTAATATTAATTTATAAATTATGTATGTATAGTAATTACTGTATGTAATAGCACATATGTTCAGTATCTTTACATACATCTTGTGTACACACACTTACATAGACTGACTTGGCTTTCCATTAACAACACCTACCTAATACACTCGCATCTAAAAATTTGGAATCACATTTCATTTTTCTTAATATTTAAAGATTTTGTTAAAATAGGACCAACTTGTTTACCAATTTTTATTAAAATATTTTTTGTTATATAAAAAATTAAAAACCTTATAATGTTTAAGTGGTTTTAAATAATATTTAAGAAATTTCTAGAATATTCTAGAAAGGTGCACAAGATTCCTGAATGTGGTAGAATGTTGTAGATGATAAAATCTTATGCAGGATACTTTGATGAAAAATCATTATAATTGTTTATATTAATCATTTCAATATTTTTTGCTCTAAATTTTATATATAGACACCATTCATTTTCTTAATTAAAAAATATTAAACCTTACATTGTCATAGCTAATAACAAAACCTGTTGTTATATGCTGTGACTCCAAACTTTTGTGTGGGGTGTACATTATCGTGGTTACCTTTTGTCCATAATACAAGCTCATACATGTCTTGGTATGGACTCCACACGGCATTGCAGAGTTCTTGTCATAGTGCTACATATGCATCGCAAAATGTGTGCAGTAATGCCTACACATTGTCAGTTAGGTGGTTTTAGCATCAAATCTTATTTTAAAGTAATTCCCAAACATGCTCAGTTGGGTTGAGATTGGGTGAATTGGGCAATTATGGGAGAATGGAGAATTCGTTGTCATGTTCCTGAAACCAGTTAGCAACCTGTCAGATCTTGTGGCATGGCACTTTTGGAGTTGTCTGGCAACACCGTCATTTTGAAGGGGTATACTTGGTCAGCAGTCCCATCGAGCTCTTAATTGATGGTGATCGGTGGACCTGGGACATATCATGAAAACAGTCCCCAAACCAATAACACCAATTTTCTCCAGTCTGCCAAACACCAATGGTGCATCTATGTGGCATGGCCTCTTGTTGCTTTTTCCAAATATTTATGTGCCCGTAAGCATGACAGAGTTGGAAACAATTCATCAGACCATCCAACAGATTTCCACATGACAGTGGTTCAGTGCTGGTGCTGTCATTTTCTTGTGCCTTGTAGTGGGTATAGGTGCCTGTGACAGCTGTCAACTACCATAGTTATACAAGCTAATGTTCAATGCATAGTCCACATGGATATTGATCTTGCTATTCCTGCATTGTACTGGGTGGTTAGCTGGGCCACTGTGCTGTGTTGTGAGTCGAGACACGTGACATTCACCATGGGTGTCAGCCTCACATAGCTATCCCACGTATAACCTTTGGCTGATTGTTTGACTGTTGTTGAGATACTGGCACCCACATCTCTTTCTCCCACAATCATTTGACATTCAAAGTCAGAAAGTGCTTGATGTTGATTCATTTTTCCTCTCAGATTCTCAAAAAACCAATTGCCATATGTTTCTCAGTTTTTGGTAGAAGATAATTTTGAGAATTATGAAGGTGCATGATAGTGGTTAATTCACTTTGAGTTAGGCTGCACTTTGAAAAAAACAACAACATACAAGTTTTAATACTTAATGAGTGCCCTTCAATAAAACTTCTTGCCTAACTACAGTAGGTTCCTCCTCTTCATTTATGCATATTCTGAAACATGCACTATTTGCATTCACTTTGGCATAGTCTTCAAAACACATTTCCCATCAAAATTTAAGTGATGTATGTCTTTTAATTTCTTGGCTATTATGAGACTGTTCTTTGCAATTAATAGGAGAAGGACATGAAACTTCATTCTTTCTTTGCATCATTTAAAGTGACAAATCCAGCACATTAAAGCCTGTTTTTTTTTTTTTTTGAGATGCAGCACAATTTTGTTTAAAATCACTGGATTATGCCTTGATCAAGTGGCCAAAGAAGCGATGTCATATTAAATATCAGGTACTCAACTGTGATTGTATGTAGGCCATTCACTTGGCAATGAGGGGCATAGTTATCCACAAACAGCAAATTTTTTCTATTTTCTCTGCTCGTTTGTGATTTAAGCCTCTGATCCATTCCCTGTAGATTTTTGATGACATCCAAGCCTTTTGGTTTGCTGGTTACATAGTCAGCATTATCTTAAAACATTTAAAGCATCAGGACTTCTGTACTCTTCCAATGATTAAGAGAGGCAGCTTCTCTGTGTGCCAGACATGTTTGCTGCTAGGAGAATGGTAATCTATTATTTTGCATTTTTTTCTGTTACTACAATGCGTTTTATCTGGTAGCAACTTAAAAAAAAAAATCCACTTTTTCAACAAAACATTTTTTAAATGAGTCTCTTTGCATTCCATCATTGCTTCAGCGTTGATAGCTGCAGCACTTTTTCAAAAGAGATCCCATGACATATCTTAAATTTCTGAACCATCCATTGGGGCCATTAACCATTCCAAGGGTACCTTTGCCTTTTGTGCTCTGACCCTACCTGTTGCAGCAGATTTCACTGAGCTTTTAATCTTTCTTTTTTTTTTTTTTTTTTTTTTTTTTTTTTTTATCTTTCGGAATAGTGAATACTATATATACTCTTAGGAATGCCAAACTGTTTATAGCCATTAGAATACATACCATTTTCTTAATCTTGTCTATAATTGGCAAAGCTACCTGCTTTGTAGGGGCTATACCATTACTGTATAATGAAATAAACTTGTAGTTGAAGTTGATTTCATTACACCAACAAGCATGAGAATTGCCACTGAGCATCGGAAAACGAGTGATATCTCATGGTCAGCCTGCAATCTCATCATTAGCTTCAATATTCTTTCATAAAAACAAGACAGTGGTGAAGATTTTTGGGTCATTGTAGAGAATTTGTTCATCTTTCAAAGTTGTTATAATAAATGTAAAATAGCATTAAGTTTATGGGAAATCAGCTGGGACCTATCACATGCGTGCTGGGACATATAAGAGTAACTGTAATTATCTAAAATAAATGTAATAAATAATAGAATAGCATAAATGTATTACTAGCTAAAATACTTTTACAACTTTTCAAAGAAATGTATAGTCAGAAATGTTGCATTTCACATAACAGTAGGAAAACTGTTCTGTTACTTTCATAATGATAGGCTATCACTGTAGTCTCTTTGTGGGGCCGGCCGGGCTAGCCGGGTGGGTAAAGTGCCTGCCTGGCAACCCACAGGTTGCGGGTTCGATTCCCGCCTAGGGCTTGGATCAAAGTACTGCAAAAACCTTGGGAGGTGCATTATGGCCACAGAAGCCGATGCGCCAACAACTACAAAAAAAAAAAAAAAAAAAAAAGTCTCTTTGTCAAAAAATTAAGCAAAGTGCTTGCACAATTAAAGCAAATAATGTTTTTATGAAGAATATAATTTGTTAACCCCTCTATATTTAGTTAACAGCTGATTTTTTTTTTTTTTTAATCTATGTGATTGAAGCAAGGTGGGCTTATACTATATTAGTGAAAAATACTGATGAGATAACTCTGCATTTCATCCATTCATGTTACATTGGTTTTTGTGCATGGAATCATGATTGCAGTTGCATACTATGCATTTATTTTTGCTTTGTCTGCACAGAGAATGTCATAGTGATTTGTAGAACCCATCTTTGTTGGTATGGTTCTATATATCACTATGATATTACTCTATATTGCAACTCAGTCAGTAGTACAGTTGTTTTGAAAATCTGTCTTGGTCTGCCACAAGCTCTGATTTTAATCCAGTTTTCCAATTGAACATTTCTGGAATGCTTTAGAGCAGCAGCTGAGAGCCAAACCAAGATGCCACAAGGTGAATTAACAGATATACAATATAGGATAGTTATTGCTTATCATCATTCATACAGTTTTTACTATTTAACTGTTTCCAAGTCTCCGACACTCAGTGGCAATTCACTCAGTTTTCTGACAAGAGACACTCAGTGGCAATTCTCATGCTTGTTGGTGTAAAGAAATCAACTTCTACTGCAAGTTTATTTCATTATACAGTACATAGACTGTTGGTTTAATGGTATGGCCCCTACAAAGCAGATAGCTTTGCCAATTACAGACAAGATTAAGAAAATGGTACGTATTCTAATGGCTATAAACAGTTTGGTATTCCTAAGAGTACAGTATTCACTATTCTGAAAAAGTATGCAGCTATCAGCACTGAAGCTATGATGGAATGCAAACAGACTCATTTAAAAAATGTTTTGTTGAAAAAGTGGATTTTTTTTTTTTTTTAAGTTGCTACCAGATAAAACACATTGTAGGAACAGAAAAAAATGTGAAACAAAAGATTACCATTCTCCTAGCAGCAAACATGTCTGGCACACAGAGAAGCTGCGTCTCTTAATCATTGGAAGAGTACAGAAGTCCTGATGCTTTAAATGTTTTAAGATAATGCTGACTTATGTAACAAGAAAACCAAAAGGCTTGGATGTGAGAATTTTGTAAGAAATGGAGAGGCTGTAGATCATTGCATGTCAGTCATTTAAAGCCATTACAAATTTTATTGAATGCATTAGCATTTTTTGGAGATGGATAGTTGAATAATGAAGTAGCCACTTCATTATTCATACTTAATGTATTAAAATTTTTGCAAGCAAAGCTAATACTGTCACAATCTGATTGTAGCTACCTGATCAAGGTTTCACTGAGAGGTTTCTCAGTGAAATTCCACCTATAATGGTGGTGCTTGGATTGTTGAAATAATGGAGAAATTATTTATAGTACACGTTGTAGGTGTAAATAGATGTAGATTGTAGATATCAACTACATGTAAATATAGCTGACAAGTCTGAATTTGGTCTTATCTGAGATATTAGAATTAGAATTGGCAAAAGATTCAAGACAGCAAGCTTTATACAGCAACAACAACAAAAAACTCTCATATCTTCCGTCCATCCCCCCAAACAATTTGCATAAGTCTTCCTTGAATTTATTCAAAACTACCCACCTCTAGAACACCAGATTATTATGGATGAAGGAAAATCTTTCCTCATATGGACGCCCTTTTACCAATCTCAGCAGGCATGTTGCCTGTCTTTAGACCCTTTCAAGTTTTTGGGATTTACTTAAAGATGTAACTACCATCAAGGATAAAGGGCGGAGTTTTTGCTTTCATACAATGGTCTCAGACAGTTTTTAAATTCTATACAGTGTGACCAACTGATGAGCAAATTCTAAATGGAAAAATAGAAGCTACTAGGCTTTTCATACCAACTAAGAAATACTCTTCAAGGTATAGGCCTAAATGAATGTTAGATTAACTAATGAGACTCGTGGCAGAGAAGAAAAATGCATGGGATGCATATAAATTATCAAGTGACACAGAAGCATATGGTAGATATAAGCTGGTCTGTAATCAAGTTACAAAGGAAGTTAGGAAAACAAAGGCAGATTACGAGAAATCTTTGGCAAAGGATGCAAAGACTTCTTCACTTATATCAACTCTAGAAGGAAAGGTATGTATCAAATTGGGCCACTTGATGCCCGATCATTTGACTTTGATCTTTCTCAGGTTGCTGACAAACTGAATGAGCATTTTGCATCTACATTCATAAATGAGGATTTCTTCAGGGGATGCCAGAAGTTCATCAAGCTCTAACAGGGTGCTAAATGATTTGTAATAACTTAGAGGAAAGTGGAAGAGAAATTGTTCATGTTAAACACAAGAAAGGTACCTAGGGTGGATGGGATCTGTCCAGTTATTAGTATTAGTAATGGCCATATGGTGCAAGGAAGCCTAAGGCTTATGCTGTGTGGTGCCTCCATAGCCAGGTGGCCAGGAGCAGCAGTGCGTAGCACATGCTTCTTGATTAGACCAGTGTTTGAGCCCATGCCCACCAAATACGGAGGATGTGGAAAGGTCGGGGAATGACCACCACATATCGCCAGAGCAATATGGCCTTAGTTGCTAATGCTCCAAAAAAAAAAAAAAAAAAAAAAAAACCAAATAACAGCTTATGCTGCACCAGCCAAAAAAAAAATAATTAATAAATAATGAAATGGAAATAGAAAACCTATGTGTTTCCCTCTTCTCATAGGTCAGCTTTATCCAGCTTAACTTTGAATTTTCCAAACTGTCAGCCTCTACCACCCATGTAACTTATTTTGGTAATTTATAACTCGCTGGCTAAAATAACACATCCTGCAATCTAGTCTAAACATCTCCCCCCCGTAACATGAATTTATGGCTCCTAGTTCTAGAATTATTTATAACTGAAAATTTTGCCCTCATTCATTTTACTTATGCCTCTCAGAGCCTTAAACATCTCAATCAAGTCTCCTCTAAGGTGCCTAGTTCCCTCATGTTCAAAGTCTTTCCTCATATAGATGCCCTTTTGCCGATCTCGCCATTCAAGTTACCCATCTTTGGACCCTTTCAAGAAGCTTTGTCTTTCTTTAGGCGCAGTCTCCATACTTAAACACAGTATTCCAAGTGAGGTCTAACAATAGCCTTATATAATAAAACTAGCAGGGCTTTTGTGGATTTATTGGATGATTGTTTTCTACATCAGCATGTTCGGGAGGCTACTAGAGGGAGTAATACTCTTGATTTGATTATCAGCAGTGATTCTTCATGCATTAAGAATCTGCAGATAAATGAACCACTAGGTGGCAGTGATCACAGTGTGCTGAAGTGGTACTGAAAGAGGTAACTACCATTAGGGGTAAAGGGAAGGGTTATTGCTTCCGTAAAGGCGACTACGATGGACTGAGACAGTATTTAAATTCTATACAGTGGGACCAACTGATGATGTTACCAACAGCAAATTCAAAATGGGAAGCATTCAAAGAACTTATCTTGGAAGCTACTAGGCTTTACATACCAACTAAGAAATATTGTTCAAGGTTTAGGCCAAAATGGATGTCAGATGAACTAATGAGGCATATGGCAGAGAAGAAAAATGCATGGGATACTTACAAATTAACACATGACACAGAAGCCTATGATAGATACAAGTTGATATGCAACCAAGTTACAAAGGAGGTTAGGCAGGCGAAGGCAGATTACGAGAAATCCTTGGCAAGGGATGCAAAGAAAAACAGCAAAGAGTTCTTTACTTATGTAAACTCTAGAAGGAAGGGGATGAATCAGATTGGTCCACTTGATATTGATGGGTCAACTGCTGATGATCCTGCTCAGGTAGCTAACAAACTAAATGAATATTTTGCATCGACATTCACACATGAGGAGTTATTCAGCAAGGGGAATGCCAGAGGTGTATTGAACTCTAGCAGTCAGCTACAGAATCTTGAAATAACTGGGAGTAAAGTGGAGGAGAAACTGTTGAAGATAAACACAAGAAAGGCACCCGGGGTGGATGGGATCTATCCAGTTATATTAAAGGAGGCAGCAAAGGAAGTAAGCAAACCCTTAGCCATAATTATGAGAGCTTCCTTGGACTCAGGGGAGGTACCCATAGACTGGAAATGTGCAAATGTGACCCCAATTCACAAAGGAGGATCAAAGGCTGACACAAGTAATTATAGACCTGTGAGCTTAACTTCTGTTCCAGGAAAATTAATGGAGGCACTGGTTAAAGAAGCACTGCAGGATCATTTAGACAAGACTTCAGTTATAGCTCAGACACAGCATGGTTTTGTTAAGGGGAAGTCTTGCCTGACCAACTTGATTGGATACTATGATGCAGTCACAAAAGAACTGGATGCAGGGAATAACTTTGATATTATATACTTGGATCTTAGAAAGGCTTTTGATACTGTTGCACATGGAAGACTGCTACACAAATTGGAGCAGTGTGACATTGGAGGCAAATTTCTGCTATGGATAAAGGGGTGGTTGAGGGGGAGAAGACAGAGAGTGGTAATCAATGGACGCTGCTCATCGTGGACTAATGTTATTAGTGGAGTCCCTCAGGGCTCAGTGTTGGGTCCATTATTGTTTTCTGTATTTATAAATGATATTGATGATGGTATATCAAGCTTAATGTCCAAGTTTGCAGATGATACAAAGGTTGGCAGGGTTGTCAAGGACACTACTGACACTATGCTGCTGCAACAGGATCTGGAAAGGTTGAGCAGATGGGCTGAGAGGTGGCAAATGAAGTTTACCATTGACAAATGTAAAGTACTACACATGGGAAACAGCAACCCCAGAGCAACGTATCAACTCTGTGGTACTACACTGACAGTGGTAGAGAATGAAAGGGACTTTGGGGTGATTGTGCAGGCAGATATGAAGTTCTCTGAGCAGTGCAGACGGGCTGCAAGAGTAGCTCATGGAGTATTGTCAATGATATACAGGAATTTTTCCAGCAGGGATAAGGAGGTGATTATTCCATTGTATAAGGCAATGGTCAGGCCACACCTAGAGTACTGTATACAGGTCTGGAGGCCTCATTTCAAGAAGGATGTAGAGCTGCTGGAACGAGTACAGAGAAGGGCAACAAGATTAGTGAATGGAACAAAGGGGTGCTCTTACGAAGAAAGGCTTAAGTTTTGCAAATTACAGTGTCTGGAGACTAGGCACCAGCGAGGTGATCTGATAGAGGTGTATAAAGCCTTGAATGGTTTAAGCATGCTCAATGCTGATGGGATTCTTCCTCTAGCTCAGAAAAATCACCTGAGAGGGCATAAATTCAAATTGAGGAAAGACAGATGTAGGATAGACGTGCGGAAATTTGCCTTTAGCCAGCGGGTGGTTGGTTGGTGGAACAGACTGCCATCCCTTGTGGTGGAGGTTGATGGCCTGAATAAGTTTAAGGCTCAGCTGGACAGGTATTTTGAACGAACAGAGGGGTGAAGTGGAAGTGGGTTTTTTTTTTTTTTTTTTTTTTGGCTGATGCTGAATAAGCTTGCTTTCTTGCATCAAATGCCTCTACTAATGCTAATGCTAATGGGATCATGACGTCCTTATCTCTACTAGCAAATGTTCGATCAATCATTGATAGGACACCATGGGCCTTCCTTGCAACCTGTCTACAATGCTCAGAGTATGACCATATCATAAATCCCAAGTCCCTTTCTTCGTGTCTGACTGTATCGTAACTCCCAAGACCCTTTCTTCCACTACTGACTTTAGTTCTACTCCACAAAGTGTATGAGTTATTTTGGGGTCACTTTTCCGCAAGTGTAAGACCTTGCACTTTACTGGATTAAAGCTTAGCTGCCACTTTTTCTGACCATCCCTGAAGTCTATCTAGGTCACTCTGAAGAAGCTCTGCTTGGCGGTGATCATTAATTACGCTACCAATCTTTACATCATCTGCAAATTTAGGCATCACACCCTCTATCCCTTCATCGATGTCGTTTATATGAAAATCAAACACGACAGTGGTCCCAAGACTGATTCTTGGGGAACCTCACTTCTCACATTAACCCGAGGAATAACCATTTATCACAACCCTCTGCCTCCTGCCCTGAAGCCATTCTGCTAACCATCTAAGGATTTTCACTGATCCCAACCTGTTCCATCTTATAAAGTAACCTGCTCATGTAAGACTGAGTCAAATGCTTTGCTGAAATCTAAATAAACATTGTCGAAATTATTCCCTAAATCTAGCTCATGAGTGACCCTGTGAAAAAAGCTAACCAGATTTGTTAAACATGAGATTTTTCCTTTACAAAACCATGCTGCTTATCCTTCAGAATTCCATTTCATCTAAATGATCTGGAATTCCACCCTTGATCATTGCTTCCATGATTTTCCATACTACTGAAGTTAAGACTGACAGGTTGGTAATTTTCCACACTAAGGGTGGTTGCTCTTAGAACCACCCTTATGTATTGGCACTTTGACACTTTTCCAATCCAATGGATTCTCTCCTGAGTCTAGTGGTGTTCTCATAATTAGCCTCAATGGTTCAGTGCACTCACTTGCCCCCTCCCTAAAATTGTAGGGTATATGCTATCAATCCTACGAGCCTTATTCGCCTGTATGCTCAAGTTTTTTCATTAAATAATCATGTGAAATTTCAATATCATTAATTACATTTTTCAACTTCACTTCCAGGATTTCTCATTGACATAAAGGGTTTTTCTTCTGTAAATATTGATGCAGAGTAATTGTTGAATTTATCTGCAACGTCAGCTGAGGTATCTAATACTGTCCCACATCCATTACATAAGGGTGCGATCTGGTTTGCCCTCCTCTTCTTTGCATTTATATAAGTGAAGAATTCTTTATCCCCACTCTTTGCCAGCAATTTCTCTGCTGGCAAAATAATCTGCCTTTGCCAGTCTAACCTTTTCTGTGGCACTATCTCCCCTTTTTATTGCTCTGTAACTTTTTTATGCCTTGTTTTTCTGCTCAAGTAATCTGGCAACTTCATTATTCATCCAATTTCAAATCTTCCTCTTACAGTATTTTTTTTAATGGTATATACGCATTCAAGGCTTCTGCGATTAATGTTTTAAAGATATACCGTAATTCAATTGTATTCGCTTTCTGTGAAATATCTACCCAGCTAATAGAGGCCATGTAGCACCTTAAGCTGTCGTAATTTCTTTTCCTGAAATTATAGCCCATTCCTTTGCCTTTAACTACTGCTACCTCTCTCTTCATCATCCATCGTAGAACTCCGTGATCCTTTCCTGCTACTGGTTCTGTCGTCTGGTTCACTGGTGATGATCAGGTCTAGAATATTCTTTTACCCAGTGCTTTCCCTGACATGTTGCTACAAATAACAATCATCTAGTTGATTAAAAAATTTTGTCCCCCATGTCGAGTTTGCTTCCCATATGTTCCAATCAGAGGCAAATTAAAATCACCCATAATAAGGCGTTCACGCTTACATGCCCATTCCATTTGCATGCAGAGGCTCTCATCATAATCTCCACAATCAACTGGCCTGCAGATTACTCCCACTCTCATTATATATATTTGCTTCCAACTATATCACACCATACAGATTCTATACTAGCATACAAAGCACTTGAATCCGGGAAAGCTTTCATCGCACTCAGGCTGCTTTTGATGAGAAGCATGATACCACCATCCCTTCTATCTGCTCTATCCTTCCTAAATACATTGCACATACCATACTGAAACTCATCATCCCCTATATCCAGGTGGCACCACGTTTCTGTAAGCCCTATTATGTCAGCGTTACTTGTCCTAACCAGCAGTTATATTAAGGGAGGTAGAGAAGGAAGTGAGCAAACCCTTAGCCATAATTATGAGAGCAGCCTTGGATTCAGAGGAGGTCCCCACGGACTGGAGATGTGCAAAAATGTATCCCCAATTCACAAAATGGATAAAAGGGTGACATGAGTAATTACAGACCTGTTAGTTTAACTTCTGTTCCAGGGAAAATAATGGAGTCACTAGTAAAAGAAGTAATGCAGGATCATCTAGATCCTGTTTGATTGGTTACTACAATGTGGTTGCATAGGAACTGGATACAAAAAGTAATTTTGATATCATATACCTAGATTTTAGGAAAGCTTTAATACTGTTGCATATAAAAGACTGCTGTATAAATTGAAGTGTGGCATTAAGGGAAAGTTTTTGCTATGGATAAAGGGATGGTTGAGTGGGGGGGAGGACTTTGTGGACTAATAACATTAGTGAAGTCCCCCAGGTTTCAGTGTTGGGTCCATTTTTGTTTTCTGTGTTTATCAATGATATTGATGAAGGCATATCGGGTGTAATGTCCAAGTTTGCAGATGGTTCGCAGGGTGCAATAATGATAGTATGCTACTGCAACAAGATCTAGAAAAGTTGAGCAGATGGGCTGAGAAATTACAATTAAAGTTTAACATTGATAAATGCAAAGTACTGCGTATGGGTAGCAGTAGTCCCAAAGTAACGTACCAACTATGTTGTACTACACTCAGGGTAGTGGAAAATGAGAAAGCCCTACGGGTAATTGTGCAGTCAGATATGAAGTTCTTTGAGCAGTGCTGCCAGCACAGCTCATGGAGTTTTGTCAATGATATACAGGAATTTTGCTAGCAGGGATAAGGCAATGAAGATAAGGAGGTGATTATCCTATTGTATAAGGCCATGCATGGTCAGGCCACATCTTGTACTGCATACAGGTCTGGAGGCCTCATTTTTGGAAGGATGAGCTGCTGGAACAAGTACAGGGAAGGGCAACTATATTGCTGAGTGGATCAAACGGGTTCTCTTACCAAAAAAGACTTCACTTCTGCAAATTGCAGCATCCGGAGAGTAGGTAACTGCGAGATGATCTGATTTAGGTGTTTAAGGCTTTGAATGGATTGTGCACACTGAATTCTGATGGGATTCTTCCTCCTCAGATCAGACACACACGTGAGGGGGCACAAATTCAAAAGTTGTGGTCTGCCTTAGGTCCTCCTTGCTGCCTATCTACGCTGCTCTGAGAACTTCATGTCTGATCCTATTACAGGAGTATCAAAAAGTTCATACCCTTACCTAGAAATAATAGCCCTAGAAAGGTGAAACTTCACAGAAGCTTTAATCCTTTTCTAAGGTGCCTCCGTAGCCAGCTGGGCAGGAGCAGCAGTGCGCAGCACACGCTTCTTGATTAGACCAGGGTTCGAGCCCGTGACCACCAAATACGGAGGATGCGGAAAGGTCAGAGAATGACCACTGCATATCCCCGGAGCGATATGGCCTTAGTTGCTAATGCTTCTAAAAACCAAAATAACAATAACAACAATAATCCTTTTCTGTGTGCTCTCCATGTTTATTAACACATTTCTTCCATCTGTGGATCAGTTGTTTAATGCCTTGATCATAGAAGTCCACACTTTTTGCCTGAAACCACAATTCCACTTCATTGATTACTTCCTGAGACAAATCAAAGTGGCATCCATGCAATGGTTTCTTCTTTGATGAAAAAATTCATCATTTGCCACCAACCGATCAAAAAGTTCTCAACATCTGCATTTCACAAATGGCAAGAACATTGACTTTGCTTCTGCAAAGGCATCAGCAATCTTGGAGCCCATTGTGCGGAGAGCTTAAAAAATGCTTTGGGCAGACTCGTAACTAATTCCCACTGCATTTGCAATGAAATTAATTGTCACATGTTTATCACTCCGCACCAGCTGCTCAACCTTTGCAACCATCTCATTGTCTGTAGATGTTGATGGCATTCCTTCTCCTAGCTTGTGAAAGACACTTGTATGACCACACTGGAACTTCCGTTTCCACTTTTTTACAGTGTCATGGGATGGACAATTCTGCCCACACACAGTTTTCATTTCTTTGTCAATTTCCTGAGCTTTCTTGCCTTGCAAATTCAGGAACTTGATCACTGCTCAATACTCCACTTTGTCAACCATAGCGACCTTCCTCAAATTCCGGAATGAAATTTCACATGTTAGTTTTTGAATATGTAGACAACTTATATTAAAAAAGGCACCTTCCTACTGATGTTTTATTAAGTCAGGATACAAACTTTTTGATACCCCTTCGTATAATCCTGAAATCCCTAAATCTCTGTCTTCCTCATTTAACTTTTTTAAGCACATTCCAGTAGTCTTCCTGATACAAACATTTTGTAGTATAGAATATTTACATATATACTAAAAACATGTAAAGAATGGTTCCCTTTTTCATTTATTGTCTTTAAAACAGTGACTCACTACACCAGTCTTTCCTTCTGAATAAACTTTTTCTAATCCAATGATTCTCACACATTTCAAAAAATATCAATTTTAATTGTCCCTCAAGGATTCTTTGGACACTTACATTTGTAATAAACGAAACAGGCAAAAGTTGTTTACTTTTTAAATTATTTAATAGAGTGCAAAATTGCTCAATGTGAAATTTGGGCATTTCTCCTCAAATACAATACTTAAAGATACAATACTCTTATTCTTTTGAGTGCCTTATTGTCTTCAAAGAAGATAATAAGGCACTCAAACCTACATTGGTATAATAATGTTTACTTCTGATTTGGAAATATGTACATAATGGAGTGAAATGTTTTGTGCTATTTTCTTATCACTTCTTCAGTAACAGCTGTCTTTTCAATATCACTCTCACAAAAGGTAATTTAGGTCACAAAAACTTATTGGAAAATGCCACAAAATTTTTGACTCCATTATGTACATATTTCCAATTCGAAAATAAAGATAATTATAACAAGTAGTGTTATTTGGAATTTTGTATTAATAGTGCAAAATCTTGCAAGGAAGCAAGCTTTATACATCATTGGGATGGGGGGCTACACACCTCATCTGCCTACCTCAAATAAT
Source organism: Mastigoproctus giganteus (assembly GCF_048544385.1). NCBI lineage: Eukaryota > Metazoa > Arthropoda > Arachnida > Uropygi > Thelyphonidae > Mastigoproctus > Mastigoproctus giganteus. Next base: position 33,627,182 of record NC_143581.1, read on the forward strand.
ATATCTAATTCTTCCTTTAATTTATTTTATTTACCCGCTTCCACTACTCCAGATGGTGATTGTTTCAGCAATCAACTACTGACTGACTGAAAGCAAATTTTTGCACATATATCCTGCTGCCATCCTTTTTCAATTTATGTCCCTTTGAATGCCATCACAATTAAATTTAATTAGTCCATTGAAGGCTTAAACACTTCAGTCAAGTCTCTACTCTCGTGCCTAGTTTCAAGCACTGCAACTTACAGAACTGAACTCTGGTGGTACAAGTAGTTCTTAACTAATCTGGTTGCTCTTCTCTGCTTCTAGACCTGTATGTCTCAAAATAAGACCTCTAACCATTACCTTATACCAGGCCTGGCCAACCCGAATCGTTCTGCAGGCCACCTTGACGAACTAAGATTTTCCACAGGCCACACATAAAATAATCTTTTAAAAATAAAAAAATCAAATGCTATAAAACTTTATTTTATTCATTCGTTTTTATTATATTTCTGCATCAATGAGATATTTGCTTTTCATTGCGATCACAAATTTTTTAAAAATCTACTTCAGTATTGGTAGTTCCAGATTTTCATGTTATTGAAGCTCCATTTACTTTTAATAAATTTCATTTTTGAAAAGAAAGTGTCACAAATGTATGTAGCTCTGAAGGCACTCACAATTTTTTGTGCAAAAAAATCTTAATTTGGGATACATTTCCGCTGTTACAAACGTGCTATAACAGTTGATTTTTTATGTTGTGGCGTGAATGTGTTTTAATTTATTGTTGCACTGTAAATCTGTTACTTCCATCTGCAGAGTTTCCAGGACAGTGGAAACGTCGACAATGATCAAATGCTGCTGAAAGTTTTTTTTTTTTTTATTTCATCGGCATACTTTGAGAAGTCGTTATTTATCATGCCTAGTGCATGTTTATTTCAGGGGAGTGAAGTGTTTTCCTAGTGAGTTTATAAATAAGACCCCAAGGGGTATTATTGCCAGGTGCATGGATAAAATTCCTCCACGTTGTGCATTTACAGTCAAATAGCCTTGATGTACTTTCAAATAGCCATTTCAGTACTTGATGGATGTTCTTGCTATTGTACATCAGTAGGCAGCCAGCTCCACAATTGGAAGGCACAACAAGCACAAAAAACATCTTGACATGGAAAATTCAGGTTATGATTCCACCAAGCTGTTGCACAAAAATTTTCTTCCCATCATCATAAGAGCACGCACTGAGTACAGTCGGTTCTGCTATAATGTGCATTTTTGACAACCCGAATTTGCTCAAATGTGGTATAATGCGATTTTAGCGTTGGCTCATGCGCGATTTCGTCTGCAAGTAACATCAGGTGAATGCAAAACCTGGAAACAAGCTGAACATAGTGACCTGTGCATCAATACATACAAGTTTGCAAAGCTTAAAAATAAATATCAAGTGTGTGAGAGCTATATTTCCCATTTACTGTACAGCAGGCCCCTGTTATAACGCGGTTCACTTTACGCTGATTCGCTATAACGCTGTTCTTATATTATAACCCGTATCTGACTATAACGCTGTCAAAACTCACTATAACGCTTTTTTACTAGTATACAGATTGAATTTTTGGCAAATCCGTCTTCAGTCCAGTCTGTTTTGAGCCTTTTTTTTTTTTTTTTTTTTTTTGGCAAAAGGAGAAAATAGCCACCATGAAATTAACTACAGTAATTATTTTTATAATTTCTACTCTATGTACAAAATTGAAACTTTCAATATGCTCTATTTTCTTGGTGTGGATAGTTTCAAGGGAGAAATTCTTTTTTAGTACACAAGTTGAAAAAATTTACCATCCAGTGTCATATGCTGTTATGAAGTCTGCATTTTCTGTTCTGACCTGTAATAGAAAGATACTAAAAATAGATTTACTCCCTATCTCTTCTTTTGTTTTACTGTGGGAACTATAACTTGCGAAACGCTTTTCACACAATCAATCCCATGAGTGCTAAATGCAGTGCTGTTTCTTGTACAGTACAGTATTCTCTTGTCTTCTGAACTCCTCTGACCTTGTGGTAACCCGAAGTACATAAAATTTGTTTGTTTTACTGTTTTGAAAATTCCATAAACATTCTCCATGACTCACACCATAATTTATTACAGTATTTTCGTGCAATAAACAACCATTTGATTTTACTGCACGGTAAAATCGAACTTTTCAGATAAATAAAACATTTGTCACCGTCTTCAGCTCACTTGCCAGAGGAATTCTAGATTTAATTTAATATCACAATCAGTGCAACGCAGTTACATTTGCAGAGAGTTATGGCGGATAAGAATGAAAAAGCAACAATGTCTGGACGCGGTGCAAAGATTGGAAAGGTAAGAAAAACATTGAGTTTGAAAATTAAATTAGACGTTTTCAAGAGAATTGATTCCGGTCAAAGACAAGTGGATGTGTGCAATAATTTAGGACTGGCAGGTTCAACTGTAGGAACAATCATAAAAAAATAAAGAATCAATTTTAGCAGCTGGAAAAACAGCTGTTCCCCTGCAGGCAACTAAATTGACCAGGGCTAGGCCGGCTATTATGATTGAAATGGAGAAACTTCTACATAATTTTATTGAAGACAACATTCAACGTAGAATTCCGTTAAGTTCAATTATTATTAAAGAAAAAGCGAAGAGCCTATATGAAGATTTAAAAGAAGCTCAGCCCGAAAAAAATGTGGAACCATTTAACGCTAGTAAGGGCTGGTTTGATAGATTTAGAAAGCGCTATAACCTGCACAATGTAGCAATACAGGGAGAAGCTGCAAGTGCAGATCAACAAGGAGCCGAAACTTTCAAAAAATAATTTGTTAAAATTATTGAAGAGGGATGTTATACTGCTCAACAAGTTTTTAACATAGATGAAACAGATCTTTTTTGGAAACGAATGCCTAAAAGAAGTTTCATATCGAAAGAAAAAAAAACATGCCAGGCTTCAAAGCGGCGAAGGATCGGTTAACTTTGTTGTTGGGTGGTAACGCTGCGGGGGATTTTAAATTAAAACCCCTTTAGTTCACCATTCCGAAAATCCAAGGGCTCTTAAAGGTTTAGCTAAATCAAACCTACCTGTCATCTGGAAGGCTAATAAAAAAGCTTGGGTAACCAGACCACTTTTCATTGATTGGTATGCTGAGTTCTTCTGTCCTGCAGTGGAAAAATATTTTGCAAAAAATAACATTGGTTATAAAGCTATTCTAATCATGGACAATGCGCCAGGACACCCAAGCAAAGAGAGCTTAGAAGACTTGAACAATCACATAAAAGTTTTTTACATGCATCCAAACACTACGTCTCTGATCCAACCAATGGACCAAGGAGTAATTGCCACATTTAAAGCGTACTACATAAGGAACACCTTTCCCCAAGCTATTAAAGCCATCAACACTGAAAATGTACCGAGTTTAAAGGAGTTTTGGAAATCCTATAACATTAAAACTGCCATCTACAACATTTCAAGTGCCTGGGATGAAGTGACTCAGAAAACCATGAATGGAGTGTGGAGGAAAGTTTGGAAAAATTGCATAAAGCATTCCCAGGAACCTGATGATTCCGTTGAAAATGTTAAAACACAAATTGTTGAGCTCGGAAAAGAAGCAGGATTACACGAAATTAACAAAGACATCGTACAAGAGACGATCGACAACGACCGGGATGGCCTCTCCAATGAAGAACTAATGGAAATTATAAAAGAACAAGTTTGCTATTGAGGGAGATGATGATCAAGATACTATAGATGAAGAACCGATGAAGTCGCTGACTGCAAAAGGACTTAGTGAAGCTTTTGAACACTTCGAAAAAATGTGTGATTATTTCCGGGAGAACGACCCTGACATGGAACGGAGTGCCAAGGTAATAAGAAATTTGAAGAAAGAAATGAATCCCTATATGTTGTTGTACAATGAGAGGAAGAGGGACAAAGCACAACCCAAAATCGACACATTTTTCAGTCCAAAGTTACGAAAACTCAAGAGCACAGGGCCATCGAATTAATAAATTCATGATTTTCGTTAGTTAATTACCTCATAATTATATGTGTATATAATGTAGAATATTTTATATGTACAAAATTTTGAATATTAAATATTTTTAATCGACATTGGTGCATATTTTCACTACCATTTATTATTGATTAGAAAATATCCTATGGAATAGACCGCAACTCACAAATACATATGTTACCTTATGGGAATATGGCGCTCGCTTAGCGCGGATTCACTTAGTGCTCTGTTTTCCCGGAATGAACTATCAGCGTTAAGCGGAGGTCACCTGTAGTTGTATTTGTCGGAGACACACTGTTATCATTCGCTGTATTCAAGATATTGTAGGCCGACTCATGTTTTCAGGAGCTCACATTTTTCAATTCGAACAAAAATTTCATGAGGCGTGATAACGTGAGCAAAGGAGTACATTTCTGGAGATCATGACCATAAAACAATAAAAACAATTTGCAGTTCCTGGTTTATTGGGCTTTTCTGTTAGTGCAATCTAATTATAAATGGGTAGTAAACTCTATCTTATTGCATTTGCGATAATACTGATAAGCTGGAATTCTGTGGGTTTTTACTTTATTATGGTGAAATGTGTTTCCTCTTCCATGAAATCTTCAATCATATAAAAAAACATAAATAAAATTTCAGTATCTTCTCTTCATTCCTAATTTTTTAAGCTTCGTAAACTTGTCACACCGTATCTCACTTGTGCAATTTGCATACCGTATTTGTTATTGATTGCTTATCTTTTTTAGTTGCTATATTTACTGTAATATTTATGTCTTTATTAGAAATTTAAGAAGTTTAAACCTGTGTTAGCGATTTTATTGGGTTTCTAACTTTTTTAGTGTTTTACTTACCACACTGAACATTATTTCGAGTGCTCTTCCCCTTTCCCTATTTTTCCCATAAGCCATGTTGTTTTTAATGTGCGAAATGCCATAACAGAATTATAGCAGAACTGACTGTACTGGTGTAGTCAGTAGTATAAAAATCATCTGGCAGGCTGCAAAAAATAATGTGGCAGGTTGGCAAGGCCTGCCTTATACAATGGGATAATCACTGCCTTGTCCATGCTGGAAAAGTTCCTTATATCACTGACAGAACAATTTCAGTTCTAGCAGCTTGTCTGCACTGCTTATAGAACTTCATGTCAGACTGTGCAGTTGCCTCTAGGTCTCTTTCATTCTCCAGTTTGAGTTTGGTTCTATCTAGCTGGCATGTTATTCTTGGATTACTACTGCCCACATGCAGCACTTTGCATTTACCAATATTAAACTTCAATTGTTACTTCTCAGCCCTTCTGCCTAATTTTTCAAGGTCAAGCTGTAGTAGTATGTCTTGATTCCTGCCAACCTTTGTATCATATGCAAACTTGATGTGCCTTCATTAGTATCATTAATGAATATTATAAACAGTAAGTTCCCAGCACTGAACCCAGGACTATATTAATAACATTAGTTCAAGAAGAGCAGTGCCTATTTATGTTTGTTATTTGGTTTTTAGGAGCATTAGCAACTATGGCATATTGCTCCGGGGATATGTGGTGGTCATTCCCTGACCTTTCCGCATCCTCCATATTTGGTGGCTCACGGGTTCGAACCCCGGTCTAATCAAGAAGCATGTGCAACGCACTGCCTGTTTATAACCATCCTGTATGTGGAGTCACTGAGAGCAGCTAACACCTGTGGGACCAGTGCACTCTGCTGTGGTGGATCTTGTTGTGTCTTGTGTTGCATGATTGTAGTCTCCATCATTGTGCCAGGCAGCTGAGTGCTTAAAGGGTCTCCTCTATTTATTTTTTAAAAGGGCATCAAACCTTTTCTTAAGCCTGTCATATAAACCTATTAGAATGCCAACTTAATGCTTTGACATTGCAGACAGTTCCTTGCACTGTCTGCAATGATTTGCTAATAAGGCAATTGTCCCCAAATGTTATTTTACTAGCATCTAATAATAATGTGTATACCATACATACTATCCTATAAATAGACTATTTATATTCTGTATATTAGCCGGCCCCTTTCAAAATCGGCCATGTCGTAGGCAATGGCATGCCACAGAGACCACAACAAAAAAAAACTCCAAAAACTGCTGTTATACCACTGTGTGCCCTGCAAAATTAAATCTAAGAAAGAAGGGGGTAAACTTGGTCACATGGAATGTAAAAAGTTTGAAAGAAGGCAAGATGGATATGGTTATCAATGAAATGGAAAGGTATAAAATTGACATTTTAGGAGAAACAGAAGTCATGTGGACAGGACAAGGTCATTTCAAAACTGGAAATGGGTTTTTGGTTGTTTTTTTATGGAAGTGACCAAGTAAAAGAACATGGTGTCGCTGTCATTTTGAATAAGGAATGTTCAATATCTCTTCTTGGATACAATCCCATTAATAGTAGAATGATGGCGGTTAGACTTCAGAGCCAGCCAGTAAATCTCAGTTTTAGTTGCATGCGCATCAACATCCACAAATGGACGTTTATTATGAAAATCTCCAGTCAGCTCTTGATCTGGTCCTAAAAAAGAATGTTTTGGTACTCATGGGTAATTTTAATGCAAAAGTAGGCAAGACAGTTTCTTCCCATCCGGAATGTGGTAGGTTTAGTCTTGGTACTAGAAATGAGCGGGGTGAAAGTTTAATTGAATTTTGTTATCTTGAACAGTCTTGTATGCAACACCTGCTTTCAGCAGCACCCGAGAAGATTCTACACATGGAAATCTCCTGATCATAAAACGAGGAATCAGATTGATTATACAGCAAAAACACTTCCTGGAGCAGATTGTAGCAGTGATCATCAGCTACTCCACATCGTTCTCAAGCTGAAGCTGAACATAGCAACCTGTGCATCAATACATACAAGTTTGCAAAGCTTAAAAAATAAATATCAAATGTGTGAGAGCTATATTTTCCATTTACTGTAGTTGTATTTATCAGAGACACACTGTTGTCATTCGCTGTATTCACAAGATATTGTAGGCTGACTCATGTTTTCAGGAGCTCTCGTTTTTCAGTTTGAACAAAAATTTCGTGAGGCGTGATATTCATGAAAAATATCATGAATAAGGTTTTCCCTCGACGATTGGATGTAGAAAATATTCCAAATGATTATATGTGTGAAACAGGCAATCATTTTCAAGCTGTATTAGAATTAGATGACAATATGCTACCTGAGGAAATTTGAGAAAATACAAAAATCGTTATTAAGGAGTCAGCAAATAGACACATTAGAGAAAGGTCAAAGATCAGGAAGCCTTGGATTACAGAAGACACTTTTAAACTTATTGAACAAAGAAGAACTGCAAAAGCCCAGGGTGTACAAGGAAACAAAGAGTATCCGGAACTAAACAAAGTCATCAAGCGCTGTTTAAGCCAGGACAAACAGGATTATATCAATCGAAAGTGTAAAGAAATCGAATACCACAACAAATGAAACAACACTAAAATGATGTATGATGTAATTAAGTCCTTAAGACAAAAGTTCGGACCAAAACTTAATGTAATTAAGGACTCCAATGGGAAAATTTAAACAGAAGAGAACACAATCAAAGGAAGTTGGAAAGAATACTGTGAACACGAAACAGTGCCACTGAAGGAAGAAGTCGAAAAAGCCATCAGAGAACTAACGTGTGGCAAGCCACCTGGAATTGATGAAATCCCAGTGGAATTGATTAAAGCTACTGGTGTGAAGGGCGCAGAGTTTTTTTCATCAAATGATTCTAAAAATTTGGGAAACGGGACGGTGGCCATCAGATTGGAAGAAATCAATTTTCATCCCCTTACCAAAAAAAAGGAGATCTGAACGTTTGCTCAAAATACAGGACTATTAGCCTAATTTCTCACACTAGCAAGATTCTTTTTAAAATCATATTAAACAGAATCCCAAGAAAACTTGAAGAAGAAATGCCAGAAGAGCAAGTAGGTTTCAGAAGGGGTAGAGGAACCAGAGATCGGATCTTAAGTCCATAACTGATTATTGAAAAATGCAAAGAATTCAAATTTCCAGTCGTTTTGTGTTTTATAGATTATGCAAAAGCATTTGATTGTGTTCAACATGAGAAACTATGGGAAACAATGACTATTATGGGTTTCCCAATCCACATAATTCAGCTGATTAAGCTACTGTACCAAGAACAGGAAGGAACTGTGAGAACGAACATGGAAAACAGACTTTTTCACAATAGATAACTGTGTCAGGCAGGGCTGTATTTTGTCACCTCACCTTTTTAATCTTTGTGCCGAAAATATCATGTGTGAAGCTTTGGAAGATTTAGAGGCTGGCATCAAAATTGGAGGACTGAAGATAAACAACCTTTGTTATGCAGATGATACTGTGCTAATTTGTAATTCTAAGGATCATCTTAAAGAAACTCTGAGGAGTGTATGTGAAGCAAGTAAGAAAAAAGGGTTGTTTCTGAATGTGTGTAAAACTGAAATTATGATTGGTGATAATCTCGGTTCCATTAAAGTGAAGGTTAATGGCAAGATATCGAAGAAGTTGATGAATTTGATTACTTAGAGTCAAGAATAAATAAAAAATAGTGACTGCGCAAATGATGTAAAGAGACGACAGGCAATTGCTGAAACATTGGTCACTTATCTGATAAAATTATGGAGAGACCATGATCTGCCCCTAAAGACGAAACTGAGAATCATTGATTTGTTAATTTTTCCAGTTGTCACTTATGGATGTGAAGGATGGAATCTGAAAAGAGTTGACAGGAAGAAAATTGAAGCATTTGAAATGTGGTGTTACAGGAAAATACTGTGTATCTCTTACTTGGATCGAAGAACAAATGAGTGGGTATTGAATAAAATTGGCAGGCCTAAAATTCTTTTTCATATGATCAACAAAAAAAAAATCTCAAAGTTTTTTGGCCATATAGTAAGAAGGGAAAACTTTCTGTTGAAGAATATAATGGAAGGAAAAACTGGGGGGAAGAGGTGCAGAGAAAGACCTGCAACTAGGTGGAAGGATGGGATCAGTGAACTTCTGGGCATGACACTTTGCGATGCTGCTCGTATAGCACACGATCTATGCAGTTGGAGGAATTTGTTAGTGGCCACAACAGCTCTTCGGGGAGCTATGTCACTGGAAGAAGAAAAATATTATTTGTCAAATAATGCCTTAGTTAAGGAAATACAGTAAACCCCCGCTATTCACGGGAGTTACGTTCCTGAGAAATGCTGCGAATACCATAAACGTGAATACTGAGTTATGGCTCCCATAGTAATAAAGGGGTTCCATTCCAAAGTATGAAATATATAAGAAAAACTAGTCTAAAATTTTGTCTATGTATGTATTATATGTGCCTTCATAATATGACTATGTACATAGACGGTATGTAGTGAAATGCGAGCATAAGGCATCAAAATGGAAATAAGAAACAATTTAATATTAAATATAATATTTATTAGAAATTTCAAACAAATCTTTCAATCCAGCGCCTTTGCTATAGCTAAAACCTTATCCTGCCAGTGCTATCACCAGTGTCGCTAAAGTGTTGATAAAGGAGTTTTGCCTTTTCACGAATGATGAGTGAAATTAACAGAATTTTATTTTGAGTTCGGTCTTCTATCCACAGATTTAAAGCCTTTACCATTTTTTCTAATTTAACATCACGAGTTACAGAGCAAATTTTTGAAGCAATTAGCGCATTTTCATGGACACTACGGTGGATTTTTTCTTCCGATTTTTTGATTGATCGTACCGTTGACTCATTGATTTTATGTTTTGCCACTGAGGAGGCACTTTCACCATTAGAAATTTTGTCTACAAACTCAATTTTATTCACTAATGTCATCATCTTCTTTGATATTTTCACATTTCCCTTGTTATTCGTAGCCATATTTTTGTATGGGTTAGAAAGAACTTGTCCACAATAAAGCCACTTTCTTCCGTTAACACGCTCGAAAAAGTCTGTTTTACACTGGAAAACGCTAGATTTGTCACTTTTGTAAGCATATCAATTTATAAATTGATAAATTTATTCAATTTATAAGCATATAAATTAAAAGCAAATGACGAAACCTTCCATGACAAGCACATAACACATACTGAACAAGGATTAGCGAGAAACATCCACGCTCACGATTTTGTCACCCCTTTCCCCCACCCACTGAGCGCTGTTTTGACCGGGAAAGATGATTTAGCCACGCCCATGTTTTTTTATGGCAGAAAATGTTCACGGTGCTTTAAAATTCACGTGTTTTTAGGTTTCATTTTATATTAAGTCAGCAACCACGAATAGCGGGGGTTTAGTGTATAGTTTGTTGTAATTTTTATGTCCATGTAATGCTATTACATGTCATAACTTTTAGGCAACATCTCATGTAAGTTGTATATGTGACAATCAAGACCCTTAATTTTTAAATTTTGACATTCATATTATATTTTTTCTAGAGCCAGTAACAGCGAACTAAAATTATGTACTTATTCTTTTTTCATTTTGATCAATATGCTTAAGCTACTGTTACATTTCTTCAAAATTATTTTTACAGAAGCATATAAATTAATGTGCACTCAAGCCACACAGTCAATCTATATACAGAAGTATATAGATTAATCCTCCCTCCACCACACAGAATATTACACACACGCACACAATGGCCAAAACAATACGAACCTTTTGTACAGTCACAAACAGAAGAAAAGCAAATAAATGTATAGAAACACTGCAATGTGAGATGATGGCATGTGCCTTTTTGAGTATAAAGACCGCACAGGCTGTTTGACTGCAATAATCTGAAACCAGAATGCAAAGCTGTCGTGTTCTAAGAAGGACTGTACAGAAAACTAAGACATCCAGAGTGTAGCAAATAACATGAATTCAACTAAGCCAAGAACTGCTGTATTTCAACCTGTATCATACACAAGGAATCTAAAAAATTGTCTGTTGCCAGTCAACTGCCTTTTCAGAAGCCACTTTTTTCAGAGAAAATTAGAAAAATTTGCTTGTAGTTGTGCTGAGAACATTGAGATTGGAAAGTGGAATGATGGAAGAAAGTCATGTGGTCAGATAAATCATGATATACAGTCAGTCCTCGTATAGCACGATAGTTGTGTTCCTGGAAACCTTCGTGCAATATAAACAACATGCCCTATTGGAAAAATAGGGTTAGGTGCCGGATCACTCAAGATTGAACACACATTTGTAACCAAAACATTACCAAACACAATAAATAGTCGTAATAAAATACGTAAGAATTTTATTACGACTATTACATAATAAAATATTGCTAATGCTTTTGCTTCTATCGTAAGCAAACTTGTTTTTTGTTTGATTTTCTATCCAAACAGATGACAGCCGTTCCATCTCTTCCAATTCTTTGTGTCTTAATCTAATGGATTTTAATTACACTTTGAGTTGTTCCTGCTATGAAAGTTTTTATTTTCTCTTCATCCTTTGTAATTCTCGGCCTTGCCTCATTTAGGTCTGTAGCATGTGCAATATCACATGGTCTTTCATTTCGCTCAAAGCGTTTCCCAATTTCATATTTTTTTCTCTATCGACAGAAGCGGTCTGGCCATAAGCCTTACTGGGGAAACCCCGGTGGGCCAGAGCTCGGTGTGATTTTGGCCATAAACCATAGTATGAGGCCACTACAAATTTTCCCAGGTAAGAATTTTTGACCCAGTCTGCCTCTGTTTATCGATATTGTTTTTCTTTTTCTCTCTGAATCTGCAGTGTCTTCACCAGGACGCTTCCTTTTCATACCTTTTAAGTATTTTACTCATTTTTAGGGAATAAAGCACAATTACAAAACGAGGAGGCATGCTTGATGCGCGTGTGTAGCAACTGAATAAACAACACCGTAAAGGCAGAGATACACTATTAATACCTCACATTTTACTAAAGCACATTTCTAGCGGTTACTACCATAAAACAATAGAAACAATTTCCAGTTGTGTTTCTGCTAGTGGAATCTGTTATAAACTGGTAGTAAACTCGATCTAATTACATTTGCAATTATACCGATAGCTGGAATTGTCTTGGTTTTTACGTTATTATGGTGAAATTTGTTTCCCCTTCACTGATATAAAAAAACATAAATACATTTTCAGAATCTTCTCTTCATTCCAATCGTGTTGCGTTCGGTTGGGGTGATTCTGCGTTCGACTGCCATTTCTTGTAAACACAAAGACGAATCGTGCTTAAACGAATTTGGTTCGTGTTATACAGGGTGATTCACTACCGGTGTGACAAACTTGCAGGAGGTGTAGGGGGCACAAAGACAAATCGGAATCACATAGCATTGCAGGGTTCGAAATGCCTTCGTCATGCGGGAGGTCCCGTGAACAAAGAAGCAAAGAAAAAGAACAGAAACAGCAACTCGTTAGTGTAACAGAAATCATTTTAATGACAAGTTTTACATTGGCATAAAGCCATGCTACAGATGGTGTTCGAAAGTTCGACCAGAAGCAGTCACACAGGCTTCACAGCGCCGCCGCATGGAATCCTTAACATTCTGGAAGATTCCTTGCATGTCTCGAATCTCTCCGGCAGCTACAGAGATGCGAGCGACGAGGTCTTCAACTGAATCAACATGGGTCTCATACACCAATGTCTTCATTTGATCCCAGCAGAAGAAGTCCAGGCACGATAGATCCGGCGATCTAGCAGGTCAATGAACCAGACCACCACGACCTATCCAATGCAGTCCAAATGTAACGTTTAGGTGTTGGCAGACGTGTAATGTGGGGGAGCCCCATCATGCTGGAACCACATTGAGCGGCACAACGACTGAGGAACATGTGCTTCTCCAACAAGTTCGGGCAGGACTTGCTGTAGAAAGATCAAGTGTGCCCTACCGTCCAGATGAGGGGGCAGAAGGTACATTCCAATGAGGTAGTCTCCAGCAATGCCGGCCCAAACATTGACAGAGAAACGGCATTGAGTTGCACATGTTTGCGTACCATGGGGGTTCTCCAAAGCCCACAAATGGGCATTATGTTGATTGAAGGTTCCCTCTCTAGTGAAACTTGCCTCATCCGTGAACAATACGGACGCAGCAAATGCGCTGTCTACTGCACTCTGTTGAAGAAACCAAGTAGCAAAAGTCCTCCGGAGTGGATAATCCACAGGCTCCAATGATTGGACGCATTGCAGATGGTATGAACTCATTTGGTTTGTTGACAGTATCCTCCATACAGTGGATTGGGAAATATCCAATTGTTGGCCTATTGCTCGAGTACTCGTACTCAGATTGCCTTCTGCAAGACATAGGACATTCTCCTCATTGTGTGGCGTCCTCGTCGTTCGCTCTCAATTCATGGTACCTCTCGTGAAACAACCAGTCTCACGTAACCTTCTGTGCACACGTGCAAAAATCGTATGATGAGGAGCACACGCCTGTGCGGAAAACGTTCCTGGTACAAGTGCAGAGCGCCGCACCCATTACAGTCTGCAGCTCCATACGCGAGGTGCATGTCGGCCAGTTCAACGTTTGAATACTCGTCTATCCTACTGCCTCGGGAACCAGTTCGCAAATGCTGACTTCCAGCGGGATCGCTGTTCACGCGACCTCCCGTTCAACGTCCTCTACCGCATAACGAAGGCATTTCGGACCCTGCAATGCTATGTGATTCCAATTCGTCTTTGTGCCCCCTACACCTCCTGCAAGTTTGTCGCACTGGTAGTGGATCACCCTGTATAAGATATCGTTTCCCTATTTAAAAATCGTGTATGATCGAATTCGTGTAGTGTAAACACGTGTTATACGAGGACTGACTGTACTTTGTTTTGCACTGAGGGTAGGCAGAGACTATTGCAAAACCACACGAAGCAGTGGACCCTACTTGTCTTGTCTTGTTTTGTTAAGACAACCCAAGCAGCTGTCAGTGATATCATGATATGGGGAATGTTCTCTTGGTGCAGACCTGGTCCGTTGATACAAGTGAAGGTCAAATGTCAGTCAAGGAGTACTTGAATTTTGTATCAGATCTGCTACACCTTTATCCCAAAGATGATCGCCACTTTAGGGATGACAGTGCAACAGAGTATCATGCCAGAATTGTGCACGGATAGCTTGGAAACATGGCATGGATTTCCACCATCTTCCCAGGCCCGCACATTCACCTCTCAGTGTTATTAAGAATGTGGGATATTCTGGAGAGAGCAATTCAACAATGAAGTCCTCTTCCTTCACCTTTGTTGCAGCACATGATAATTGGCTGGAAGAATGTTTACAATTAGATCAAAACACAATAAGACATCTTATAGAATCCATGCTTTGCTGTACACTTGCTATTATTCAAAACAAAGGTAGCCCTCAAAACAAATAATGGTTCATATTTCTTTTTGCCAGTGTGTGATAATAGTTGAAGTTCTTATGGGATATTAACTTAATTTTCTTTAGATCATCATATTTATAGTATTTGTTCCTAATTGCTTAAAGTTTTTTTTTTTTTTTAATTAAAATTTGAAGGAAATGACAGAAGAGGAGAGGAAGCTAATAACCAGTCTAGCAAAATGCTCATTTAAAAAAATTCATGAATATTTTAAACAAAAATCAGAAGAAAGAAAAAATATATCCAAGGAAGAAAAAGCAGTAAGTGCATGTACATATATTGTATACACACATTTTCAGGAATTTAATTTTACTGTAAACTTCACACTAACTCTTTGCTTGTCAATAAAAGTTCATATTAGTTAAAAAAACAGCTTAGATAATTGAAGGCCAGACAATTAACCTCTGAGCAAGCACATTTAGTTTTGTAACTGAAGTTGGCATCAGGGAATACTAGGTATTCACTGAATTTAACTGTATGCAGCATGGACATTTATGACTGTCTCATTAATTTAATTAATTATTATTTTTTATTTATTTATTTTTTTTTTTACATAGGAGAATTTTGAGCCTTACATATCTGACAAGGTTGTAAGAGGTTGCCATTATCACTACAAAAATTTGCAGAAAATTTAAATCTCTATTCAGTCCATTAAAAAAGGCACCTCCGTAGCCAGGTGGGCAGGAGCAGCAGTGCGTAGCACACGCTTCTTGATTAGACTGGGATTCGAGCCCAGTACCACCAAATGCGGAGGATGCGGAAATTTCAGGGAATGACCACCGCATATCCCCAGAGCAATATGGCCTTAGTTGCTAATGCTCCTAATAACTAAATAACAAACAAACCATTAAAAAAAAAAAAAAATGCAGGAATCATCATTTACTTATTGGCCTTAAATTCCCTATTCCAGGATAGGCTTCACAGATCTTGCATTTCTAGCCCCCACTTAGCTTCCAGTCCATCTCTCTATCTTTTACACGGCCTATCTCTATTCCTCCTTTCTTTCACTTTAAATACAAAAACTGTTATTGGATTTCTTCCCTTTCTCCCCATACATGTTTAGATCAGTTTAATCCCCTTCTTGCTATCCTATTCAACTGCAAACATGCTTTAAACTGCTAATTCCATTTTACTTTCCAATGTTTTCTCTCTCTCTCTCTCTCTCTCTCTCTCTCTCTCTCTCTCTCTCTCTCTCTCTCTCTCACAGATAATCCACAATTCCACCAACCAGTTCAGCATTCTCATTTTAGTTGCCATTAACAACATAATCTCTTCTTTTTCTCTATGTCAGCCTTTTAGATAGAATTCTTTTATCATACATAACACTCACTAATTCCTTCCATTTCTGCCATTAATCCTAATCCTAACCTCCAGAAGATACCCATCGTCCTCACTCTGCATACCCCTAGGTATTTAAACTTAGTAGTAGTAATGGCAAATGATGCAAGAAAGCAAGCTTATATAGCATCAGCCAAAAAAGAAAAAAATTAGTGTATACCCATTCGTACCCACCAAGAATTTGTGTAGTTCTTTCTTGAATTTATTCAGCCCATCTACTTCTACAACAACAGATGGAAGCCTATTCCAACAATCAACCTGCAACCATGCTTCCTCGGCAAGTGGAAGAATGCTATTAACATTCAGCTTACTCAATCCATTCACGGCTATAAACATTGCAATCAGATCTCCCTGCAGGTGCCTAGTCGCAGACTGAAGTCTCTCTCCCTCCCTCCCTCCCTCCCAGGTAAGAGTACCTATGGGGGTAGGGAGAGAGAGAGAGCAAGAGCGCCTTTTATTCTGGTTCCCTTCTGCACCTTTTCCAATGCACCAATAAAATCCAAACCAACCAACCAACCAACCAAAAATCTGCACCCTTTCCAGCAGATCTACATCACTTTTTAAAGTGAGTCATCCAGACCTGTAGATGGTATTCATGATGTGGTCCAGCCATGGCCTTATACAAAGGGATAATTACTTTGTTATCCCTGCTAGAAAAATTTCTCCATATCATTGACAAAAACCCCGTGAGCTGTCCTTGCACATGTCTACTCTGCTCAGAGAATTTAATTTCTGACTACACAGTTACCCCCGATCTTTTTCATTCTCCACTATCCTGAGTGTAGTGCCATAAGTTACTCTGGGGTTCCTGCAACCCATACGCAGTATCTTGCATTTGTCAATGTTAAACTTCAACTGACATTTCTCAGCCCATCGACCCAATTTTCTTAGGTCTTGTTGCAGTAGGCTGTTGTTAACCACCCTGCCAACCTTTCTATCATCTGTAAACTTAGGCATTAATCCTGATATACCTTCATCAATATCATTGACTTAGTTTTATTAGGGGACTCCATTGTCATGGAAAAATGGAAATATTTTTTGTAATAAGGATAGGTGGACTAGAACCAGGGTATATCTGCCAGGAGCAACTCTTAATGATATCACCAACAGATTGTCACATTTTAAGGGTGGTAAAGAGAATATTATTATTCGTGTGGGGACTAATGATATTAAACATACAAGATCTGGCGATTTAGACAAATATAGGACCATGCTGAAGAAATGCCACAAGTTAGGTCACAATGTCTATGTGTCTGCAATTCTGCCCAGGCATGATAGGAGGGATTATATGCTGAAAGTCTTGTGGATTAACCCAAGGCTTGAAGGACTCTGCAAAGCTTTTGCGGGGAAATTTCTATCAGCTTGGCCCACACTTGTAGGTAGAAGGAATCTGTTTTGTAGAGACATGATACATTTAAACAAAGGTGGTGCAAGAGTTTTTGCCAGTATTATTGAGGATACATTAAAGGAAAACTGCTTTAATGTATGTAAAATGACAGGGAAACTGCTAGTTTGGCGAGTCAAGGGTAATATAGATACTCGTTTATCTGATAATATTGGTCAAATTCATGCTGGCACATATCTCAAGTTCTTGTTTGTTACCACCACAGAACATATTAGCAAGATGGGCGAAGGTAAAGAAAGCCTGCACGAGTAGCATGCAAAAGTTCGATGGAATTTACCAGTAAAAGTACTTTGCCATAACAGCATTTGTATTGTTGCTTTCCCAGTAAACATACAGTGGGTGTTATCAGTCAGGAGTAGAAATTGAATCCCATGGGAGATTGAAATCCTCCCGAAGTGGAGGAGGTAACCTGACCTTTTTGCTTTAGCAATTACAGTCTGCATAATTACAGTCTACCATATATATACTTCATTCCAAAATTCCATAAAAAAACCAATAGGATTCAGATTTATAATGTCAGGCAAGAATAGTTATGTATACAAACCAGGCAAAACTCTTGAACAGCTACCATGACCCTTGTTGAACATCATACAAAATAGCAGAATTATAGGCCACAACTTACCAGTATTAAAATCCTTACAGAATAACAACATTTCCAGTATACAAACTTTTGACTTCCTCAGCTTATTTACAAGTATTAACCAAAACAAGCTAAAAACAGTACTCAAAGATATATACGCAAAATATAGAGAGAATATAACCTGCAATACCAACTACTGGAACAACCTATTGACCCTATATATCTCCAATAACTTTGTATACAACGGCAAGACAGTATATCTACAAACTAACAGAACAGCTATGGGAAGTCATGCATAATAGTAAACCTATATCTATATTGGTCTGAAAACTCATTTCCACAGGAGCTTAACTTCTACAGATATATAGATGACCTCATAGTTATTAACTGCCCTAACTTCATCAAGGAATATGGACACTTATACCCCAAAGAACTCAAACTGGAAAAAACAAACAACAATGATACTACAGTCTATTTCCTGGATCTTGAAATTAGTGATAAATAACAAATCTACCATCAACCTGTACAACGAACATGATGCATTTAATTTTAATATAGTCAACCTCACACAGTGGCATTCCAGTATATCTAGAGGAGTGCACGCCAATGTTATACTAGCGCAAAGTATCAGAATAGTAACCATCTGCGGCACCTCCATAGCCAGGTGGGCAGGAGCAGCAGTGCATAGCACACGCTTCTTAGCATTAGTAGAGACATTTGATGCAAGAAAGCAAGCTTATGCAGCATCAGCCAAAAAAAAAAAAAAAAAAAAAAAACACTTCCACTTCACCCCTCTGTTCATTCGAAATACCTGTCCAGCTGAGCCTTAAACTTATTTAGGCTATCAACTTCCACGACAAGGGATGGAAGTCTGTTCCACCAACCAACTACCCGCTGGCTAAAGGCAAATTTCCGCACGTCTATCCTACATCTGTCTTTCCTCAATTTGAATTTATGCCCTCTCAGGAGGCGTCTCCGTAGCCAGGTGGGAAGGAGCAGTAGTGCATAGCACACGCTTCTTGATTAGACCGGGGTTCGAGCCCATCACCACCAAATACGGACGATGCGGAAAGATCATGAAATGATCACCGCATATTCCCGGAGCAATATGGCCTTAGTTGCTAATGCTCCTAAAAACCAAATAACAACAACAGCCCTCTCAGGTGATTATTCTGAGCAAGAGGAAGAATCCCATCAGCATTGAGCATGCTCAAACCATTCGAGGCTTTATACACCTCTATCAGATCACCTCGCTGGTGCCTTCTTGATTAGACCGGGGTTCGAGCCTGTGACCACCAAATACGGAGGACGCGGAAAGGTCAAGGAATGACCACTGCATATCCCCAAAGCAATATGGCCTTAGTTGCTAATGCCCCTAAAAACCAAATAACAATAACAAGAGCAACCATCTGCAGCAATAAGGAAATAACCATCAGTAACATAAAGATGCTAGACAAAAAACTGACAAACAACCTTTTTCCTACAGCATATCTTCGCTATCACTTCTGTAAAGCCCTCAACATCGTGAAACATAAACTATGGGACATCAATATAGACAACATAATCCGCAATAATTGATTACAAAGACCCATTTACACCAAGTTTGTAAATAGTATATATACAATACACTAGGCATCTGTGGTGTCTTACAGCTTAGAAAACCTGTACCCACCAATTGGCCTAACATGGTGTATTAACCATGTATATAATTTAATTTAATTTAATTTAATTTTCATTTCATTGTCTATCTATCATATTTTTCTCACTTGCACAACTGACCTTAAATACATGATGTACTCGCTGCCAGACCTTCGTTCAGGGTCCTAACTATAGAAACGGGTTAGCAACCCCGAACTACCCGAGCCCAACTAGTTACCTCTACTTCATTCATCTTTCTGCTTTACTTGCTACTACTTCTTATGTCCTGTGAGCCATTAGTTTATCGAATGCAACATGCGGTATATTGCCTTCTTACTGAATCTATTTTTCGCCTTAAAGTTTAGCTTGTTTTCACTGCTTCTTTGTAAACCATTATATCTTTCAACTATCCTGGGCAGTTTGGGCACCATGTATTTAGCAGCATTCATCACCACATATTGCATTTTAATTTATACATCCAACTAGCCTACAGACACCATACCATGCAATTTTTTTTTTTCCCCACGGCATTTTATAATGCTAGGAACTGCTAGCGTACCTATGCATAAATATACTGGCACGTCGCCATCTTGGTCATGTGGTCATTTTCTGTCTTACAAGGTAACGGTAAGTTCCTTTCTTCTTGCCTATCCCTACATTCTGATATCATTACTTTAGTTTTTTTCAATCTTTTTACTTGCTTCTGTAAGATCATCCATGATCTGTATGCCCTACGTCATATAATTGCATTTATTGGCACATTTTATTAAACCTTATTCTTGCTGCAAATTTTCAAATTTCGTTCTTAACACGTGTCTACATCACACATGCACCATAGCAAACAGAACATCTCGGAAACAGAAGCAAGAACATTGCCGTTTTTCTCATAATTTCGGTGGATGGCCTCTGATAAAGACACTGAAATTGTGAAAAACACTGCAATGTAATCTTATTTTGGTTGACTTTTCATTTCTTATTTTAATTTCTTGCCAACTATCTGTCTCTTTTACATATCTTACCATATATCGCTACATTCCTTATCCATTTAGTCGAGAACACTTCTGGTATATACCGTAGATTCAATAGGATTAAACAAAATCTTCTTCGCAGTTTCTACATAATATACAGGGTGTCTCAAAAATACACGGCATAACTTCAGGAATGAGTTCCTCATATGTAGACAATGTTAATGTTTTATATCAACATAGTTCCGGAAATTCTTGGTTCCCAAGTTATTGACGGGAAAGTCTTATTTCCCGCAGGTGATTTCCGTCATCACAAGGTACTGACAGAATCTGCTGGTTTTCCATTTTGACCATGTACTCAAATCAGGAACAAGTGAGTATGCACTTTATGTAAGGTTTAACAGATGGCAATGCTCTAGAGGCTCGTCGTTTGTACCACGAAAGATTCCCAGAGCGAGGATGTCTAGACAGGAAAACGTTTTAAGGTATCCATCGCTGCCTTTGTGAATATGGGACCTTTACACCCCATGCTGCCGACAGAGAACGACCAAGATCTACGACTCCTGAAGTAGAGGAGGAGATTTTGGATGTTGTGCATGCCACTCCTGGAATCAGCACACGCAGAATAGCAATGCAACTGGCTATTCAACGTTTGACTAATTGGAGAGTGTTGCGAGAACACCAACTATATCCTTACCATCTGCAACGGGTACATGCCTTGTCACCAGCAGATTACCCTGCGCGAGTAATGTTCTGCCAGTGTTTCTTGCAGCAGTGTGGTACAACTCTTCACTTTCCTGCCTTAGTGATATTCACAGATGAAGCACAGTTCACACGAGAAGGAATCCAAAACTTTCACAATCAGCATGTATGGGCTGAGGAAAACCCACATGCAATTCTTCCATAACATCACCAACAGCGGTTCGGCCTCAACATCTGGGCGGGTGTTTTTGGTGATAAGTTATTTGGGCCCTATGTACTTCCAAACAAACTCACAGGGCAGGCGTACAGAAACTTTCTGGAAAACAACATGCTTGATTTCTTGGACAACATACCACTGATCATTCATCAACAAGCACACTTCATGCACGATGGTGCTCCCGCACATTTTAGCCACCTAGCCCGCAATTACCTAAATCGAAGGTTTCCTGGTCAGTGGATAGGTAGAGGTGGACCAACTGCCTGGCCTCCATGCTCACTGATTTAAACCCACTAGATTTCTTCTTGTGGGGCCATTTAAAGTCATTGGTGTATTTGACATCCGTTAGCAGATGTGGAAACTCACCACAATCAAATTGTGGAAGGTTGTGAGACAATACGAAACATGCCAGGAATTTGGCATCGTCTTCGCATGTCCACGAGACGTCGATATGAGGTCTGTATTCAGGCAGAAGGTGGACATTTTGAACAATTACTACAAAGTGATGTAAACAGTTAAGTGTCATAGGCCGGGTGGGTAAAGTGCTCGCCTGGCAACCCAAAGGTCGCGGGTTCGAATCCCGCCTCGGGCTTGGATCAAAGTACTGCAAAAACCGTGGGAGGTGCATTATGGCCACAGAAGCCGATGCGCAACAACTATAACTAACTAAAAAAAAAAAAGTGTCATAGATAGACCTTCAAAACTCGGAAACCAAGCATTTCCGGAACTATGTTGATATAAGATATTATTATTGTCTACATATGAGGAACTCATTCCTGAAGTTATGCCTTGTATTTTTGAGACACCCTGTATATATAAAAGTATGTATTAATAGATACATTTGATAAAGTATGCTGAAAGAATATATTAGGCAAGGGATGCAATGTTGAAAGAACAGTAAATAAGTCAAAGGATACAGAACTAGTTTATCAGTAAAGTACTGATATCATATATTTGGATCTTAAAAAGGCTTTTGATACTGTTGCACATGGAAGACTGCTGTACAAATTGGAGGCAAATTGCTGCTATGGATAAAGGAGTGGTTGAGTGGGAGAAGACAGAGAGTGGTAATCAATGGACACTGCTCATCGTGGACTAATGTTATTAGTGGAGTCCCTCAGGGCTCAGTGTTGGGTCCATTATTGTTTTCTGTATTTATAAATGATATTGATGATGGTATATCAAGCTTAATGTCCAAGTTTGCAGATGATACAAAGGTTGGCAGGGTTGTCAAGGACACTACTGACACTATGCTGCTGCAACAGGATCTGGAAAGGGTCCATTATTGTTTTCTGTATTTATAAATTATATTGATGATGGTATATCAGGCTTAATGTCCACATTTGCAGACAATACGGAGGTTGGCAGGGTTGTTAATGACAGTACGCTGCTGCAACAGGATCTAGAAAAGTTGAGCAGATAGGCTGAGAGGTGGCAACTGAAGTTTAACATTGACAAATGTAAAGTACTGTATATGGGTAGCAGTAACCCCAGAGTAACGTATCAACTGTGTGGTACTACACTGACAGTGGTAGAGAATGAAAAGGACCTGGGGATAATTGTGCAGGCAGATATGAAGTTTTCTGAGCAGTGCAGATGGTTTGCAAGGATATCTCATGGTGTCTTGTCAATGATATATGGAAAATTTTCTGGCAGGGATAAGGAGGTGATTATCCCCTTGTATAAGGCAATGGTCAGGCCACACCTTGAGTACTGTATACAGGTCTGGAAGCCTCATTTTAGAAAGGGTGTAGAGCTGTTGGAACGAGTACAGAGAAGGGCAACAAGATTAGTGAATGGAACGAATGGCTGCTCTTATGAAGAAAGGCTTAATTAAATTTTGCAGATTACTGTGTCTGGAGACTAGGCACCTGCAAAGTGATTTGATTGAGGTGTATAAAGCCTTGAATGGTTTGAGCATGCTCAATGCTGATGAGATTCTTCCTCTTGCTCAGAATAATCACCTGAGAGGGCATAAATTCAAATTGAGGAAAGGCAGTTGTAGGATAGATGTGTGAAAGTTTGCCTTTAGCCAGTGGGTAGTTGATTGGTGGAACAGACTTCCATCTTTTGTTGTGGAAGTTGATAGCTTCAATAAATTTAAGGCTGAGCTGGACAGGTATTTGGAACGAATGGAGGTGTGAAATGGGAGCTTTTTTTTTTTTTGCTGATGCTGCATAAGCTTGCTTTCTTACATCATATGCCTCTGCTAATGCTAAATCCAATGATGAAAGAACATGAAATAATTCCAAGGATATGAATAACTGGGTGATTTTAGAACCAATGTATCCTTTTACTTATTTACTGTTGTTTCAACATTGGATTCTTAATACATCCTTTCACTTTTGGATTTATACTTGAAACTACCTTTGGATTTAAGACATTCTGTCAATTACAGTAATCATTACTGTAATTGACAGAACTGATATACATTTTGGACAACAGATTATAATTATTAATCTAACTCTCTCTCTCTCTCTCTCTCTCTCTCTCTCTCTCTCTCTCTCTCTCAGAACATTGTGATTCTTCACATATTTCCTTCTTTCTGTGCTTAGATATGTAAGCAATTACTCCCCTAATTGGTAATTTTTCGATTTATATGAGATTATACAACTTTTTATCACCGCTTTGGTCAATGCTTTTTATTTATCTGTGAACTGTTATATGTTTATTTTTGTATATCTTATGACTTTATTACAGTAAAGTCCTATTATTCCAACCACATTTCTTTTTTCCAACACTTATCTTATTTATCTCCATGCATTTATTTGTTCAAAATATGACAATAGAGGTCACTTTTCCCATCTTTTTCCATTTCTTCACAGCTCTTTAAAAAGCCCGTTATGCTGCTATAAATTGCTTCATCATGTAGCTATGTTACTAATGTGGTTATCGTTGACATGCAATCATCTACCCTACTAAATATGTGCACTGTATTTCCATGCATTTTTCCTTCAGCCACGTATTATTTTCCTGCCAGCTTACTTCTGCTACGCATCAAACTCAGGTATTGTTCACTTTTGTTTTCAGTTCGTTTCTTGGCGTGTCTCAACATACATGTTTGTGTTTTTTGCACCTGCTTTTTGCTTGCAATACATGCATTTGGTATTAGCTCCCTTTTATACTAACACTTACAAAGCCAGAGCCCTTACTATAAGGTTGGGCTTCACAACTCCAGCAGGCGCCTCCGTAGCCAGGTGGGAAGGAGCAGCAGTGCGTAGCACACACTTCTTGATTAGACCGGGGTTCGAGCAGTCACCACCAAATATGGAGGATGCGGAAGGGTCAGGTAATGATCACCGCATATCCTGGAGCTATATGGCCTTAGTTGCTAATGCTCTTAAAAAAAAAAAAAAACAACCAAAACAACTCCAGCTAGCTCAGTGTGATTTAATAACTTTCTATTTGCTTTTTATCTGTCTACTATCTATTTCTACTTTTCTTCCTGTTCATAAAACTATTAGCGTATACGAGGGTGATACGAACATTCCTACTATCCTCCTTCTATTGCTATTTTTGTCTTTATTTACTTAACTGCTCCTGTTTCCCTTCTCTATCCTCAATTTAATATCTCACCCTATACCATGTACTTGTTCCAAATTATTTAATTCTGATTTCCACAAAATTACAACATTTAAATCCTAAACAAAATTCTATATATTTTTATAAAAAACACCTTTTCCCATTCTGAAAACACTTAACTACATTTTCTTCTAACTTGGTCCTTATTTTTACCTTAATAATTGATACTGCGTTGAGACTACCCTGTCCATACTGTATAAGAATGCTAATTTCATTTTTTTGCTTTTTAACCTTTCTTCTACTACTATAGACAAGTATAGAAATGCAGTTCCTGATACATGGTCAGGTGTAGTCTCCTGATGAAATACCTGACCGTGTATCAATATTTACTTCAGCTGCTATCAGATTCTGCATATTTGCCTTACCTGTATTCGACTTTTATCTAAATATGTCCCCCCATATCAGATGACAGCTTTACCATTTTTTATTTTTTTTTTGTATTGTATTGTATTGTATTTTACCTTATTATTAATAATTTTACTTTTCAGTTCACTCACCTCCTATTGGCTTTGTAATTCAGCCCATAATTTTCTTAATTCAACATAACTTTTAGGATATTAACATTCTTAAACCTTTTACATATCTACTACTATAAGGGTAAGGATGGTAGAAAAAGAAAAAACTTCTTTTCTACTATCCTTATCCTTCTAGTTACTGGCACTGTGTAATTTTCACTACATATGCATACTTTATCTAATATATCTATTCATACATATATATACTTTTGCATCCTTTAATGCTGCTTTGCACTTTTAGGTGCATCTGTCATACCTGACTTGTTAATTTTTCATTAACTGGAACCTTTTTTCATTCACTGAAACTTTTATAATTACATTTAATATATATATATATATATATAAGCATGTAAGAATAGATAAATCTGATGAAGTTTGCATAGATGGAGGTGAAAATTACACAGAGTGCCAAGGACTAGAAGGGTAAGGATAGGAAAACGACGTATTGTAGATTTGTAAAAGACAAAAGAATGTTAATATCCTAAAAGTTGTGATGAATTAAGAAAATTATTCAAAGCCAATCAGACATGAGGGAGCTGTAAAGTAAAATGATTAATACCAAATGATTAAACAAAATAAAGTAAAATAAAAGGTGGTAGAGCTGTCATCAGATATAAGTGGGCAGATTTAGTTATAAATCGAAAACAGGGATAGCAAAAAATGAAAAATCTGATGTCAGCTGAAGAAAATATTGATACATGGTCAGGTATTTCATCAGGAGACTACACCTGACCATGTATCAGGAACTGTGCTTCTGTACTTGTCCATAACAGTGGAAGAGAAGTGAAATAAAGCCAAAAAGCAAAAAGAATAAAATTAGCTTATTCTCTTAGCATTAGTAGAGGCATTTGATGCAAGTAAGCAAGCAAGCTTATGCAGCATCAGCCAAAAAAAAAAAAAAACCACTTCCACTTCACCCCTGCGTTCGTTCAAAATACCTGTCCAGCTGAGCCTTAAATTTATTTTAGGCTATCAACTTCCACAAGACGGGATGGAAGTCTGTTCCACCAACCAACTACCCGCTGGCTAAAGGCAAATTTCCGCACATCTATTCTACATCTGTCATTCCTCAATTTGAATTTGTGCCCTCTCAGGTGATTATTCTGAGCAAGAAGAAGAATCCCATCAGCATTGAGCATGCTCAAACCATTCAAGGCTTTATACACCTCTATCAGATCACCTCGCTGGTGCCTAGTCTCCAGACACTGTAATTTGCAAAACTTAAGCCTTTCTTCGTAAGAGCACCTCTTTGTTCCATTCACTAATCTTGTTGCCCTTCTCTGTACTCGTTCCAGCAGCTCTACATCCTTCTTGAAATTAAGCCTCCAGACCTGTATACAGCACTCTAGGTGGCCTGACCATTGCCTTATACAAGGGAATAATCACCTCCTTATCCCTGCTAGAAAAATTCCTATATATCATTGACAATACACCATGAGTTACTCTTGCAGCCCATCTGTACTGCTCAGAGATCTGCCTGCACAACCACCCCCAGGTCCCTTTCATTCTCTACCACTGTCAGTGTAGAACCACAGAGTTGATACGTTGCTCTGGGGTTGCTGTTTCCCATATGTAGTACTTTACATTTGTCAATGTTAAACTTCATTTGCCACCTCTCAGCCCATCTCCTCAACCTTTCCAGATCCTGTTGCAGCAGCATAGTGTCAGTAGTGTCCTTGACAACCCTGCCAACCTTCTTATCGTCTGCAAACTTGGACATTAAGCTTGATATACCATCATCAATATCATTTATAAATACAGAAAACAATAATGGACCCAACACTGAACCCTGAGGGACTCCACTGATAACATTAGTCCACGATGAGCAGTGTCCATTGATTACCACTCTCTGTCTTCTCTCACTCAACCACCCCTTTATCCATAGCAGCAATTTGCCTCCAATGCCACACTGCTCCAATTTGTGCAGCAGTCTTCCATGTGCAACAGTATCAAAAGCCTTTCTAAGATCCAAGTATATAATATCAAAGTTGTTCCCTACATCCAGTTCTTTTGTGACTGCATCATAGTATCCAATCGAATTAGTCAGGCAAGACTTCCCCTTAACAAAACCATGCTGTGTCCGAACTATAACTGACATTTTGTCTAGATGATCCTGCAGTGCTTCTTTAACCAGTGCCTCCATTAATTTTCCTGGAACAGAAGTTATACTCACAGGTCTATAATTACTTGTGTCAGCCTTTGATCCTCCTTTGTGAACTGGGGTCACATTTGCACATCTCTGTGGGTACCTCCCCTGAGTCCAAGGAAGCTCTCATAATTATAGCTAAGGGTTTGCCTACTTCCTTTGCTGCCTCCTTTAATATAATTGGATAGATCCCATCCACCCCGGGTGCCTTTTTTATGTTTATCCTCAACAATTTCTCCTCCACTTTCCTTTCAGTGATTACAAAATCATCTGGCTCACTGCCAGAGTTTACTTCGCCTCTGGCATTTCCCTTCCTGAATAACTCCTTGTGCATGAATGTAGATGCAAAATACTTGTTTAGTTTGTTAGCCACCTGAGCAGGATCATCAACAGTTGAACCATTAGTATCCATAGGATAGATTCATTCCATGATTCATTCTTTTCCTTCTAGAGTTTACATAGGTAAAGAACTCTTTACTGTTTTTCTTTGCATCCCTTGCCAAGGATTTCTCGTAATCTGCCTTCGCCTGCCTAGCCTCCTTTGTAACTTGGTTACAGATCAACTTGTATCTATCATAGGCTTCTGTGTCACATGTTAATTTGTATGTATCCCATGCCTTTTTCTTCTCTGCCATATGTCTCATTAGTTCATCTGACATCCATTTAGGCCTAAACCTTGAACAATATTTCTTAGTTGGTATGAAAAGCCTAGTAGCTTTCAAGATAAGTTCTTTGAATGCTTCCCATTTTGAATTTGCTGTTGGTAACATCATCAGTCGATCCCACTGTATAGAATTTAAATACTGTCTCAGTCCATCGTAGTCGCCTTTACGAAAGCAATAACCCTTCCCTTTACCCCTAATGGTAGTTACCTCTTTGTGTAAATCCCACTTCATCACACTGTGATCACTGCCACCTAGTGGTTCATTCATCTGCAGATTCTTAATGCATGAAGAATCACTACTGATAATCAAATCAAGAGTATTACTCCCTCTATTTGCCTTCTGAACATGCTGATGTAGAAAACAATCATCCAATAAATCCACAAAAGCCTAGCTAGTGTGTGAGTGACCATCACACAAATTCCAGTCAATATCTGGGAAATTAAAATCCCCCATTATAAGACTCTGATTTGCTGGCCCACTCTATTTCTCTGTACAGTTTCTTATTATACTCATCAGAGTCATTAGGCCTATAGCACACTCTTACTCTCAATTTTGATCTTCCAATGCTTATGTCACACCAAACTGACTCGACACTGCAATGTCCAGCGATGTCGGCTGGCTTCATTTCCTGGATTTTGTGTTACTTAACTAATAGCATAACCCCTCCTCCCTTCCTATCCTGTCTATCCTTACTTTAGATGTTGTACTCCCCAAATTCCAGTTCTGCATTCCTTATATCTGTGTGACACCACATCTCTGATATCCCAACAATATCTGCCTTTGATGTTTTGAGCAACACCTCAAATTCATCAAATTTATTTACTAAACTCCTAGCATTGGTGTACACGCAAGTATACATGCACCTGTTTCTATTCTTAGCTGCCCTAACACAACCCATGTTTACTTGTACTGCAATTACTCCCAGCAGTCTGAAATATCTTGCATCTTGTTTTTCAGGCTTCTGTTCATTCCAGTAGACGCAGTGCAAGAATCTCTTTCACCTCTGCCAGTGGCTACTGTTAATCTGTTAGTCTTTGTCTCCCTCCAAGCTAGCAGTTTTCCGACCCACCTAACACTGCCTCGATAGCATCAGCAAATATTCTTGCACCCTTTCTATTTAAGTGTATCCCATCCCTGTAGAAGCAGTCTCTCCTGTTAACAAGTACAGTCCAGGCTGAAAAAAATTCTACCCCTTGAGCCTTGCGCAATCTTTCCAGGGCCGAATTGATCGACACGGCTCTCATTATATACGCCCTCCTATCATGTATGGGCAGAATTGCAGACACTTTCAAATTCAACCCTAATTCACAGCTTTTTTTTCAACATTGACCTGTACTTGTTAAGTAACTCTGCCGGTCTCCTACTCGTGATATCATTAGTGTCAACGTGTACAACTATATCACCTTTTGTTATCTTAAAAAATGATATCCGCTCTACGTCATCAACCTTTGTCCCTGGCAGACATACCCTGGTCCTGTTCCACCTATCCTTTTTTACAAAGCATGTTCCCCATTTCCCTGACAATAGAGTCACTTACTGTATTTCTCTTACTGTATGGTCAAGGTAGGCCCAACACAATGTCAGTGATATGAAAATTATTAAGGTAAAAATAAGGATAAGGCTAAAAATATAATAAAGTGTTTCAGAGTGGGAAAAGGTTTTTGAAATATATGTAGACATTTAAGTAAATTTGGAAAAATATTTTGGTGCTGGAATTTTGTGGAAATTAGAAGAATTAAAATAAATAGGAACAAGCACATGGTATAGGGTGAGGTATTAAATTGAGGATGGGGAAGGGATAAAGGCATAGTTAAATAAAGACGAAAATGGCGATTGAATGAGGATAGTTGGAACATTCGTATCACCCTGGTATTGCACTAATAGCTCTACGAACGGGAAGAAAGGTAGAAATATAAAGTAGAAAGGTAAAAAGTATAGAAAAAGTTATTAAAACATACTGAGCTAGCTGGCTGAGTGGTCAGGAGTGGGAGTGCAGTAGCACACGCTCTTTGAGTAAACCGGGGTTCAAGCCCCTGACTGCTGAATACGGTCGATCTGCCAACCCGCACTGGACCAGCGTAGCAGATTATGGTCCATTTCCCTCAGCGTGAATTGTTGAGGAGGCTTCCATCCTGCAGTGGGTTGATAATGGCTGCACTTTACCTTTTTTTTAACTGAGCTAGCTGGGGTTGTAAAGCCCAACCTTTTAGTAAGAGTCCTGACTTTGTAAGTGTTAGTATAAAAAGGAAATGAATACCAAATGCTTGTACTGCAGGTGAAAAACAGGCAAAAAATATGTAAGTCAAAACAGGCCTAGAAACAAACCGAAACCAAAAGAATGAAAGTCTACCCATTCTTCCCTGGAACAAAGGTTAAACTAACAGGTCTATAATTATCTCTGTCATCCTTCGGAACCCCCTTTGTGAATTGTAGATACATTTGCACATCTCTAGTCCATGGGGACCTCCTCTAAGGATGCTCTCATAATTATGGCTAAGGGTTTGCTAACTTCCCTCGCTGCATCCTTCATTATAACTGGATAGATTCCATCTGCCCCAGGTGCCTTTTTTTATGTTTAACTTCAACAATTTCTCCTCCACTTTGCTCTCCGTTATTACAAAATTATTTAGCACCCTATTAGAGTTTAGTAAACTTCTGTCCTCCCTTCCTTACAGAATTCCTCATGTGTGAATGTAAATGCAAAATACTAATTCAGTTTGTCAGCAGTCTAAGCAGGATCATCAACAGCCGAACCACTAACATCAAGTGGACCAATCTGATTCTTCCCTTTCCTTCTAATTCTCGTTACCTTAAAGGACTTTAGGACCCTAATAACAGATTAGTGGAGATTTAAGATACTAAGAGATGTAAAGAAGTCTTTCTTATTTTTCTTTTGCATCCTTTGCCGAGGATTTCTTGTAATCAGCCTTCACTTGCCTAACCTCCTTTGTGACTTGATTACAGACTAACTTATATCTGCCATAGGCTTCTGTGTCACCTGATAATTTTTATGCATCCAACACATTTTTCTTCTCTGCTACAAGCTTTATTTGTTCATCTGACATTCAATTAGGTCTAAATCTTGAACAGTATTTCTTAGTAGCTTCCAAGATTAATTGAAAAGCCTAGTAGCTTCCAAGATTAATTCCTTGAAGGCTTCCCATTTAGAATTCGCTATTTTTAACATCATCAGTTGATCCCACTGTATAAAATTTAAAAACTGTCTGAGACCACTGTAGTCACCTTTACGAAAACAAAAACCCTTCCCATTACCATTGATGGTAGTTACTTTTTTTTAATAAATCCCACATCAGTAAGCTGTGATCACATTGCTAGTGTGTGAGTGACCAATCCACTAGTTCCAGTCAATATCTGGAAAGTTAAAATCCCCCATTACAAGACATTGATTTACTGGCCCACTCTATTTCTCTGCACAATTGTTTGTTGTACTCATCAGTCATTAGGCCTGTAACACACTCCTACTCTCATTTTCCCATTCCCAGTGCTTATGTCACACCAAAATGACTCAACATTGCACTGTGCACCCATATCTACTGCTTGCACTTCCTAATTGATGTTACCAACAGATTGTCAGATTTTAAGGGGGTTAAAGAGCATTTTTTTTTCGTGGGTGGATTGATGATATTAAATGAACATGATCTGACCATTTGTTGAATAAATATAGCACCATACCAAAAAATGCTGCCATTTAGACCAGATTGTGTATGTTTCTGTAATTCTGCCCAGACATGAGAAGGAATTGTGCACTGAAAGCCTTATATAACCGAGCTGATGTTGCTGATGAATTGAATAAGTACTTCACATCCGTCTTTACTGATGAAAGAATCTTTATGGTGAGGAGAGGCTGGGCCATATGAGATTAGTGATTTCGAAATTACAGATGACTGTTTATTAGAAAAACCTTCGAGCCTAAAGGCAAGAAAGACTCCCAGAGTTGATGGCACATACCCAGTAATTTTGAGGAAGATGACTAAAGAGTGTATGAAACCAGTGAAGTTAATTATGAGGGAACCTTTAGACTCAGGAGGGATTCCTTTGGATTGGAGGAGTGCCTATGTATTGCCAATTCATAAAGGTGGTTCTAAGAGTGAAGTCTGTAACTGCAGACTTCATTGGTGGTAGGGAAAGTCTTAGAGGCAATGGTTAAGAGTGCAATCCAGGGACATTTTGAAAGAAATGGCATTCTGAAGGACACAACATGGCTTTGTTAAGGGAAAATTATGTTTAACTACTGTTACTGCTAAAGTGACAGTAGTTAAACATGTATTACTTCTAAAGTGTTGGAACAGTGAAAACAAAACTCTGGACAGTTGAGCTTAAGAAAATCTAGTGGGTCGATAAATGTGTTGGCAGTAACCTAGCTTGTTTTAGCATTCAGCAGTATCACATTAGGATTTTGCAAAAATTTTAACACATACTACAATGCTCGAGTTGAACAATTCTAACATCTTCATTTTTTTTAATTTTTATTATTTTTTTAAAATTTTATATATGGGTGTGAGAAGAGAGATTTATTCCGTCTTTTTTTACATAGATTACAATATTAAACAGCAAATAATATCCCAAAACACTCTTTTTCTTGTGGATATGTGCAGTTATTCATTATAAACAATATGACACTTAATATAACATACATCAAACTGTGTGACTGTAAATAGATGTAAAAATGAAACTTAATAATCTTGTTATCATATGCAAAGAATTTATTAAATTTTTCCACAGCACAATTGCTATATTCCTCATGTTAACTAAATTAATGTATTAATAACCTATTCACAAATGTCTGCCACAGTGAAACTAAATAATTCTTATTCAAAATGAGAATTAAGGAAATTCTGCCGCATGTTAACTGAGTATCTGACTAATTTTCCCTGATTAATTAATAATATGTTCTGTACTAGTGTGGATACTTCCAATGAGATTGACGAGATTTTACTGTACATTGAGTTGTTGTGCATTGCACTACTTCATAGAATTCTATTTAGATAATTACAAGTATAAAGATTGTTTAGACAGAGGTTGTGGGGGGGACATAATAAATATGAATAATTGACATGGATATTGGCATTCATATTATTTTGATAGGCATTCAATGGCATCTTCCTAAAATGCTAATTGTATAACCTAAAAATAGTACTGCACAAATTGGGCTTGTTTTCTATATAGAAATACTTAATGGCATCAATCCCATATTGTGGAAGCAAAATTAACCACTGATTGCCTCCATTTTTTAGTAAAAATTAGATGTACTGCCCCATTCAAATTATATTGCTATTTATTTTAAGTATATAATATTAGCCACACTGGTTTCAATCCAGTTTGTGGTCTCGTCAGTGGGTAAGTAGCCAGCATGAAGATCTGAACAACCCAGTGGTGAAACACATAATAAATGAGATGCAAGATTGTATAGCAAGTGTGTGTGTAAAATAAATAAATTCAGTGAAACACCCTAATGCTATGAAAAATATTTTAAACATTATTTTACAAGTCATAGTAGTCTCATTTTGTATATAGTAATGAGTAAACTGGGTTGCTATACTTAACATATTGAAATCACATTGTGGATAGACTTTACCAAGAGTTACCTACTTTCCTGCTGATGAGATCTCAGAGAGAGCCGAAGCTATGTAATGGGTAATGGCATATACCTTACATAAATAGTGATGTATTTCTGCATTGGAGTCGTCCTTTTTTTTTTTTTAAAGAGTGGTTCAAAATAAATGCAACTTGCAAAGGGCCTCAACAGTGTGAGATTGATTTAAGTAGCAAGCCTAGTTTGCTTACTGCTGTCACCAATTGAGGCTGTGCCCTACTTGTGTAATATCATTTTATCTCTCTCTTAGCATGAAACATTTGCCCTAAATTTACTTGAGTAATCATATAGTCATAAAATGCTTTATGTAAACTGATTATTAAGTGTTGTATCTTCAACTTTACTAAATTTCCTTAACCTGCAATGCATATTTACTAATACTTTTGTACAGTTAAACTAAAAACAATATTTTTTTGACAAGTTTTATCCATATTTATTTTATTTTTAAATATATAAATATATCAATAAAGTTTCTTTGTACATGTCAAAATTTTATTTAGGCATATTATTTATTGTTCTCTCTCTTTCTCCCCCCACCAACTTGCTTAGGAAATAAAGAAGAAAAATGAAGAACTTCAGAATAAATTTGGCTATTGTATTATTGATGGTCATAAACAAAAGATTGGTAACTTCAAAATAGAACCACCGGGACTGTTTCGAGGGCGTGGTAACCATCCCAAAATGGGATTGTTGAAAAGGAGGATTCAGCCAGAAGATGTCATAATAAATATTGGCAGGCATGGCTCATTTTTTAACCTATATACAATTTAAATTTAGTTTTAGTATTAATAAAGGCAAATTGATGCAAGGAAGTCAGACTTAGCACCAGCCATAAGGTGGAGGGACTCTCACCTGATTTTTTTAAGCTGTCTGTCCACCTCTTTCTTTTATTTACATAAGCTCTCTAGTTTTACAAGATTAAGTGAAAAGTTATTTCAACAGTTATTGGCTATATGGCTAAAAGGAAATTTTCTTATTTCCAGTGTGCAGCTATCTGTGTTTAACTATAATTAGGTGTTTTATGCATATCAGCATTTTTTTTTAAGAAACAAGCTTCTTGTGTTCCTTCTTTTTAATGTATTATTTTATTTAACTACATTCTTGTTTATTAGCAGAATCTGTTCTGTACATGGTAAATACAGAAGAGTGCCAGCTGAGCACAGTTTAGGATTTGCCATGTTCACGTTAGGTGATGCTTAAGTATTACAGCTTTCAACAACATTGGTATATTAAAAAGAATAAAGAAATCTTTCCTGTTTTTCTAATATACACTTCGTGGTCACTGTATTAGATACACTCTCCTTTTCATGAAATGGAGTGCTCCTTTAGTAACAGCATTATATTTATACCATGCATTATAAAGCAGATGTACAGATACATTGGGATACTGTACAATTGTAATTTGGCATGAGAATGGGAAAGATGGAAGGCTTTGAACATGGCATGCCATGGCAGTCTGAAAAATAGAAATGAAAAATAAATGAAACAGTGGCAATAAAAATGAGAAGGATCACCATCCTGCTGAAAAAAGTAGTTGTCTGAGTCTTCCTTTAAGTGAGGAATTAAGGTGATGGATCATCATAGTGGTAGCAGCCATAAATAAAGACATGCTGGAGAATGTATGGCAGGAATTCATTTATCAACTTGATGCATGCCATGTGACGAGAGCTCATTGAAAGTGTTTATAACTTTAAGGTATGAAACTTTGAAATTTTTTTCTGATGATTGGTGCACATTACATGATTGCAATTCACTGGTTACTTCACAATAAACACATGAAACTGTCTCGTTCTTTTTCAGTTGCCCTGTATACATGTTTTTGGTATTATTATTAGTAGTAGTGGCAAATGATGCAAGAAAGCAAGCTTATACAGCATCAGCAAAAAAGAAAAAAAACTTCCCACATAACCTGTACAATCCCTCTAATAATTTTCATAGTTCTTCCTTAAATTTATTCAAATTTCCCACTTCCACAGCACTAGATGGAAGTTTGTTCCAACAATCAACTGGCCTCTAAGCTGAAAGAAAATTTCTCCACATCTATCTTGCAACTATCCTTCCTCAGTTCAAATTTGCCCCTTTGTGTGCTTAGAAAGAAGGATGCCATCACCATTTAGCTTACCAATCCATTCAGTCTTAAACACCTCAATCAGTTTCCAGATACTGCAATTTGCAGAACTGAATCCTTTCTTGGTAAGAGTACTGTTTTGTTGCCATTCTCTGCTCTCGTTCCATTGAATCAACATCCTTTCTAAAATTAGGCTTCCAGATCTGTATGCAGTACTCAAAATGATTACACAACAGGATAATCATTTCCTTATTCCTGCTGGCAAAATTCCTGTACATCATGTACAAACCCAGATGAGCTGGCCTGTCTGCACTGTTTAGAGAACTTCACATCTGACTGCATGGTTATCCCCAGGTCTTTTTCATTTTCCACTATCCTGTGTCGCAGCACACAATTGGTAGCCCGTGACCACCGCATATCCCCGGAGCAATATGGCCTTAGTTGCTAATGCTCCTAAAAACCAAATAACAAACAAACACAGTTGGTATGTTTTTTGAGGTTTCGTCTTTTTGTCAGCTGTGCACCATTAGGGATTAATGATGCATAGCTGATGAAAAGCCAGTGACGATGAGGATGCATGCCCATCACCCAGTGAGAAGCTAGTGAGCTTCAAAATAGCTGTCCTGGTGGTTTCTCAGATGTTTAATTCTACAGAGGATTAAACTATTCTGGTGATTCTATACAATTTAAAAAGATAGCAACTCAGGCAGATCTTTGGATAATGGTACACTGCTCGACAAAATTGACAGAATACATAGAAAATGTGTAATCATGCAGCTTGCAATAAAGCAGGAAAAAATTTGGTGGTGTACCATAGAATAATGATGAAATGAGGACATATCAAGAAACTTGGGACATTTATAGGGGTTGTATAAGAATTATCAAAAAGGTCACATTACAGAGGTTTGAAAATATGGTCACATGATGTCAGTACTGCGTACGATCCCCCCCCCCCTCCAATGGCTAAACAGTCCTGACAGTGGTAAACCATGCTCGATATAAGGATGTCTATAAGATTCTGTGGCAACAAATCCCATTCTTCCACCAGTGCAGATCTTAGCTCATTAAGTGACTGAAGAGTTGACTGTCAGTGTGCAATGCAACCCCCACGGTTATGCTCGATTGGATTTAAGTCTGGTGATTGGGCCATGGCAGTCGTTGGATATCTTCAGTTTCAAGATATTCCTCCACCACTTGAACTCTATGTGCAGTGGCATTGTTGTGTATGAAAACCACGCCCCTAACTGGGCTAGCCACACCCCTAAAAATTCGCACATAGGGTTCGAGGATCTGTTCTTGGAACCTTTGTGCAGTTACAGTATCTCTATCAAAAACATGAAAAGGGGTGCAGCCATTGATCATTATTCCACCCCACGAGAACACTAGGCGCATCCGTAGCCAGGTGGGAAGGAGCAGCAGTGCGTAGCACACACTTCTTGATTAGACCGTGGTTCGAGCCCGTCACCACCAAATACGGAGGATGCGGAAAGGTCAGGGAATGACCACCGCATTTCCTGGAGCAATATGGCCTTAGTTGCTAATGCTCCTAAAAAAAACCAAATAACAATAATGAGAACACTGCCTCCACCATAAGTATCCCTTTCTCTGATGTTGGAGGGATTGTACTCCATTCCTCATTGTCTCCAGATGAAATAACATTTGGAATCTGTTTGTAGGCTAAAACCAGGCTCATCAGAGAACAGAACTGTACCCCGTTTGTTCGAGCTTCAAATCACATGGTCTTGGCACAAATTTCAATGAGCTCTGCAGGGGTTTGGGGTTAATGGGATACAAGCCACTGCCTTCTTTGCATAGAGTCCACTTGAATTGCACCTTCTTAAAACAGTCCGGTTGGAAAGATTTCACCTGTGGCCACAGTCATAGGTGAAAGTTTATGACAGGACATTGTAGGGGTCTGTCTTGTCGTTAGAACCAGATAGCAGTCTGTTCTGGTTGACTAGCCCTCAGGTGACCTTGGCCAGCTCTTCTTGTAAGGTTGCTGTCTCCTGAAACTGCTTCCATAGTGTTGAGATGACACTATGTGACACATTAAGCCAATGTGCCACCTGCATCTGTACTGCCCAGCTTCAAGTCACCCAGTGGCCCTCCATCTCAAACAATGATTTGGCATCACGAGTACTGGAGATACAATTACTCCACTAAGCAAGCCAAAAATACAGGAATGAAGTGATATGGTTGCAACCTGCGTTTTTATAGGAATGAATGTGTGGCTCTGTAAGATGGTTGATCAATTTCTGTTCGATACTTGGAATTTGCATGCTAGGATGCTTGAGTCTAGGAAAGTTTATCACCCGCAATTAATCACTAGCAGTTCACCGTTTATCGCATAAACAATTTATAGCCTACAAATGATCGCTAGCATATTTTATCGCCAGGCAATACATATAATTTATATAAATTTATTGGTCATTTTAAATTGAAAATAAGGTTTTTCTATAGGTGTTATTTAAGAATTAAGTGCAGCTAAAAAATGGAAGTTATATGCTAGGTATACATTTCTTAGAAATACATACCATTGTAGGTCTTTAATTTAATTGACTGTTATTTTCCAAAATTGGAATTAGGTAGGTAGGTACCTATTTAATCCCTTTAACTTAAGTAGCATGTTTTAGGGGAGTGGGGGTAGGGCGTGGTGATTAGGGAGGTACTTATATGTTTATTTTTCATCCTTTTGAGTTTGTGAACACATCATGTCGGTGGAATTTTTGAAATCAGAAAAAGGAAAACCAAAATTGTGCTTTAGTGGACATTTGTTTTATAAAGACAGGCAAAACGAAACAAAAATTCATTGGAAGTGTCAAAATTACCGTAAAACTAAATGTGCCGCTTGAGTTACTACGGTAGATAACACCATCGTTAAAACATGGAAGGAGCACAATCATTGTGGAGATGCAGCAGGAGTTGAGGCAGCACAACTTCTTGATACCATTCAAACTTATGCAGAAACAACAAATAATACGCCTCATAGTATTATTTCAAATGTTTCGAGAACCTGTAGCCAAGCAGCAGCTTCCAAGTGTAGATACAGTGAAACGAACGATCCGAAATATAAGAAATCGAAATTTTGATGGCCCAGTTCCTCCAACGCATCGTAGAGACATAGTTTTTACAGAAGAATATAAAACATCATGCAATGGAGAATTTTTCTACAATTTGATTCTGGACCCGAGGACAATCGTATGTTAATTTTCAGTACGAAAAGAAATTTGCAGTTGTTAGCGCGAAGTGAACACTGTTATGCTGATGGGACTTTCAAAACTGTTCCCTTTTTTATACGTGGATTCAAGGACAAAATATCGCTTCCATTAGTCTCTGCATTATTGCCTAACAAGTCTGAGGAAACGTATGTATCTCTACTACAGCAGCGGAAAGTATTGGAACCGGCTATGCCCCCACAATCAATAACTATAGATTTTGAGACGGCGATGATGAATGCTGCTTGCAGAAGAGTTTTTCCTGATGCTTCGCAACGGGGTTGTTTTTTCCACTTTTCACAATGTATTTTTCGTTCCATTCAGAATAATGGATTGAAACAACGTTATGAAACTGATGCTAATTTTCCTTTAAATATGTGAATTTTGGCAGCAATTGCATTTGTGCCCACTCCTATTGTGATGGTCGTTTTTGAACATTTGTGTGAAAATGGTGTTTTTCCTCCAGTATCGCAAGAAGTTGTTGATTATTTTGAGGATACATGGATTGAACGCCTAACCAGACAACATCTTCGTTGACCACCGAAGTATTCCCATGAAATGTGGAACATACACCAGCTTGCTCTTGAAGGATTACCAAGAACGAATAATTCTGTTCAAGGGTGGCATAGAAGATTTGAGGAACAAGTCGCTACTTATTATCCCAACATTTGGAAATTTATTGATTGCATTAAAAAAGAACAAAGTATTAACGAAATGCGCATTGAACAATATTTAAGTGGAAGTGATCCGGGCAGCAAAAAAAAAAGAAGTATCGCGATTATGATGAACAAATTAAAAGGCTTCGAAATCTTTCAAAGGATTTCGAAAGTTGCTCGTGCACGGCTATTAGCTTTCATCTTTCTTCATTTAATTTATTTTAATTAAGCAACCATAGAATGGAAGGTGCACTTTCCTTTCTTAGCAAAATTTTTATAGCCCATAACTTAGTTTATAAACCCATAATCCCCGTAAGTTATTAGAATCCTATAACCACTATGTATGTGGTAAAACTTTCCACCAGCTAAGCGGATTACTATGAGGTGAGTGCTGAAAATTAAGCCAAGCTATACATAAGATCTAGTTATTACAATACAGCACATAAGGACTCCTTAAAAATCAAGAGTCAATATTTCCATACATGTGTTTTTTTTATTTCCGTACTATTCCCTCATAGTTCATAGAATTCTAAAAAAATTTCCTGGGGATCATATGTAGGCTATAAATTGTTTATATGATAAACTGACATGGCGGTAAACTGCTGGCGATAAATTTTCCGGACCCTGGGATGCTTATTATATAAAATATTTGTCTTCTGCAACACTCTTCACAATAAAATATTCATGAAAAACATTTTGTTCTGTCAATTTTGTCGAGCAGTGTATTTGTTCCTAAGTTGAGCATAAACTTAATCCTTAGCACAGCATGCTTGATCTTCAGCGAGTCAGAATCAAATGCAGGTAAAATGTGTGAATTTTGGCTTAATGTCAACTACTTTGTTGAAATATCCCTGCAATCCTTTAGTGTTATATAAATTTTATTGTATCCCCTTCTGAATGTTTGACTGTCTCAGTGTTGACATTCAGCTTAGGCTTTATACTGTTTTCCACCACCATATTTAATATTTTGTGCATATTTTATCAAAATAAATTATTTTTAATCATAAGAGATGCTTATTTTATAGCGATGCACCTGTACCTAAACCACCAGAGGGACATAAGTGGAAGGAAGTACGCCATGATTGTTGTGTGTCATGGCTTGCCTCTTGGACAGAGAATATCCTTGGTCAAAACAAGTACATAATGTTAAATCCAAGCTCCAAACTAAAGGTGAGTATTTAAGCAAGACTTGAATATATGCTTTAAACTTGCTGTTGAGTATAATTTTGAAAATTATGTTGGTTGTACATAGTTATTGTGTAATCTGGACAAAAATATGAATTATTTTAAAATGATATTAGCAGTACAAAGTTGCAGCAGTTCTTGGAATTTCTTCAACGATATATTATAAATTTTGTCTTTGGTCAAGTGAATATGGATTTTTTTTTTTTTGTGAATTTTATGAGTATTGCAATAATTTTTGTAGAACAGACATTTGGCAGAAACTGAATACCTGTGTCACAGAGAGGGGAGAGAGAGAGAATTTGCAAGAAAGAACTAATTAATTAACCTGATATCCCTCTTGAATAGTCTCAGAGCCTTTTGGGATGCCATCCTAAATGTGTGAACATTTCCAAGGTATGGTGAATTTGAGATTTATATCAATAACTGTTTAGAAGTTTTGCTGAGACCCACAGAAAACCAAGTTTTTTGATGCAGAGAAAGCAGTATTTGAGGTGCTTATGTCAAACTTCACTGTTAAGATTAGAAGTCAGAATGATCTCTGTAAAGATGTGTATTTGTCTAGAAATCAGTGTTGTTGAAGGGGACCCAGAACAGCAGATTCCTTTTTGTGAGAATTAAGACAATGCTAAGTTTTAGAAGGATTGAAATTAACAAAGTTTTCTTTGCTGCACTGAAGGATTACATGGAGATTAGCAATTTAAGAAATTGATAGTGGATAATTGATAATTTAAAGCCATTTGTGCAGAGCAAGCTTTGTCAGAATGGATTGTAGAATGTAGTGTGCTATCATTGTCATCCTTTTGAGAGAAACTGGCTGGATGTGAGCAAACTTCCATGCAAAAAAAAAAGAAAGAAAAGAAAAGAGTATAAGAAGGCAAGACAAAACAGGAGCAGGCTCTTGAGCAGAGGTAGAATAGAAAAAAAAAATCATTCTTGTCATCAGGAATGTTCAGAATTTTTTTAATATCCTTGTATTAGAAGACTGTGGAGGAATTGAGTTGTAATAAATGCAAGTGTTAGAGAAAAAATAAGATGATATTTGGTCAGCTTTATCTTTAGATGAGGATGTAACAAAACCATCTGGTGTGGCAGAGGTAGGCATATGGACAGAAAGAAGTTGCAGCCAGTAGCTTTGGCTACTGAGTGCAACAAGTGCTCAGACACTGCTCAGATTATTCACTGGCACTGTCTGAGCAAAAATTGGAATCAGAAGGTTTAAAACAGTAATCCAAACAAGGGAAAGAGACTTTGACAGAATGGAGTAAGAAGGTTGTAAGCCAGGAGAGACTCCAGTATAGGAAGTGCTGACCAGGAATGTCACAATCTCCATTATTCTGACATTCCTTGTCAGACATGCACAAATATTATCTTTGAAGTAAAAGGAATTGTAGTGTGAATCATTAGAGCAATTAAGATGAGTGGAGGTTGATACCAACAATAATTGAAATTTTGTAGATTACAGATGGAAATGGATGTGAGACCACATATTTGTAAAATGAATGAGTAAGTTTAGATCTTATCACAGAAGTCTGTTCTATTAGTTTAATGTTTGGGATGAGCTTTTGTATAATTAAGGTAAAAAGTTTTGGCAGTTTTTGATAGAGATAGAGGCTTGTATAAATTTATGAAATTTTTGGATATTGCATACACACAATAAGAATATATGCAATGCCTTGACATAACATGGCCTTCGCTGTGTTCCATGCATTCACATTACTCAGACATCCTCCACTCAGTAGTTGGCATAGCATAGAGGACAAGTTTATACACTTGCCTATATAAATGTCTCTTCGACAGTTATCAGTAGGTTTTCTCTTGTGACTATCTAGCAGCTGGTCTGTGAAAACAGTTTGAAAGCTGTAACCTTTGAAATGTAAGGAATAGTGCATCTTGCCATGATACCAAACATAACCTCAAAAGATATGATGCGTACTGATGAAGAAAAAAGG
Organism: Mastigoproctus giganteus; assembly: GCF_048544385.1. Lineage (NCBI taxonomy): Eukaryota > Metazoa > Arthropoda > Arachnida > Uropygi > Thelyphonidae > Mastigoproctus > Mastigoproctus giganteus. The sequence goes on from NC_143581.1 coordinate 33,669,909, forward strand.
GGCAATGTTGGAGCTTTTTCTGGAGACCGAAAATGGTTTTCACTACTTCATGCTTCTAATTGCAAAATGGTGTGGTATTGCACCAGGTGATGAGTTCATCTACCACCTAGTATTCTAGCAGGTTTGGTCTGGGGACTGTCTAGTAGCTGGTCTGTGGAAACAGTTTGAAAGCTGTAACCTTTGAAATGTAAGGAATAGTGCACCTTGACAATACTAAACACAACGTCAAAAGATATTATGCATACTACATGAAGAAAAAATGGGGAAGTGTTGGAGCTTTTTCTGGAGACCGAAAATGGTTTTCAGTACTACATGCTTCTAATGTGCAAAGCAGTGGTATTGCGCCAAGTGATGAGTTCATCTACCACCTAGTATTCTAGCAACACAAGTGGGTCAGCCATTCCTTTGTATGATGTGGGTGCAAAATCTCAGTCACTGCTTATGTTTGGTGTCTTCGAACTAATTTACTGCAGGCTGTGCAGTACATTGTGCTGAAACAGAAAAGATCCCTCCCGATACTGTTTCCACAGCAGAATTGTCCATGTACCACATGGCATTCATTGTTCCTGGACAATGACCAATGGTCCAAACCAAAACCACAGAAACATCCCGGACAATGATAGCAACTCTGCCAAACTTCATAGTTGGGATGACACACACTGGTAAATAACATTGTTTGGGTGTGTGATTGGAACAACCATCAGATTGTAAAAACAAGTACCATGATTTGTCTCCATAACACAGCTTACTAACCACGAACACACTTGTACAGACATTGTTACGAAGAATTGCACACTAGTCAAGTTAATGTACATTATGTGGTCATTATAGCCTTAGCAGCTTATGTGCCATTAAGCCTCCAGAACAACAACAACAACATTATGTGGTGTGATATCTGTGTGCTCCAGCTCTTCCATAAAATTAGTTGCAGTGTAGTTTCCTACATATTGCCCTTGTACTACTATCAGTTCTTGTCGCCTCCCTAAGTTCCTGATTGACAGGTTTGATGAAGCCTGATAATCTGTGTACCATTCTTCTAAGTATCCTCTTTCCATCAGTTCTGTAGTCTGCTGGAATGTTTCCTAATACAGGCATATCTCGATTAACGAATAGGATGCGTTCCACGAAATTACTTCGTTAAATGGAACTTTGTTTTCAGAGGTAAAAATACTATGGCCAGAATAGGGATACGTTCCTACTTAAAGAAAATGAAAAGCTTTTTTTCGAACAAAGAAAAGTTTTATTAAATAAACAGTCAACTCATTTCCTTTAGTTTGTCTGGAAACTTATTTGCAGCTTCTCCTGTTAATTTTACACTATGAATCCTGGCCTGTTTTTTAAATTTCTCGAACCAACCACGAGAAGCCCCAAAAGTTTCTGTAATTTCTTCAGTTTGTTTAGATTTCAGGTGATTAAACAAAAATAATGCTTTTTCTAAAATTGGACTCCCTAAGCGAGTTAATTTTTCCGCTGTAACATCTGTACAATTCTGAGCAGACTGTTTTATTTTTTCTGATTGACTTAGTATGGTTGTTAAAGTTGATTACACTAATTCTAAAGAATGTGCCACATTGGATTCTCTTTCGCCGCTTTCAACACGTACGATATTTAGTTTAGTTTCCAAAGAAATTGCTTTTCTTTTCTTTGATTCTGACATTTTAACTAAAAAAAAAATATTTCTATTAAAATTTACGAAATCTACGTTATGTAATGCTATCAAAGAACCTATGTCAATTATTGCAATGCACAACACTGAAACACACCCTGTGAAGTGTAAACGACTAAATTAGGCGAATGATGTGCAAAACTGTTATAACAGACACACCCACAGCTCGGGAGTATGTAGTGAGTCGCCGTCAGTCACCAATCGGATGATTGTCAGGCATATTGGCCTTAAATTGGAATATTTTTTATGTTAAATGGGGCTTGAAATTGCGGACTTCGTTATATCGAAGCTTCATTATCAGTGGTAACGTTAACTGAGGTATGACTGTATAGTGTAGTACTGTATATAGTAGCATCATGGTGTTTCCATTTAGTGATTACATCAGCCACCACTGATCTAGGGAATTAAGTTTTTCTGAAATGACACAAACAGATAGATTACTAGTATGTCAGCCTCTGTTGACCCCCTGTTGAAAGTCATTAAGCACAGTGCCTTGACTCATCTAATGTATTTTGCTGATGTTTATTTTTAACATGAACACAATTGCTTTTATATCTGTTCTTGACATATGGGTGACGGCAGTGGTTCACTCTTCCTATATTTCTATTAAAATTTACGAAATCTACGTTATGTAATGCTATCAAAGAACCTATGTCAATTATTGCAATGCACAACACTGAAACACACCCTGTGAAGTGTAAACGACTAAATTAGGCGAATGACGTGCAAAACTGTTATAACAGACACACCCACAGCTCGGGAGTATGTAGTGAGTCGCCGTCAGTCACCAATCGGATGATTGTCAGGCATATTGGCCTTAAATTGGAATATTTTTTATGTTAAATGGGGCTTGAAATTGCGGACTTCGTTATATCGAAGCTTCATTATCAGCGGTAACGTTAACTGAGGTATGACTGTATAGTGTAGTACTGTATATAGTAGCATCATGGTGTTTCCATTTAGTGATTACATCAGCCACCACTGATCTAGGGAATTAAGTTTTTCTGAAATGACACAAACAGATAGATTACTAGTATGTCAGCCTCTGTTGACCCCCTGTTGAAAGTCATTAAGCACAGTGCCTTGACTCATCTAATGTATTTTGCTGATGTTTATTTTTAACATGAACACAATTGCTTTTATATCTGTTCTTGACATATGGGTGACGGCAGTGGTTCACTCTTCCTAAATGCCGGATATGTCTGAACATTTTTGGCATCATTTCCGGAATAACAACCAACTGTGGACAGTAAAAGGTGGTGGATAAATGTGGCTGTCGCATATTGTTTCAGCCAACCGATAGTGTATATTTCTCAGTTTGTTTTTCAATATGTATTTCTTATTTTTTGAACAAGGTCTCTTCTTTTAACTCAGTTAATGTGCAAAGCTGCATGCATGGGATATCTGTAAGAATTCAAAATTTAGCCATTTTAAATTGATAAACAGTTTGTCACTTAATATTACTGATAAGACAATTTGTTTTATTGTTTGATGATATAATTTTAGGGTGAAAAGGATATGCAGAAATATATAATAGCCCAGCAGTTAAAACATCATGTAGGAAGAATAAGAGAAGAATATCAGCGTGACTGGCTGTCAAAAGAAATGAAACTTAGGCAAAGAGCAGTTGCACTGTATTTCATTGATAAGGTAATGTTTTTCCATTTCATTAGATTCAAACATTAACTAACTATTTATATTAATAGCATTGGTGAATAAATTATAATTTTTTCTTTTTTTGAATGAAAGATTTTCTTTGTAAAATAAACCATGATAACTACAATGTAAGTATCCATTATTATGTGGCACATATATTTTGGGAAATAAGCAAAGTTAAGAGCATAGCTCTTACAACATGCATGACTCTGAAGTCACTTTAAAAAGTGAAGTATTGGTAACCTCGTATACCTGTGAATTTACTTGTGTCCATATTTCACACATACTCCTTCTGTTTCTTTGTTATGGAAGAAATTTTGTTTCTAATAATATTGGAAATAAAATGTGGAACAAAATGTAGATGAAGAAAACCAGTACATATTTGCATACATTTCCATGAAAAAATCCATCTCATCACTGGTTAAGGCAACTGTAATTGGTATACTCAGACTGTTATACATTAAGAAGTGTCGCTGTGGCCCTGAGTAACATACTGAACATTAGTATGCTGTAAAATTGAGCCCATATGCTGCCTCAAAAATGCCTGACCTATTAACTGTTGTGCTGATATATCATCAGCTGCAATACAATGTTATAGTGTTAAAATGTGTTGCAGTGAAGTTGTAAGTTGACTGCAGTGAGTTTATTTGAACATAAGCATAATTTTTTTTTTTTTAAGTTAGTAGTAAATGAAATTTATAGACATCTTTTTTTTTTTTTTTTTTTTTTTTTGTGGCATTTATGGGTAATAAAAAAAATAAATTTATGTCCTAAAACAAAGTGTGGTTTGAGCTGGTGGCAAACAGAAAATACACTGTTATTACTTATGGAACAAATGATTCATTTACATTACAGCTTATTCACAATAGTGATAAAGTTGAAATATGTTTAGGACAGATCCAGGATATGAAATGTTTCTGCCATTTTCCTGTGTTGTTATTAAGCAGAGAAGTTGTGAGCTCATCAAGGGGAGAAGTTGTGAGCTCATATTAGTAATCCTCATTTCCATTCTGGAAATGAGGATTACTAATATGTTCTCCTTTCTCTATGTATACACATGCACTTTGTATGGGTATACCTTAGTTACGGTTATGGGTATACCTTAATGAAAGTATATGGACAAATGACACAGAAGAATATAATAATATTAAATTCATATTTAATATACAGTTGGTAATCATGCAAATAAAATACTTATAAAGGAGCATTCAACCAGAATAAAAATCTCAGGAAACAGCTAACAGTCAAGCATAACACAGCAAAAACACTGTGGTATTAGGTATAAACAAAACAAATAACTTTTCTAATCATAAAATAATAATAAAAAAAACCTAGTAAGCATATGTAAACTGTGCATTGTGTCTTGGTTTATTTATTTCTTAATAATATGACTAGGAACAACTTTTTCAAAAATTGTTTCATAAAATTTGATAAAGAAAGTTTATAATATGACTTAATACATTTTTTAACTCATAACCAGTTGTGCCAGTGCATTTTGATGAGCTAGAGTTACCAATTTTAATCTTATAAATCAAAAATTGTTCACTTTTTGATGCCTGCTTTATTTTCACTCTGTTTTGAATGCAACTTGAAAAATCCATTCTTTTATATTAAAAACATTTAAAAAAAAAATTTTTTTTCATCTCTCTTATTTGGGAGTTTTGATTGTTATCTCCCTTGTTATCTCGACTGACACTGAGACAGTGATATATTAATTTGAAAACCTGCATGCTTCAATAATTGGACACCAGAAGTCAGAGAGTGCAACAGTTGGGACGCACTGCCATAAAATGTAAAGGGTGCACTTCAATAATTGGATGTGAACGATGCCATTAATTATTTTAAATTCTTGTTTTTAAGCACGTACACACACACACACACACACACACACACACACACACACACACACACACACACACACACACACACACACACACAAACACACAATTATCAAGGAAGGGGTAACTTGATCCTGCAGTTTTCCTGCTTGTGCAATAACTGCCAAATATTTCTGGAGTGGAGAAACCAAATAAAACACTTTTGTTGAAAGGTATTGGAAGTTTTAGCTGTTCAGACCAAGCAGAAAATGAGAGAAAATCACGGTTAGTTTTAAGGACATGCTGAAAAGTAATGCTGCTGCTGGTTTTTTTTTTTTTTTTTTTTTTTTTTTTTAATTTCCAAAATGGTTCAGCATAGTTGTGTTGACCAAAGCAGCATCACTATATTCCCCCCCCCACCCCACCAGTAGTAGTAAATTTTCATGATTTTGTTAACAGTAGTGTATTAACAGTAAAGCAATGGTATATATTGTTAATTAATGATATACTGTCAGTGCAGTGTATCATCAACAAAACCCCATGAACTGTCCTAGCAGCTCATCTGTACTGCTTAGACAACTCTATTCCTGACTACACAATTGCCCTCAGGTATTTTTCATTCTCGGCTACCTTCGAGTGTGGTACAACACAGTTGGTATGTTCTTCTGAAATTACTGCTACCCATATGCAGTATCTTATATTTGTCAATGTTAAACTTTAATCCCTGCTTCTCAGCAGCCCATCTGCCTAAATTTTTTAGATCTTGTTGCAGTAGCATACCATGGTTATCATTATTAACCACCCTGGCAATCTTTGTATCACTTAAAACTTAAACATTAAGCCTACTATGCCTTTATTAGTATAATTAATAAATACTGAAAACAATGTGTCTAGTGTTGAATCTGGGAACTTTCCACCTAATAACATTAGTCTAAAAAGAGCAGTGTCCATTGATAACCACTCTCCTGACTTCCTCCCCTCCCCCACACTAAACATCTCCTTATCCTTATTAGTAGCTTGCATCTAATGCCACACTGTCCAATTTGTACAGCAGCAGCCTTTCGTGTGAGACAGTATCAAAAGTTTTTCTGAAATGTAAGTATATGAGGTCAAAATTATTTTTTGCAGTCAATTTCTTTATTACTGCACCATAGTATTGGATCGATTATTCAGATATGATCACCCCTAAAATTCCATACCATGGTTACTGTATAATTGCATTCCTTACTAGATGGTCCTGCACTATCTCTTTAACCAGTGACTCCATTATTCCATGAAACAGACATCAAGCCTAGAGATCTGTAATTACTCATTTCACCCTTTGATCTCCCTTTGTGAATTGGCAATACATTTGTACACCTCCAGTTCATAGGGACCTCTCCTGAATCCAAGGATGCTCTCAAGGTTTGCTGCTCACCTCCTAAGGTGCCTTATTTACTTTTGGCTGCAATTTCTCTTCTCTTCTATTTTCCTCCTAGTTATCACAAAATCATTTAGCTTCCTGCTAGAATTAGATCATCCCCATCCTCATCCCTAAAAAAATTGCTCAGGTGAAAATGTGGATGCAAAATATTTCTTTCAGTTTGTCAACAACCTGAACAGTATAGTCAACATTTGCACCATTTGTATCTAGTGACCAATGTGATTCATCCCTTTCTTTCTAGTATTAACTTAAGTAAAGAAGTTTTTGCAACTTTTCTTTGCCAAAGCCTTCTCATAATTCTGCATTAGCTTACCTAATCATGTTCACGACTTTATTGCAGATTAGTTTATACTTATGTAGGTTTCTGTATCCACTGATAATTTATACACATTTCATGTATTTTCGTTCTCTGCCATTTGAGTCTAAGTATTGATCAGTATCTCTTAGTTAGTATAAAAACAGCCTATAGATGTTACTTCCCAGAATGCTTCCCATTTAGAATTTGCAGTTGATAACATCATCAGATGGTCCCACTGAAGAGAATTTAAAACCTGCATGAGACCTTTGATTAAAGGTCTCATACAGGTTTTAGATATTGCACCTTTGATAGTAGTTATTTTTAAATAGATTCCAGTCAGCTCTGATCACTGCCAGCTAGATGTTCCTTTGTATGGAGATTCTTAATGCATGAAGAGTCACTGCTGATAATTATATCAAGAGTATTCCTTTTTTTTTTTTTTTTTTTTTTCCTCCTCTTTAACATGCTGATGTGGAAAAACACTCATCCTATAAATCCACTAAAGCCTTGCTACTGTGTTAGTGACCAACCCACAAGGTCTAGTTAATATCTGAAATATTTAAAATCTCCCATTAGAAAACATTCTGATTTATTGGCCCACTCTATTTATATAGTTGTTTGTTATACTCATCACAGGCATATAACACATCCTGCTCATTTTTATTTTCCCAGTACTTCATATCACACCAAACTGACTCAACATTATGCTGCTCACCCACATCATCTGGGAGCACTGTGTTAAATACTGTGTCCTTCTTAACTAAGAGCATAACTCCTCCTCCCTCCTGTTCTATCTGTCTTTCTGGACACATTGTACTCACCATATTCAAGTTCTGCATACCTTATATCTGCGTGGCACCATTTCTCTCTCCAATATCCCTGCAATATCCACATTTGATGACCTAACCACTACTTGAAATTCAACAAATTTGTTTACTATACTCCTAACACTAGTGTACATGCACCCATTTTTACTCTTAGTAACCCTAACAAGGCCTATGTATTTGCTTGTCCTAGAGTATCCTCAGCAGGCCCTGTAATCCTGGACACTTTGCTTTCCAGGCTGCTGTGTATCCTAATAGAAGCAGTGCAAGAATCTCTGCATGTGCCTGCTGTTAATCTATTGTAACCCCTCCACTTATCCTGGACATTTTAAACATGACATATATTCAGCCGCCCACTATTCATCATCTTTAATACTTCTCATAATTCCACCACATTGTCTGTGGATTTCTTGGAATCATAGTACCCCTGCTTCAAACTGAAGTTGATGGCTGGCTCACAGTCTGTCTGGTTGATCATTTGTCATGTGGTCTATTGGACATAATATACTTTGAATGCTTCTTCACCTCGGTCCACCAGTTGCAAAAACAGGTTGTTTTTTGCCTTGAACACTCATGGCAATAAATGCATGTTGACAGGATGTCCAAGCAAATTCTCAAAAACAAGCACAATTGTGATTTCATTCTTTACAGTATTTCTTGGCAAAAGGGGTATATAAAAACAATGTAAATCAGAATAGCATTGCCAAGTTTAGCTAAAAGATATAAAAGGGAACCTTTGTTTGACCTACACCAATATCTTAATTGAACAGCAGGTTGGATATTGGAAGTTTTATATGTAACTTTAATTGTTTGAAATCCACATAACCAAATGGTGAAAGAGAGGTTAAGAAGAGAAGAAAACAATGTATAAAGACAGAAGGAATTTGATTTTTTTTTTTTTTTTGTGTGTTCATTTTTAATTAAATTTTAGTAATATTACCATGTTGGTTCCTATACTAAATTATAGGAGAGTAAATCGGCGACTTTCTGTACTATGTTACTTTCACTTTTTCTTTAATTAATTAGGAATAAATTTTCAAAGCAATATTATCTTTCTTTCTCCTTATCTTATTTTTTTATTGATTTTTTTATAGCTAGCTCTTAGAGCTGGAAATGAAAAAGAAGAAGGAGAAACTGCTGATACAGTAGGTTGTTGCTCTCTAAGAGTCGAACATATTACTCTGCATGATGAATTAGATGGGAATAAAAATGTTGTTAAGTTTGATTTTATGGGCAAAGACTCAATCAGATACCAAAATAAGGTGCCTGTAGAAAAAAGAGTTTTTAAAAATTTGAAGATTTTCATGGAGAACAAACAGCCTGGTGATGACCTATTTGACAGACTAAATGTAAGTACTTCCATTTGTTTTGCAGTATTAAAATATTTATAATTGTATACTGATGTGTATGGAAATAAGAGAAAAGAAGTGACTATTAATCCGGCAGTGGTGGCAGCATCCAAAATTTTGCAGAATTGGTGGCGGGTCATCTAACAGAGGTGAGCAAATTTCTTTTTAGTTTCAAAAAAAATGTTATACACTTGGTCGTCGACTTACGACCTATGCAACTTACGACCACAAAAAAAAATAATAATAATAATAAATAAATTAATAATAAATCAGGAAGTCACTACTGAGGACACCCATAACCCAGGTGAAGAGGCACATCGATGACGGGAGGCCTGAGAACAGCACCAGGCACATACACTCAGTCGCTCTCTCTCACATACACCCAGTCGCTTTCAAGCATCTGTTGCGTGTGGTGTATTAATTAAAATTCTACTGAAATACGCATAAAATGTTTAGTAAAAGGAAAATGCCTTCATCTACATATACGCCAGCTAAGAAGTCAAGGAAAACTATTGATTTAGAGTGTAAAATGAAAATTATCCAGCAGTATGAAGACGAAAAGAAAGTGAATACGATAGCACGTGACTTGAAGTTATCACATTCCACGGTATCGACGATACTTAAGGACAAAGAAAGAATTCGGGAAGCTGTGAAAGGTTCTGCACCTATTAAGTCTACAATTTTAACCAAACAACAACAGGAACCCATCCATGAAATGGAGAAATTGTTGTTTGTGTGGATGGAAGATTTAATACAAAAAAATACACCCACGAGTCTTCATACAGTGCAAGCAAAGGCTAGAAGTTTGTTTCAGAGTTTAAAATCACGCGCCGGAGACGATTACGCAGAAGATTTTCAGGCTAGTACTGGGTGGTTTAAGCATTTTTAAAAAAGATTTGCTTTGCATAATGTCTCTTATAAATAAACAACTCCTACCTCAACCCAAGAACATGACCCTGACGATGCACAACCCAGCACAAGCAAAGATTAAAAATTGATTTTGTAAATTTCATTTGTATTAATTTTTACATTAATTTTAGATTGTATTTTTGTGTTTATAGTACATTATGTACAGTATTATTTTTCACATTATGTACAATATAATTATAGATTGTAGTTTTGTTTTTTTATAAACAGTATGAATAATAAACCAATTAAAATGTAGAGAACGTTTGAATTTAACCTCAGAGAGAGAGATAGCCTAGCGTAGAAACGAAGGTATGTACAGTATCGCTAAGTAAAAGATGAAAACATTACTGTATTTAAAATGAAAAATAAAAGATGATAAAAATTTAAAAGATTATAAAAATAAATTATAGAGATGATAAAAATTTAAAAGATTATAAAAATAAATTATAAAGATGATAAAAATTTAAAAGATTATAAAAATAAATTATAAAGATGATAAAAAGATTAGAAAGGTTAAAAAATACTGTTAATAAATATATGGCCGACATACGACCAGATCGACTTACGACCTGTCAGTCAGAACAGAAGTCGGTCGTAAGTCGACGACCAACTGTAATGGGGTTCTTCTTTTTAGAGAATACCAACATTTCATCTTTTTTTAATGGATTGTAATGCTTAATTTATGCAAGTTTTCTATTTAAAAAAATATAATAAATTATTTAAAAATTACTGTTTTTACACCTTTTCATTTCGAAACAAAAAAAGAATGATAATTCTGGTGAAAATTTAAAAAAAAAAAAACATTATAGACAAAAGATGTAAATTTTGAATCTATTAAGACTTCCATTTTGAGAGACTGTGTTCTCTTTAGCATTAGCAAGGGCACATGATGCAAGAAAGCAAGCTTATATAGCATCAGCCAACAAAAAAAAAAAAAAAAAAAAACACACACACAGACCCATTTCACCCATCCACTCACTCCAAATGTCCAGTTCTGCTTTGAATCTGTTTAAGCTATCAACTTCTACAACGGCAGATGGAAGTTTGTTCCAGCAATCAACCACCCACTGGCTAAAGGCAAACTTCCATTCATCTATCCTACAACTGTCTTTCATCAATTTCAATTTATGCCCTCTCAGGTGATTATTCTGAGCAAGAGGAAGAATCCCATCAGCATTGAGCATGCTCAAATCATTCAAGGCTTTATATACCTCAGTCAGATCACCTCACAGGTGCCTAGTCTCCAGACACTGTAATTTGCAAAACTTAAACCTTTCTTCATAAGAGCAACCCTTTGTTCCATTCACTAATCTTGTTGCCCTTCTCTGTACTCGTTCCAATAGCTCTACAAACTTCTTAAAATGAGGCCTCCAGACCTGTATACAGTACTCACGGTGTGACCTGACCATTACCTTATAGAAGGGGGTAATCACCTCCTTATCCCTGCTAGAAAAATTCCTATATATCATTGACAAGACACCATGAGCTACTCTTGCAGACCGTGTGCACTGCTCAGAAAACTTCATATCTGCCTGCACAATTACCCCCAGGTCCTTTTCACTCTCTACCACTGTCAGTGTAGTAACACACAGTTGATACGTTACTCTGGAATTACTGCTTCCCATATGCAGTACTTTACATTTGTCAATGTTAAACTTCATTTGCGATCTCTCAGCCCATCTGCTCAACTTTTCTAGATCCCGTTGCAGCAGCATACTGTCATTAGTGTCATTAGCAACCCTGCCGACCTTTGTATTGTCTGCAAATTTGGACATTAAGCCTGGTATACCATCATCAGTATCATTGATGAATACAGAAAACAACAATGAACCCAACAATGAACTCCACTAATAACATTAGTCCACGAAGAGCAGTGTCCATTGACCACTCTCTGTCTTCTCACACTCAACCATCCCTTTATCCATAGCAGCAATTTGCCTCCAATGCTGCACTGCTCCAATTTGTGCAGCAGTCTTCCATGTGCAACAGTATCAAAAGCCTTTCTAAGATCCAAATATATGATATCAAAATTATTCTTTGCATCCAGTTCCTTTGTAGTATCCAATCAATTCAGACAAGACTTCCCCTCAATAAACCCATGCTGTTTCCGAGCTATAACTGAAGTGTTGTCTAGATGATCCTGCAATGCTTCTTTAACCAGTGCCTCCATTAATTTCCATGGAACAAAAGTTAAACTAATGCGTTTGTAATTAATTGTGTCTCTCCTTGATCCTCCTTTGTGGATTGAAGTTACATTTGCACATCTCCAGTCCATGGGTACCCCCCTGAGTCCAAGGAAACTCTTAATTATGGGTAAGGGTTTGCTTACTTCCTTTGCTGTCTCCTTTAATATAACTGAATAGATTCCATCCACCCCAGGTGCCTTTCTTGTGTTTATCTTCAACAGTTTCTCTTCCATTTTACTCACAGTTATTACAAGATTATCTATCTTACTGTGAGAGCTTAATACCCCTCTAGCATTCCCCTCTCTGAATAACTCCTCATGTATGATTGTAGATGCAAAATAATTATTTACTTTGTTAGCTAACTGAGCAGGATCATCAACAGTTGAACCATCGATATCAAGTGGACCAATCTGATTCATCCCCTTCCTTCTAGAGTTTACATAAGTAAAGAACTCTTTGCTGTTTTTTTTTTTTTTTTTTTGCATCCTTTGCCGAAGATTTCTCATAATCTGCCTGTGACTTGGTTACAGACCAGTTTATATCTATCATAGGCTTCTGAGTCACCTGTTAATTTATATGTATCCCATTCATTTTTTTTCTCTGCCACATGTCTAATTAATTCATGTGACATCTCGTTAGGCCTTAATCTTGAACAGTATTTCTTAGTTGGTATGAAAAGCCTTGTAGCTTCCAAGATTAATTCTTTGAATGCTTTCCATTTTGAATTTTCTACTGGTAATATCATCAGTTGGTCCCACTGTATAGAATTTAAATACTGTCTCAGACCACCGTAGTCGCCTTTACGAAAGCAAAAACTCTTTCCTTTACCCTTGAAGGTAGTTACCTCTTTGAGTAAATCCCACTTCAGCACACTGTGATCACTGCCACCTAGTGGTTCCTTTATCTGCAGATTCTTAATGCACGAAGAATCACTACTGATAATCAAATCAAGAGTATTGCTCCCTCTAGTTGCCTCCCGAACATGCTGATGTAGAAAACAATCATCCAATAAATCCACAAAAGCCTTGCTAGTGTGTGTGTGACCAACCCACAAATTCCAGTCAATATCTGGGAAATTAAAATTTCCCTGTACAGTTTCTTATTATACTCATCAGTGTCATTAGGGCTATAACACACCCCTACTCCCAATTTGATCTCCCAATGCTTATGTCACTGGCGCCTCCGTAGCCAGGTGGGAAGGAGCAGCAGTGCGTAACACACGCTTCTTGATTAGTCCGGGGTTCGAGCCCGTCACCACCAAATACGGAGGATGCGGAAAGGTCCGGGAATGACCACCGCATATTCCCGGAGCAATATGGCCTTAGTTGCTAATGCTCCTAAAAACCAAATAAACAAACAAACAAACAGCTTATGTCACTCCAAACTGACTCAATACTGTACTATCCAGTGATGGATAGTGCAGTGCCTTGGATTTTATGAGTTTCTTAACTAATAGCATAACCCCTCCTCCCTCTTATCCTGCCTGTACACATTGTACTCCCCAAATTCCAGTTCTGCATTCCTTACATCTGTGTGACACCACGTCTCTGATATCCCAACAATATCTACTTTTGATGTTTTGAGCAATACCTCAAATTCATCAAATTTATTTACCAAACTCCTAGCATTGGTGTATACGCAAGTATACATGTACCTGCTCCTATTCTTAGCTACCCTAACACAACCCATGTGTTTACTTGTACAGCAGTCTCTGAAATAACCTGCATCTTGTTTTCCAGGCTTCTGCTCATTCCAATAGAAGCAGTGCAAGAATCACTTTCACCTCTGCCAGTGGCTACTGCTAATCTATTAGTCCTTGTACTCCCCTAAAGCTAGCAGTTTTCTCACCCACCTAACATTGCCTCGATAGCATCAGCAAATATTCTTGCACCCTTTCTATTTAAGTGTATCCCATCCCTGTAGAAGCAGACTCTCCTGTTAACAAGTACGGACAAGGCTGAAAAAAATTCTACCCCTTGAGCCTTGCACAATCTTTCCAGGGCTGAATTGATCGACAAGGCTCTCATCATATACTCCCTCCTATCGTGTCTGGGCAGAATTGCAGACACTTTCAAATTCAACCCTAATTCACGGCTTTTTTTCAACAGTGACCTGTACTTGTTAAGTAATTCCGCCGGTCTCCTACTCTTAATATCATTAGTGCCAACATGTACAATAATATCACCTTTTGTGCCCTTAAAAGATATCCGCTCTACAACGTCATCAACCTTTGCCCCTGGCAGAGATACTCTGGTCCTGTTCCACCTATCCTTTTTACATACCATGTTTCCCGTTTCCCTGACAATAGAGTCGCCAACAACTACTAGTTCCTGTGGGACCAGCGCATTCTGCCTTGGAGATTGCCGCTGTGTTGCGTGATGATCAAGTGCAAGCTCTGGCGTTGATGTGGGCAGCTAAGAGCTTGATGGGCCCCTCAATTTAGATACTTTGAGGGCATCCACCCTGTCCTTCAAGCTCTCATATAGGCCCAAAACAATGCTGAGTTGTTGCCTGATTTCCTCACACTCCTTACATCACACACACACAAAGACATCCTCCTTGGCAATATCATGTCCCGTACCTGATTGCTCCACAAACATCAAGGAAGCAGTGCATTTTAAAAGGCTGTGTTCTCAGTTTCCCCCCTCAGTTCTCCCCCTGAGCCATAGCACTCCATTTAGCTTGAGCCTTTTGCTTTGCTGCTCTGGTCTGAGTCATGATTTCGATTCAATTTCAGTACAAAATTATAACACTAAACTTGTATCCCAACTCAGTTATAATACTATATATCTATATATATTTTTTCAGTATCGAGTATTATCTTCGAGTTCCGTTATATAACTTCCATATCAAGTTATGTATTAATTAATTATGTTACGTTTGTAAAATCTAAGTCGTTATATGTATTTAGTTTAAAAGTACAACTTAATTGATAATGAAGTTTAACAAGATTAATAAATTTTACTGATTAATTGATAATATTATATACTATACTAAGCTAACGCTATCTAGTTCGGGATATAACGTTGTATCATATAACAATGGCGGCAAGTTACGAATAGTAAATCTACGGACACTTAAGTATTAATTAACTTCCAAAATCTCGCTGTCTCGATTCAGAATAAACCAAGGATTTTGTCTAGGTCTACAGGGTGTCTCAAAATGATTGGTACAAATGTTTAGGGGAGGTAGGTAACATCTAAAGGAATGTGAATCGCATAGGAACCCATAACCGGAAACATCACCGTAAGTTGGTACAAGGCGCGGTTGAGGGTGCCTATGTAGCCAGGTGCGAAGGAGCAGCAGTGCGTAGCACATGCTTCTTGATTAGACCGGGGTTCGAGCCCGTCACCACCAAATACGGAGAATGCAGAAAGGTCAGGGAATGACCACTGCATATCCCCGAGCAATATGGCCTTAGTTGCTAATGCTCCTAAAAACCAAATAACAACAACGGCACTGTAGGCGTTGCATGCACGAAGAGCATGCATCGATATAAGAACTGTGAGCTGGCAGACATGCACCTAGTGTATGGATTAGCAGGGGGCAATGAACAAGCCACTCAATGAATTTATGGAGAATGCTTCGCTGACATGTACCAGACCACCATTTGTTTGCGCGTGTGCATCAAAATTTGTGCGGTTATGGGTCATCTAGAGGGAACAGGAATAGTGCGGGCAGACCACGTTCAACGCGAACTCCCGCCATGGTAGAAAATGTGTTGAATGCCATCCAGAATAATCCTACTACCAGCACATATGCCGTTGCCTCTGGCTTAGGAGTGTCTCGTTGCAGTGTACAGCTTGTCTGGCATGACGATTCCTTACACCACTTTAATCTCCAAAGGGTTCAGTTACTGCTACCCCAAGATCATCCTGCACGTGTGGCTTTTGCGCAGTGGTTTCTCCAAGAAAGTGTTCAAGACTTGAATTTTCCAGCCTATGTTTTGTTCACAGATGAGGCTTATTTCACTCGGGAAGGCTTATTCAATCAGCACAATGCTCATGTGTGGGCTCACGACAACCCACATGGTGTGCGCCCCCATGGAGCACACGTCGCTTCGCAATAAATGCGTGGGCAGGTATGGTCGGTGACTGCTTAGTCGGCCCATACCTGTTACCATCCCGCATGAACTCTGCTAAATATCGGATCTTTCTTGAACAAGTTCTACTAGGGTTATTTGATGATGTTCTAGCAAATGTGAGATGCAACAATTGGTTTCAACATGATGGAGCGCCTGCCCATTATGGAAGGTGTATTTGTGACCATTTGAACAGGCGTTTTGGGCGTCGATGAATTGGCCGTGGTGGACCCGTTGCCTGGCCCCCACGCTCACCTGATTTATCGAGCCTTGATTTCTTTCTGTGGGGGTCCCTCAAATCTATCGTGTATGAATCACCTATGGAGACAGAAATGGATTTCGTGGCGAGATTCGTCTGCCCTGCTGCTACTGTCAAAGAAACTCCAGGTATGTTCGACCGTGTCCGCCAATCCATGTTGCGTTGGTGTCACGCATGCATCGCGTCTCATGGTGGAACCTTCGAGCATCTGTTGTAACATCATGAAATGCATCCATCTCGTACTCCATTGTTAATATTATGTCAAATAAATGTTTGCCACTAATTGCTGTCTTGTGTTATTTCTGCTTCTTGTGCCTCTGCTACTACTTTCCCGTGACGTTTCCGGTTACGGGTTCCTATGCGATTACATTCCTTTAGATGTTACCTACCTCCCTCCCCTAAACGTTTGTACCAATATTTTTGAGACACCCCGTATAAGCTACTTATAGAAAATAATTTAATATAACAATTAGTCAATAAAGCAGCTGAACATAGCGAAAAAACTTTCTGTTTGCCGGAGCTGCAAAACTTGTAAAACATGTGGATTGGATACCCTTACCAATACTAACTAATAACCTACAAAATCTTTAATTTAAAATTTAAACTAAGTATCGTAACTAGGAATATAAAGCTACTCTAGAAAATAAATTAATATGCCAATTTAAGTTAATAAAAGTTAACATAGATGAGTTCTGAAGACAGGCTGGTTAAACTCTAATATCAACAAAATTCCAGATGTTAACATGATTTGATTCTGACCACATGATATGATGTGGTCACAATTTGATTCGATACTATGATGTGGTCACAAAGGAACTGGATGCAGGGAATAACTTTGATATCATATATTTGGATCTTAGAAAGGCTTTTGATACTGTTGCACATGGAAGACTGCTGCAAATTGGAGCAGTGTCGCATTGGAGGCAAATTGCTGCTATGGATAAAGGGATGGTTGAAGGGGAGAAGATAGAGAGTGGTAATCAATGGACACTGCTCATTGTGGACTAATGTTATTAGTGGAATCTCTCAGGGTTCAGTATTGGGTCCATTCTTGTTTTCTGCATTTCTAAATGATATTGATGATGGTATATCAGGCTTAATGTCCAAGTTTGCAGATGATACGAAGATTGGCAGGGTTGTTAAGGACACTAATGACAGTACACTGCTGCAACAGGATCTAGAAAAGTCGAGCAGATGGGCTGAGAGGTGGCAAATGAAGTTTAACATTGACAAATGTAAAGTACTACATATGAGAAGCAGTAACCCCAGAGTAACGTATCAACTTTGTGGTACTACACTAATAGTGATAGAGAACAAAAAAGGACCTGGGGGTAATTGTGCAGGCAGATATGAAGTTTTCTGAGCAGTGCACACGGTCTGCAAGAGTAGCTCATGGTGTCTTGTCAATGATATACAGGAATTTTTCTAGCAGGGATAAGGAGGTGATTATCCCCTTGTATACTGCCTCCGTAGCCGAGTGGTCAGGAGCGGGAGTGCAGTAGCACACGCTCTTTGAGTAGACCATGATTCATGCCCCTGACTGCTGAATACGGTCGATCTGCCAACCCGCACTGGACCAACATGGCAGATTATGGTCTATTTCCCTCAGCATGAATTGTTGAGGAGGCTTCCATCCCAGTGGGTTGATAATGGCTGCACTTTACCTTTTATCCCCTTGTATAAGGCAGTTTTCAGGCCACACCTTGAGTACTGTATACAGGTCTGGAGGCCTCATTTTAAGAAGGATGTAGAGCTGTTGGAACGAGTACAGATAAAGGCAAAAAGTTTAGGGAATGGAAATGGGGTTGCTCTTACGAAGAAAGGCTTAAGTTTTGCAAATTACAGTGTCTGGAGACTAGGCACCTGCGAGGTGAATTATACCTCGCAGGTGCAAGGTATAAAGTCTTGAATGATTTGAGCATGCTTAATGCTGATGGGATTCTTCCTCTTGCTCAGAATAATTGCCTGAGAGGGCATAAATTCAAATTGAGGAAAGACAGTCAGTTGTAGGATAGATGTGCGGAAGTTTGCATTTAGCCAGCAGGTGGTTGATTGCTGGAACGAACGGGTGAAATGGGAGCTTTTTTTTTTTTTTTTCTTCTTCTTTATTGTGGTGCTGCATAAGCTTGCTTTCTTGCATATGCCTCTACTAATGCTAACTTAAAGACTGGATAGACTGAAATTTGATCACCGCTCACTAAACTCTAGATTGATCTTGGATCTAAATCAATTGTTAAAAAACAAAAATACTGACAGATTCATTTAATAAAATTGTGTTCGTATAAAGCTGTGAATTGTGGTTTTTTTTTTTTTTTTTAAGTTTTTTTTTAAATCATTTAAACTATAAATTTCAATCTTTTTCAAGGTTGAAATTTCAGAGCCTTGCTATAGGGTTTCATAAGTTTCGTGCCTTCCTGGTTGAACAACATGGGATTACTGATGCGCATTAATGTACAAATTAAATAAAAAAAATTAATGAAACATTTGTAAAACCACTACAATCTCAATGCAGCACACTTTGAACACTAAACTACTTTTCTAGACAGTTCAGAATCTTGGATGTTTCTTAATTTGTACTAAAATCATGAATTTTAAAGAGTTTACATTTGTTAATACTGTAATAAAATCTAATCCTCCCCGTTCATTGGGTTTGAATGATGCCAGATTTTAAAAATTTTTGGGTTTTAAAGAAGTCAACCCAGTGATTGAGCAGTCTTGGAAAAGCATTTAAGTGGATATTAAGAACTAGCAATTGAACTTGTTTATATTCATAATATATGAACATTTATAATAGCAACTAAAATGTTATGCCATTAGTTACAAATGTAAATAGTTAAATTTGTTAAATGTGAAAAAATGGCAGACACACATCAAATGTTGTCATATACTGCCAATTTTAAAAGCATGCCTAGCACAGTATATCCTCATTAATTCAGTATCAGATTATTTGAAATGCAATATTTTTCAAAGTTACTACCCTATCTCAACTAATGAAATAGGATTTTATATGCCTTTTAAGTATGGATAATTCAAAATATATGTACACTGAAATTAGAAATCTGAATTAGTTCCCATGACATGTAAATAGCTTTCATACTTTGAAAAGACTGCCAAAATCAATTACTGTCAAACATCATTATGACTAAAATGAAGGGACTGTAATGAAAATATGTTTCTGTACGGTATACAGTATATGACAACATTTGATGCTGCCTTTAAATTTTTCATTGTTGTCCACATCCTCAAAATTTGTATACTATGTAGAGATCGAATCATGGGAAATTTGCATACAGTACCAATAAATCTTGCCATTAGCTCACACATAATACATAAAAATAAAATGTATACCACTGAAATATACTATGCCCAACTAACAAAACAAAAACATGATTTCTAAATACAAATAATGTCACTTCTTAAATTTTTCACAACTACAGCAGCATATGCATCTCCAGTGATTGTTTTCTTTTGTGGCATGTAATCTACCTAAAGAATTCCCTCCATGTGCTATGATCATCATAATGGAGCATTGGGTCTTGAATTTTTTTTGGGTAGCGGCGACCTGTGGTGTTTCCAGATTTGTGAAAATTTGTCTCTTGTTTCTGGATCCTAGTGATGAATCCATGTTTCATCACTAGTTACAATTCTTGAAAGAAAACCCTTGTGGATCTGCATCATGAATGCATAAACTTTCCCCACAAATTTGAGTCTTGCATTGTTTCTGAAACAGTATAGATATTCTTGATTCAGTATAGATATTTCTGAAACAGTATAGATATTCTTTGACACCTGACAAGAACTGATCTTTGACATAGCCAAGTTTTTGTGCAAGATGGTGAGCATCGGCCCTTTTGGAAATATTACATTCTCTGGCAATCATAGACACTTCAATATATATATATATATCCTGCGCAAACCAGGTCTTCACCATGGATTCTTGACTGTTATTCTTCGTTGCTACTTAGACCAAAATTTTATCTGGTATTCAGAAGAGGCTGTATTACTATGTACATAGTTTTCATGAATAATTTTTGGTTAATTTCCTTCCTTCATCAAAAACTTGATGATGGCCTAATGCTCCAATTTTGTTTTCCTTTGGTTTGGCTACTTTAAATATCTTCTGTTCTCCCCTACCCTTAATAAAATAGAAATTTATCAAGCCCATTTATAGTCAAGACTGACTATTATATTTATAGGTAGCTTATTGAATTCTCCTCATATTATTACAAAGCCTTATTTTTTGATGAATTATTACAGAAGTACTTATTTTGTTTCTATATTAATATCTGATTATTTTACTTTCAGACTGGTACACTAAATAAATATCTTAATGAACTGATGCCACAATTGACAGCAAAAGTCTTCAGGACATATAATGCATCACACACATTGCAGGAACAGTTGGAAGAATTAACGAAAGGTATCACATTTTTTAAATATAAATAATTTTTAAAAATGCATATCATTGTAGATGTTTTCTTACTTAAAATTACATAGCTGTGTGAGACATTAATATTTCTTACTTAAAAAAAGTATTTCTTCTTCACTGCAGCTGAGATGACAATTGCAGAAAAGCTTAGTGCATACAGCACGGCTAATCGGGAAGTTGCCATTCTTTGCAACCATCAAAGAACAGTGTCAAAAACTTTTCCCAAGCAAATGGAGAATATAAAGAAAAAGGTAATTTTTTCATATTCTCTTTTTAGCATATTATTTATCATTGCTTATTATTATTAATAGGTTAATATGAAATTTAATAATTTAAATTAATTCCATAATTCCTGTTTATCCTTATTATATGCATTCCTTTGCTGTGAACATTTCTTTTTCATTGTGCAGAAAAAGTTTGAATAAGCTGGATTCCCATGTATTCAGGAAGTGGTGGTTGTTGCCTGATATTTTTTTTTTTTTTTTTTTTGTCCACCTCCCAGAAAATCAGCTGTTGACTTCATTGCATGTCTCAAGCAAGCAAACTGACCAGAATATATATAATTTGCACACATGGCATGGGCTGCCTCACCACTTTAATCTGAATTACCATTCGCATTAAGAATGGTTATTTATACAAGAGAAATGTTGCCCTCTTTTTTTTTTTTTTTTTTTTTTGTATTGATTACAAGTATCAAATAGCAAATAATATCCTGTAATGTGGATACCTTCTCTAAAAAAGGTATATAAAATTATACATAATAAACAAACAACACTGATTGTTTTAATGTACTGAGCTGCATGGCTAGGCAGCAAAAATGGAACTTGGTGATCTTTTCATTTTTTCTTTTGATCCTCCAATGCAGAAGTATTTTTTTTTCTCTGATATCGGTTAATTATTTTCATTTATTATCGTTCTCTTTAGCAGTCTTTTCTAATTAGACATTTCAAATAATTCAATATCAAATTAACGAGGATATAATGTAATTTCTTTCTTCATAGAATCAGAATTTGTGTGAAATGGTAAAAGTGCTGAGGGCGAAAAACAGATTTTTAGGAAGAAAGTACTCAGAATTATGGATAAAAGAGGGCCTGTTTACATGATGCAGCCAATCAACAAGATTTGGGGTGCATTTCTAATTTCTTAGGCAAACAAATGCATCTCTAACACAAACATAATGATAAATATATATTTTTTTTTGCAAAATAGAAATTTGTTTTCCTGAAGTTTCTGATTGTCAGAAAAGGCTTTAAATTAAGCCTAAAATTCTACTAACTTTGGTGTGGGAGCAATATTAGTTACTTTTGATGCAGAAAATTTTGCAATTCAGGCTAGCCATTGCTCTAACAGGTCAAACGTAAGATCAAATAAGCAGCATTTTTATCAAACACCATGTGAATGTTTATAGGAACTTCAAAGCAATAGAAATATTTAAGATATTAGGAGGGGAATATACACTGAGTGATCACTGAATTATGACCACCCCCCGTGAAAACCGAATGTGGCCCGTTGACCATGTGAAGTACAAGAGTGCTCAGTTAGTTGATCTACATAGCATAGATAAGGTGTCAGTGGTTCAGTAGATAGTAAAATTCCGAGCGTGATGGGTAAAAGGAAGGATTTATCAGACTTTGATAAAGGACAGGTTGTGGGAGCTCGACGAGCTGGTGCCTCAATTCCCCAAATGGTTGAACTGGTGAGGTGTTTGAAAGCCACCATTGTTAAAGTGTACCAGGACTGGCACTAAAATGGCCAAACAATGACCCAACGGCAAAACTGCAAAGGTCAGTGAAAGGTTGACATTAGAGGTGAGCGACAGGTCCAATGACTCAAACAGGCACAGACTACCCAATGCAATTTTGGCCAACTCAGAACAATATCTAGCATGACCATGCATTGCACGCTCACACGCATGGACTATACCAGCAGAAGACCCCTATGGCATCCTCTCCTAACCAAGGTTCATTGGCATAAAAGACTCTCCTGGTGCAGAGAGCATGCAAGTTGGATGTCAGAAGACTGGAAGTAAGTGTGCTGGTTGGATGAGTCACACTGTGGATAATCGTGTATGGATTTGGCGTCAACAACATAAGGTTCTTGATCCATCATGCATGGTATCAAAAGTGTAGGCCAGTGGAGGCAGTTGTGTGATGTGGGGCATGTTGCACTGGCAGGAACTTGGACCCATGGTGCATGTGGAACAACGTACCAGTGGTCTCCACTATCGTCAACTGCTTGCTGACTGTGTACACCCCGTTATATTACGCTTTTTCCCAAATGACGATGGTGTCTTCCAAGATAACAATATGCAGAGCCATCGGGCACTTGATGTGTAGGAATAGTTTGAGGAACACAGTTCTGACTTCCAGCATATGAATTGGCCTCCGAACTCCCCCTGATATCAATCACATAGAGCACTTGTGGGACACTATGGAAAGGCATATCAGGCATCTCAATACACCAATCACCTCTGTACCTGCATTGCTGGCCGCATTACACACAAACTTCCGCATCACTTCCAACATCTTGTTGAATCAATGCCACGTTGGATAGCTGCTGTACTGAGGGCAAAAGGAGGACCTACAAAGTATTAGGTTGGTGGTCATAATTCAGTGATCTGATCACTCAGTGTATCTGAAAAGTTTTTATAGTATAAGGTAGTAGAATTTTAATGATGTTAAAATGAAGTGCAAGTTTGCTATGCTCAGAAAGAAAAGGGAAATGAAAACTCTAAAAGGTGTGCCTTGTGGCATTGATAAAATAAAATGAAGGATGTCTTTCCTGGTAGGGAAAGTTAACAATTGAAATTAAATTCAGTGATTTGAACTGCTCTACAACTTTTGCACACAGTAGGTTATACTGAGGAGTAGAAAGACAAAATATTAAAATTGCCTTACACTGTGGTGTTAATTTTTATATTTAAATTTGGAACAATCTAAGTTATAACTTCTTAAGTATAATGTTTCTTCTGAGCAAGGTGGAAAATAAACATTAACATTATTGAAGTGATAAACGCCTGTTTAACACGTTCAGTTGCAACTGTTCCAAACATTAGATAATGAACTTTGCTATTGAAAAAGGTCCCCCCCCCTTTTTTTCCCCTTCTTTCAAATATAATTATTGCACCATTTCCTATTCACTCTGTTCTACTTTTGAAGAAGAAATTATAGCTAACATTAATCAATTAAAATATCATTTTAATGAAATGAAAACCATGTTTTTTAATCGAAGATATCAAAACAATATGAAAATAAGAAGAAACCATCACAAGAATTTTGCTGTAAATTAGGCCAGCCTTCCTTGTCATTTTGACATTGCCTTTGATTTTGCAGTGACTTCAATTTTATCCCCTCACTCTTGATCTAGAAAATTGTTGAAGTGGGAAATACAGATTTCGTGTGGATTTCATCCAGAAGAGGCAACCTTTGGCATGTGATCTCTGTTAGAAAAACAGCCAGTGTTTTCATTACAGTTGGTTCCTCCTCTTCTCCCTCAATAATGAACTGATCTCTTAGCATAAAGCAGGATTAGCTGATTGAAAGTAGTGGTGATTAGAGGAGCAAGACCATTGGTTATTGGTCTAAAGCTAAGCAGGGCTTCTCTAGAGTATATAATCATAATTGTAATGGAGATTAAAGTGGCAGTTAAAGTAAGAGGAGTTTGTCATATATCAATCATAACTGGACAATCAAATTAATTTGGTGCACAAAATGGTAATTAAAACAACAATACACTTAATCTAGGATGCTGGTTATGATTAAGCAAAACATTGCCCCTGGATAAAAGGACTTCTTTCTGAAAAAGATGCAACAAAATTACTGGTGATATGTTGTTCTGTGTACAGTTCCATGCTTTGAAATCTCTTAACCTCAACAAAATATTTAGCATAAGTGCTCAGTAAATTACAAGGCAATCAGTAAGCCACCATTTTCACTATTGAAATATTATAGATAAGTGTGTTAACTTTTTTTTTTGAAAGGTTTCAGTAGTTCTTTTATTATTTATTATTACATTTTTAAGCCCAGATTAATCTGATACGATTGAAAGAATAAATATTTCCTGAAGAGTGTGAATTGTCATACAATATAATGATTAGTAGACTTCAAAGATAGCACTTGGTGGCTGTGAAAAAAAAATTTACCATTTTGTATCCAAGGATAATTAAAATGTTCTCTCTAAAATTTCCACTTCGTTTTGAAGAACTTTTAGTGGGAACTGTACAAGCCTCATTGTGTTCAGTAGTTAGCAGGGTTTTTTTTGTCCATAAGATGGGCAAAAGGCTGTCGTCTTGTGAATATTTTCTTCGATAGGTTGAAGATTGTTCAACTTGCTTTAATGACATTATCTGTTCTTCTGAAGCTGTGTTCCATCATATTGGCGATTTTGTTACAAAGGGCAGAACAGCTGTAATTGATCAGAAAGTGACTTTAAAAATAGTAATTAAATGCATCCAGAGTTGGCTTGGTAAAAAATTATATCAACTCAATATAATTGAGTTGCTCAGATCATATGCATTATCAGTGAGCCATTTTGGCTGCTCTTGAACTCCTTTGTATAATGTTTATCTAATAAAGTTTTTGCACATGTAGATGAAATGAGAGTATAATAAAGAAGTGAACTTCTCTTTACACCACTATTTCATCTATTAATGATATTTGAATTTACCAAACCTAGATTAAATGAACTTTTTTTAGGATAGCTGTCCATTGCACTTTTCATTTGCAGTTTTGTAATTTGCCGTATACTCACTTTCCACAGAAATGGATGGTTAGATGGACCAATAAAGTACAGCCATTAACAAAACCATAAAGTGGTAGGCTTGTACTCATAGGATATTCTTAGAGGCATTCAGATGAAATGCTTTGATCTTTAACCTTGTCTTTTTGCTGGAGTAGTTAGTCAAAACTTACTTTAAATGGATAGTAATGCATGTCCTCGCATACCTCTCATAGTAAACCAGTACCTTCAGAGAGAGAGTATTATATCCCATATGGAATGGCCAGCAAGATCTCGATCAAATTTCTGGGTTGCAAGTTCATTCACAGTTCATAGGGCATATTAAAGTAGACATTTTAGTATACAGTTATTTCATCTATTAGTGATTTTTTATTGCCAGAACTAGTGATTAATTGACCTTAACTAGTCATTGGTGTTCTGTGTCTAATTTTTTTCGAACATCTAATCCTAAATTATGACCACTAAAGCTTACTTCATTTGGCAATGATTGTACTTCATAATCTACTCCAGGTATCAAGTGCCTTACTCCACCGCCATAGGTGGAATAGGACCAGGGTATGTCTGCCAGGGGCAAAGGTTGATGACGTTGTAGAGCGGATATCATCTTTTAAGGGCACAAAAGGTGATATAGTTGTACACGTTGGCACTAATGATATTAAGAGTAGGAGACCGGCGGAATTACTTAGCAAGTACAGGTCACTGTTGAAAAAAAGCCGTGAATTAGGGTTGAACTTGAAAGTGTCTGCAATTCTGCCCAGACACGATAGGAGGGAGTATATGATGAGAGCCTTGTCGATCAATTCGGCCCTGGAGGGATTGTGCAAGGCTCAAGGGGTAGAATTTTTTTCAGCCTGGACTGTACTTGTTAACAGGAGAGATTGCTTCTACAGGGATGGGATACACTTAAATAGAAAGGGTGCAAGAATTTTTGCTGATGCTGTCGAGGCAGTGTTAGGTGGGTCGGAAAACTGCTAGTTGGGGGGGATACAAGGACTAATAGATTAACAGTAGCCACTGGCAGAGGTGGAAGTGATTCTTGCACTGCTTCTATTGAAATGAGCAGAAGTCTGAAAAACAAGATGCAGGATATTTCAGAGACTGCTGGTAGTCATTGCGGTACAAGTAAACACATGGGTTGTGTTAGGGTAGCTAAGAATAGAAACAGGTGCATGTATACCTGCGTGTACACCAATGCTAGGAGTTTGGTAAATAAATTTGATGAATTTGAGGTATTGCTCAAAACATCAAAGGCAGATATTGTTGGGATATCAGAGACGTGGTGTCACACAGATATAAGTAATGCGGAACTGGAATTTGGGGAATACAATGTGTATAGAAAGGATAGACAGGACAGGAGGGGAGGAGGGGTTATGCTATTAATTAAGAAACACATAAAGTCCAAGGAAGTGAAGCCAGTCGACATCGATGGACAGGGCAGTGTCGAGTCAGTTTGGTGCGACATAAGCATAGGGAAATCAAAATTGAGAGTAGGAGTGTGCTATAGGCCTAATGACTCTGATGAGTATAATAAGATATTGCACAGGGAAATAGAGTGGGCCAGTAAATCTGAGAGTCTTATAATGGGGGACTTTAATTTCCCAGATATTGACTGGAATTTGTGGGTTGGTCACTCGCACACTAGCAAGGCTTTTGTGGATTTATTGGATGATTGTTTTCTACATCAGCATGTTCGTGAGGCAACAAGAGGGAGCAATACTCTTGATCTGATTATCAGTAGTGATTCTTCATGCATTAAGAACCTGCAGATAAATGAACCACTAGGTGGCAGTGATCACAGTGTGTTGAAGTGGGATTTACTCAAGGAGGTAACTACCATCAGAGGTAAAGGGAAGGGTT
Source organism: Mastigoproctus giganteus (assembly GCF_048544385.1). NCBI lineage: Eukaryota > Metazoa > Arthropoda > Arachnida > Uropygi > Thelyphonidae > Mastigoproctus > Mastigoproctus giganteus. Next base: position 33,697,400 of record NC_143581.1, read on the forward strand.
TTTGTTTTCGTAAAGGCGACTATGATGGTCTGAGACAGTATTTAAATTCTATACAGTGGGACCAACTGATGATGTTACCAACAGCAAACTCAAAATGGGAAGCATTCAAGGAACTAATCTTGGAGGCTACCAGGCTTTACATACCAACTAAGAAATATTGTTCAAGGTTTAGGCCTAAATGGTTGTCAGATGAACTAATGAGACATGTGGCAGAGAAGAAAAATGCATGGGATACATACAAATTAATGGGTGACATGGAAGCCTATGATAGATATAAGTTGGTCTGTAACCAAGTCACAAAGGAGATTAGGCAGGCAAAGGCAGACTATGAAAAATCCTTGGCAAAGGATGCAAAGAAAAACAGAAAAGAGTTTTTTACATACTTGAACTCGAAAAGGAAAGGGATGAATCAGATTGGTCCACTGGATATTGATGGTTCAACAGTTGAGGATCCTGCTCAGGTGGCTAACAATCTCAACGAGTATTTTGCATCTACATTCACGCATGAGGAGTTATTCAGGAAGGAGAATGATGTAGGTAAAGTAAACATTGGCAGTGAGCTGGATGATTTTGTAATAACTGAGAGGAAAGTGGAGGAGAGATTGTTGAGGATAAACATAAAAAAGGCACCTGGGGTGGATGGGATCTATCCAGTTATATTAAAGGAGGCAGCAAAGGAAGTATGCAAACCCCTAGCCATAATTATGAGAGCTTCTTTGGACTCAGGGGAGGTGCCCATAGACTGGAGATGTGCAAATGTAACCCCAATTCACAAAGGAGGATCAAAGGCTGACACAAGTAATTATAGACCTGTTAGTTTAACTTCTGTTCCAGGTAAATTAATGGAGGCACTGGTTAAAGAAGCACTGCAGGATCATCTAGACAAGAATTCAGTTATAGCTCAGACGCAGCATGGTTTTGTTAAGGGCAGGTCTTGCCTGACCAATTTGATTGGATACTATGATGTAGTCACAAAAGAACTGGATGCAGGGAATAACTTTGATATTATATATTTGGATCTTAGAAAGGCTTTTGATACTGTTGCACATGGAAGACTGCTGCACAAATTGGAGCAGTGTGGCATTGGAGGCAAATTGCTGCTATGGATAAGGGGATGGTTGAGTGGCAGAAGACAGAGAGTGGTAATCAATGGACACTGCTCAACGTGGACTAATGTTATTAGTGGAGTTCCTCAAGGTTCAGTGTTGGGTCCGTTGTTGTTTTCGGTGTTTATGAATGATATTGATGATGGGATATCAAGTTTAATGTCCAAGTTTGCAGATGATACAAAGGTTGGCAGGGTCGTTAAGGACAATACTGACGCTATGCTGCTGCAACAGGATCTGGAAAGGTTGAACAGATGGGCTGAGAGGTGGCAAATGAGGTTTAACATCGACAAATGTAAAGTGCTGCATATGGGAAACAGTAACCCCAGAGCAACGTATCAACTCTGCGGTACTACACTGACAGTGGTGGAGAATGAAAAGGACCTGGGGGTAATTGTGCAGGCAGATATGAAGTTCTCTGAGCAGTGCAGACGAGCTGCAAGAGTAGCGCATGGTGTCTTGTCAATGATATACAGGAATTTTTCTAGCAGGGATAAGGAGGTGATTATTCCCTTGTATAAGGCAATGGTAAGGCCACATCTTGAGTACTGTATACAGGTCTGGAGGCCTCATTTCAAGAAGGATGTAGAGCTGCTGGAACGGGTACAGAGAAGGGCAACAAGATTAGTAAATGGAACAAAGGGTTGCTCTTACGAAGAAAGGCTTAAGTTTTGCAAATTACAGAGTCTGGAGACTAGGCACCGGCGAGGTGATCTGATAGAGGTGTATAAGGCTTTGAATGGTTTGAGCATGCTCAATGCCAATGGGATTCTTCATCTTTCTCAGAATAATCACCTCAGAGGGCATAAATTCAAATTGAGGAAGGACGGATGTCGGATAGATGTGCGGAAATTTGCCTTTGGCCAGCGGGTGGTTGGTTGGTGGAACCGACTTCCATCACTTGTTGTTGAAGTTGATAGCCTAAACAAATTTAAAGCTCAACTGGACAGGTATTTCGAACGAACGGAGGGGTGAAATGGGAGTGGTGTGTTTTTTTTTTTTTTTTTTTTTTTTTTATTTTTGGCTGATGCTGAATAAGCTTGCTTTCTTGCATCATATGCCTCTGCTAATGCTAATGCTAATATGTTTTTGGCCACGATTACACCTGTTCATTGGTAGAAGTCTGTGTGATCCTGTCCATTTCACGTGATCTGATTTAGGCACCACTCAGGTCACACAACTTTACAGTAGCTTCCTGCACATATATATCATGTGACCTCTTTGATTTAAATATATCGATTTAAGTATATAATAATAATAATAATACAATGTTAAGGCAGTACTGTATTGATTTCAATAAATTGCTAAAATAAGATTTAGGTTAAATAATCACTAGCCAATGATGACTTGAATGCATGATATAATGATGGTTAGATTCATGTTTCATTATATTGATAATTTTTAATACAGATTAAAGAAAAAGAAGAACAAATTAGTATTTTTAAGAAAGAATTTAAAAAAGTCAAAAAAGAATATAAGGAATCAAGTAATGATAAAAATAAAAGGTAAGGAATTTTTATAATTCAGTTAGTATAAATTAAGTACATTTAACTTTGGAAGTTTTGATAAATTAATTAGTATTCATTATTAGTAATAAATTGATTGATAAGTTTATATAATTTCTATCACGGATATTCAAATATGCATCTGGTTAAATACAACTCTCAATCAAATGTCTGGGTTGAAAGTTTGCATAGTTCATAGGGCACATTAAAGTGAACTTCTGTAGTATACCATTATTTCATCTATTAGTTGATAGATTATTCACCAGTCTAATGATTAGCATACCATAAACAGGCATGAGACCATTTATCCGGCTACCCAGTAACCTGAGGGTTGCCGGATAAGGAGATTTTCCGGAATTCAGGTAGCCAGGCCTAAAATGCACGAAAAACACAAGAAATGTAAGAAAATAAAATATGAATATTTATTGAGCTGAGTTGATTCATATCAATTACATGGCATCATCAGAAGAAATATCTTGACAGTTTTGGGAAGATGTAGCTGATGGGATAGATACTCCAGAATTTGAAGGCTGGGATTCAGGCATATGCTGCACATGTGCCTGTAGAGTTTTTACCTTGGAAGCCAGTTTCTGAAATATATCCTTTAAGCTAAGTTGTTTTAGATATTTTAGTCTTTCTTTTATAAGCAATTCTTGAATTTTATAAGGAAACATTATGTGATGCTCTGTAGCAAAACTCCTCTGTTTCCATTCCACGAATCAGTTCTGTTATTCATTCTTTCAATACAGATTTTTTTTTTTTTCCTTCAACAATATCATCATTGCTCTCATTATTTTTATTTTCATTCATTACCATGTCACAGATTTCACTGTCTGTTAGTCTGAGGGTAACTCTAGCATCATCATCAATATGGAGGCACTCTTCCACTGCACCATAATCCAACAGCTCGGCCTCAGGACATGACAAACTTTTAGCAAAATTCAAGTCATCGACAATTTTCTTCTCTCTTGACACCCTAAGTCAAATGAAATCATGTTCTTGTTCGTGATCATCATCAAAGACTGATTCTTTCAATAAATTATTTCAACCATATTTTAAAGTGTCTTCATATCTTGACATATTTTAAAGTGTCTGATATCTTGGCATTTTACTGTTAAAAATGTCATTGTGTAAAACAGCATTGTTTATATTGAAATGTTATCTTGGTATTGTTCACAGACAAATAATTTTTTTTAAAAAAATGTCAAAAGGTTCTGAGTGATCTGTTAATTTGGGAGAACAATTCAGGCAGGAACTGAATTTGAGAGTGTGATAAGGAGATTTTGAATCAAAGGTTACAAAATATTTTAAGAGGAGACTCAAGACAAATAAGTCTGTAACAAGGAACGTCAGAGCAGATATATGATAACCATTTACAATAGAAGAAATCACAAATAATTAGGACAAATGAAATGAATGATGGTTGTTTAAGAACCCATTAGTTGAGATTTTTAAAGAGTATGTGTCACTTCAAAGATTGTATGGTTCTTCTTTTACCATATGAATTTGCTCTATTAGTTTTACTATTTTTGGTGCTCTGAAGTAGATGGGACAAAATTGGGGTATTGAAATAATGTTTTTTAGATGTGCTGTGCATTGGTGTAAGGTAGAGCAACCCCTCAATTACAATCCTGATAAGTAACTTGTAAAGCAAAAGTTTTTAAATTGAGAGTGCTTTTCCTATAGATCTCATGGTTTAAGATGTGTTTCAAAATGATAATGGCTGACTCTTCCCCCCCCCCCCCCAGAAATGTATGCCAACCAGGATAACATTAAGATTTATGCAAGATCTATATCTTAACAGCAACATTTAAAACTTTTAATAATAAAATTTTATAATAGCATATATTCTGGCATATAAGTCGACCTTTGAAGCAATAAAAAATCTAAAATTTTTCAGTTTACTTATACACGGAGTACAAAATCCTAAACATAATTGGGACAGAAAGACATGAATTGATTCAGCATATTTTACAATATATTGCATTGTCAATTGAATTGTATTTTAACTAAATAAATATAGCGACCTAGTTTTTACAAATGTAACATGCTCATCGTGGACTAATGTTATTAGTGGAGTCCCTCAGGGTTCAGTATTGGGGCCTTTATTGTTTTCTGTATTTATAAATGATATTGATGATGGTATATCAGGCTTAATGTCCAAGTTTGCAGACGATACGAAGGTTGGCAGGGTTGTCAAGGACACTACTGACACTATGCTGCTGCAACAGGATTTGGAAAGGTTGAGCAGATGGGCTTCGAGGTGGCAAATGAAGTTTAACATTGACAAATGTAAAGTACTACATATGGGAAACAGCAACCCCAGAGCAACATATCAACTCTGTGGTACTACACTGACAGTGGTAGAGAATGAAAGGGACCTGGGGGTGGTGGTGCAGGCAGATATGAAGTTCTCTGAGCAGTGCAGACGAGCTGCAAGAGTAGCTCATGGTGTATTGTCAATGATATATAGGAATTTTTCTAGCAGGGATAAGGAGGTGATTATTCCCTTGTATAAGGCAATGGTCAGGCCACACCTAGAGTACTGTATACAGGCCTGGAGGCCTCATTTCAGGAAGGATGTAGAGCTGCTGGAACGAGTACAGAGAAGGGCAACTAGATTGGTGAATGGGACAAAGGGGTTCTCTTACGAAGAAAGGCTTAAGTTTTGCAAATTACAGTGTCTGGAAACTAGGTACCAGCGGGGTGATCTGATAGAGGTGTACAAAGCCTTGAATGGTTTGAGCATGCTCAATGCTGATGGGATTCTTCCTCTAGCTCAGAAAAATCACCTGAGAGGGCATAAATTCAAATTGAGGAAAGACAGATGTAGGATAGATGTGCGGAAATTTGCCTTTAGCCAGCGGGTGGTTGGTGGGTGGAACAGACTTCCATCCCTTGTCGTGGAAGTTGATAGCCTAAATAAGTTTAAGGCTCAGCTGGACAGGTATTTTGAACGAACAGAGGGGTGAAGTGGAAGTGGGTTTTTTTTTTTTTTTTTTTGGCTGATGCTGCATAAGCTTGCTTTCTTGCATCAAATGCCTCTACTAATGCTAATGCTAATGCTAATGCTAACATCATAAATTAATACATATAAGTTGACAGGGGATAAGAAAGTCATATAACGTAACTCGGAGATAACATTCGGAAAACTTTTGTTTGCAAAGGGTGCAAGAGTACACGTGAACAGGCGAAGTTTTTACAGGCTCCAGCAAATACAGAGAAGTTTTGCTTTTTTATTGATTTAAATTGGCATATTAATTTATTTTTTAGAGTTTCTTTATATTCCTAGTAACAATACTTTAGTTTAATTTAAATTTAGAGATTTTGTAGGTTATTACTTAGTATTGGTAAGGGTATCAAATCCACGTGTTGAACAGTTTTTGCAGCTCCTGCAAACGCAAAGTTTTTAATTATACTTAGCCACTTTATTGACTTAATTATTAGATTAAACTATTTTCTATAAGTAGCTCATAGACCTAGTCATGCTCCGTGGTTTATTTTGAATTTAGATGGTGCTATTTGGAAAGTAAATAATACCTCGTGTCCATAGATTAACTGTTCGTAACTTGCCGTCATTGTTATACGATACAACATGTGCACCGAACTAGATAGCGTACGGTCTAACGGAAAATAGCGTAAAATAGCTAGATAGCGTAAGGTTTAAAGGAAAACTAGATAGCGAGTATAGTAGTATGAATTAATCAGTAAAATTTATTAATCTTATTAAATTTCATTGTCAATTGAATTGTACTTTAACTAAATAAATATAGCAACCTAGTTTTTACAAATGTAACATCATAAAATAATACATATAAGTTGAGAGGGGATAAGAAAGTCATATAACGTAACTCGGAGATAACATTCGATACCGAAATACATATATATAGTGTTATAACTGCATTGGGATATAAGTTTAGGGTTATATTTTGTATTGGAATTTTATTGAACTTGAATAGAAATCATGACTCAGACCAGAGCAGCAAAGCAAAAGGCTCAAACTAATGGAAGTGCTGTGGCTCAGGGGAGAACTGAGGGGGACAGTTGTCATCTGAATCACAGTATATTGAAATGCACTTCTTGTTTGATGTTTTTGGAGCAATCAGGAACAGGACATGATATTGCCAAGGGGAATGTCTTTGTGTGTGCGCAATGTAAGGATTGCGAGAAAATCAGGTGCCAACTCAGCATTGTTATGGGCTTATATGAGAGCTTGAAGGACAGGTTGGATGCCCTCGAAGGATTTAAATTGAGTGGCCCATCAAGCTCTCAGCTGCCCACATCAATGCCAGAGTTTACACTTAAACATCAAGCAACACATCGGCAAACCCCAAGGCAGAATGCACTGGTCCCAAAGGAACTAGTTGTTGTAGGTGACTCTGTCAGGGAAACAGGGAACATATTGTGCAAAAAGGATAGATTGAACAGGACCAGGGTATGTCTGCCAGGGGCAAAGGTTGATAACATTGTAAAGCAGATATCATCTTTTAAGGGCACAAAGGGTGATGTTGTTACACATTGGTATTAAGATATTATGAGTAGGATATTAAGAGTAGGAGACCGGAGGAATTACTTAACAAGTACAAGACAATGCTGAAAAAAAGCCGTGAGTTAGGGTTGAATTTGAAAGTATCTGCAATTCTGTCCAGACGCGATAGGAGGGAGTATATGATGAGAGCCTTGTCAATCAATTTGGCCCTGGAGAGATTGTGCAAGGCTCAAGGGGTAGAATTTTTCTCAGCCTGGTCTGTGCTTGTTAACAGGAGAGACTGCTTCTACAGGGATGGGATGCACTTAAATAGAAAGTGTGCAAGAATATTTGCTGATGCTATCAAGGCAGAGTTAGGTGGGTCGGAAAACTGCTTGCTTGGGGGGATACACGTGTTAATAGATTAACCAGCTGCTGGTAGAGGTAAAAGTGATTCTTGCACTACTTCTATTGAAATGCAATTGAGCAGCAGCCTGGAAAGCAAGGCAATGGGGATTTCCAGGACTGCTGGGAGTCATAGTGGAACAAGTAAATACATGGGCTGTGTTAGGGTAACTAAGAGTAGAAACAGGTGCATGTATACTTTCATGTACACCAATGCTAGGAGTATAGTTAATGAGCCTGAAGTGCTAGTCAAGACATCAATGGCAGATATTGTTGGAATATCAGAGATATCAGAGACATGGTGTCACACAGACATAAGCAGTGCAGAACTGGAATTTGGGGAGTACAATGTGTACAGAAAGGGAGGATGGGTTATGCTGTTAGTTAAGAAACACATAAAATCTAAGGAAGTGCATCCAGTTGATGTTGGTGGACAATGCAATGCGATATCAGAGACATGGTGTCACACAGACATAAGCAGTGCAGAACTGGAATTTGGGGAGTACAATGTGTACAGAAAGGGAGGATGGGTTATGCTGTTAGTTAAGAAACACATAAAATCTAAGGAAGTGCATCCAGTTGATGTTGGTGGACAATGCAATGTTGAGTCTGTTTGGTGTGACATAAGACCTGGGAAAGGAAAAATGAGAGTAGGTGTCTGTTATAGGCCAAATGAATCTGATGAGCAATTGAGTTAGGGTTGAATTTGAAAGTATCTGCAATTCTGTCCAGACGCGATAGGAGGGAGTATATGATGAGAGCCTTGTCAATCAATTTGGCCCTGGAGAGATTGTGCAAGGCTCAAGGGGTAGAATTTTTCTCAGCCTGGTCTGTGCTTGTTAACAGGAGAGACTGCTTCTACAGGGATGGGATGCACTTAAATAGAAAGTGTGCAAGAATATTTGCTGATGCTATCAAGGCAGAGTTAGGTGGGTCGGAAAACTGCTTGCTTGGGGGGATACACGTGTTAATAGATTAACCAGCTGCTGGTAGAGGTAAAAGTGATTCTTGCACTACTTCTATTGAAATGCAATTGAGCAGCAGCCTGGAAAGCAAGGCAATGGGGATTTCCAGGACTGCTGGGAGTCATAGTGGAACAAGTAAATACATGGGCTGTGTTAGGGTAACTAAGAGTAGAAACAGGTGCATGTATACTTTCATGTACACCAATGCTAGGAGTATAGTTAATGAGCCTGAAGTGCTAGTCAAGACATCAATGGCAGATATTGTTGGAATATCAGAGATATCAGAGACATGGTGTCACACAGACATAAGCAGTGCAGAACTGGAATTTGGGGAGTACAATGTGTACAGAAAGGGAGGATGGGTTATGCTGTTAGTTAAGAAACACATAAAATCTAAGGAAGTGCATCCAGTTGATGTTGGTGGACAATGCAATGCGATATCAGAGACATGGTGTCACACAGACATAAGCAGTGCAGAACTGGAATTTGGGGAGTACAATGTGTACAGAAAGGGAGGATGGGTTATGCTGTTAGTTAAGAAACACATAAAATCTAAGGAAGTGCATCCAGTTGATGTTGGTGGACAATGCAATGTTGAGTCTGTTTGGTGTGACATAAGACCTGGGAAAGGAAAAATGAGAGTAGGTGTCTGTTATAGGCCAAATGAATCTGATGAGCAATTGTGCAGAGAAATAGAGTGGGCCAGTAAATCAGTGTGTCTTATATAATGGGGGATTTTAATTTCCCAGAGATTGACTGGAATTTTTGGGTTGGTCACTCACACACTAGCAAGGCTTTTGTGGATTTATTGGATGATTGTGCAGGCAGGTATGAAGTTTTCTGGTCAGTGCAAGACCGTCTGCAAGAGTAGCTCGTGGTGTCTTGTCAGTGATATACAGGAAGTTTTCTAGCAGGGATAAGGAGGTGATTATCCCCTTGTATAAGACGATGGTCTGGCCACACCTTTAGTACTGTATACAGGTCTAGAGGCCTCATTTTAAGAAGGATGTAGAGCTGTTGGAACGAGTACTGAGAAGAGCAACAAGATTAGTGAACAGAACAAAGGGTTGCTCTTACAAAGAAAGGCTTAAGTTTTGCAAATTAGTGTCTGGAGACTAGGCACCTGCGAGGTGATTTGATTGAGGTGTGTAAAGCCTTGAATGGTTTCAGCATGCTCAATGCTGATGGGATTCTTCCTCTTGCTCAGAATAATCACCTGAGAGGGCATAAATTCAAATTGAGAAAAGACAGATGTAGGATAGATGTGCGGAAGTTTGCCTTTAGTCAGCAGGTGGTTGATTGCTGAAACAAACTTCCATCTGTCGTTGTAGAAGTTGATAACTTAAATAGATTCAAGGCAGAACTTGACAAACATTTGGAGCGAGGGGTGGGTGAAATGAGGGGTGGGGGGGTTTGGCCAGAAGTGTGAAAGAAACTGAAAAAGGAAATTATTATTACTTATTTGGGGAATATATTATTAGAAAGAAGTTTCAAGGCAAAAAAATAGAGGTCAACTTTTATGCCATAATATACAGTATAGGTGGACTGCACTTATGGGTTAAAGAAGTATACAAGCACACAAGAATTTTTTTGTTTAGAATAGTGCTGCAGTTTAGAACATCAGCTTTGGAGTTGTATGTAGAGAGAATGGTTACTACTGTATAATTTAAATAGAAAAAAACCATTGCAGAAGTAAAACTTTTCTAACTTGTTTCCTAACCCCATCTCCTTTGCATTAAATTGCATTGTGACTTAACCGAATGGAAACACCATACCTTATACAACTGCAATGAAATTATCAAAAAGCTTTATTTACTAACTGGAAACGTGAAAGGACTTTGGAAAGAATAACAAACAGGTTCTGTGGGTAACAAATAAAACTTTCTAAAGAGAAATTACTTTAATTTAACAAGAGATACTGTTAATAATTTGCACTTTCATTACACGTGCCTTATAGTACATTTCACTATAAGGAATGTGTAATGAAAGTGCAAATTGCTAATGCACATTTAAAAATATACTTCAAATAGTATATTTTTAAATGTGTCATTCTCTATATTTTAATGCATAAAGATTATGTCAGACAGTACATAAAAATAGAAAACATTTCATGCTTATTTGTTTTACTTTCAAAGGGTCTTTTCCCACTCAACCACACTTTTATCCATTGTAACAACTTATCCTTAATATCATACTGCTCCAATTTGTATGCCATGGCTACAGCTAGCTGTACAGGTGAAAATTTTGTAATTGGTAGCAGAGTTTTATTATTATTATTATTTTTTATTTTATTTTATTTTTTTTTTTTTTTTCGGAGCAAATGTGCAAATTGTCAATCAGAATAAAATTCCTTATCAACTTAGACAACTTTGTTTAACAGTTAACATCTTCCTATGGCTCCATCTATGAAGTGAATGTTGAATTATTCTCATTTGTAGTACAAAACTGGCCTGTTCTATAAAATAAAACTATTCGGAATTTTTAAATTTTAACAACTTTCTGCACACCTAAGAAGAAATATCTTCAATTTGAGACCACTTACAGCCCGATCGGTTAAGCCTATTGTTCACACTGACTGTGGTGTCCATATTAAATATATAGATTATTCCATTCTATTGTTTAGAATAGAATGGCCTTGAATTATATTACTGTAATTCTATTATTATGAATATAGGGTAATATTTTTAATGCAGGGTATTAAAATTGTCATAATTTATGTTAATTCTATTAACCTGAATTACATTTCCCTAAATGGTAATATTTTCATTGCCCATTTAGAATAAAAATGCACAATTATATTTAGTCTCCTCAATCAAAAATTGGGTGCATGTGGAATGTTTGTTATGGATTATATTTGACTTGTACAATAAATAATATTTTTTTTTTTGTTTAAGAATCAACAATTTGAAAATAATTTTAAGTGAATGTCTCAATGTCATGCTATGCTTAAATCTGTCACTGAGTGCAAGAAAGTTTTCAGATGCAATGGAAGCTATTTTAAGTGTCTTTGTAAATCGCAAATGCTACTGCAACAGGATCTGGAAAGGTTGAGCAGATGGGCTGAGAGGTGGCAAATGAAGTTTAACATTGACAAATGTCTATGTATGTACTATGACAAATGTACTATGTATGGGAAACAGCAACTCCAGAGCAACGTATCCACTCTGTGGTACTACACTGACAGTGGTAGAGAATGAAAGAGACCTGGGGGGTGGTTGTGCAGGCAGATATGAAGTTTTCTGAGCAGTGCAGACGGGCTGCAAGAGTAGCTCATGGTGTATTGTTCATGATATATAGGAATTTTTCTAGCAGGGTTAAGGAGGTGATTATTCCCTTGTATAAGGCAATGGTCAGGCCACACCTAGAGTACTGTATACAGGTCTGGAGGCTTCATTTCAAGAAGGATGTAGGGCTGCTGGAATGAGTACAGAGAAGGGCAACAAGATTAGTGAATGGAACAAAGGGTTGCTCTTACGAAGAAAGGCTTAAGTTTTGCAAATTACAGTGTCTGGAGACTAGGCACTAGCGAGGTGATCTGATAAAAAGGTAAAGTGCAGCCATTGTCAACCCACTGCAGGATGGAAGCCTTCTCAACAATTCATGCTGAGGGAAATGGACCATAATCTGCCACGCTTGTCCAGTGTGGGTTGGAAGATTGACCGTATTCAGCAGTCAGGGGCTTGAACCCCGGTCTACTCAAAGAGCGCGTGCTACTGCACTCCAGCTCCTGACCACTCGGCTATGGAGGGCGTGAGGTGATCTGATAGAGGTGTATAAAGCCTTGAATGGTTTGAGCACGCTCAATGCTGATGGGATTCTTCCTCTTGCTCAGAATAATCACCTGAGAGGGCATAAATTCAAATTGAGGAAAGACAGATGTAGGATAGATGTGCGGAAATTTGCCTTTAGCCAGCGGGTAGTTGGATGGTGGAACAGACTTCCATCCCTTATTGTGGAAGTTGATAGCCTAAATAAATTTAAGGCTCAGCTAGACAGGTATTTTGAACGAACAGAGGGGTGAAGTGGAAGTGTGTTTTTTTTTTTTTTTTTTTTTTTGGCTGATGCTGCATAAGCTTGTTTTCTTGCATCGTATGCTAATGCTGTCTATGAGACGGAGTGGAGAAACTGTTAGAGATGAGTCATCAATTAAATCAACTGCCCTGTTTTGAATGGAATCTAGAAACCTGAGAAAAGTTTTGGGGGCAGCGCCCCAGTTGTGGGAACAATATTCCATGGTAGGGCGGATTTGCGATTTGTACAGAGTGAACAGCTGTTTGGAAGAAAAGTAATAGCAAGAGAGACACCGAAAGAGAAAACCCAGTTTTTTAGATGCAGAGGAAGCAATATTTGTAATGTGCTTATGCTAAGAGAGATTAAAAGTCAGCATAATCCCCAATGATCTTGTCTAGAAATCGTAGTGTCTTTGAAGATAAGCATAGATGCAGAAGAATCCTTTTTGCAAGATATATGACTGGACTGGGTTTTAGAATGATTGAAATCAACTAAGTTTTCTTTACCCCACTGGAGATTACCTTAGCAGGGCAAGGTTTCTCAAACTGGAATGTGGAATGCAATGTTGTGCTATCATCAACAAAACTATTCATAGTATTTCTGGTCAATGGAAGGAGTGTAAGTATAGAGTGTTTTGTTCTGTTGTTGTGTAGTGACCAGCGCCTGGCTCTTAGCTGACGAGAAGCAGAAATACCAGGTCACCGTCTCTCTTCCCCCCATCCCTACCACAAGGCAGCGACCAGGATCTACTAACATCTTGTTCACATCAGTTGGGATTAGCCTGAAGTATGCCAAACACAATCAAAAGCCTTTGAAATGTCAAGAGCAACTGCTTGAGTTTCACCAAACTTTTCCATTGAATTTGGCCATAGATGGGTAACATAAGCCAGGATATCACCAGTGGATCGACACTGATGGAATCCATACTGGAGGTCGTTGGTCAGATGGGAAGTTTAAGAGTCGGCAGTTAATTAACCGCTTTACAATTGTTGCAAGCACTGGTGTTGGAAGAAAATGAAACTGAATATTTGAAAACAAGCCAATTACGATATACAATATTCTTCTCTTGAACAGCCTTAGCACATTTATTGGAAAACCAAAGTTTAGATAAAACACAAGATTTTTATGGTGGAGTGTGGAATAAAGGATTTCATCTCTACAAGAATAATTTCACTGTCATTAGAAGTTTGGAAACCTTTGGTCCTTGAGGGTGTTGCAGACATTCTCTTAGATATGCCAAACTGTGCTTTTTACCTGGGAGTCTAAAACGCTGATAGAACTCATATTTGGGTGACACACAAGTGAAGTGAACTTAATTTCAGCAAAGTCTGTTCGGTCTGTGACAGCCAAATCCTCTACTTGCACCTTCACAACTGTGGGACTGTTAGTAACCCTGGGTTTAACCCCCATGTGCAAATCCAGAAATACATCACCTAGCACACTGTGAGTGACCACCCAGGTGTGAACCAACATAACAGTGGTAAAATTGTGGCACCCACCACTTTGCTTTTTGGAGGTTCATTGGTGGAACCCATGGTTAGTCTCTGGAGAAAAGCTCTGGTAAACCCTTCCTCATCTCTTCCATCATGCAGTATGATTGAAACCTTTTGAGGTTATGATAGACATCGTGGCAAGATCCAATCTTCCTTACATTTCAAGGGTACAGCTCTAAAACAGTGTTTGCAGGCCGGCCACTATTTAGTATACCATACCGAACCTATTGGTAACTCTCTAGAAGGCTTCGGGATCAGCTAGTGTATAATTTTGCTGCCTGTACTCTGCCAGATGGTGACTGGAGGGAGTCAGTGTACTGTGTGTGGGAGCTTGCGCAGACTTTGTCAGGGCCATGTTATGTCAAGGAGCTAAGTATATTCTTACCATGTGTATACCATATCCAAAAATTTCATTACTTCCTGCAGCATGTCACCCCACCCCCACTCCCACCTTTTCTTACTACTGAAAACACCATAAATTGTCAAACTAATAGAACAAACTTATATGAGAAAAGATCTAAACCTCCCAAACACTTCCTTGTTCATTTCACTAATATATGATCTCAGTGGTGTCCATTTCCACTACATTCTGTCAAACACTTTGTACTTTTTCTGCCAGAATCAAATGCTACATTCTTCATTCCAGGTGTTAATAATTTTCGTTGAGGCCAACTCGTCTTCTCATAGTGCATGTCCTTGGCATGACTATCCCACTCGCAGAGAAAGCAACAATACTTAGTGTAACCCTTTTGTAGTCCTAATAAAATGGCAATTGCCTTTAAATCACCACATATCTGCCACTCATACTTCTGATAGTGTACACCTAAGAGGATGTTTGTGTATGTTTCTTTTTTGTGGACATCATACAAACATACTGCATTTTTATATAAAGAGGTATTGCAGGCAGCATATTTCCATTCAATAACACAATCTTAAGGCTAACCTTAGAAGTGTCTATAAATAGTTGCCATTCTTCAGGAATGTTCTTCATGTTCATTGCTGCCATTAGACCATCAACAACCTTGCATACAGTGAGTTCACCTTTTGTTTGATAGAATTTATCACAGTCTTTATTTCAAGAACAAAATGTTGTCACTTTCACAGAATGATCTAGAAGGTTCCACTGTTGTAACCTCGAGGCCAAAAGCTGTGCCTTGTTCTTTAGCAGTTGAGGTCATTAAGCTCACTTTCTGTGATCTTGTGGTTTGGAAGGAAAAGGTTTAGAC
This sequence comes from Mastigoproctus giganteus, assembly GCF_048544385.1. Lineage (NCBI taxonomy): Eukaryota > Metazoa > Arthropoda > Arachnida > Uropygi > Thelyphonidae > Mastigoproctus > Mastigoproctus giganteus. The sequence continues at coordinate 33,712,579 of NC_143581.1, forward strand.
AAATTGGTAAATCCTTTGATGTAGATGGCCGCTTTACTTCATGTATATCAAGTTGATGTTCATCAGAGTGTACAGAAAAGCAGTTTGGTGGTTCAGGAATACATAGTACTTCACCACACCATGAGGCATGGGATGAATTGCAGATGGTATATTTGGGTACGTCACTGTCCAATTTTTCTTCATCATCATCCCTTTTCTAATAGAAGGCACCATACAGAAGTGGCATGATTTGTTGGCTCTCTCTATATCATGGGCACAGCAAAAGGCATAAAACATCCCTTTCGATTCACCCATGCATTGCGTTTTGATGAACAGGTAGTGCAACATATGTGTGGAGCCCAGTTCTTGTCCTGGTCACCTACATTACGCTCAAAGTACAAGAAGTAGGACTTTTTTATGGCTCGAGTTAAGGGATGCTTTCTTGAAGCTAACGTGACTTCTCCACATACGTAACAGAAACCATCTAGACTATTCACACAATTATTGAGCATATTAATATTACACAACACAAATACTGTGGAAAAAGTAGGAATGTTACAGAGAACAACCGCTAACTAAGAACAAATCACCCAGTACCTAGCTGTATTCGATTACTGAAACAGAGTTGAAGATGCATTTGAGCCAACTTATCACATGATGCAGAGCAAGTGACTGTTGCCGATCACGTTATAAGAGCAGCATGGTGGTATTGAAACTGCTGTGTTTCCGTGCATTTTGCTGAGAGCTATAGTTGATAATGTAGGGTAACTTGCTAATATGAGACCCCAACTATAATTCAAAAGCAAGGGCCAATCGACAAATTTTACTGTGGTTTTCGTAATAATTTACATGTTGACCAGTGTGATATGTTATATCAAAATATTATAATAAGTGTTTTCACTTTTATAAGGTTGGGGGTTCTTTTATTGAATAGTGTTTTTTTTTTTTTTTTTTTTTTTTTTTATAATTTAGTTTATATGAAAAAAAGAAAAAGAGGATGCAGCAGCTAGAAGAACAACTGAAGAAACTTAAGGGTGTAGCTACTGAAAAAGACAAAAATAAGGACGTTGCCTTAGGAACGTCCAAATTAAATTATTTGGATCCCAGAATTTCAGTTGCCTGGTAAGTTAAAAAAGATTATCTTTTGAAAATGGATGGGTGGAAGGGAAGGGGGTGTCCAGAAAGCAAAGTACACAGGACTACTTCATGTCTTCATTCACTTATTTGTACAGTAATACAATAAACTCTCATTCAGTGAAAGAATAAAAACATTTTTATACAAAGTCACCTTCACAATTTTTGGTCCTTGTTTCACTGTAGTGCTCTGTAGTCTTTAAAAGACATCACACAGGAATAACAAATTTAGGTAGAAGAAAGGTGCTGTCTGTGTCTTACTTAACAGTGTAATTCAGAGGTTCCCAAACTTTCTCAGTTCACAGCACCCTTAGTGTCTCAGTAATTTTTTTCACAGCACCCCTAGGCATATACTTAACATTTCTGTTTATTAAGTAGTTAGGTCCAAACAACTTACTAAGCATTTATGTCCTAACAACTTAGTAGCTGTTTGAAAAGGACAATACACATAAATTAAAAGAAAAAATAATATTTTTATTTCATTCCTAAATAGCCACAATCACTTACTAATTTATTTTCCATGAAATTTAAAATACCACGTGGGGTGCACAGTTTGAGAGCTGTGGGTGTAATTTATTATACTTTTTATAGTTTATTTTGTAGTTAGGCTGAAGTCATCCTTCAGCCTAACTACAAAAGAAAGTAGCAGTGACAGAAACTATTTTTCAGTGTAATCTCCTTTAATATTAATGCACTTTTTTTTTACAAGGATCCATCCCTTGTTTGTAGAAGGCTACACTTTGATATATGGGATGGGACAACAAAGCCGCAGCTAGTGATTACAGTAATTTCAGTGGTGACTTGAAATGGTACATCATTTTGATCACACAGAACTAATCTGACAAGCAAGCCACTTCTGATTTTACTTTTTATCTTATGTTGTTAGAATAGTGCTCTTCTGTGATAGCCTTCTCCTTTCAATTATTGTGTCACCACAAACAAACTACTGTTTATGCTTCATCTTCTTCCTCAGAGCCAGATAACGGACCTAGATCATCAACTTTTTTTGAGCTTCTAATACCTTTAAATACTGCATGGTGAACCGGAGGTATATATTTGAGAAGGAATAATATATCTCTTTTCTTTAGAAAGTTCAGCACTCTTAGGATCATCATACAACTTTTCTTGTTCGCTACTTTTCAAGCTCTTAGGACCCTCCTTATTGGGTCCGAAAGCTATGTGTACATCCAATGTACACTTGTAGCAAATCATGAACGGATTTTCCTTTTTCATAATGGAGCCACTGTATCTTCAACCACTTTACATTTTTGCCTTCTTCTTCCTCCAACGTTCTTCTTCCATCTTCCATTTTGTTATGCCTTTTTCAAGTTTTAAAAAAGTCATCTTGTTGCATCTTTACAACCATAAACCTGTTGTGCATTCTGGCAGACTTCATAGTATCATACTGTCCATCCAGAACATAGATAATCTTGTTTTTTCCAACTTGCTCAAGCAGTTCAAAGTCTGAGTCATTTGGAAAGTAAGAGTGGCCAGAAACCATGAATTTGTCATCTACGACTTCAGCTGACGTTTCTTGAATCAGTTTCATTAACGATAAGGATACCTTGATGTTCTGATTTTGGCCAGTACATGTGTCGCTGTATACAATCACATTGTTTTTTTTTTTTTTTTTTTGTTCAACTTAATATGCTTAGTCAGGCAAGAAGCAATATCTTGTGAACCTTTGGATGCAATGGTCTCATCCCAAATGTACATGTAGCCAAGATTATTTGAGACATCATGCAAGCCTAAATTATAGCAGTACATATTTTGCTTATAGCAGGCCTCAGAAACAGTTAATTTTGTGAAGGAATGTCGGGGCTTTTTGAAAATCTATCGTGATTGTATAGATGTCCGAATTTCCTCTGGCCTTTTCCCCATCAGCCCTTTACTTTTGATTTCTTCCTTTCTCTGCTTTTTCCAAATGCAAAACATGTTGCCCCTCCAAATCACCTGTCCTTTTCTACATCAATCGACTGTTTATACTTGCCACAGGCCTTCCAAGTGTCCTTTCAAGGAATGCTAAAATGTAAATTAAATTCTGTGTTGAAGAAATCTATACTAATAATACTCTTTAAGAGGTTCGTCTCGCTTTGCTCACACCATTCACAATAAAGCATATACATTTTTCTTATGTTCAAGTCAGAGCTAAGGAACTTCCTGTTTGGATTATCTTTTTGAGTGTAATGACTTTGAAATGCTGGGAAAATATTAACATAGTAGTAGTAGTGACATGTGATGCAAGAAAACAAGTGTATGAGCTTATGCAGCATCAGCCAAAAAAAAAAAATAAATAAAAAAAATCACACCATTTCCTCCAAATGCCTGTCCAGTTCCTCCTTAAATTTATTCAACCTATCAACTTCCACAACAACAGATGAAAGTTTGTTCCAGCAATTAACCACCCGCTGGCTAAAGAAAATTTCCGCACATCTATTCTACATCTGTCCTTTCTTAATTTGAATTTATGCCTCCTTAGGTTCGTAATCTGAACAAGTGGAAGGATCCCATCAGAATTCAGCGTGCTCAACCCATTCATGGCCTTATACACCTCATTCAGATCACTGCACAGGTGCCTAGTCTCCAGCCACTGCAATTTGCAGAACTTAAGCCTCTCTTGGTAAGAGGATCCCTTCATTCCCCTCACCAATCTTGTTGCCCTTCTCTGTACACGCTCAAGTAAATCTACATCCTTCCTAAAATGAGGCCTCCAGACCTGTACGCAGTACTCAACGTGTGGCCTGACCATTGCCTTATACAGAGGGACAATCACCTCCTTTTCCCTGCTAGCAAAATTCCTATATATCATTGACAAAACACCATGACCTGCCCTGGCAGTCTGTCTGCATTGCTCAGAAAACTTCATATCTGACTGCACAATTACTCCCAGGTCTTTTTCATTTTCTACCACCTTAAGTGTAGTACCACACAGTTGGTACGTTTCTCTGGGGTTACTTCTACCTATATGCGGTACTTTGCATTTGTCAAGGTTAAACTTCAGTTGCCACTTCTTAGCCCATCTGCCCAAATTATCTAGATCCTGTTGCAGTAGCACACTGCCATTACTGTCATTAACAACCCTGCCAACCTTTGTATCATCTGCAAACTTCAACATTAAGCCTGATATACCTTCATTGATATCATTGATAAATATACAAAACAACAGTGGATCCAACACCGAACCCTGTGGGACTCCACTAATAACATTAGTCCACGAAGAACAGCACCCATTGATTACCACCCTCTGTCTTCTCCCACTTAACCCTTCTTCTCCCACTTAACCCTCCTTTTTTCCATTGTAGCAACTCTATTTTACCCTTAATACCATTCTGCTCCAATTTGTAAAATAGTCTTCCATGCGCAACAGTGTCAAAAGCTTTCCTGAAATCCAAATATATGATATCAAAATTATTTTTTGCATCCAATTCCTTTGTAACCATATCATAATATCCTATCAAATTCGTCAGACAAGACTTTCCCTTAACAAACCCATGCTGTGTCTGAATTATTGCTGCAGTCTTGTCTAGATGATCCTGCAATGCATCTTTAACCAGTGACTCCATTATTTTACCCAGAACAGAAGTTAAACTAACTGATCTGTAATTACTCATGTCACCCTTCGATCCCCCTTTGTGAATTGGGGATACATTTGCACATCTCCAGTCCGTGGGGACCTTCCCCGCGTCCAAAGATGCTCTCATAATTATGGCTAAGGGTTTGCTTAGTTGCAAAGCAATTAAGCAAACTTTGCTTAGTTAGTTAAGGATGTGATCCTTAAGTAACTGTTTTTGTTTGTCAGTTTTATTTTGTGCCACTACATGTTTACTCCTTAAATCTACTGCAGACTTCCTCTTACTTACCTTTTCTAAAGCTCTTGTAACCCTTCCATGAGATACAACAAAAGTGACAAATAAGAATTTTTTACAAACATGTACTGTGTCATTTTCTTGTTGAATGTCATACAGATTTGTACATTGCTTTCCTCCCTAACTGCCATTCAGAGGCCACCTTTGCTTTATAGGTTCGTGATGTCTAAGACTGCATATATGCATTCTGTCATGAAAAATTGGCCAATATAAAATTGCTTTCTCCTTTCCTCTTCTGTTAAGGGCTCTGTGCATCTTTTTTACAACCACAATCTAAGTTTTCAAACTGCTTACGCTCAACTTGTGTTCCTTTTGAGTTCACATAAGCCTGACCTGAATTGCTAAGTCCTCTGGCTATAGCTCTTTTTGACTCTTTCCTTTTACGTTTTCTAGGTCTGAAGGAAGTTTCCTGGCATGCTTCTTCTACTTGGTTGGCCCTTTGACGTGCTTCATTTCTTGAGATTTCAACCTAAAAGACATCTTGCTACATGAAAAGTGAAATATGAAACATGAAAAGACACCTAGCTACAACAATACAAACTTGAAACATAACCTCCATCATACAAGCTGTTTAGGAACTACACACGTACTTCACTATAATTCTAAACCTGATATTCAAAATAAGTGCTGACTGCTCTTGGTTAGAACTTTGACTTACTTTGCTATGAAACTAAACATTGGACACCTAGAGAAGGCGGGAAATATGAACAGCTCATATTTATAAAATTACTGACTTACACCACTATGATTAGCACCCTATATGATGGCAAATAATGTATATATAGTTACTGATGTTCTTAATTTTTTCTTCATTTATTGTATTTTGTGTTTTTTCAGGGCAAAGAAGTGGGATATTCCTATTGAAAAAGTATACAACCGAACACAAAGAGAAAAATTTCGATGGGCAATAGTAATGGCTGGACCAGATTTCAAGTTCTAACATCTAAATGACAAAAGTTCAAGATTGAGTTTTTTTTTTTTTTTTTTAATGTATAGTTGTACATTATAACTTGTATATACACACAGAAAACTATACTCTCTGACTGTTATTGGATTTTCATTGCAAAATCAATTTGAATTGTGCGTAATTTCTGTGAAAATGACAGTTGTTGCTTTCGTAGTAGGAGCCTGTTTCTGCAGCTTTATGCTGCTGTGTAGTGTTTTAATTTTAACAGTACAGTAAAACCTCATTAATTTGAAGGAATCAAAATGCGCCCATTTTGATTTAAACAAATGTGAAGTAGGGTTACATGCATCACACGTGTATGTTTTAAGTGCCAGAGCAACTAAGGCACTGAGACATCACTATATATTGTGTCTGTAATTGGATATATTCTTCAGTCAGTTTGCAGTTTTGTTGGAAGAAACACCCAAGTTTCTGGGATTTTTTTTTTTTTAATATACCCAAATAAATTAAAAAATAAAAGGGTAGATTAAAAAATAATAAAAAAACATGCAACCCTTGCCTGAGACAGACTAATACAGCGATGTTGTGAAAAAAGTCATAAAAATTCCTTGTCATTTGACATTGTTTGAACACAGGCCTTTACCACTCTGTGTGGGAGGATGGTGATTGTAAGCACTGTGCTTACATGCAAGGGATGCTCATAGTAATGTAGCACAGTGCATGCTACATTCAAAGGATCCATACAAGATAACAATGTCAGTATTAAAGAGAAATTTTTAGTAAGATATTCTTATTTGACTAAAAATACTCTTATTGACACTGTACTAAGTTTTCACAATTCTCATTTAAAATGTTAAGAAGAATTTTTAGTCTTGTCATGGCAGACATTTGTGAATAGGCGAGTAATGCATTGATTTAATCAATACGAGAAAGATAACAATTGTACCGTGGAAAAATTTGAAAAATTTCTCATATGTAATTAACATATTGCTCATTTTTGCTTAATGATTACACAGCTCAATATATACAAGCTGTACATTAAAATAAGTGCTGTGTTTGTTTGTTTATTATGTATAATTGTGACTAGGTGATTAATGTTCATTTGGTCAATATGGGAATGATTACAATTGCACAGTGGAGAAATTTAATCAATTCCTTGCACATAATAACATATTGCTTGTTTTTGCAGTCATAACTAATCATGCAGCTTGATGTGTATAAGCTGTACATTAAAATAAGTGCTGTTTTATTACATATAATTGTACATGAGTATCCATATTTTGGGATATTAATTACTATTTAATACTTGTTAAGCCATGTAAAAAGGTGACAGTCTTCTCTTTTAGCATTGTCACCCGGTGTACTTCATAGCTTACTTATTTGTGCTATGCTTGTAAACTTGTACATTTTAGAGCAGCTGGAAAAATGTGTTTGAGTAAAAATGTGAAATTTTTACTTTAGTTTTGAGGAATTAAATCTGATTGGGGTTTTTTTTTTTTTTTAATGCACATAAATTGCTATTTGTGGTGGAGATTAACCACAGACGAGAGGCTGCTTGAAAGGCAAAAGGGGTACATACAGCTATAAAGATGTAAACACCAATTTCTAGAACATTAAAATTTTCAAATTCAAATATGACAGTATGCAATAAAATTTTTATATCTTTTAACTTGACTTGGCAAAGTAGTACCAAGGGGGAAAGCTTCTGAAGCACCTCTTCCATAAACAGTAAGCAACTTGATTTATGCTCACAAAAATTAATTTATAGAATTTCATAATTGTAATTAAACACACATTTTTCCAGCCTTACCCATACACTGGTTATATTCTATCTCTTCACTCTCAACTGTTTATGCAAGTTAAACTGGCAACCAGTTCACACAAACACTCTGACTAGCTTATATAGTGTAATTTGCTTGATAACTTTGCTATGCTAAGTTATCAAGTTTACTGAGTAAGTGAGAATACTAAAAGAGGAAAATGTCGCCTGTTTGCATAGGTTACAACTGCTTAGCAGACAAATGCAATTATTCATAATAAAATTATAGCTCATATATATTGAGCTGCATGACTGTTATGGAGAAAAAAAGCGAAACTTCGCGATCTTGGTTATCATGCAAGAAATTGAAGAATATTTCCTATACCCCAACTGTTTTTTTTTTTTTTTTTTATATCCTCCATTGTGAAAGTATTTTTTACTCTAAAGCACATTCATTGTTATTATCTATCTCTGAATCTGTACATATTCTGACTTAAAAAAAAGATGTATTGCATCTGCACCGGGAAATTGTGTTTTGTATTGTTTACTAATCAGTGTATTTTGATTTCGTTGGCCTGAACAAAATAGATTGTCTGCACCAGTGTTGTTGTAACCTAAAGATGTGTGAATTCCCCATGCTTCCACACAATTTTTGGTGATAAAAATCTAAAAGTGACATATATACACCATAAGAGTGGCAAATTTTCATTATAGTTCCATTCAATTTCGTTATAACAAAGTTTGTAGGTGGTTTTGGTAGCCTTTTTTTTTTTTTTTTTGAATTAGAGAAACTATTCACAAGTTGTGGTGCCAAATTTGGACTTCAAATTTCATTGTAAATATATTTAAAATTGTTAATACTAAAAGGTATATAAAACTGCATATCATCAGTGGGTAGCTATAGCAACTTAAAAATATATTGCATTTCAGATTATCTGATATTGAATTAATGAGGATATACTGTATTTAGACATTTCAGAAAATAAGCTTTTATATTAAAAATGAGAACACGTATTGTCCATTAGTAAGCAGTAATCTGTTTATAAAATATAGAATAGAATGAAAATTGTTTTTTTTTTTTTTTTTTTTTGTGTGAAATGTATATTTGTACATTATGAATTTATACATACAGAAAAACTATACTCTGTGACTGTTTTGGAACTAAATTTTATTCTATATTTTGTAATACAGTAATCTTCATTATAAAATATAGAATGAATCTCAGATCTGGGATGGATTCTTATTGTCACTTTCAGTATTTTCATAATTAGCATAGTTGGAGATTCATTTTGTATAGAGTTTAAAAAAGTCTTAAGAAAAACTATATAAATTGATTGAAATTTGTATGTAAAGCATCAGTGTATAATAATGAAGGAATTTTTATTAATTTACTTCGTCTTTTATCTTTTTTTAATCACACAAATGACAGTATCATATTGGTCTATTAGGCGATATTTACATACATCGCCAAGACCAAATTGAATATGTAATCATTCATATTTAAAATATTAGAGGTTACCTCATAGCTTCATAGGATGTCTTCTACACCATACTCTCCAAATAATATCAATTAAAATAATTAAAAACAACTTAAAATTTAAATGTTCCTCACACCATGCTCATGGATGGCGCGACACCCCTGTGATCACAGCCAAAGGCCCCAACCCGGCCTCACGAAACTCAGTGACTGAAGACATGTAAAATATACTATACTATACTGTAAAAATAAACCTGAAGGATAAAATTTTGATTAAAAAAAATGTGGCAACAAAATAAAACCAATTTACGTAAATTTCCCTCCTTAAGTGGACTAAGCTTTGGATGGAACAAACTGATGTGAGATATCCTGTGTGCTACGATACTATAATAGGAAATTTAATTGTTATAGTGCATGCATGCAACGACCATAAATCAGAAATGAGGTACAGCCATTGAATGTTAACAGGATTACTGTGTAACTTCATTTCCAGGGAATGTGTTACCTTCATTTATAGCATGGAAAGTTAATTCTGAAGCCGTGGCACGTTGCTTAAGTCTCTGGCCCAAAGTACATTTGGTCGATACTATTATGTGGAATCACTTAAATTTTAAGTTGTTTTTAACTATTTTAATCAGTATTATTTGGAGAGTATGGTGTAGGAGACATCCTATGAAGCTATCAGGTAATCTCTATTTTAAATATTGATATAACGTAGGATAAATTTGGTAGCTCTTTGTTATATAGTAATCATTCACAATAGATAATAATTCATTAAAAAATGGGTTTCAGTGGTGTGATCAACCCCTACAGATATACAAAGAACTGATATATATAATATGCTTCAATTCATTTTCTACATTCACATTTTCATTTCCCAAAGTTGGGTGATGGCTGTGATGAACATGCTGAAAGATTTCACGGGGACACTTTTCTTGCATAGAAAAGCGGTATGAAGGTAAGTGGAGTTCAAACATGCTGCCAATTAGTGCTGAACACTTGTGGGGGAAGTCAGTGGAGGCAGTATACCTCCACAGTAGAAATAAGTGCTAAAAACATTTTAAGCTTTTTAATAAATTAGTAAAATAAAAACATTAATATTCTCAAAAGTAAAATATGGTAGGAAAATTAAGCTATTAAATAAAAATAAATAAATAAATTTTCTGTTTATATTCTGGGACAACCAAACGGTCAGAGGAGTTCACAAGATAGACAAAATACAAGAAACAGCACCATATTCAGCAGTCACGGGCTTGAACCCTGGTCACTCAAGGCATGTGTACTTATGCACCTGCACGCCTGACCACTACAAAATACACATGAATAGCATACTTGATTGTGTAGAGAAAAAAGCTTTTTTTAAATTTGCTGGACAATGCAACTGGAAGTAGAAATTGTATCAAACACAAAAATCAATATTCTATATACTGAACCTAGAAAAGAATTTGATTCAGTAAATGTAAACAGTTCAACCATTTTTAGCAAATGTATTTTGTAAAGGAATAGTGTTAAGTGTAGGATTCCAAAAAAAATTTTAGATTTTATTCATATAAACCCATTCTGAATTAAAAACTTCCAGGGATGCTGGAAGTTTTTAATTCCACAGTTGGTAGAATCGCCATCCTGTCAATGACGTGAGACATGCTACCTTCAATTCATGTTAATGACATGAGTTGAGGAATACATGGTTTTTTGTCAGCAAAGAGCAAATCCACCACAGAACACAACACAGATTATATTGCTACTTTGGAAGAAAACCAGCACAAGTCAAAAAATGCAAGTTTTGAGAAAACGCCTTTTAAAAATTCAAATAAAATTGTAATTGAAAAATCAGGGATAAAAGCTGTTTTACCCTGTATAAAGTAGATACTTAAATTTAACTTTAATGAAGGCTGTTTTCTTTCTACCCTAAAGGGCTTCAATTTGTGACACTTTTGTCAAAAAAAAGTGATTAAATTTTAAGGTTTATGTCAATAAAGGGAATATAATAAAAACAAATAAGTAATACAAAATGAGAAAATTTGTATTTATTAATATGCAAAAGGAATACAAAATTATTAGTACAAAAAAAAAACTGCAAATTATTATAAAAATCTGAGTAATATTTTGGAATGGCGTGTCTTTCTATTAACCGTACAGCCCTTTTTTTTTCGGGAATCAGTTATGTGTGTCTTAGCAGCGTATGCCTTTTTCAGTGGCACCTCTTGGTTGCTAGCAGATTTATTTCAAGTAGTTTTAAGAGGATTTAGTGATACAGTTTTAAAATTCTGCTCACTATAAGAATTCTTATACAGCTGGTCTGGTTTGTCCCCCTCAATTTTCAAAATCTTAATGTCAGAAATCTTGAATGGTTCATTGTCAGTGTTCTTATTAAACTGAATACTCTGGAAATCATCATAACAAAGTTCATGTATAGTATACGACATACCAGTTTTTTTTTTTTGCCGATCTTATAAGGCTCACATAGTGGTCAGGAACATAGATTGAAGCAGATTTTCGAGCTTTCTTGATCTGTATTTCTTTAATATAATGGGCACTGTCTCCCTCATTTTGACAATGCCCAGTTATTAAACATTTTTAAGTGGATTTTATCAACTTAAAGGTCAAACAGTTCTCTTGTATGTGGCAATAATATTTTTGTTTTTATTTTGACCAGCACAGTTGTCCAAGTAGAAAATAACGCCCACCATTTTGTTATCGACAGTCAACTTACTGGCTGTTTTATGTAACTGCTCTAAGTAATGCCATATGCACGAAGTTATTTCATTAGATCCTTGGTTTGCTTGTCCTTCGTGCCATACATAGCAATTAACGTCATTCATCTTCAGGTCAAAAACTGTTAAGTTAAAAACATTTAGTTAGGAGATGTAATAAAATGAAGATGCATCTCCCCGAGGGCATGGTAAGACCGCTTGCAAGTCGTATACTGCTACTATATTCTGAGACTTCTTATCATTTTATTTTTCAATTCGTGATAATTCTTTTTCCTTTAAATGGGTCTCATTGTTCCAAAAATTTTTCTTTTTCATCATCACTTGAATTCATAAACTTGGAGCAGAGTTCGCACTGGTCCTTTTTTTGGGGTAAAAGAATGCCAGATTAAATTCCTGTTTAAAAATTATGTAATACATTAAGTAATTGCCATATTCCATGTTCTCTTCCTCACACATCTTGTAATTTCTATAGAGTTCACTTATCGTTTTATCACCTTGAATGTATTCTTTTGAAGTGCAGGTGTGGCAATAATGGCTCTCCATTTTAGGGATTGAACTAATATACTTTCCTCTTAAATCCATGGAAATTAACCCTCCTTGCCCAGAAATTCGCTTTTCCTCTCAACGGCTCGAACCATTCTTCCACTGGTACCCAATGTAGCAGTAAAGAACTATTTGCAAACCCTTGCATTTTCACCATCACGATCGAAATAAAAAAAAGTATTAAGACAACGGTGACTATCTTCCTTCTGATAGCAGTATTTCGGTTTCACGGTCATCATGTTCGCAGCGATAAAATTGCGGCCTTTGTAAGTCTACCATTTTCCAGTATCCGTCAAAAATATTTTCTCTCTTCGTTGGAAAATTTTTTGAAACATTTCAGCCTACACTTTTCACCACATGGGGGCAACAATCTTCGAGCATCTCTTGTTACCATTACCCTTTCAGTTGTTTCATCATCATTTTTAATTTTCTTTGTAGACTGGTAACTTTTACTGCTATTCCTTAGAAGTTTGCTTGTATTCTTTTTCCATTTCTGAATGTTTGACTTTTGTTCTCCACATTGCACAGGAATGAAACTTTTCTTGTTGCAGGCTTGTTAGAATCAACTTTTCCTTCATCGGAATTTAGAATCCGAACTGGAGATTTCAAATGATTCACTTGAAGAAGAGTCAGTAAAATCAGGGTCAGTGTCTGTATCGTCGGAATCAAAAGCATTGCGAACACTGCTCTGTACATCACTCTTTAAAAAAAGCGGAGTCACCATCAGCATTTTCATTCGTCATTTCATCTAAATCTACAGCATTACTGGATGGGATATTGTGATCACTCGTGCCTGGAGACTTGAATTGAAAATCATCTGTGTTTTTATTACACGTTGAATAATCTGTAACAAAGAAAAATAAAGGCTTAAATTATGCATATTTAGGAAATAAAACCAGTATTTCTGACCCATACCCTCTTTTGACATTGATTTACATTTGACGACAATATGCAAAACTATATTATAATAAATAAACATCCAAAAACTAACCTTTTTCAGAAAAGCCACTGTGCTGCACATCATCTTCAATGGTGTTTTGTGTTTGCCAAATAGGAGCATTTTTTCATTTTGCTTTGCAGCTAATTTCAAAATCAGCCTACCTCTCGAGCCAGGCAGCATTGTTGCAACTAAAACAGACAAATAGGATTATAACAATAATTATGTTCAATTATTGCAGAGGTTTTTTTTTTTTGTTTGTTTGTTTGTTTGTTCAAGGGTGGCACAAGTCAAAATATTACGTCAAGGACCTCCACTACAATGATTCTTATCATTAATTTTGCAGAAGAATGACACATCAATATAAAACAGTAAACCAAATAAAATCTAACCTTAATTTTTAAACAAAACTCTGGAATATCTCAAAATAATGCGGTATTGATCAAATAAAAATAGGTCATTTACTTACTTTTTTATAAGGAACACTGACACAATTCTAAATATGACGTTTTTATTGCAAAAACAAACGAGAAATGGGCACTTCTCAAAATGTGACAGTGTTGCCGCGAAAGGTTGAGTTTCTGTATTTCGAAACTGACATAACTGCCACCTGGTGGCTGAATGTGCGAGTTAACTTTGTGACACTCTTCCATATAAAAATATAACACTTTTGCATTGTTTCATGCAAAATAAAAATCGCAAATTTTTGAGTTGTGCCAGTTTTCTTCCAAAGTAGTGATATATAGCGCAATGTGGCCCGAGGCGCTGATATACCTAAACCCCACAACAGAATCCCTCTCATTACATGTTCATTCATGCTGTCTCTGCAGTTCATATTTCTACATTTAGCTCCTGAACTTTATACAGATTATTTCAGGATATTTGCACACCTCCCTGTAGGAAGTACTTTTATAGGTTTTTTTTTTTCCCCGAAATGTGGCCAAATTGGTCTCTGCTTGAGAGTTGTGGTTTTATTTCTCAGAAAGTGGGTTTTTTTTCACCTGGCAAATAGGCAAACCAGCCAAAGAATACATACTATTACAGACATGATAAACTAATGTTGTTGTTTTGGTTTTTATGAGCATTAGCAACTAAGGCCATATTGCTCCAGGGATATGCGGTGGTCATTCCCTGACCTTTCCGCATCCTCCATATTTTGGTGGTCATGGGCTCGAACCCCAGGCTAATCAAGAAGCATGTGCTACGCACTGCTGCTCCTGCCCACCTGGTTACGGAGGCACCTGATAAACTGATGCCTCGTTGCTTTAATTGCTTTGTCACTTAATATCATCTGCCAGTGTTTCCAGTAATTGGGTGTCTTTGTCTTTCTAATAAATTTGATTTTCTTCTGGTTTTTAACCAAATTTATTTATTATTATTTTTTTTTTTTGCTCATATTTACCCTCATTATCATGACCACGTGCCAACTTTAGATATAAAAACATATAGATTTCATATGTTTTGATATGCATATTTATATATGTGATTTTTGTAAGTAAAATTTTAACCAGACTATGGTCTGAGTATTGGCTTTTGCATTAGCCAATATTACCTTAAACAGGAGAAAAAAAAAAAAGCAAAGGACTTAAGATATATAAGCAAAAAACTTAAAATATTACATTTCATGATAGCAACACATGTAAATTAGATGCTGCAGTATATGGCTTATATTAATTAGTTTTAATTAATTTGCTGGAGCATTCCAGCCGAAGCTGGATCTCTGTTAAGAGCTGTCAATTTTTAAAATTGGCGATATGGATCTGCTCACCTAATTGTCAGGCATGAAGATCAGGTGAGTAAAGCATCCACAGCTGTTTTCATCTCAGGTCAGGATATCAGTTTGCTATTGCCCAATCAGAAAAATTCTCATGACGGGAAATGCACTGTTGCATTTACAATGTTGTGTTGTACTCCATGTTAGCATAAAAAAAAATCAAAATTTATTATTTATTGCTGTCATATTATAGAATTAGTCAGTCTCAGACATGGATTGCACAGAAGGGGAAAAAAAAGATATCTGAATAAAACTTTTTTTTTTGGAAAGGTGAACTGTTTTATGAAGGAGGAAAATTAAGGAGATTCTGGTGTAGTACTATTTCTATTACTGAATTAAGAATATAATTTACATACCATAAATATGCTTTTTTTTTTTATTATGAAAACCCCAAACACGAGAGGTATAGTACTTAGTACTGTGCATGGGTTGAAGGAGAAGTATGGGGGGGGGGGAATGCCGGAAACTTTGCTCTAGAGACTAAA
The DNA here is from genome assembly GCF_048544385.1 of Mastigoproctus giganteus. NCBI lineage: Eukaryota > Metazoa > Arthropoda > Arachnida > Uropygi > Thelyphonidae > Mastigoproctus > Mastigoproctus giganteus. The sequence continues at coordinate 33,728,154 of NC_143581.1, forward strand.
CATGGGTTTCACCACTTCAAGCCTCCAATAAGCAAAGTGGTGATATATTCTTTCCAAGTAACTTTGAAGTTTCTTTAATAACACAATTCTGAAGCAGAATTGTGTTTTTTGATATTTGATAATGACCTAAATATTTTTCTAAGAAATGAAGGAAGAAAATACTAAGGGATTTTGGGCATGATGTCATATGAAAAAACTTATAAATAACATTGGCAATTTAATTAAAAACAATACATTTGAAATAAAACAAGGGCTGTAAAATGGATTTTTGTATGCAACAGTTTATTTGCAACAAATTTTTGTAGCAACTAAATTTCTTTTCCATTTTTTTTTTTTTTTTTTTTCTTATTTTGTACTACCAGTTTCAATAATCAATGACTACTACTCTTTTATAATTATTTTATTATTCTAACAAATTTTGTTACTTTAATTATTGAAGTAACATACAAGAATATTAACCTTGAGGTATTAACAGTATCTACAAAATGGTAGAAAATATTGTTTTATTTTACCTTCATAATGATATTATGAAATGTGATGGAATAAAACAGAGTTTAAAGATAATAACAAGGTTTAATTTATGCTGGAACGTACACTGCAAGACTGAACCTTTATGCTGACACAAAAATGTATTCCTCTGGCTCTGTGGTGGCCATATGGGGTATAAAAAATATTTTTTTCATCCTTTTTGATATTTATTATTTTGTTCTGTTTTGGTCTAGTGCATATTACTTAAAGGGTTTTTTTTTTTATATATATATATTTTTAGATTAGATTAAATCTCGTGTACCAAACAAGAATGTGTATATTTGAAGTGTAAAGGTTTTATATATATATATATAATTTTTATTTTTGACAGTTGGCACTGTACAGAGCAATGTTGAGGTACCATGAAAATACCATACAAAACTGTGCTGCTTGCAAAAACTGATCCAGCTTGAACTGTGTTGCTTACAAAACTTTGATGTGTTTAGACTTTCAGAATGCTGAAAGTTCACTTAGCAGATCAAATCCACTGATAACGTCCAGATTTTTCCTTTTTCACTTAAGATAGGTGTTCTGGCAATTTGAAAATAAATAGCACTAAATGACTATACAGCTTTGTGAGGAGTGAAATTCAGCTTGAAGTATGCACACAGGCAGCCTGTATGTGTATTGCAGTGCTTGTGTGCTTGAAGCATGCACACAGGCACTGCAATACACAGGTCGTGTAATTTAAGTTTACCTACACCCATGGGTCTATAGCTAGAACAGTTTGTCAGATAACAATGAAATTTGGAATATACACCATACAGATTATGAAGATTCTCCCTTCCAAATTATTTCTTATTCACTTTTCTTTCAAGAAAAATGTGGTGCCAGCATCATGTTTTTTTAAGGTTCTCCACATGTATATCATTTTCAACAAACATGATGGCAGAAAATAGTAATTTTTGACAGCTACATGTGATGTGATGTTGCTTAAATGCTGCATAATTCTATCATCTCAAATCCAATCCACAAATGTCTGTGAGATAAATATTATTCTTTATTCAGAGCCAAAAGTTACACAGGATCGAATCTGGTGAACACTGTGGTTGTCTAGTACCACAATTAGCATTAGCATTAGTAGAGGCATTTGATGCAAGAAAGCAAGCTTATGCAGCATCAGCCAAAAAAATAAATAAATAAAAAATAACCACTTTCACTTCACCACTCTGTTCGTTCGAAATACCTGTCCAGCTGAGCCTTAAACTTATTTATGCTATCAACTTCCATGACAAGGGATGGAAGTCTGTTCCACCAACCAACCACCCGCTGGCTAAAGGCAAATTTCCGCACATCTATCCTACATCTGTCTTTCCTCAATTTGAATTTATGCCCTCTCAGGTGATTATTCTGAGCAAGAGGAAGAATCCCATCGGCATTGAGCATGCTCAAACCATTCAAGGCTTTGTACACCTCTATCAGATCACCTCGCTGGTGCCTAGTCTCCAGACACTGTAATTTGCAAAAGTTAATCCTTTCTTCGTAAGAGCACCCCTTTGTTCCGTTCACTAATCTTGTTGCCCTTCTCTGTACTCGTTCCAGCAGCTCTACATCCTTCTTGAAATGAGGCCTCCAGACCTGTATACAGTACTCTAAGTGTGGCCTGACCATTGCCTTATACAAGGGAATAATCACCTCCTTAACCCTGCTAGAAAAATTCCTATGTATCATCGACAATACACCATGAGCTACTCTTGCAGCCCATCTGCACTGCTCAGAAAACTTCATATCTGCCTGCACAACCACCCCCAAGTCCCTTTCATTCTCTACCACTGTCAGTGTAGTACCACAGAGTGGATACGTTGCTCTGGAGTTGCTGTTTCCCATATGTAGTACTTTACATTTGTCAATGTTAAACTTCATTTGCCACCTCTCAGCCCATCTGCTCAACCTTTCCAGATCTTGTTGCAGTAGCATAGTGTCAGTAGTGTCCTTGACAACCCTGCCAACCTTCGTATCGTCTGCAAACTTGGACATTAAGCTTGATATACCATCATCAATATCATTTATAAATACAGAAAACAATACTGAACCCTGAGGGACTCCACTAATAACATTAGTCCACAGTGAGCAGTGTCCATTGATTACCACTCTCTGTCTTCTCTCCCTCAACCACCCCTTTATCCGTAGCAGCAATTTGCCTCCAATGCCACACTGCTCAAATTTGTGCAACAGTATCAAAAGCCTTTCTAAGATACAAGTATATAATATCAAAGTTATTCCCTGCATCCAGTTCTTTTGTGACTGCATCATAGTATCCAATCAAATTGGTCAGGCAAGACTTCCCCTTAACAAAACCATGCTGTGTCTGAGCTATAACTGAAGTCTTGTCTAGATAATCCTGCAGTGCTTCTTTAACCATTAATTTTCTGGGAACAGAAGTTAAACTAACAGGTCTATAATTACTTGTGTCGCTCTTTGATCCTCCCTTGTGAATTGGGGTCACATTTGCACATCTCCAGTCCATGGGTACTTCCCCTGAGTCCAAGGAAGCTCTCATAATTATGGCTAAGGGTTTGCTTACTTCCTTTGCTGCCTCCTTTAATAAAACTGGATAGATCCCATCCACCCCAGGTGCCTTTCTTGTATTTATCTTCAACAATTTCTCCTCCACTTTACTTTCAGTTATTACAAGATTCTCTAGCTTACTGCCAGAGTTGAATACACCTCTGGCATTCCCCTTGCTGAATAACTCCTCATGTGTGAATGTCGATGCAAAATATTCATTTAGTTTGTTAGCTACCTGAGCAGGATCATCAACAGTTGACCCATCGATATCAAGTGGACCAATCTGATTCATTCCCTTCCTTCTAGAGTTTACATAAGTAAAGAACTCTTTGCTGTTTTTCTTTGCATCGCTTGCCAAAGATTTCTCGTAATCTGCCTTCGCCTGCCTAACCTCCTTTATAACTTTGTTACAGATCAACTTGTATCCATCATAGGCTTCTGTGTCACGTGTTAATTTGTATGTATCCAATGCATTTTTCTTCTCTGCCATGTCTCATTAGTTCATCTGACATCCACTTAGGCCTAAACCTTGAACAATATTTCTTAGTTGGTATGTAAAGCCTAGTAGCTTCCAAGATAAGTTCTTTGAATGCTTCCCATTTTGAATTTTCTGTTGGTAACATCATCAGTTGGTCCCACTGTACAGAATTTAAATACTGTCTCAGTCCATCGTAGTCACCTTTACGAAAGCAATAACCCTTCCCTTTACCCCTAATGGTAGTTACCTCCTTGAGTAAATCCCACTTCAGCACACTGTGATCACTGCCACCTAGGTGGTTCATTTACCTGCAGATTCTTAATGCATGAAGAATCACTACTGATAATCAAATCAAGAGTATTACTCCCTCTAGTTGCCTCCCGAACATGCTGATGTAGAAAACAATCATCCAATAAATCCACAAAAGCCTTGCTAGTGTGTGAGTGACCAGCCCCCAAATTCCAGTCAATATCTGGGAAATTAAAATCCCCCATTATAAGACTCTCTGATTTACTGGCCCACTCTATTTCCCTGTACAGTTTCTTATTATACTCATCAGAGTCATTAGGCCTATAGCACGCTCCTACTCTCAATTTTGATCTCCCAATGCTTATGTCACACCAAATTGACTCGACACTGCACTGTCCAGTGATGTTGACTGGCTTCACTTCCTTGGATTTTATGTGTTTCTTTACTAATAGCATAACCCCTCCTCCCTTCCTATCCTGTCTATCCTTTCTGTAGACATTGTACTCCCCAAATTCCAGTTCTGCATTACTTATATCTGTGTGACACCACGTCTCTGAAATCACAGTATCTGCCTTTGATGTTTTGAGCAATACCTCAAATTCATCAAATTTATTTACTAAACTCCTAGCATTGGTGTACACGCAAGTATACATGCACCTGTTCTTTTTCTTAGCTACCCTAACACAACCCATGTGTTTACTTGTACCCCAATGATTCCCAGCAGTCTCTGAAATATCCTGCATCTTATTTTCCAGGCTGCGGCTCATTCCAATAGAAGCAGTGCAAGAATCACTTTCGCCTCTGCCAGTGGCTACTGTTAATCTATTAGTCCTTGTATCCCCCCAAACTAGCAGTTTTCTGTCCCACCTAACACTGCCTCGATAGCATCAGCAAATATTCTTGCGCCCTTTCTATTTAAGTGTATCTCTGTAGAAGTAGTGTCTCCTGTTAACAGGTACAGACCAGGCTGAAAAAAATTCTACCCCTTGAGCCTTGCACAATCTTTCCAGGGCCGAATTGATCAACAGGGCTCTCATCATATACTCCCTCCTATCGTGTCTGGGCAGAATTGCAGACACTTTCAAATTCAACCCTAATTCACGGCTTTTTTTCAACGGTGACCTGTACTTGTTAAGTAATTCCGCCGGTCTCCTACTCGTAATATCATTAGTGCCAACGTGTACAACTATATCACTTTTTGTGCCCTTAAAAGATGATATCCGCTCTACAACGTCATCAACCTTTGCCCCTGGCAGACAATTGTGGCTTATCAGTGTATTGTCATTGAAATGAACTCCTGTGTTGGTGGTGCTCCACCATGAATAAACATGATAATCTGAAAATTTCTGCATTGTATCAGTTATGGAATGACAAAGTTGACAAAAAGTGAATAACAGTGACACATTCTCAGAACATGTCACACTGTCTGTTCAAGTGTTTTCTTCAAAAAAAAGGTAGTTTTTGCACCATAAAAACCAAAAACAAACATACGTGTGATTCTTTATAACTACAGTGGCACTTTGTGTATCATGCAGGGATTTTCCTTTGCCTGTATTTTGCAGCTGTGTGTATTCACATTGCCACATTGAATAAAGATACAATTAGTTAGTCCATAAAGTGTTTTGTAACACTAGAGATTGTGAGTCATATCCAAACACTTTACTGTAACATATGCACTGCTGGATCCAGCTACATTCCTGACTTGTTTGTGAATACAATGTTTTAGAGTGTAGAGGAATAGGTTTTTTTCTTTGTCCATGACACACATCTAGACATCCAGAAATTTAAGATTTATTTTCTAAACTATTACCTATTGGTGGAGCTCTTCTCAAATCTCTCATTAGTCAAAACTCCCTCACGGTGCACTATTTTTGTTCTGATATAACAGTTTTACAAGTAACACCCAATCTTTTTATAGAAGTTCATTGTTTGAGCCGGCATCATGTTTAAGGCTCTCCTTTCGAATAAAAGTTCATTTGCATATCATGATGCATTTTTGCTTTATGTTCACCTTATCACTTTTCATATCACTTGACATCGACTTGGCTACAATTTTTCTCTGGTGATGTCATTTGGAATGTTTATTCCTGTGAATTTCACTTCCCCATATTGTGCATAAACCAAATTTCATTGTTCTCTGTTGAACCATTCCAGCTACAGACCCATCAAGTAGGAGTTAAATTATGCTCACTCTGTACCTTAAGAATAGTTTTATTCTGTAATAACAAGATTTTTGTCAATTCCTTATTTGAGTGTACATCTAATGGCAGAACAAATATTACATGACAAAAATGCCAGACTGGCAAAGACCCTGAAATATGATGATCCTTTAAAGTTATTACAGAATAAAACTGTTCTTAAAAAGAATGTTGTACAAGTTGCTATTCAAAGGTCATGAGAATAGAAATACAAGATGCATACCAACACTAACAATAATAGTACAAATTTTTTAGCTGATGATGAGAGTGTATAAAGCACTTTTGCAATAGTTTCCTTGTCATAAGCCACATGCATTAATAACGTATGTGGAACTATTTAGGTGAAGATGTGTAAAATGTGCTCTTATTTGAAATGAGTGATTAAAAATAGATTTTGTTTCAAGCTTGGTAAAACATGTTTAGAAAAAATGACATGCTACAGAAAGGCTTGGGAGAAGTTAATTTATCAAAACCACTGGTTAAAAAAAAAAGAAGACTGAGGTCTCCCTCTCTTGACCTGCTCCCCACAATGCCTTGTTTTAAAAGAAAATTAAAACTCAAGGGAAAGATTTTAAAAAAATTTAGAGAACCATCAAAAATTATCAGAGGGTAATCTGGCAGTATTACAAAAATTTCAGAATTTAATTTCACAGTTCAGTGTATTTAAGTCCCCAAGTGGAATACTTAGAGGGGACATATGTAATGTAAAGTTATGTAAGTTAAATTTTTGTCTTTACATTTCCATAACTTTTGAGTAGCATCTTGTATTTCTAATGAGTACCCAGAAATAAGGGTTTTTTTTTTTTTTTATGGGTTCTCAATGTGACATTTATAAAATAAATGTACACTATCTTGCAGATGCAAATTTTTATTAGAAACAAAAATAGAATAACATAGTTCTTTATTCCTGTAAAATGCGCCAAATGCTCATTTCTTGTGACTTGTAATCCTTTGATAGAATTTTTGGTTTTGCTAAAGAAACAAAAAAAAAAACAGCTATGGTTAGTGTGGTTTGTATTAGGTTATTAAAAGTATTGGAACATATGTAACTAAATTATTCTAATGATGTACAGCAGGGGTCCCCAAACTATGGCTCATAGGCCAGATCTGACCCACAAAGAATTTTTATGTGCCCCGCTGATACAAATTTGTATTTTCAAGGATGAAAACAAAATTAAAAAATCGCTCAAGATTAACAGAAAATATCAAACATATCATTTCAATAAGTAAAAAGCAAGTATGCTGCTCTCATTAATATTTGTAAATTATGTATAATTCATCATATCTACTTTTCTGCCATTAAGAAAAACTTGAATGATTGTGTCTTTGTAATAATTTATTATTATTGAAAAGTTGATTTAAATTTATTCATGTTTAAGGTTAGGTATAATATATATGTACTATTGACTACTTAATAAAATAAATATTATAAAGTGTGAGACAACCTTTTGGATCCAGCCTGCCTACTACTCTGAATATTCCTACGTGGCCCTCCCTTCAAAAAGTTTGGGGTCTCCTGATGTTGAGGATGTGATAATGGCAGATGAGAATAAATTGAAGTGCTGACTGCATATTGTTCAGTTGCAAGTTAAATCACATGGAGTGGACCTCATCTCAGCAGGTTCAAATGAAAAAGTAGTTGGGTGTCATATTGATTGTCTGTTACATGGATTTCAGAGGAGCTAAAGTTTCCATACCACCACTGTGTGAAAGACAAAAGGAGATGCAAAAGTAAAACAGTGAAGTGGCTAACTGCATACTTTGATAGAAGCATCAGGATGTTCAAATGTGTTTTGAGACAAAATTGCCACTATAGCCATAGCAAAATCACTCAGGAGGTCATGAAGGGGAGAGACTATCAGCATGTCTGCTGTATGCAGGGCATTGCATTGAGATCACAAGAGTAATCAGTGTTGCTGTACCCACAAAAACTTGACACTGAAACGTATTGTCCAAGGTGATGAATTTTGGTGTGCGGCTTCAATCTGATGGAGTAATCTGGATCTGGTGACTTTTTTTTTTATGTAAATCCCAAACACGAGAGGTATTAGAACCTATAGTATTTAGTAACGTGCTTGGGTTGGAGGTTGAGAAGACAAAAGAAGATATTTGTTGAAATTGGATTTCAGCTTCTGTAGACTGTAATTTTCAGGAAATGCATAGGAAGGAAGGTTGTTCCAGAAAACGGCAGTTGAATGAATAAACAAGAAAGATGAAAAGTTGGTTCAGTGAGTTTGAAGTTGGACAGTAAATGGATGTTGGCTGGTGGTGGCATGTTCGGACTGTATTGAAAGAGAGAGTGGGAATTATAGAAGCCAATTCAGAAGAACAATGCCCATGGAAATATCTGTAGAAGAGGCATGCAGCAGAAACAGTACATCGATGAGACAGTGAGTGGAGAGACTGTTAGAGATGAATCATTAATTAACCTAACTGCCCTCTTCTGAACGGAATCAAGAAGCTTGAGAGAGGTTTTGGGGCACCACCCCAAATGTGGGAACAATATTCCATGGTAGGGCGAATTTGCGATTTGTACAGAGTGAACAGCTGTTTGGAAGAAAAGAAACGCTGAGAGCGAAAGAGAAAACCAAGTGTTTTAGATGCAGAGTTGTTGTTTTTTAGGTTTTTAGGAGCATTAGCAACTAAGGCCATATTGCTCTGGGTAGGCGCCTCCGTAGCCAGGTGGGAAGGAGCAACAGTGCGTAGCACACACTTCTTGATTAGACCGGGGTTCGAGCCCGTCACCACCAAATACGGAGGATGCGGAAAGGTCGGGGAATGACCACCGCATATCCCGGAGCAATATGGCCTTAGTTGCTAATGCTCCTAAAAACCAAAAAAATAAAAAAATAAATAGCTCTGGGAATATGCGGTGGTCATTCCCTGACCTTTCTGCATCCTCCATATTTGGTGGTCATGGGCTCAAACCCCGGTCTAATCAAGAAGCGTGTACTACGCACTGCCACTCCTGCCCACCTAGCTACGGAGGCGCCAATGTGTTTGTGCCAAGAGAAATTAGAAGTCAGGGTAATCCCAAAAGAGATATATCATTTTGCCTAGAAATCGGAGTGTAACCAAAGATAAGCATAGGAGCAGAAGAATCCTATTTGCAAGATATAAGACAAGAGTGATTTTTAGAAGGATTGAAATCAACTAAGTTATCTATGCCCCACTGGAGATCGGCATTTAAGAAAATGGTAGCAGATTTTCGAGAAGTTGAAGCTGATTGAGCAGCGCAAGGTTTCTCAAAGTGGAAAGTGGAAAGCAATGTGCTATCATCGGCAGAACTGTGGATAGAATTTCCAGTCAATAAAATACAAGAGGAAAAGAGTGGGGGAAAGAACTGAACCTTGGGGGGGACACCAGCTTTAGTGGAGAAGTTAGAAGACAGAGAGCCATCTACCATGACCCTCAGTGAGTGATCAGAAAGAAACTGGATAACCAATTACAAAAATCAGTTGGCAAACCATAAGATGGAAGCTTGTTTAGAAGACCTTTATGCCAAACATGATCGAAAGCCTTTGAGATGTCAAGAGCAACTGCTTGTGTTTCACCAAACTTTTCCATTGAATTAGTCCAGAAATGGGTAACATAAGCCAGAATATCACCAGTGGATCGACACTGATGGAATCCATATTGGCGATCGTTGATCAGACAAAAGGTTCTAGGTAAAGAGTTGGCGGTTAATTGATTTCTCCATTACTTTAGAAAGAGTAGAAGTAATTGTAAAGGGACAATAATTGGATGGGAGGGATTTATCACCCTTTTTAGGAACTGGCTGGATATGAGCAAATTTCCAAGCAGAAGGAAAAACACCTTTGGAATAAGAAAAAAAGTGAAAAAAGGCGGCAAAGAACAGGAGTAAGTTCAGGAGCACAGGTTTTGAGAACAAAACCTGTGGGTTTTGTTCTCAAAATCGGGACCTGGAGCTTTCTTAGCATCAAGATTCGTCAAAATCCTTCTGACATCCTTTTGACACAAGACCACAGGAGGCATTGAATGGAGTAGGTTGGGAATGGTGGGAGGTGTTTTGCCAAGATCATTAATACATGAGTTGGAAGAAAAATGGGATGCTAGCAGGTCAGCTTTATCCTTGGCTGAAGTGAGAACAAAACCATCTGGTTTGGACAGAGATGGGCAAAAGTTGCGACCAATAGCTTTGGGAAGAGACGACCAGAAAGCTCGGCTACCATTAGGGCAAGAAGCAAGTTTTCTACTCTTAGCCTGTTCAAACTCTAGTTTGGACTGATTGATAACTAGTTTACAATTGTTACAAGCTCTGGTGTAGGCAGAAAATCAAACTGAAGAATTAGAAACAAGCCAATTATGATATGCAATGTTCTTCTCTTGAACAGCCTTAGTACATTTATTGGAAAACCAAGGTTTAGATAAAGGACGAGAGTTTAAAGTGGAGTGCGGGATAAAGGATTCCATTCCTGCAAGAATTATTTCACTGACGTGATCTGAGAAAACATTGACAGAAGTTTTTGAAACAGTAATCCGACCAAGGAAAAGAAGAAAAGAAATCTCGCACGTCATCCCATTTTGCATTCTTGTAATGCCGAACAATACGAGGTTGGGAATAGCCATGAGATAAAGGCTCCATTGGAGAAGAGACAATCACCAAGTTGTGATTTGAGGTGCGTAATGGACCTCTCACTTCAACAGCATAGTTAGAAGGGTTGTTTGTGAGAAAATGGTCAAGCGTGTTGACTGTATGGTTAGGATTGTCCAGTATTCTTGTAGGTAAATGAATAATCTGTGCAAGGTCATTAGTAATTGCAAAAGCCTCAGCATCTAGACCAGCTGGGTTGGTGTGACTAGAAAACGGAAGCCAGCTGGAGTTGTGAACATTAAAATCACCAGGGAAATTACCTCACTGTTAGGAAAGTTGAATGGAGAAAGTCAAGTTGCAAAGAGAGGAAGTCAAAGAGCTCCAAGTGATTAGTGGAGTTGGGAGAATGGTAGAGACAACAGATGAATTTGACACAATGAGGTAGAGAGATTTTAAGCCAGAGAAGATCGAAAAGAGGAGATTCCAAATTACCAAGTCTCTGACAGGGAATATCGGAACGGACATATGCACAAGTACCACCTTTGAGGCGAAAGGAATCATACAGCGAATAATTTGGGCAACTGCAGTTGAATCAACAGATAACTGAGATTCTGTCAGAAAAAGTACATGAGGTTTGGCAGACTGCAAGTGGAAATGGTCATCGTTGAGATTGGAACTGAGACCACGAAAATTTGTGAAATGAATTAGGAAGTGTTTGGGAGGTTTAGATATTTTCGCAGATAAGCTTACTCTATTATTTTAACAATTCGTGGTGTATTCAATAGTAAGAAAAAGTGGGTGGAACATGCTGTATGAAGTAATGAAATTTTTGGATATGGCATACACATGGTAAGAATATACCCAGATCCTTGACATAACGTGGCCTCGACGATCCCCCCCCCGCATACACACTACTCGGACTCCCTGCAGTCACTATCTGGCAGAGTAGAGGTAGCAAGATTATACACTAGCTGATCCGGAAGCTTCCTACAGTTACCAATAGGTTCGGTCCGGTGTACTAACTAGCGGCTGGCCTACGAACACTGTTTTAGAGCTGTACCCTCGAAATGTAAGGAAGATTGGATCTCACCACGATGTTCATCATAACCTCAAAAGTCATCAATCATATTGCATGATGGGGAAGGGTTGACTGGAACTTAGCTCTGGAGACTAAACATGGGTTCCACCACTTCAAGCCTCCAATAAGCAAAGTGGTGGTACTGCACCGGTTGATGAGAGTCATCTACCCCTAGTACTGCCTGGTAACACAGATGGGTGGCATTCCTCCATGTGGTGTGGGTGCCACACCTCGACCCCTGCTTGCGTTGGTTCACACCTGGGTGGTCACCCACCGTGTGCTTGTGCATGGAGGTTATACCCAGGATTACTAACAGTCCCACCATCGTGAAAGTGCAAGCAGAGGATTTGGCTGTCACAGACCGTCCGAAATTGGGTCCACTTGACTTGAGTGTCACCCGAATATCATTACCTTAGACTGACAACAGAATGCTTTTAAATAGACTGTATCATCCCAGCTGTGAAGTACAATAATAGAAGTGTAATTGTGCGGGAATGCTTTTGATAGTATGATGTTGGATCACCAATTTTTGTAGCCAGTAGATTGAATGGATTTTAAAGCCACTACATAGTGGCTTTAAAACTTCTTCTTCACTGATTACATTTTATAGTGAAGGGTGATACATGTTTCAGCAGGACATGGCTGCCAGCTCAGAGCTCTGATCTGAAACATCTTAAACCCATTGAACATTGTCTTTAAGGTGAATTGGAGAGGAATGTATGATTTCCTGCATAAGGAATAGCAAAATATTTTCACTGAAGTTTGCCATACAAGATATGTGCTACAGCACATAGCCTGTATGGTAAACTTGTAAGGTGGGCTTGCACTATATAACATTGTGTTTATTATATGAATGTCTCTTGATGTTCCAGTATTTCTGATAGCATCAAAATACTTTACAATTAGTACATTTTTTATAATGTAAAGGTAAATGAATGTTTTACCGGCTAAGGTAAAGAAAGCCTCCATGAGAAGCATGCAAAAGTTTGATGAAATTTACTGTTAAAAGTACTTTGCTGTAATGGAATTTGTATTGTTGCTCGCTCGGTAAACAGACAGTGGGTGTTATCGGTCTGGAGTACAAGTTGAATCCCACGTGAGCTTGAAACCCTCCCAAAGTGGAGGGGGGGAGTAACCTGACCTTTTTTCTTTAGAATCAAGAATAGAGTCATATTGGAAGTTCTGGCGTCGTAAAAAACGTTCATAATGTAGTTTCACCGGTAAACCTTTTCGAAGTTTGCCATGCTTCTCATGTGGGCTTCCTTTGCCTTTTTTTTTTTTTTTTTTTTTTTCTCTTAATAAACAGTTAATCCACTAGTCCACCAGTGATTCTAAAGAAAAAAGGTCAGGTTACCCCCTCCATTTCAGGAGGGTTTCAATCTCCCATGGGATTCAATTTCTACTCCTGACCGATAACACCCACTGTATGTTTACTGAGCAAGCAACAATACAAATGCTGTTACAGCAAAGTACTTTTACCGGTAAATTTCATCGAACTTTTGCGTGCTTCTCGTGCAGGCTTTCTTTACCTTCGCCGTTTTACCATACCATAATCATTCAGATGATTCCTCAGCATAATTCTGTAAAGCTGGTAGGAGGTGTATTCAAATTGTCTGTCAACATGACAGGATAAAGTGTGATGGCACCAGGGGTTCCCCCCATCTCCGCAATATGACAGGGTATGAGCTCTCAGCAGTTCTATTTAAACAAAACTTGCAGAGAACACGTTCCTTGCAGTTATGTCAGAGTTATCTAGAACAGTGGTAGCCAACTTTTTTTTGAATGAGGATCATATTGAAATCCCGAGACTAGAGAGATAATGTGAAACTGCATTTTTCTGATTCCTTAATGAAGACATGTTTTCTAGTAGTTTAATTTTTAAAAAAGGGGAGAAAAATGGAGTTTTATACAGGCATTCTAGCAAGTAAACTTATTTACATATTGAGTAGTCTGGTAGTTACTTTGAAATTTATTTTTAATGATTTAGAATCATGGTAACATTTATAATTTAAAAATTACAAGCATAGTGAAACATTTATTTTCATGAGTAATTTCCCATATACGTACAAGGTAACTAACATCTAAAATCACCATTTATAAAGCAAAAATTTGATGCCCATAATCTAGGCCTCTGTTGTCCAATAACTAACAGGCCTGGTCCAAAACTGGATTGTGCATTAAACCATCCTATGAAACAAAGGTATAGATGATGCACCCTTTCAGAAACCAGTGTGTCCAGACATTCTCCAAATGAAAAACACTGTTCAGACTACAAGAAGGTGATGTACAAATTGGTGCCTTGTGTTTAGTTGTTAAAACCAGTAGTCTTCATGCCATTCTAAATGTTGTTTGGCATTGAAAGCTTTAATCATAGGATTGTGCACCTTTCATTATAATGGTGCTAGTACTTGTAATGATAAGAACATTCAAGGTGTCAGCTACCAATGTTATAGAGGTCACACTTTCAGTTTCATACTGTGTTTGGTGTCTCCTACTATTGTGGGAAAAAAATTTTTTTTAAATTTGTTTTTTCTCTAGTCTGGCACAAAAAAAAAATATTCAGAGTTTTTCAACAGCCCAACCACTTTAATACACACACATGCATTCTCTAGAATCTTTATGCTCTCTTTTGTGATTCATTCTGTCCTTTTACAAATATGTGCCTCAGCAATGAGACATGGTTGAGTTACTCCCAGTATTAAATTTCGTCAGGTGAATAATACTGGTAGTAGTATTTGTATACATGGACATAGCATAAATTTTTGAGGTCTCAGAGAAAATAAACACTAATATTGATTTATTACTTATGAAACATATTAGAAATCTGATCAAAAAGTGTCAGGACAGTACATATCTTTGATAAACAGCCAACTGGGGGGGGGGGGCTGATTTAGTGAACATAATCTGGTATGTTACTGCAGGTGCTTAAAGCTCCTTCCACTGCTTCTGCCACTCTTGCTTAACATTTAATGTCAGAGTGGTTTGTGATCTGTTATATTTGACCATAGCAAAGGGTGTGTTATTAATTGATGCAACTAGCATTTTCAGAATGACTTTCCCATTTTAAGCAAGTTGCAAGACATAGAAGGGGATTTAATAAAAGCAAGTGCCTTGAAAATGCTTTCAGTAGTGATAGAATTACTGGATCATCTGTATGAGGTCTGAGGGGACTACTTCATGGGTGACAGAATGAAATAACCAATAAGTAATAAAAAATTTTAACACAGTCCAGAAACTTTTTGATCACATCTCATATTTTACAAAATTTCAGTGAAGAAAAAAAGCTTAATAACCAGTATTTCATAGTTTTGTAGATAAAATGTTACCTCAGCAAATTCAGCTTTCTTTTCCCACATTTTTACAGCATTTTCCAATTTGCTTGCTTCATCTAATAATTTGGTATATTCTAAAACATCTGGTATACGGTTTTGCCTTGGATCATTTTCTATCTTCTCTGCATATTCAGTTAACAGCATCTTCTCCTGGGGAAAACAAAAACTGGTTCTCAAGTAGTTTATTAAAGGTACAATAACAAAATATACACAAATGATGCAAATGTAATTTTATGTTTGTGTGTATCTTGGTAACATGCAAGAATGTTAAAAAAACAAAATCAACTGTAACTGGTGTATACACTGAATGGCCACTTTATTAAATACACATACTCTTCATAAAATGGAGTGCTCCTTTACCAACAGGATTGTGTGCTTATGTATAAGTATCTTTGGAAACTGCAACAACCCTGCTGAGCTTCGTATTAGCAATGGCCACATGGTGCAAGGAAGCCTACAGCTTAGGCTGCACCAGCCAAAAAATAAAATAAAATAATAATAAGAAATTTTTGGGTGTATCAAGATTAGCTAGCACCCCTATATTTCATGAAGGGTAGTTACACCAACTCTTCACGATATGGAGCACTCCTTCACTAACAGAATTGTGTGCTTGTACCATGCAATATAAAGCAGGTGGGCAGAAATGCAGGGATAATGTATATGTGCAATTCAGTGTGAACATGGGCATGATGAGAGATTTAAGTGGTGATAAGACATGCAAGGTAACAGAAAGGCTACCGTCAATCAAACAACTGAGTAAAATGTAAAAAATAAGTATTTCAGAACATCACAGAGATAATATTGAAATCAACCGAATTCGTTTCCACTCCAGTTAATGAAAAACAAAAAGTTATGGTTAAGGGCTCAGGAACACCTATACTTGACAGTTAAAGACTGGAAAAGAGTTGCCTAGTCAATTCTAGCCTTGTGCCACCAGAATGAGTCCACTGACCCATCCTGCTGGGTGTCATTAATGCAGTCTAATGGTGGCACATTCCTTCCCAGCTGTGGATGAATTCTTCCAAACAGGATAATGCACCATGTGACAAGGCCAAATTATATGGAATTGGTCCCAAGAACATGTGAGTGAATTCAGCCTATTGTTGTCTCCATCACATCTCAATTCAGTGGGATGAGATGGAATGAGCTCTTCAAACTAAAGCTCTGCTACCATTAAATTTGCAACAACTATGGAAAGCAATTGGATCAACATCACGGTTCCATGCTTTCAATGCTATTGAGTCCATACCATAGCAAATCTAGTCTGTTCTGAGAGCTAGAAGCAGGGGGAGGGGGGGAGATTTAGTCACTAGGTGGATAGGTGTACCTAATAAAGTGGCCAATCTGTGTAAATTAAAATGAAAGTAAATGTACCAAAACTTACTTCACTTATTGTTTTCATTTCTGAGTCAACCATTTTCTGCAGCCGGCTCTGCCAATCAATCCGTTTCTTGAGATCACTAATATCTTTCTTCTCTTGCTCTAATTGTTTCTATCATAAAACATGTTAAAATAAAAATTACTGCTGGGACAATTGTGGAAAAAGGCAACAGCATTGGATTTTGTCTATACTCTATTAACAGTATTATAGACATACAACAGTTTCAAAGTGTACAGCATTCTTCTCTCCCTCCCCCACCTTTCAGTCAGTTTGAACTAGTTAGTTAGGCAGACGTGAAATTTTTCTTGGAAGGTTATATAGTAAAACAAGTACTCATAATATCAGTGACTGATTGTTTAAATGTCAATTTGTGCTAAACACAAGCACGCTTCCACATGTAATCAATAAAAAATAAAAAAAATGTGAGCTATGTTTCAAAAAGAAAATTAAAACAAAGGAAAAATATTCGGCAATTTTGGAAAGCCAGAAACACTGGCTGGGAATGGCAAGCTAGTGGAACTAGCTTTATGACAAAACATGATATTCTTGAAGAGAATTTCATGTTATTATTTAACTTAAATAAAGTGGTGAGATTTATTTCCTCATGCAGTTTAAAGATACCACTGGTTTATATTACGATTAAAATATAAAAATTTTAGATTAAATCTAAAAATGCAAAATACAAATAATAATAAAAAAATTTAGATTATACAATGAAGTATATATGAAGACTGACAAAAAAGAAAAAAAGACAATGGATATTGTGAATTGCAATGATTTAGGCTCTGCTTTGGTGAGCCCTGATGTGCTGCATTGCATAAATAGTTGTGGTTACAGCTCCTATCATTACGTTAGTCATTAGTGCTCAGTATTTGAAATAATTTTGTGGTGAATTTCATTTAACCACATGCAAGAACAATGTGCAATTAAATTTTATGTGAAAAACGGCAATCAAAACTTGTCAGTGAGGCAATTAAAATTAAAGACATTGTTACATCTATAACACAACTGTGTTATAGATGTATAACACAACTGCGTTTTTTAAAGTGCAGATAATGCTTGTTGCTTTTGACATCCCCCACCTTAAAATCAATAAAAAAAAAATGATAGTTGAAGTGCAAAATTATAGAAGACTAGCAGAAGAGGAGGGCATTTCTTATGACATTTATTCCAGACACATCCATTCTATGATCACTGACACAGGAACATACAAAACTGCTTATTGGTGAATTCTGACTTGCTTGAATGCACCAATGAAAACAAAAATTTTCATAAGAGATGATGAAACATTTATGGTTATGATCCTGAAATTAAGCAGCATTCGTCACAAGGGAAGGATTTTTTTTTTAAAGATTAAGATTTTATGTTTAGCCCACTTTTGGGTGTGATAACTGCATCAATATGTTTCGGAGGAAAGTTGGTCAGACAAGAAGTTCTCCAAGCAGTATAGACAGGTAGCAAGGAAGACCTGTGATGCCCTGTTGATGATTTTTCCAACATATGGAAGTCATAATCCCATGTACAAGGCAATTGTAAGACTACACTTGGAAATGCTGTGTTTCATATATGGAGGTTGTACCAAAAAGAGACATTGGGCTTCTCTGAGGGTTCAAAGATGGGAAAACATGTCAGGTGAAACTAACAAAAGGGCATCCACATGAGTAAACACTCAGATACATGACTACAGAGTTTGGTAACTAAGCACCTTAGAGGAGACTAAGGTTACTAGAGACATATAATATGAGAGGAGACATATAATATGAGAGGAGAGGAGGACATATAATATTAGAGGAGACTAAGGTTACTAGAGACATATAATATGAATAGAACAAATGAGGGTGAAATTTTTACTTTTGTAATGATTCCAGAATTAGGGATCATAATTCAAATTACAAGGGAGAGGTTTAGACTGGATTGTAGGAAGTTTTATTTTACCCAGTGAGTGTAGATTATTGGTATAAATTTCCTCCATGGATGACTGAGCTTTGGAAGATTCAAAGGTCATCTAGAGAGAAAACTACACGAGAGAGTGTCAAATGGGTAGTTTATTTTATTTCATTATTTATTTTTTGGTCAAGAGTCCTCCAATATTTTGCCTAGTTCTTTCTTTAATACATTCAAACTGCCTACTTCCACAGTTTGTTCCACAATTGGCTACCCACTAGCTAAAGGCAAATTTCTTCATATCTATCCTGCAAACCATCCTTCCTCAATTTGAATTTATGCCCCCTTGTGTGTGTGTGTGTGTGTGGTCTGAGCAAGAGGAAAAATGCCATCAATATTGAGTTTGCTCAATCTATTCAAAACCTTAAATTCCTCCATAACATATTGAAGCAGATTTACCAGGATATCTTTATTTATCTATGTATGGGCATTTTCATCTCTTCCTACTAAAGTGGGGCAATCATGAAACCAAAGATTTGTAGGTACTGCATTCAGGGATGACACCTAGGAAAAAGTGTTTTCTACATTTAGTCTTAGGTAACAGTATGCCTATATGCAGCATTCTACGGTTGAAGCTCTTTATAGCAACTCTCTTTTTAACATCCCACACGTTATAACGTCCTGTGTGGTTGGTCCTGGCCAATTTCTCATTAACCTAATGCTGTTTTATGAACAATCGATATAATGCCCTTCCAATATAAAGGTCATTTTCTCTTTCCCCTGGAGGATCGTTATATAGAATTTTGACTATATATAAACATACTTGATTTTAGGACTGCTTCCTACAATGCAATTTATATTTTCCAGGAAAAAATAAATTAGAATAAAGAATAGAATGAAAACAATATTTTTTTCCTAGGAGAAATTTTTAAAAAAATTCATAAAAATTAAAACTTGCCTTATAACCTGCTAAAACCTGAAGAATCCTGTTAGACTTTCCTTTCATTTCAAGAAGTTGTTCATTTCGCTGTTTTAGCTGTTCTTTACATTGCCGATTTTCAATTTGAATTCGATCAAAATCTACTGCATGGAGCCTCTCTCCAATTTCTTCTTTCTGAAATGAAAAATGAATAGAGCTACATATATACTATTGATAACATATTTTAAAAGGTATGAAGAGTAATTTTTTGAATTTGCCATTATCTATATATTTGTTAATGGATTTTTCATAAATGGCACTTTTATTCTAGACCTGAATTAGAGAGATGATTAATTCTAACAGTGGACTTAGATGCTGTTAATGAGAACATTCAAAAGCTACATACTACAGCTACATACTAAGAACATACTACAGCTCGCTTTCAAGTGAAGCAGTTAGTATCTGATGAAAAGTTTTTAGAGGAAGAGGATTCACGACTTGAAATTAGACTTTGGATGGCCACCCTGTTCAGATATTATCACTCTGAAGAATGTTCTTCAGAGTAATAATGTTCTTCACCTGTGCTCAGTGAGATAGCATAATCGTCCCTTAGAAGGAACTGAAAGCTTACTACACCCATAAATTCTTTTATAGGCTCAACAATTTCTACATTATCCACAGTGGATAACCCACTACAGAAATAGCCCCAGAAAAAATTGGCCTGCTGGCATCAGATTACGGGCCCTCGTGGGTATCACAGTAGGTATAAATTACCATCCTCCCCCCACACTGAGTGGAAAAGACCCAAGTTTGAATCCCTTGAATGATGTGAGGAATTTTTATGAGCCTTTTTCACAATGTGGCTGAGTTAGTTGGTCTTATGTAGGATAGCATGGTTTTTCATCCAGAAAATCAACCACAGGGCATATGAAATTTACAACATATTATGCATGCCACAATATGGTCTATCACTGATGTCCCTATAACAACTAACTAATCAAATTATTAGTTCAAACAGCCAACAGAATGTTAGAAGATTCACTTTTAAAAAACTCCTCAGAGACTACACAGATGCAGATTCAGTTCTCCCCACCTTCACAGTTTTTTGTGATGATTACTTTCACTGGTAGGAAAAAGAATACGTAGAAAGTATTAATATCCAGCAACTACATATTGCTCACATACAAAATTATTCCTGTACGAAAAATTCCCATAAGAACAACAATTTATTCCTCTATTCAAAGAAGTCAGTTTTTTCTTCCAGATGTGCTGCTGTGTACATGTACTATTTATTATGCCTGGATCATTAAAATGCCTCTTCTACAATGGTTTTTCCCTAGGTGTTTATGGACTGTTTAGAGATCACTCATGAGAAATCCCCCATGAGAAAACTTTGGATACAGACTGTCTTCTGAATCTAGACTCACATGAACATTACATTGGGCCAATATTCTTGGGTCCAAGCGACATATTTATTACAACACATGAAAATAGCTCTTCTTTGCGATAAGAAGAATTGACAGTAGCAGTAGTCATGGATCTTCTTGAATGCAAGCTTCTTCCTCGTAGCCCAGAATAGTTCAGGAAGAAATATTCTTTCTTGAGGTGGCTGCAGATTTGGTAGAGTTGCTGTACTGTTATCTGTTTGCATCACCTGGCAGTTAAGGCACGATATTGGATATTTGCTCTCCTTGTTACGCTTGATCCTTCCAAAACTACCAAAGCCTTCGTCAACAGGTTTTTTAATCCAGCAAAATAGAAAAATCGATTATATAATGCACAAAATTTACAGACAGAATAAACTAACACCTCATACTCTTAGCTGCCTTAGTGCAAACACAAAAGAATTATTTGAGATATCTGGAATCAAAATTTCACATTGGTCTGTTTTTTTTTTTTTTTTTTGTGAAAAAGCAGAAAAGCAACTGATGTGTTGACTGTATTGTCTGAAAATTATATATACTCTATAATCGCTTTATTTGCTGGATGAAAAACCCAAGTGTTTCAGAGAGTTAAAAACTGTGCGACCCTCTTCTGCCTAACTTGGCCCACCATGAGGAAAAATGCCCCTAACAAGTTCCTTTCTATTTGATGGGATTCACAGTAAGGCCTTTTTCACACGCAGTATTCAGCAACTATTAACTACTATATGCAATCCAAAAGAATCAGGATATCCCATATAAGCAGACATTGAGTTCTATCCAATTATATAAACGGAAGCTGCAAAGGTGGTTAGCAAACCCTTAGTCATAATTATGAGAGCATCTTTGGATTCAAAGGAGGTCCTTTGGACTGGAGACATGCAAATGTATCCCCAATTCACAAAGGAGATCAAAAGGTAACATGAGCAATTAGACCTGTTAGCTTAACTTCTGTTCCAAGGAAAAATAACAGAATCACTCGTTAAGGAAGTAATGCAAGACCATCCATACAGAATGCATTTATATTGGTCACAGCATGGATTTGTTAAAGGGCAATCTTGTCTGACCAATCTGATTGAATACTATGATGCAGTAACAAAGGAACTGGATCCAAAATTTAATTCTGAAATCATAAACTTGGATTTCAGGAAAGCTTTTGATATTGTTGCACGTAATACATTGTTGTACAAATTGGAGTAGTGTAGCATAAGGGCAATATGCTGCTATGGATAAAAAATTAAAATCAAATCAAATTATTATATTAGATTCACCCGTAATTCATTACATAAACCCGTATTTGTGTGTTCTCTGGTCGATTTGCCTGTTTTGCTGGACGAAAAAACCCCAGTTTCAGAAAAACTTGCCATCTACCCGTAACCTGATTAACTCAGCCATGGAGTGAAAAAATCCCATTTAAGTTCCTTATATTATCAACAGGATTCGAACCCGGGCCATTTCCACCCAGTGTGGAGGAGGACGGTGATTACCACTGTGCAGTGCAACTGTGCAGACGCTATGGGTGTGTGTGTTGTGGTATCACTGGTGGCTCCTAGGCATTTGCCCATCTCCACCTTGTTCATCTGCAGTGGTACAGAACTTTTGCAGAGCAGGCCCTAAAAAGTGTTGGCACTTGTTTGTCAGCCTAATGTGCATGTGTTGCCATATTGCTTGTTTCAGACACATCCTACTACCAGGGAGCAGCCAACACATGGGCAACTGCTGCCCATCGCCCATCCCTACGCACGAGAAGCCTGGCCTGGGTCCACTATCACCTGTAGTGCTGAAATGCACAAAATCCCGCACCCACCGGAAGTAGCCAAAGGAACCCAAACCACCTACAACGGTCTTACCATCGACATCACCAATAACAGGAAAAACGAGAAACAAAAAATAGTGGACCACCTAGTACAAATTTGGCATAGAAGATGGACAGGCGTGGAAAAAGGAGCAATAACAAAATTTATTCCCCAAGTAACCAAGCTGTATTCCAAACCTTCCGTATGGCTCTACCCAGGCCTAAACGTTACTTTTCTACTCACTGGCCACGGGCCTTTCAAGGCCAAATTAAATGCCTTTGGCATAATTCAAGAATCACACTGTCTCTGCGGTGAACTAGAAACATGGCATCACGTTATGCATCAGTGTGAAATATATGAAGACATCAGATGTCAAATGATCATGAGAATTAAATACATCCCTAACACCCAGGAACACCATCTCCTGGATACACCAGAAGAATTTGCGGCCTTTAGTAGCTTTGCACAGGGCGTCTTCTCCAGAAGAAAACTACAAATAACCATCCACCAAGGCCAACATCAAATTTTTTACTCTGCCAGGTGTAATGAAACCAATTATTGACACCAAGGAATACGAGAAACTAAGGACGGGATATCAACCAATGATTGATGACCATCGGAATATGTCACCCAAAGTTGAGAACAGAACACCACCCGCTTAAAATAACAGAACCCACCTGATAGGGAAGTAAACAAAAACAAAAAAGAAAAATACCACACAATCAAAAAAGGATGCTGAACCAAAGAAAGAGGAACACAAGGATGGGGCTTACCCCATGAGTGAAAATGAAGAGAAACAGATGTGAGACAAAGGCCATACCAGAGACCTGCAGAGGGCACTTTAGTCCCTTCATCTATAATTCCCATCTCCCTGGGAGGAGGGGATGACCACATGGTCTCCCCTTCTCACCATCCCCTGTTTCCTCTCTGGTAGGGCATGGGCATGCCCACTGAAACTGGGGTCGCCTTCTCTATTGGCTCCATACTTCTGCCTTTCCCCCCAGTCTTCTGCCTCCCTTCCCTCTCTATCTTCACGCTAGCGAAAGTCCCACACATAAAAATTTAATACATCAAAACTGCCATATGCCCAGCATTCAGCCTAACAAATTAAAGCGATAATACCCCCACGTCAACGCAATTAATAAAAATCACCTTTTTTTTTTTGTCCTAGCCACCGAAATCTCGGGGAAACTTAGCGGCAGGACCTGCCAGAGTAAACTAAGTCTACTGAGTTCCTGGCCTGCCTCCATGGGGCATAAGTGGGGCAACATTGGATCCCAACAGGGGTCCAGCGTCTAAATGGCCAGAAGAACAATGGTACACAACATTACACAATCCGAGATCCGTACACTTTTAAATCTCTGACATTTACAGTGTACAACATAAACTACGCAGAGATGAGGGAAACCCCTGTTGCCGCTTGACCCTAAAAACACTTACACTTACACTTACTTACCCACCAGAAGTGCTGGATTCCTAAAACAGACTCTGACTCAGATAGCAACTCTGCTGCACGTGCGTCATTGGAGATCCATCATAGCGACCACTATCTGGGACTGACCTGTGGAAAGGTATCAGACTGACCTTCTGGACAGAACATTGTCCTACCTTCAGCTAGACCATGATTCTGATGTTACCGGACATGAAGGAAATGCATCGGATATGACCAACTGCAGCCTTGCTGCCTATGCGCTATTTGGCAATCCGTACCCTGCTCCCTTGCTGGGTGGGTACCTTTATTCCACTTTCCTGGCAGGGAGAAGGAGTCAGACTCCTTCCCCCTCCACCTTGCGGACCTTTTTTCTGGTGGAGCATGAGCCTGCCCCACTGTCACTAACTGGGAGCATCTTCTCTATCGCACCCATTCTTCTGACTTTCCTTCCCCAGCCTTCAGTCTCCCTCCCCGACTCTGCCTATACACTAACGTACGCCCTACATGTCAAAATTTAACCATGCAAATTGAACCTCACCCACTGACTTTCGGCCTCCAACCTAGCAAACTTTTTTTTTTTTTTTAGGTCCTAGCCACTGAAATCTCAGGAAATTAGGTGGCACGACTTGCCAGAGTATATATAAGCTACTGGGTTCCTGGTCTGCCTTCATGGGGCGTAACTGGGGGCAATGTTGGGCCCCAACAGGGATCCAGTGGCTAAACGACCAGAACAACGGTACATGACACTAAACGATCCAAGACCACACACTTTTAAATCTCTGGCATTTACAGCGTACTGACACACACCAAAAAGTAAACAACGTGGAGATGGGGGGAACTCCTGTGCCGCTTTACCCTAAATACACTTACACTTACTTACCCACCAGAAGTGCAAAGATGGGGGAAACCCCTGGTGCCATCAGACAACTTATACAACACCCACCAGAGATAATACAATACCGATGGGTGCCAGCAATCCCGCTCCCAGATTGCCCAAAGCTGGGAGCCAGACTGC
This sequence comes from Mastigoproctus giganteus, assembly GCF_048544385.1. NCBI lineage: Eukaryota > Metazoa > Arthropoda > Arachnida > Uropygi > Thelyphonidae > Mastigoproctus > Mastigoproctus giganteus. The sequence goes on from NC_143581.1 coordinate 33,752,928, forward strand.
TATGGATAACAAAAAAAAAATATATATATATATATATATATATTATATTATATTAGGGTCACCCGTAATTCATTACATAAACCTGTATTTGTGTCTGTAAATTGAGTGTGTTCTCTGGTCGAATTGTCTGTTTTGCTGGACGAAAAAAAAACAGTTTCTGGGATTTTTCGGAAAAACATTGCTATCTCTGCCTGAGACCGACTAACTCAGCGACGGATTGATAAAAGCCCATTAAAGTTCTTTGCATCATCGACGGGATTCGAAGACGGGGTCTTTTTCAGTGCAGTGTGGGGATGACGGTGATGATACCACTGTGCTACCCGTGCAGATAGACTGCTATGGATAAGTGTAGTGTTTTTGTGTCTAACAGCACCAGGGGGTTTCCCCATCTGGTGTTTTATATATTGTTGTGTGTCGCAGTTCACTGTTAAGGCCAAAGATTTAAAAGTGTGTGGGCTTTGTATATGTGTAGTGTTATGTACTGTTATTCTGGCAATTTAGCCAGTCTGGCCCACTGTTTCCACACTTTGCCCTGGGAAAGGCAGACCAGGTACCCAGTAATTTTATTTTTACTCGTGCCAGGCCCTGCCACCTAGTTTTCTGAGATTTCAGCGACTATAGCCTTAAAAAAAAAGGGGGGGGGGGGGGGTAAGAGCTAGAATTCAGTTAAGCCAAAAGAGGTTCATGTATGTGGTTGAAATTTTGGCATTTTAAATTTTTGATTGTGGGGTGTGTTTGCTGGCAGTATAGGTAGAGTTGGAGGGGGGGAGTAGTCAGAGATGTGGGGTCAATAGAGAAGGCAACCCCAGAGGTCAGTGAGGCAGGCCCTTGTCATGCCAAGCGGGGAGGGGAGAAGATGGAGAAATCATCACCCCTGCCCAATTCTGATCACTAAAATATGGTGCTAAGCAGCAGCACTGCACTTTGTCAAATGGATTGTCCAGTCCAGACTGTCAGATTTGTAGGTATCCATGCTGATCTTATGTTTGAGGTCCGTTCTAGTCAAGGTAGAGGTATTGTAGTCTGCTGCATGTTGTGGGACAGTGGTTCCGTCTATGTATCCTTTTGTTCCTCCACCATTCGGGCACTTTTTACGGTGGTTAGTAGTATTTGAACTTCACTGTTCCTAGAGTAACCATGTGGGTAACCAATAGTTTGTCTTGTGTTAGTTTGCTTTATTCAGAATTAGGTTGAGCAGTAGTCTGGCAAACATCTCTTGAGCAAATTGTGACAGAGCCCAGTTGTGGTCCTCTTCCAGTATGAAATGCTCCCAGTCTTTCGGGTTGAACTGGATTCTCATGATGAGATGGCAGCAGAGGTCTTCAAACAAGGGCAATCATGCGTTAGATGATTCCAGGTTCTCTGCTCACTGCAGTGGCATAGTGGTGGTTCTACAATACCGAAGGCAGACAATTTTGCATTGAATGATCCATGCTCCATGAGGAGAAAACACGCAAACAAACCACCGTTTGTTTGCTCGTGTGCATCCAAATTTGTGCGATTATGGGCCACTTAGAGGTAACAGGAGTAGTGCGGGCAGACCACGTTCGACGCGAACTCCGGCCATGGAAGAAAATGTATTGAATGCCGTCCAGAATAATCCTACTACCAGCACATGTGCCGTTGTCTCTGCCTTAGGAGTGTCTCGTTGCAGTGTACAGCGTGTCTGGCACGACGATTCCTTACATCACTTTCATCTCCAAAGGATTCAGTTACTGCTCCCCCAAGATAATCCTGCACGTCTGGCTTTTGCGCAGTGGTTTCTCCAAGAAAGTGTTCAAGACTTGAATTTTCCAGCCTATGTTTTGTTCACGGATGAGGCTTATTTCATTCGGGAAGATTTATTCAATCAGCACAATGCTCATGTGTGGGCTCACGACAACCCACACAGTGTGCGCCCCCACGCGGCACAACAATGCTTCGCAATAAATGTGTGGGCAGGTATGGTCGGTGACTGCTTAGTCGGCCCATAGCTGTTACCATCCCGCATGAATTCCGCTAAATATCGGATCTTTCTTGAACAAGTTCTACCAGGATTACTTGACGATGTTCCAGCAAATGTGAGACGCAACATTTGGTTTCAACATGACAGGGCGCCTGCCCATTATGGAAGGCGTGTTCGTGACTATTTGAATAGGTGTTTGGGCGTCGATGGATTGGCCGTGGTGGACCCGTTGCCTGGCCTCCATTGATCCTGATTTATCGAGCATTGATTTCTTTCTGTGGGGGGGGAGACCCTCAAATCTATCGTGTATGAATCGCCTGTGGAGACGGAAATGGATCTCGTGGCGGGACTCGTCTGCGCTGCTGCTACTGTGAAAAAAACTCCAGGTGTATTCGACCGTGTCCGCCAATCCATGCTGCGTCGGTGTCACGCATGCATCGCGTCTCATGGTGGAACCTTCGAGCATCTGTTGTAACATCATGAAATGCATCCATCTCGTACTCCATTGTTAACAATATGTCAAATAAATGTTTGCCACTAATTACTGTCTTGTATCATTTCTGCTTCTTGTGCCTGTGCTACTACTTTCCCGTGACGTTTCTGATTATGGGTTCCTATGCGATTCACATTCCTTTAGAGGTTACCTACCTCCCCTAAACGTTTGTACCAATATTTTTGAGACACCCTGTATATTTAAATGAAAATCGGATTCAGCTATACCCGATTAGCGATGTCACAATTCATTCTAATTAGGCTCTTATATCTTTTTGTATAAACCTTCGTAAAAATTCGTATCAATTACAAACCAACAAAATTTCGAAAGGTTTTACAAGTTGGATTTGATTTTTTATAACTATGAAAATTTTATAAAATGAAATCTCTCGCGGCGCACCGGTTGGGAAGGTCTACTCCAGAAGAGTGGTTCCCAGTGGTGATTTGCGCATTGACGCAGATCCGTGATAGCACTTTTGCTGGTCAGCAAGATACAGATCGTTTTCGCCGGAAAAACGTGTACTGATAAGAAAATTAGCAATCTAGTTTGAAAAATTGTTTATTCTTAAAATTAGACCTAAAAATTCAATACCATAAGAACAAATAAACAATTTCTCTACTCCGTTTTTTTTTTTTTTTTTTTTCTTTTTTTTAATTCAATGCAAAATAACCACAATAACAGGACTGGAGCTTCTCTCTCTGTATCACTCATTTCATAGCACGAGTTACTCGTGTTAACTCGTTCTCCAATTTTATTTTATTTTACTGTTATGTTTTTTGCTGGTCTGCTTCAAAAACCTATCTGTGGAAGCAGGCAGGGCTTTCCCCCCTATTTTATGCTTTTTCTAGATTGTTGTTGTTATTTAGGAGCATTAGCAACTAAGGCCATATTGCTCCGGGGATATGCGGTGGTCATTCCCTGACCTTTCCGCATCCGGTGGTCACGGGCTCGAACCCCGGTCTAATCAAGAAGCGTGTGCTACGCACTGCCACTCCTGTCCACCTGGCTATGGAGGCGCCCCCTTTTCTAGATAAACAAGAATGATTGGAACCTTCGCCTGTGCACAGAGTAGAACAAATCTAGGCAGGACCGCATCAAAAAAAAAAAAAAGGGAAGAAAAGAAAGAAAGACATCGAACTTCGAAAGGTTCAAAAACCGGTAACCCGCTAAGTGGGTACAAAGATTGGCAGTCTTTAGTAGAGGGGAAAGTAAAATGTAAGAAGGCAAAATTTTCACGGTTATAAATGTCTCCAGAACTAGGGGCCATAGAGTCAAATTAGTTTCAAACGTCAGCCCGATAAGTATCTACGTGACACGAAAAACATAAGTGTTTTTTTGTTGTTTTTTTATGTATCGCATTTTTATTTAGTTATTTTTAATAACGAATAATAAATTCCTTTCTAGGTTTGAACGAATTGACGCTGAATTGCTCAATTCTCTGTATAAATAGAAAACAGTGAGAAAAAATCGTACGAGGCGTCCCGGGAAACAGTGGGGACAATCGTGTTGTTTATTATTGAATAATAAACAACACAATTTAAATTGGAGTATTATTTCGTCATGTAATAATAAGAAACAGTCAAAACTGTTGATGAGAACTGAGGAAGAGAAGAGATTATCAAAAAGTTAAAAAGTCGCATAATATAGCATGTGATGGCTCACAAAATAAAAATAAAAAATAAAAAAATACCGTAACTCTGTTTACTTGAGTAGTCTAAGTAATGTAAAATATAAACTAGAATAAATTTTGAGCAACTTTTTTTAATGTACAGTTTTCATCGTCATAAAATATCGAGGAAAAAACGGAAATTACTGTAAATGAAATCCCCAGGGGCTCACATCTGGTTATTATAGCCTTGGCACACCCAGGGTCCTGAGCTGGATATCATAATTATTCTCTTTCTTGATGATTCTCTTCTACTTCTGACTCTCTCTCTCTCTCTCTCTCTCTCTCTCTCTCTCTCTCTCTCTCTCTCTCTCTCTCTCAGTGTAACTCGGAAATTTTTTTTGGCTGGTGTAGCATAAGCCTCAGGCTTCCTTGCACTATATGGCTAGTAATAATAATAAATGATATCTCCAGTTTCGTGAGAAATTTTTTTCTGTTTTCGTAAAGTTTCAATGCAATTAAGTGTTTTAATTACATTTAAACATATCAAAAAATTACATATCAATGTAATCAATATTTTCCACAAACTTCTTTGCTTTGATGAACTGAATTTATCTCTCAACTATAACTGTTCCAAACCACATTCATAATAGAAGGGCAAATAAGACTCATTTTGAATTTGTTGCCTTGCACTCTGCTCCTTTGGTTTTTGCAAGACTCGTGAATTCCATTGTTTCTCATTTTGTTTTCGTTTTGTTTCTGGCATACTTGGACTTACGCTAAATGCCACTTGAGCTTTGCGAACGGCGTCTGCTACATTATATCACTCGTGCAATCTTTTTTGCATTCACTGAAGGCATTTTATAACTACGTTCTGTTCTCGCTTCGGGCACTCTTAGGCCTTTTCAGATTTTAGGAACGGTTTATGTTACGTTAGTGACTGTTTAAATGAAAATCAATGAATGAAAGAAATTCGCCACGTAATTACCGTTGTATTTCATTAATTCGAAATTTTCAGTTTAACATTTATGTTTTGTGAAGTGGAGGATTAGTGTGTTAATTGTCTGACGGCACAAGGGGTTTTCCCCATCTCCGCGTTGTGTACTCTGTTTTTGTGACACAGAACTCTGTGGAGGCCAGAGAAAGTGTGTGGGGAGTGTTATGTTCTGTTGTTTCTCTATCCATTTAGCTGTTGGGACCCAACGTTACCCACACTTTGCCACGAGATGGCAGGTCAGGCACTCAGTAGATTATTTAAGTACTCTGGCAGGCCCTGCCATCTAATTTCCAAGGATTTCAGTGACAAGGCCTATACATATTTATATATAAAGGGGGGGGGGATGAACACTAGAATTTGGAAAGGCCAAAAGAGATTTTCGAGACAGTGGTTGAATTTAGACGTTGATTAGAATTTGGCGGCATTGTTAAGGGGTGTTGTGAAGTAGAATGAATCGTCGATAAATACAGATCCAGTAGACCCGTCTGTTTCGTTAGTCAATATATTCAAGTGTAAAATCGGTGCGAGCACCACCTGCCCTTCTGTAAATACGTACAGTATTTATTAGGAACTCTTATTTTAAAGTAGTGATTGCGTAATTCTTTTAAATAAATAATGATTTAAATAAATTAATTTAAGTGATAATTTATAATTAATTAATTTAATTTATTAATTTATAATAAAAATAGATTCATTAAAAAATAAATATTCTTTATTGAGTTTGTACAAAGATGATTTACAACAGGAATGAATTATAATTAAAAAAAAAAAACATACACAGATCGGTAGCTGGGAAAAACTGAAATGATTAAACACCAGTGACCACTTTTCACATGAAATTCTCTCCACAGTACAGACATTACTGTACACAGTTTATGGCTAATGCAGTCAAAGGATCCACATCATTCCAATTCAGGAATGATAAGGATCTGCGATAAAAGGTATAGCGAAGATTAACATGAAGAAATATTCCCGTAGCGAGATTTCAGTTTTCTAGGTTGCAAAGCCTAGAAACCAAACACTTACGCGGAATCTTTATCAAGATATTTAAGGATTTTAAAACTTTGAGTAATCTAAAAACGGGAATATGTCTTTTCTCTTTTGAACGCGGTACAAACTAGAGGGCATCTGCTTAAATTAACGAATGATAATTATACATGTATTGATGATTTATCGAACACTATCCTGCAGAGGAGATAGAGAAGTCATAATCTCACTGTATAAGGCAATTGTAAGACCACATTTGGAATACTGTGTTCAAGTATGGAGAGACCTCATCTGAAAAAAGACATCGAGCTTCTTGAAAGTGGCCAAAGACAGGCAATCCAAATGGTGAGATCGGCAGAAGGACGGCCGTATGAGGAAAGACTAAGATTGTGGGCTACAGAGCTTGGCAACTAGGCACCTGAGAGGTGACCTGATTGGTGTTTATAAGGCTCTGAGAGAGAGATTAGTAAAATGAATGAAGGTGCTTAGCAACCAGCCACATGAGAGGTGACCTGATTGGTGTTTATAAGGCTCTGAGAGAGAGATTAGTAAAATGAATGAAGGTGGAATTCTCACTGTTCTAAAGAATTCCAGAACTAGGGGTCATAAATTCAAATTACAGGGCTTGAGGTTTAGATTAGATTGTAGGCTGTTTTCTTTTAACCAGAGGATCATTGCTCTCGCAGGTAGTTGGGGCTGACAGTTTAAATAAATCCAAAGGTCAACTGGATAGTTACCTGTGTGAGGTGGGAAGCAACTCGGATGAGCTGGGATTGTTATTTTGTATTCTCTATTTGCAACTATCTACTTTTTCGTAATTCTTCAGGTTCATATATTTTCAGCTCATTATTTTTACGACCTTTTACAATATTCTTACTTCGCAAACATCTGGTATTAGTTTCTCTCTTTCTGCTAACTCTCTCTCTCTCTCTCTCAGTCAGGGCCCTTTCTAAAAGGATGGGACTTTACAGTCCCAGCTTGCCCGAGTAATGTTTAATATCTTTTTCTTAGCCTTTTATCTTTATACTTTATACTTTACTTTTTTCTCGTTCGTAAAGCTACTAGTGCAATACAAGGGGGATACGAATGTTCCTACTGTCCTTAACTTCTCGCTAGTTTCGCCTTTTTTATCTACACTTTCATCCCTTCCCTTTCCCAGATTTACTTCGTTGCCTTGTATACATTTGCTTGCATTATCTTCATATACGAATTCTCCAAAATTTTTACTAAAACGTGTCTTTCACTTATAACCACCTATTATTGCATCAATGTTACACTGTAAGCACTTATTTTAATTTTATTACTATTTTACTTCTTAATTCACTTTAATTTATTATGTTCTACAACATACAGTACACTGTATTGGGACTACCTTGTCCACATTTTTGTGGAAGTTCGACTGCTTTACCCTGCTATTTGCTCTCACTTATTTTTATGTTTAAATTTCCTTTTCTCCCACAGGTATGGACAAGTATAGAAACACAGTTTTTGATACATGATCAGGTGTAGTCCCCTGAAGAAATACCTGATTATGTATCAATGTTTATTTTTAGCTAACATCAGATTTCAATTTTATAATTTTTCCTCCCTTTCTTGGACTTATAACGAAAATATCCCACCCTCACCTGATGCTTGCTATTACTCCATATATTAATCTAATCATTTTTGCTTTACAGTTCCCTTCTCTCTAATTGGCTATCCCAATTCAGCCTATACATAGGTAATCCTTCCCCTGAATCTGTTCCAAGGTGCCATTAGCCCCGAGTTCGTGTTTAATGGATGATAACGCCACACCCCATCGCACTGAAGCTGTTGATATGCTTTTGGAAAGTGAGGACATTGTTCGTATAGATTAGTCTGCCCGTTCGCTTTATCTAAATCCCATTGAACACATATGGGACACTCTGGGGAGACACCTAGCGGCACGTCCACACCTACTAGAAAATGTTCACCAGCTGAAGATGGCGCTAACAGAGGAATGGACAATGTTACCGCATTAACTTATCAACAACATGGTTCTAAGTATGGACAGGCGGTGCAAAGCCTGCATCGACATTAGGGGTGGCCATATCTCCTACTGAGGATCAACTCTTCCCTATGTTCCATCTTTGGCAGTGATACATCTGTATCATGGCAGCCAGTGCTATGTTGCCATTTTTGAATAAAGTACCTCTGTACCGTTTTGTTTCTGTTGTTGTGTCGGTGTTGTTTTCTTCATCATTTCTGTACCTCACGAGGTTCCTTTGGTATGCTTTTTCCATATCCAGGCCACTGCTATGAGAAGCTACAGGCACAGGCAAAGGCCTGACTGGTTCTTATGCGATTCACATTCTTTTAGATGTTACCTACCTCTCCTAAACGTTTGTACCAATATATATATATATATATATATATATATATATATATACAGAGTGTCTCAAAAATATTGGTACAAACGTTTAGGAGAGGTAGGTAACATCTAAAAGAATGTGAATCGCATAGGAACCCATAACCGGAAACGTCACCGTAAGTCGGTAGACGGCGCTGTTCATCAGTTCGTCAGAGGGAAAATTTCTGGTTTACTCTTTCAAGCAGTAGTCGTCGCACGAAGGGCATGCATCGATATACGAACTGTGAGCTGGCAGACAGGCACCTAGTGTACGGATTAGCAAAGGGCAATGGGCGAGCCCCTCAACGAATTTATGGAGAACGCTTCATAGACAGATATGTACCGGACCACCGTTTGTTTGCACGTGTGCATCAAAATTTGTGCGATTATGGGTCATCTAGAGGTAACAGGAGTAGTGCAGGCAGACCACGTTCGACGCGAACTCCCGCCATAGAAGAAAATGTGTTGAATGCCGTCCAGAATAATCCTACCAGCACACGTGCCGTTGCCTCTGCCTTAGGAGTGTCTCGGTGAAGTGTACAGCGTGTCTGTCTGGCTGGACAATTCCTTACACCCCGTTCATCTCCAAAGGGTTCAGTTACTGCTCCCCCAAAATCATCCTGCACGTGTGGCTTTTGCACAGTGGTTTCTCCAAGAAAGTGTTCAAGACTTGAATTTTACAGCTTATGTTTTGTTCACGGTTATGGCTTATTTCACTCAGGAAGGCTTATTTCACTCAGGAAGGCTTATTCAATCTGCACAATGTTTATGTGTGGGCTCACGACAACCCACACGGTGTGCGCCCCCGTGCCATACCTCCCCACACATTTATCGCTTCGCAATAAATGTGTGGGCAGGTATGGTCGGTGACTGCTTAGTCAGGCCATATCTGTTACCATTCCGCATAAACTCCGCTAAATATCAGATCTTTCTTGAACAAGTTCTACCAGGATTACTTGACGATGTTCCAGCAAATGTGAGACGCAACATTTGGTTTCAACATGACAGGGCGCCTGCCCATTATGAAAGGTGTGTTCGTGACCATTTGAACGGGAGATTTGGGCGTCGATGGACTGGCCGTGGTGGACCCGTTGCCTGGCCTCCACGCTCACCTGATTTATCGAGCCTTGATTTCTTTCTGTTGGGGGGGGCCTCAAATATATTGTGTATGAATCGCCTGTGGAGACGGAAATGGATCTCGTGACGAGCCTCGTCTGCGCTGCTGTTACTGTCAAAGAAACTCCAGGTGGGTTCGACCGTGTCCGGCAATCCATGCTACGTCGGTGTCACGTGTGCATCGCGTCTCGTGATGGAACCTTCGAGCATCTGTTATAACATCATCCATCTCGTACTCGATTGTTAATATTATGTCGAATAAATGTTTGCCACTAATTACTGTCTTGTGTCATTTCTGCTTCTTGTGCCTCTGCTATTACTTTCCCGTGACGTTTCCGGTTATGGGTTCCTATGCGATTCACATTCCTTTAGATGTTACCTACCTCCCCTAAACGTTTGTACCAATATTTTTGAGACACCCTGTATATACCAGTATATTTTATTTGTTTAGAATTATATACTCGTATATAATTTTAATTAGGAATCAAATCACAGAAAAATGTATAAAAATTAAAATAAAATGGCATCACAGAAATAAAACTTAAATGTAACTGGTTACTTTACCCCATTGTTTCTCCGCCCCAGAGTAGATTAATAACAGTAACATAGTAAAGAATATTTACCTCTTTCATATCTTGAAGAATCTTCTTGTGGTGGAGTTTATCTGTTAGGCCTTTCATGCGTAACTTCTCAGTTAACATCAGCTGTTAAAAAAAACCCATTTAGTTTCAATTTATATAACATATTTATATTAGCATTATGTAATATATGAGGTGTGGCAATAAATTTCCTGTACTGGTGCTGTTGCGGGCATGTTCGACGAGTTTGGAAATAAATGGAAGTTGTATGTTGTAGTTCAAACTTCCTCTAACAAATGGTGGTGCAGAGATTTTCCAATAGGCTGACAAGTTGCAAGTACAGGGGATCCCCCGTATCCGAGTCCCCGCAGTTACGAGAATTTGAAAATTAAAGAATTACAGCTTTTTTCCCTTGAGGAAATTGACCAAGCACTTGAATTTTTTTTTGTGAGAACAACCTTCTTTTATAACCTAATAAAATAATTTTCTCATTTTTCACTATGTAAAAGTACATAATAACCATTACTATATAATATCGGTGTAGATACACCATATCTACTCGAATAAGTAATGCATCACTTGGAATACCAGGGTACCTGCCGACCCACAGATGAAAAGCTAACTAGCTTCTTTGAAACGGTGCCGTATGGGTGGTGACGCCCACCGAGAATAAGCAACAATAGTCTTCTCTATTAGTGAACCGTTACTTATTCGAGATAGTGCAATACATGGACAACTCGTTGTGAAGGATAAACACAATATGAGATACAGATGAAATGATGCTTTTCACACTATTATCATAGTTTTTCTTTAAGAGTTGTCTATTGTGTATCTACACCGATATTATATAGATATAGAATCTTACAAACTCTTACAATATTATGCCTAGTTGCATTTAGTTTTATTTAAATAATAAACATTGCGAAAATTTGTCCCCGTTTTAAGTGGAATATTCTGGAACCAATTATTCTCGGATAACGAGGATCCCCTGTAAAAGCCAGTTTATGAAACTTTCATTAATGTTAACGCTCCGTGTCATGGTTTAGCAATGGCGCAACGAACGAATATAAAATTTTGCTTTAAACTGGGTAATGAAACGTAAGTCGTACCAATATACTTGAATGGTATAAGCGGTTTAAAGACGGAAGTGAGGATGTTCGTGACGACCCAAGAAGTGGGCGTCTGTCAACCTATTTAAATAAGGACAGAGTTTCAAAAGTTCGGGAAATTGTGGCTGATGAGTTCAATATGAATAATGAGACAGTTCGTCAAATTCTGAATGAAAATTTTGGGAAAAGGAAAGTCTGTACAAAATTTGTGCTGCACAGCCTGACGGATGAACAGGAGCAACGGAGTGTTATCATGCGAAGACTTCATTCAACTTGTCAAGACAATCCTAATTTCCTCGGCTGCATTTCAGTATGACCTAGAGACAAAGCATCATCGTACAGTGGACTTCAAAAGCATCGTCAAGGCCCAAAAAATTTATTTTACAGAAGTCCAGGATCAAGACTTGAGTCCTTGAGGTTGTCACAGACATTCTTTCAGATATGCCAGACAAGCTGTACTTGCTACCTGGGAGTCTAAAACGCTGATGGAACTGATATTCGGGTGACACTCAAGTCAAGTGGACCCAATTTCGGCGAAGTCCGGACGGTCTGTGACAGCCAAATCCTCTGCTTGCACCTTCACGATGGTGGGACTGTTAGTAATCCTGGGTATAACCTCCATGCACAAGCACATGGTAGGTGACCACCCAGGTGTGAACCAACGTAAGCAGGGGTCGAGGTGTGGCGCCCACACCACATGGAGGAATGCCGCCCCTCTATGTTACCAGGCAGTACTAGGTGGTAGATGACTCTCATCAACCGGTGAAATACCACCACTTTGCTTATTGGAGGCTTGAAGTGGTGGAACCCATGTTTAGTCTCTAGAGCTAAGTTCCGGTCAACCCTTCCCTATCTCTTCCATCATGCAGTATGATTGATGACTTTTGAGGTTATGATGAACGTCGTGGCGAGATCCAATATTCCTTACATTTCGAGGGTACAGCTCTAAAACGGTTTTCGCAGGCCGGCCGCTAGTTAGTACACCGGACCGAACCTATTGGTAACTCTCTAGGAGGCTTCCGGATCAGCTAGTGTATAATCTTGCTACCTCTACTCTGCCAGATAGTGACTGGAGGGAGTCCGAGTAGTGTGTATGCGGGGAGCATTGTCGAGGCCACGTTATGTCAAGGATCTGGGTATATTCTTACCACATGTACGCCATATCCAAAAATTTCATTACTTCATACAGCATGTCCCACCCACTTTTTCTTACTATTGAATACACCATGAATTGTCAAACTAATAGAACAAGCTTATCTGCGAAAAGATCTAAACCTCCCAAGGATTTCCTAATTCATTTCACAAATATACGTGGTCTCAATTCTAATCTCAACGATGTCCATTTCCACTTGCAGTCTGCCAAACCCCATGTACTTTTTCTGACAGAATCTCAGTTATCGGTTGATTCAACTACTGCTCATCTCAGATGCCCAAATTATTCGCTGTATGATTCCTTTCGCCTCAAAGGTGGTACTTGTGCATATGTCCGTTCTGATATTCCCTGTCAGAGACTTGGCAATTTGGAATCTCCTCTCTTTGATCTTCTCTGGCTTAAAATCTCTTTACCTCATTGTGTCAAATTCATCTGTTGTCTCTACCGTTCTCCCAACTCCACTAATCACTTGAAGCTCTTTGACTTCCTCTCGTTGCAACTTGACTTTCTCCAGTCCAACTTTCCTAACAGTGAGGTAATTTTCCTTGGTGATTTTAATGTTCACAACTCCAGCTGGCTTCCGTTTTCTAGTCACACCGACCCAGCAGGTCGAGATGCTGAGGCTTTTGCAATTACTAATGACCTAGCACAGATTGTTCATTTACCTACAAGAATACCGGACAATCCGAATCATACAGCCAATACGCTTGATCTTTTTCTCACAAACAACCCTTCTAAGTACACGGTCGAAGTGAGAGGTCCTTTAGGCACTTCAGATCACAACTTGGTGATTGTCTCTTCTCCAATGGAACCTTTATCTCATGGCTATTCCCAACCTCGTGTTGTTTGGCATTACAAGAATGCAAAATGGGATGACCTGCGAGACTTCTTTTCTTCTTTTCCTTGGTCAGATTACTGTTTCAAAACTCCTGATGTCAACGTTTGCTCAGATCGTGTCAGTGAAATTATTCTTGCAGGAATGGAATCCTTTATCCCACACTCCACTTTAAAATCTCGTCCTTTATCTAAACCTTGGTTTTCCAATAAATGTGCTAAGGCTGTTCAAGAGAAGAATGCTGCATATCGTAATTTGCTTGTTTCTAATTCTTCAGTTTCATTTTCTGCCTACACCAAAGCTCGCAACAATTGTAAAGCAGTTATTAATCAGTCCAAACTAGAGTTTGAACAGGCTAAGAGTAGAAAACTTGCTTCTTGCCCTAATGGTAGCCGAGCGTTCTGGTCACTTGCCAAAGCTATTGGCCGCAACTTTTGCCCATCTCTGCTTCCACCTCTGTCCAAACCAGATGGTTCTGCTGTCACTTCAGCCAAGGATAAAGCTGACCTGTTAGCATCCCATTTTTCTTCCAGCTCATGTATTAATGATCTTGGTAAAACACCTCCCACCATTCCCAACACGGTCCATTCAATGCCTCCTGTGGTCTTCCGTCAAAAGGATATCAGAAGGATTTTGATGAATCTTGATGCTAAGAAAGTTCCAGGTCCTGATGGTATTTCTCCACTTGTTCTCAAAATCTGTGCTCCTGAACTTACTCCTATTCTTTGCCGCCTTTTTTCACTTTCTTATTCCAAAGGTGTTTTTCCTTCTGCTTGGAAATTTGCTCATATCCAGCCAGTTCCTAAAAAGGGTGACAAATCCCTCCCATCCAATTATCGTCCCATTGCAATTACTTCTACTCTTTCTAAAGTAATGGAGAAATCAATTAACCGCCAACTCTTAAACTACCTAGAAACCTTCCGTCTGATCAACGATCGCCAGTATGGATTCCGTCAGTGTCGATCCACTGGTGATATTCTGGCTTATGTTACCCATTTATGGACAACTTCAATGGAAAGGTTCGGTGAAACACAAGTAGTTGCTCTTGACATCTCAAAGGCTTTCGATCGTGTTTGGCATAAAGGTCTTCTTAACAAGCTTCCATCTTATGGTTTACCAACTGTTTTTAGTAATTGGTTATCCAGTTTTCTCTCTGATCGCTCACTGAGGGTGATGGTAGATGGCTCTCTGTCTTCTAACTTCTCCACTAATGCCGGTGTCCCCCAAGGTTCAGTTCTTTCCCCCACTCTTTTCCTCTTGTATATCAATGACCTTCTTCCATTGACTGGAAATCCTATCCATAGTTTTGCCGATGATAGCACATTGCATTCAACTTTCCATTTTGAGAAACCTTGCCCTGCTCAATCAGCTTCAACTTCTCGAAAATATGCTACCAATTCCTTAATTGCCGATCTTCAGGTAATTCTCCAGTGGGGCAAAGACAACTTAGTTGATTTCAACCCTTCTAAAACTCAGTCTTGTCTTATATCTCGCAAAAAGGATTCTTCTGCTCCTATGCTTATCTTTAGTGACACTCCAATTTCTAGGCAAAAGGATATATCTCTTTTAGGGATTACCCTGACTTCTAATCTCCCTTGGCACAAGCACATTACAATTATTGCTTCCTCTGCATCTAAAAAACTTGGTTTTCTCTTTCGCTCTCGGCGTTACTTTTCTTTCAAACAGCTGCTCACTCTGTATAAATCGCAAATCCGCCCTGCCATGGAATATTGTTCCCACATTTGGGGTGGTGCCCCCAAAACCTCTCTCAGGCTTCTCGATTCCATTCAGAAGAGGGCAGTTAGGTTAATTAATGATTCATCTCTAACAGAGTCTCTCCACTCGCTTTCTCATAGACGTACTGTTTCTGCTGCATGCCTCTTCTACAGATATTTCCATGGGCACTGTTCTTCTGAATTGGCTTCTATAATTCCCGCTCTCTCTTTCAAAACAGTCCGAACACGTGCCGCCACCAGCCAACATCCATTTACTGTCCAACTTCAAACCCACAGAACCAACTTTTCATCTTCCTCATTTATTCATTCAACTGCCGTTTTCTGGAACAACCTTCCTTCATACGTATTTCCTGAAAATTACAATCTACAGAAGTTCAAGTCCAATGTCAACAAATATCTTCTTTCGTCTTCTCAACCTCCAACCCAAGCACGGTACTAAGTACTATAGGTTCTAATACCTCTCGTGTTTGGGGTTCTCATAAAAAAAAAAAAAAAAAAAAAGACGATTCTGATCGTGTTTTTCGACAAACAAAATTCATAAGAAATTTGTACCTGAAAAGAAGAAAATCAATGGGCTGCATTCTACGCACAGGTGAGGATGCCCCAGCCCATTTCGCACTCGTGAAGTGCATTTCATGGCGAAACATGGCATTGTGTAGATCAACCATCCAACCTATTCTTCAAATCTAGCTCCAGCGGATGTCTTCCTCTTTTCCGAGGTGAACTGCCCTCAAAGAAAAGAGATTTCAGAATGCAGAAAAACGTAACCACCAAACTGAACACCATCTCTTTGGACGCTTCGCTGACTCTTTTCAGAAACTTTTAGAAAGGTATAATAAGTACATTCAATAAGGTGGTGATTGCGTTGAATAAAAATAACACGATTTTTGAAATTCTTCACTTTGTGTTATTTTTATTGCACTAGTTTAGGAACTTTATTGCCCTATCTAGCATGACGTTATATAATAAAAGACTTTTATATAATAAAAAACATAAACATATTCTGTCTATAGCAGGGGGATCCCATGTGGAGCTGAAGGTGCTATAGCCTTCCTTATAACAAAATAATGTGGGATTATTTACTGCTACAAGACGGTTAAAGATAATTTCCCTGAACTGCTTCAGTCTCCTCCTTTCGAAAATCCTTGGGCCGGTCCCGATCTATTACATTTATTAATCGAACAAAGGCATGGATAAATGCAGTCAGTAAGATCCATGAAAGCTGACGCTTTAATGGATCATTGTAGTTCCACCTAGAATCCATAAATTAGTTTGGATTTTATCCATATTCAAAATTTAGTTTTAAGAATATTCAAAATAATCATTTTGTTATTGTTGTCTTATAAAAAACATTCATCCCTAATATAATGTGGTTCGAGACAAATCGTAGTAACAGAGACGCAACCAGAAATCTACATTGGGAGGGATGGGTGAAGTGTGTATATCTGCTATATTAATTAATTTATTTAATTTTGAAAATTAAGTCTGGTTTTCGTTTTTTGTCCCCTGTTGTATCTTAAAATGTAGATAGTAATAAAACTAACAATAGGACGTTTGAAACAGTAAAATGTATGCAGGGCCAGATTACGAAACTTTATAATTACCTTAACAAGCAACACATTTCCACACACGATCTTTATTATACACAAAATAATATTAAAAAGAGATCTCACTTTTCTTTTAATAGTGTCTTCAAAGTACCTCTCCACCTTTTCACTTTTGATTCTACCGGTTAAAGGATGCTTGCCTCCAATTCTTACATCATTATCGAAATCTGTGACAGCCTTGGTGAGTTCAGAATGTCTGATATCCGACTCCTCAATTTTAGCCTGTGGACCAAACGTAATAAAAGATGACATATTAATTAACTACAACAGGATTGCTTCATTACATAATTGCTCAACTCATTACTTGACTTAATAAACATTTTATTTTATTTTATTTTATTTTATTTTATTCGTGCAAGAAACTGTATTCTTTAGCCGCTGCTCGATTTTGATTCAGACTTATTTGACGTTTTCCATTCAGAATTCTATCCAAATTTTATGGCCTCTAACGCTGCTCAGTGAAAACAGTTCTTATTTTATAATTTTACCGCGTATAGGGATACCTTTAAAAAGGTATCCCTATACGCGGTTTTCGTTGTAATATGTTTGGGGATAATATTCCAAGAATTGAACATCCATATGTATTAGAAGCTACGGTGATTGGTGTTATTAATTTAATAAATACTTGTACTCTAACAATGAATCTGTTCACATGAACACTTTTTATAATTTTTTTTTATTTCTTTCTTCAGCAAAATGGGTTCCTGTTATTTGAGTTGTTTTTCTTTTTTCTTTTTTTTTTTTTTTCTTTTTTGTGACTAATGCCACATAAGCTTTCTTGCATCATTTTCCACCCCTACTACTACTATTTCCTGGAGCATTGACTACTTTTGTCAAAATGCACCAATGCGGCCGTCAGAGGTTCAGAACTGAACTACAAAAAATCCAAACAGCCCAAATCGAGCTATCTGCAGCAAAACACAGATGCAGTGAACATACAACAGCATTACTTCCGACCAACAACGAACAGTAATGAAACAAATACAACTGATGGTCACAACATGCCGTTTGAAAGTAGCTCCAAGAAGACAGTTGAACCAAGAGCATGGAGGATGAAATCAGCACCTAGCAGCAGTAACGTTACTTCCAAGCAAGACAAGGAGACCTTCTTCACCCAAGCAGCTCAGAATCGTGATGCAGTTATTGGCTCTGACCCTAACACACTGGGTATTAAAACGGTGCAGCGTAGAGGGCAAGGCCCTCCAGCATTTTTATAAGTCGACTATGCCCGGAAACAACAGTAGAACAAATTGAAACCCTTCTGAAACAGCTCAACATACCCGGTATCCCCATAAAGGTCCACACCAGGCATCCATCCTATTCCTCTTTCCGGATTAAGATCAAAAGTCCCAATATAGAAAGATATCTAAACATAGATATCTGGCCCGCAGGTCTCTTGGTAATGCCATCGTTTGGCAATCATAATGAACAACCAGCGGTACAAGTGATCTTGAGACCAGAGACGGGCAGTGTGCCGTTCTCTGCAGAGCTAGACAGCGAACCAGACTATCCCTTCCAACTTACAATCATGCAGATCAACGCACAACACTCTAGATGCGTTGCTGATGAGATCAGGCTCATTGCAACGGAAAATTTATTTGATATTATATGCATTGAGGAACCTTATGTCTCTAAGCACATTTATAAAATAAATAAAATAAATTTTCTGTTCATACTCCGGGACGACCAAACAGTCAGAGGAGTTAACAAGATAGACAGAATACAAGAAACAGCACCGTATTCAGCAGTCACGGGCTTGAACCCCGGTCACTCAAGGCACGTGTACTTATGCACCCGCGCGCCTGACCACTAGGCTACGGAAAGCTTCAGAGGTTCAGAACTGAACTATAAAAAATCCAAACAACCCAAATTGAGCTAACTGCAGCAAAACACAGCTGCAGTGAACATACAATAGCATTACTTCCGACCAACAACGAACAGTATGAGCAATCTTCCAAAGTTATGGGATATCCCATGACTACAAGAATCATCCAGTCCTCTGCAACAGATCCTAAATCTGCCATCATCATATTCAACAAGCTGGATATCACTGTTATCTCTGGCTTGTGTAATCAAAATTCCACCTGTATTTTAGTCTCTACATCAACTTTCTCGTTCTACTTACTGTCACTATATTGTCCATCATTAATATGCAGATATTAATTTATCACAAAGATATCTAGAACAGGTGTTTGCTATTTTAAATCCCACATATTTAATAATTACAACTGATTCAAACTCAAAATCTTTCTTATGGTTCAGCAGTGTCTTGGACAACAGAGGTAGGATTTTCGAGAAATTTTTATTTACCTACAATTTAAATCTGCACAACTAACCCAACCAACCGCACACCTTCTCAAACGTTCACGGAGAATCAAACATTGATTTAGCCATTTCAATGTCCGCCATGTCCTCGAGGATCTCTGATTGGACTATACAGACTGACTACACAAACAGTGACCACCGAGCAATCACTTTTAAGGTATCTCTCCTTCCAAATACTACAGGTCCGCCTCCTTCTCCTCCTCCAAAAGATCTTAGAAGATTTTCTATCAAAACCATCAAATGGCCTTTATTTATGTCTTCAATTCACCAGGATTTTAACGTTGACACTCGCCGGTCTTTGAACCAGTTCAATGCCTCAGAATATGCATTCTATGTACAGGCTGCCTTATTTCGTGCTACAGAACGCTCCGCTAAGAAGAAAATTAGCAAGCATACTACAGTTCCATGGTGGATAGCTGAACTTTCCACTCTGCGCAAAAAAGTACACAAAACAAGCAAAGACTTTCAACGGAGAAGGTCCTGGCCTGAACCAGAAGTCACCAGACTAAAAAATATCTATAAAGGCCAGCGGAACGAATATGTAAATACAATTGCAAAACAAAAACTTGCCTCCTGGCAACACTTAGTTCACTCCACAGGAAATTCTGATCCCTGGGGTCTATTATATAAAATTAGCAAAAAGAAGTTTCACTCTCATGAAGTGTACAACACTGTAGTGAACAACGACACAGAAACCACTAACTGGAATGACTCAATTAACGCCATCCTGGATCGCTTGCTTCCCCTGGACGATCTCACCACAGAAACTCCAGACCAAATATCTATCAGGAATAGCAACTCAACCTACCACTCCTCATATGAAACGGATCTCTTCACTCATCCCGAGCTAAAGCTGGCCCTAAGCAAAATAAATATCCATAAATGTCCGGGTTTAGATCTTGTGGAAAATGCTGTAATTATCAAATTGCCGAAGTCTTTCCAGAAATACTTCTATGTACAACAAATGTCTTACTGAGGGGATATTTCCTAATCTCTGGAAGGTAGCTTTGATCAAAATTATTCACAAGCCGGACAAAAATAAATCTGATCCCAAAGCATACAGACCCATCTCTCTTTTGGCAAACCTTGGCAAACTATTTGAAAGGTTGTTAGCATCCAGATTAGCAGATTTAATTGAAGGTCAAAACTTAATGTCTCATTCCAAGTTTGGCTTCAAGAAGGGAAAATCCTGTGAAGACGCCTTGGTCTCTTTAGTTAACCACATATCAGCTTCGAGGGTTAAATATGAAATGGCCATATTCGTTGACTTCGAGGGAGCTTTCGATTCCCTCTGGTGGGAGAGCGCTCTCAATCGTCTTACCAAAGCCAAGTGCTCTCAGCAACTGTTCCAAGTTATTAGAAGCTACTTCCAAAATAGACTCATCCAAGTAATCTCGAAACAGCAGTCTCTCTCAAGGACCATCTGAAGAGGATGCCCCCAGTGATCAGTTCTGGGACCCCTCTTCTGGAACATAGTTTTGGACAGCTGGCTCACGCAAAAACCTGACAATATCTCTGCCTTCGCCTACGCCGATGATTTGGTTCTTCTAATTCCAGGTCGATCGAGTCTTCAACTAGAACAATCAGCCAATATAACTCTTTCTGAGCTAATCAAGTGGTCAAGTATACATAAACTGCGAATATCTGCCACAAAAACAAAACTGGTGGTTTTTAAGGGCAAGTCAAATTACAGAAGACCTCCAAATATAAAGATAGACGGAAAGCAAATCCCTTTTGTTCCTGAATTAAAACATCTTGGCGTAATTTTAGATGACAAGTTAACCTTCTCCTCTCATATTAATCACCTCGCCTCGAAGATTAAGAAGTTCACTGCAGCAGTTATCCGAATTTCCAAATTGGACTGGGAACTAAATAGGCAGACTCTCTTACTATATTATACAGCAGTATTCGTACCAATAACAACATATCCTTCGGGAGTCTGGTTCCATAGAGCCGTTAATGTTAAACTCCGTTCCAAACTCATATCCACTCAACGGATTATGCTGCTTGCCATGCTCCGCGCCTGCAGGACAGTGTCCTCTGCTGCTCTGCAGATCCTTGCTGGAGTCTTACCACTACACATGCATGTCATCTTCAAAGGACTATGCTATCGTCTAAAGCACGGAGTTCCCGGCGAGGTTCTCGGCATCTCGTGCAACTTAACTGCTAGCATCAAAGACGAGAAACGCAGATTCTGGAATGAACTTATCAGTGTGTGGCAATCACGATGGGATTCCAGTACTACTGCTCAAGTGACCCCTCTTTTGTTCCTGCAGTTACCTTCCCTCTCAACAAGAACGTCCGCCAATGGTTTTATCCCAGCCTAACAACATCGTTTATACTTACTGGGCACGGCTCCATCAACTCCAAACTATTTCAATTTGGCTTGTCTGACACCAATCTCTGCTTGTGTGGTGTTGAGGAAACCTGGACGCACATTCTGTATCACTGCAGCCTGTACCACGATGATAGATCTACACTACAAGATGCTGTCAGCAACTTCTCTGAAGGAAATGAAGTGGCGCTGACTGAAAATTCTCAATCGTTCTCAGCTCTACAACAATTATGCTCTGCTGTTTTCACAAAAAGAAAGCAACTGTTCTCAAGTTTATCAACATATCAACAACAAAGAACCAACCCAACACCTGCATTGTGTATCGATATTTCTTAACTGATATCGCCTGCTATCTACTCTTTTTTTTTTTTTTTTTTTTTTTTAAGCTGGTATCCCAGTTTGGGCAGCTGTGGTTACAGAATTAGCTAACACCCATTAGTATAGCACTACCTCCAGTGGCTGCGGTTTTCATTCTTCCTAGGACAGAAAAAGACTACTGTCTTGTGGTTCCTGTGCCACAATTAATACTTCTGATTAGTTGCGTGATGTGATTTGCTGTGTGAACATGTTACATGTTCATTACACTTATAACATTGTAATTAACACGATTATATGTATATATCACTGTATGTATCTTTATATATTGTATCATTATATGTATCATATATATATATCATTGTATATATAACTATGTATGTACATAGCGGATTTGCCAGTTTCTGGCTAGGGGACGCTTGTTGTTTTTGTTAATAAAGAATGATAAGTCACCCAGAGTTACTTACTCAAGCAATCGGCTAAAGACCAAGATACAACAAAAACCTGGCGAAATAGGCCGACCATCTGTCTCCCAACAATGTACAAGATCCTGACCAGCTGAATAACCAAAAAGATACCAGACCACTTGGAGAGCCAGAACATCGTGGCCGAACAGCAGAAAAGATGCAAGCGAATGAGCAAAGGATGCAAGGAGCAATTGACCATTGATGCGCCACTGTTATAGAGCAAGCTTACATGAAGCGCCGCAACCTGTACATGGCCTACATCGATTACTGCAAAGCCTTCGATTCCGTGCCTCATAGCTGGCTAATAGAGACGCTGAAGATCTACAAAGTCAATCCAACAGTGACAAAACTTCCTAGAAGCAACCACGACGAAATGGAGTACCACCATCAAGGTCGAGAACATCACAACCAGACCGATCTCATCAGGAGAGGAATCTTTCAGGGAGATGCCATTAGCCGACTATGGTTCTGTCTAGCTCTCAACCCGCTACCTACCACTCTCAACTACAGCAAAGCAACTACCTCGGATCACCAAAGAATTCAGCAGTTTTATTTTTAGGCCACCCGAATAATTAAATTCATCTGCCATGCTGTGTGTCTTATGTCTGTTAATTGGGTGTGTTCTATGGGCGAATTGTCTGTCTTGCTGGATGAAAAACGCCAGTTTCTGGGGGGGGGGGAACCTTGCTATTTATGCCTGAGACCGACTAACCCAGCCACGGAGTGAAAAAAGCCCATTAAAGTTCCTCGCGTTATCGAGGAACTTTAAGACTTCAGCAATGATAACAAGATGGAATTTGGGCTAGACAAATGCAAGCCGCACGAATTGCATCATGGGAAATTAGTCGGTCGGAACTACCAGCCGCAGACTGATAAAGAGATCGAAGCCATGACAGGGGAAGAGACAAAAAAATACCTGGGGATGATTCAGGCTCAGTAGTAAGAGCACAAGAAGATCAAGGCCTGCCTGACCGACAAATACCAACAGAGGCTCAGAAGCCTGCTCAAAGCAAACGGAGGGAACACAGTTAAAGCCATAAACGCCTATGCAGTCCCAGTGCCAACATACTCCATCGACATCACAGATTGGACTAACACCGAGCTGGAGAATATCATGAGAAAGACAAGGACAATGAGGTCCAAGAGCCGTCAACACTACCCAAAGTCAGCCGTGGAGAAACTAACAGTAGCTCGGAAAGAAGGAGGAAGGGGCCTGATAGATCTCACCGAGCAAAAAAAGACAGCGAGAGTTAACCTGAAGGATTACTTCTAGAAAAACAAAGCACCACTCTACCAAAAAAAAAAAAAAGCATCATAGCCCACTCAACCTAAGTGAGGAGTCCACTTCCACCAATACGAAACAAACGAAGCTAGAAAGATGGTCAAAGAAGACACTCCAGTAGACACTACAATGACCTCCATAAACACCACATAGTTAAAATGGCGTCCAATGCATGGCTCAGGAGCGGGACGCTCTTCCCCGAGACTGAAGGATAGTTCTCGCCAACCAAGACCAGGTAATCAACACAGGAATTCTAGAAAATACATCACCAAAGAGCCCGGAGTGTCAGATGACACATCTTGACGATGCCACCTCGTCTCAGAAACGATCTAACATATCATCGTAGGATTCCAGATGATCATCCAGACGGAGTACACTCGTGGATACGAGTGTAGCCAGGACAATACATCAGAAGCTAGCGAGGAAATAACAATTGATCAAAGAAAGTGTACCGTATTACAAGTACGAACCGCAGGCAGTACTAGAGACCCCAACCAACAAGCTGTACTGGGACCGCGCCATAATAACGAACAAGGCAATCCCGCACAACAGACTGGCCATAACCCTTGTCGACAGGAAGAAAAAGGCTACCTATCTGATTGACATAGCGGTGTCCAACACTGGTAACCTCCAGAAAAACCAATGAGGAAAAAAATCAGGAAGTACACGAACCTAAAACCTAAAAGACCTATGAACCTAAAAATCAGGAAGTACACAAACCTAGGAGATCAAAAAGATGTGGCATATGTAACAAGTAAAGACCACCCCGATCACTGTGTTAACCACCGGTATGGTTCTACAGATCCTAGCCTAGCAGCAATAGGTCTCCCAGAGAACACCTACAAGAAACTCCAGAAAGTCGCAATCCTGAACACCTGTAGGATAGTCAGAGAGCTCCTCGACCAACAGTAACACCAGACATAACAACAAACCTGTGTACTTGTTAGCAATACCCGTCACGGGGCGGGACCCCAATCAGGGAGAAATAATATAAAATCAACAATAATAATAATAATTTATGGGGTTATCTTAGCTTTTTGGGGAAAAAAAAGAACTGTAATTATATTTTGGTAATCTAAAAAAGAATTCCATTTCAAGCGACCCGGTTTTTAACAAAAATTCTGAAAGAAAAAAAAACAAAAAAACCAGCTGATCTCAAATGTGTGCAGTTTCAGTGAGAGAGAGAGAGAGAGAGCGCAAAAAACTTGTGCGATAAATCCCTTCGGTTCCGAAACACGATGCGTACGTGTGTAGAGATATCTCATTACATATGTAGAAAGATATATATAGACTTCGCTGACGAGGTTTCTTTGAAGATTCTTTTACTAAAAAGTCTTGGAGTGATTACAGTACCACATGTGAGTATTCAAATGACTAAAAAATCTTCGACAGCGAGGGGAAAATAATTTCAGGAATTTTTGGAATGTTAGCCTGATTATGATCGACATTATTAACCTCATTTTGTTGGTGATTAAAGCAGTGTAAATTTTTTAACTAGATGCGATAAAGAGATTTAAAATTTATATTTTGAAGTCTATGTCAAGATTTATTTGAAATGAATATAGCAAAATTCCCAGCAGAACATCAAACAAGTTGAATTGTTGCCTTTTCTCACTGTAATACGTTAACTTGCTGCAAAACTTAGGTTTCAGTGAAAATCCGATTAAAAAAAAAAAAAAACTTCATTTGAAATAAAAACTGCTGTATATATATATATATATATATATATATATATATTTATTTATTTATTTAAAAATATAAATATATAAAATGTATATATATATTTAAATATATATATATTTATTTATTTAAATGTATATATAAAATATACATTTAAAAATACATTGTTGCACAATACCATACAGAATCATATTGATTTTAATCATTATTGTAATCATTAAAATTTATTCTAATTACCAGAATTAGTTATAATAACTCAAACTGATTGTAATCTATTGTTTAAGTATTTATGTTTTCTGATTTACACGTTTGTATATTTGTATTTATATTTCAATAATTGCAATTAATATTTGATAATTCGATGAAAAATATCTCCGGTCTTAGATTCTATATTTGCGCTTTATAGATGCTATTTTTAGTGCACTTATTAGTAGTAATTCGCGTTCGAACAGATAGCGTGGCACTAGTTTCGAGTTCATCTACTGCTGTGGATTCGATTTCAGTTGTGATCACTTGAGTGGCTCAGCCTTCACGAATTACCAGACTTCTTGGAAATTGAAATGTACTAATTAAGAGAAAGAAATTAATAATTTCCTTTAATTATAGTGTGGTTTGACTAAAACGATACCTTTAGAAACACAACCCATGAAGCGTTCCCTGTATCCTACCGGATACAGGGAACTTCTCATCCATCTGCTGTGCATGAAAGACCACTACAAAGCCTATACGTTACAGTATGGCGTGGATTCACAACAGAGTTTATAATCGGACCATTTTTCTTTGAAGAGTCTACACCTCATGGCCCAGCAAGGTGTACGGTAACTAGTGCACGGTACTGCGCTCTTCTAAGAGATCACATTATTCCCGCTCTGCAAGAAAGGAAATGCTTGGAGACTGTAGTGTTGATGCAAGATGGTGCCCTGCCCCACGTTGGTCGACAAGTAAACGAACTGCTCCGTTCAACATTCGGAAATGATCGCATCATTTCTAGATAATTTCCGTAGTTATGGCCAGCTCGATCAACAGATCTCAATCCCTGTGATTTCTGGCTATGGGGGATACCTGAAAGACAGAGTTTATCGTGGCGGCATACAGATGCTTGTCGATATGAAAGCAAGCATTAAACAGCATGTAGCTAACATCCCCAATGAGAAGCTACGCGGAACTGTGTCGCACGCAGTCCTCCGTTTTTAGAATGTCATCTCAAGTGAAGGCAAGCACATAGATTAATATCTGTAGATTTCTAAGTTCTGATATTAAAATCTAATCCTAAGTTAAGTATTCCATCTCATGTTTACAGTATCAATTTCTCTACTGGTGGCGGAAATTTGAACTGAGTTTTTTTTCTTCTACAAATCGCTTCCCCATATACTAAATGACATGCCCACCGATTTTCATAGCGTTATCTCTAACCGTTTTGACACTAGGGTCTCCTTAATAGGGAAACTTATTTTATAATCACCCGGTATATATACATATAAGCTGTGTGGCAACTGTGTAAATGTAAACACTTCATGTCTGTAATTACTCGTGTCACATTCACTATGTGACATGAGTAATTACAGACCTGTTAGTTTAACTTCTGTAGCAGGGAAAATAATGGAGTCACTGGTTAAAAAAGCACTGCAGGATAATATAAACAAGACTGCAGTTATAGTTTAAACACAGCATAGGTTTGTTAAGGTGAAGTCTTGTCTGACCAATTTGATTGGATACTATGATGTGGTCAGAAAGTAACTGGATACAAAAAATAATTTTGATATCATATACTTGGATTTTAGGAAAGCTTTTGATACTGTTGCACACTGAAGACTATTGTAGTAGTAGTAGTAGTAGTAGAAGTGGCATGTGATGCAAGAAAGCAAGTGTATGAGCTTATGCAGCATCAGCCAAAAAAAAAAAAAAAAAAAAAAATCACACCATTCCCTCCAAATGCCTGTCCAGTTCCTCCTTAAATTTATTCAACCTATCAACTTCCACAACGAAAGATGGAAGTTTGTTCCAGCAATTAACCACCCGCTGGCTAAAGGCAAATTTCCGCACATCTATTCTACATCTGTCTTTTCTTAATTTGAATTTATGTCCCCTTAGGTTCGTAATCTGAACAAGTGGAAGGATCCCATCAGAATTCAGCGTGCTCAACCCATTCAAGGCCTTATATACAAGTTGGACAAGTTGTAAAAGTTGGAGCAGTATAGCATTAAGGGCAAGTTGCTACAATGGATAAAAGGATGGTTGAGTGTAAGAATACAGAGAGTGGTAATCAATGGACATCAGAGAGTGGCTCTTCGTGGACTAATGTTGGGTCCATTGTTGTTTTTTGTATTTATAAATGATATTGATGATGGTATATCAAGCTTAATATCCAAGTTTGCAGACGATACGAAAGTTAGCAGGATTGTTAAGGACACTAAGGACAGTACACCGCTGCAACCGGATCTAGAAAAGTTAAGCAGATGGGCTGAGAGGTTGCAAATGAAGTTTAACATTGACAAATGTAAAGTACTACATATGGGAAGCAGTAACCCCAGCGTAATGTATCAAGTCTGTGGTACTACATTGACAGTGGTAGAGAACGAAAAGGACCTGGGGGTAATTGTGCAGGCAGATACGAAGTTTTCTGAGCAGTGCAGGCGGTGCACAAGAGTAGCTCATGGTGTCTTGTCAATGATATACAGGAATTTTTCTAGCAGGGATAAGGAGGCGATTATCCCTTTGTATAAGGCAATAGTCAGGCTACACCTTGAGTACTGCATACAGGTATGATGGCTTCATTTTAGGAAACATGTTGAGCTACTAGAACGAGTACAGAGAAGGGCAGCGAGATTAGTAAGTGGAACAAAGGGTTGCTGTTACCAAGATAGGCTTAAGTTCTGCAAATTTCAGCGTCTAGAGACTAGGCACCTGCGAAGTGATCTGATTGAGGTGTATAAGGCCTTGAATGGTTCGAGCAAGCTCAATGCTGATGGGATTCTTGCTCTTACTCAGATTCCGCACCTGAGAGGGCATACATTCAAATTGAGGAAAGAGAGTTGTAGTAGAATAGATGTTCAGAAATTTGCCTTTAGCCAGCGGGTGGTTGATTGCTGGAACAAACTTCCATCTGCCATTGTGGAAGTTGACGGCTTAAATAAATACTAGACAAACTTTTGGAGTGAATGGATGGACAAAACTGGAAGGTTTGTTTTTTTTTTTCTTTTTTTGACTGATGCTAGATAGACTTACTTTCTTGCATCATATATTCCTCTACTACCGATAATGTTAATGCGTGTAAGTAATTAAGATAGTACAATTTAAATTGAAGGACTAGTCTCCTAATGGAAGAACAACAGCATCTAACGGGATTTTCCAGAATATGCCAATAAGATAATCAAACCGAAAAGGGTTATATGTACGGAAAAAAATTACAGATTGCAAAACAACCTAATATAGTATTTCATGTGAAATATGCAGGCCATTCCTGGATATATATGTATACCCAGTTCAAGTTGCATTGATGAACAGAGGAATTCTTAAAGGCCTCTTCAATCGAAGTTGTAGTAAACTGATATCAGGCAGCGGGAGTAGGAGTTTCCACTGCGAGTTACTCCAGTACATTTTTTTTTTTTTTTTTTTTTTTTGTTGTTTGAGTAGTTGTATGGTGCCAAAAATTCCCAAGGTGTGTGCGATGAATTCCCCAAGCTCTTACTGCAGTGAAGTGAGTGAGTGAGTATTGTTGCAATATGAATGTAAGAACTCTTGTGTAAAAAAAAAAAAAAAAAGCTATTTTGGCTGACGATGAGAACTGGCTGCACCATTATGATCCTGCCTTGCAAAATACGTTTTGCAGGTTCTAGTTGGTGATAAAATGAATCCCAAACCCCAGAGGAGTTTCTACGTTGTTTTTTATAAAACAATAAAACAAGGCAATTCTAAATATTAGGAGCAACAAACGAAAGAAAGTGACAATCGAGTTAAATAAATACAAGGTGAACGCTGTTACAATATGAAGAAGCTGGAGACATGAAAGTTTGTTTGTTTTAGTATTTGAACCAAGGCACCCTGGGCATGAAGGTCGCGAAGTATCATTACGCTGTGTCTATTAATTGTGTTAATTCTATAGTCGGTTTGTATGTCTGCTGTACAAAAAATAAAATCTGCAATAACCTGACAAAAAAAAGGGGGGGGGGGAATTAACTTTTAATATGCCGGTGTAGAATGTAATGGGCATCAGTTTGAATAAAGAAAAGTTTCGATTTTTTAAACATCAACGTTAAAAACAACACGAATTGAATATAATTTCAGTAAAGTAAAATTTGAATAAAATTTGAATCAGTTATAAATAAAATCTACAAGACCAAGGAACGAATTGATTAATCGCTTCAATTCTCGAACAAATATCCTTATTTATTTGCAGTTCATCCCAATTCGCTCAGGCGTGTTGCTCCCATCTGTCTCTCATACATGGTGATCTCATAAACCCATTTCATTTTGGAAAAGTAAGATAAAAAAAAAATATATATTAGCCTGCCGAAATTAATACTCTATGAACAAATAGTACGAAATACGAAGTTAACAGACTACCTGAAGATCGTCTAACATTTTTTCTCCATTTTGCCTCAAACGCTGAAGTTGCCGTTGGAGTTCTGCAAGTTCATCATTTGCTATATAGCATTTTTGCTGATGTGTTAAAGCATGCTGTCGATCAGCAAATAAACTTCGAGTCCTTGATCTTTTGCGAACTGAGGATCGAACATCGGCACTAGAAGATGAACTGTCCATAGACGTTCTTGAAGATGCACCAGATGGAGGAGTTCTAGAGAGCTTTTCTGATGGCAAAACTATTGGTCCATGGGTCTCTTCTACCCTTCGAATATAGTTTTCTAGTAGGGTATTCTCTTTAGCAAGCAGGGAATTGTTGTAGCTAGAAGAAATATATATCGATAATTAGACTAAACATTCGTTGTTCAGTGTTAACTAGAACAAATAAAAACTATAATATATAGAAGTACAATGTTCATCTGCATTGTGTTTAACTGCCCGTTTAGTCTTGATAAAGTTCGATTTATCTGATTTTTTTGTCTAAAGAAATACTTTTTAAAGAACAAAAATTATGGTTCATTATAAAGAAGTGCGTGAAATTGTATGCGAGTACATAAAAAATAAAGTGTATCATACAAAGCAAACACGTGAGACTACTACAAAATAGTTTCATACATATATAGGGGTTCTATATATGTTTCTCAAAACCCACGCAGCAGGCACAGAAGCTATGGCCGCTTTTTCCCCCATAATATAGTTGAAATCAGGGACAATTTAAGCACCCATGGGCTCTGGTCTAAGAGCAATTTTGGCATTTCTAGATTGCCCAAATATAAGTAAACTGTAATATAAATAAATTTTGAAGACTATCGCAGCTGGAGCCGGGGATTGCATCCCCTAACCCCAGCCATCTCTGGCTAAAATACTATACACTTGCAATGAAAAATAGTATAAATGAATAATATTGCAATTAACGAAACCAAGAAACATAAAAATAAAAAAGAAATATATGCACTGTTATATGCATAATTTTTTTCCCCCTTGAATGTGGTATGCGGGCAAAGATATCATCGTAGAGCCATAACAGTTCCTACGCACTACTCCAAACACTGTCGAAATAAATATATTATAAATATGAATGTGTTTGTTAGGAGGTCACGTGATTGTCTATTGCTATTCCGTCACAATATTAACAATCCGGCTGAAATTACACCTGGCACAGACGCAGTGGCGAAACTACTGTACCGCTGGGCCGGTAGTTTCACCGCGAGTGAGTGGCGAAGAGTCAGGGAGCCCATGACTGGTTTGGTACGGTTGTTAAAGATCACGTGCGGCTCTTCTGAAATCTGTGGGAGTGCAGAATTTATAGTTTCTCCTCTGCAGAGACGGACATCCTGTCTTGTCCAAGCCGACCGGGCTAGTCGAGTGGGTAAAGTACCTGCCCGGCAATCCAAAGGTCGCGGGTTCGATTCCCGCCTCGGGCTTGGATCAAAGTACTGCAAAAACCTTGGGAGGTGCAATATGGCCACGAAGCCGATGCGCCAACAACTACCAAATCAAAATCAAAATCAATGTCTTGTCCAAAGGCCCATATATTCTTGTTCCTTCCCTGACAAGTTAGATAATGTACGCATTGTATTACAGTTCTGGTGTGTTTAATTATCAAACAACGTATCTCAGTTGTTAAAAATTTCTATACTGTAATCAAGAAGTGTTTGCCTTTTCCAGAACTACCACACCGCGTGACATTCACATGATAGAAGACCCTGAAATGGAATTTCTTAGCAGTTTTTTAGGGAGCAGGGGATAACATCGTTAACCTATTAATATGAAATTTAGCACAAAGGTACAAAAAATGTTCTCTGAAATTATGAAAGGATCAGAGCTAATATCTTAAACTCTTGTAATTCTAAATTCATTGCAAAGCTCCTCTGTGGGGTGAGGATACTGGCTGTGGAATCAGAATTAGACCTAAAACCTCTCCAATGACCACCAAAATATACTCTGAAAGCGTTGGTCGATCTGAGTTTTCCTTCTCAAATACGTTTATTTATATGTGGAAATAATAAGTGAAAATTGCTGCATGGTGAGATCAGGGTTGTAATGTATTATCACTATTGTCCCTAAAACTTTCCCAAAAGACCAACAAAATATATCAAAATCTGGTGGAGATCCGACATTTCCTTGTCGAGTAATACCAAAATACTCTTTTATTTATACATGTATATACCGTATAGAGATTTCCGTGGTGAAGGGAGGAACCCGGAGGGTTATGGAATCGCAATTGTCTTTGAAAGCTTCGGTAATCAATGATATATATTATATATGATGAAATTTTGGTGTTGATCAGAATTTTCGTTCTCGAATAATACGCGAACATCCGAAACTAATATAGATTTCAGAGAGAAGGTAGAAACTGAGGGATATTGAATCAGAATTTATCCCGAAACCCCCAGGGACTAAAAGAACAGGTGCTTAAAATTTGGTGTCAGTCTGACTTTTTTTTTTTTTTTTTTTTTTCGACTAATGACCAAATTTCTGTTGTTTCAATTGAAATGAAATTTAGCATGGTTCAAAAAATCTTTCGAAAGGGCCCAAATATAATATAAGGTTTCATGAAAATCTATCCACCAGAAAACGAGTTGTTTCATGTAGACACACACATGCGAACATAGTGAATACAATAGACATCGTATATATTCACATGCGAGCTTGCCTAAAAAAATTGTCGAAACTTAATACTGTATTATATTACAGACACGCTCCGTTAATCGGATAATCAAGTATGCATTATGCCCTAATTCGGCTTTATGTGAAAAGAGAAGAAAGTTTAACTGTAACAAGTTTCCTTTTACCTAAACATTAAGAATTCACTAAGCTATAGTTGCGTGGGGGAGGTGAAATATGCAAAAATAAGTTATTGCTCTGCACGTGTGTTTATATCAAAAACAGCCTTTCTTAAACTGAACCGGAGAAAACATACTACGTCTACTAATAAATTTATGACTGATGATAATATCGTCTATACGTAAGGAGAGGAAGAAATGAGAACGAAAAAGGGTAGCAGTTTCAGATAAGATTCCCCATCAAATAGCAAATAAGCATTATATGCTTTACAAGCACTGGCCTAAAATTCTGAAAAGAAAGTGTGCGCAAAGCTATCATTAAATAATGTTTACTTAGCCTAGAAAGAGTTCATCAAATAGTTATCACATATTCCATTTAAGGTTATCTCTTCGCATTACTTCAGCAGTTTCATGCGTATTAATAACATAATGTCACTGTTCTCTTTGAGACAATGTATATCTAGATTCCCTCATACATTAATGCAGCGTAATATGTACTTAGATTGGCCTAGATCCGTCAAAACAAGTGATACACCAAATTAGAGTTGCACTTATAAATACTGTATTATGATTCAACATCCTATTATTCTTTTCGGTCTCTCACTTGCAGGATGAAATCAACCGCCTGCTAGTATTCTACGAATTATCATACAAAACTGCAACTGGGAAGGGAATTCTTAATTGCCATTAAGGTTTTACTATTCAAAAGTAGTCTTGTTCACATATACAGGAAAAAGGTTACTGAAAAAGCAAAAAGTTGCATTAATTTTTTTTTTTTTTTTTTGAATGAAGACAACAAAAAATTATATATGGTAGTACTGCCATTTTAATATATTTACTATTTAAAACGTTTTTAACGTTTAAAAGGCTAGTTCGCCTTAACCCGTTCTTCCCTTTATACTATATATATATATATATATATATATATATATATATATAGTATAAAGATGAACATTGTGAACATGGGACCTTTACACCTCGTGCTGCCAACAGAGGACGACCAAGATCTACGATTCCTGAAGTAGAGGAGGAGATTTTGGATGTTGTGCATGCCACTCCTGGAATCAGCACACGCAGAATAGCAATGCAACTGGCTGTTCAACGTTCGACTATTTGGAAAGTGTTGCGAGAACACCAACTATATCCTTACCATCTGCAACGGGTACAGGCCTTGTCACCAGCAGATTACCCTGCACGAGTAATGTTCTGCCAGTGGTTCTTGCAGCAGTGTGGTACAACTTCTCACTTTCCTGCCTTAGTGATATTCACGGATGAAGCACAGTTCACACGAGACGGAATCCAAAACTTTCACAATCAGCATGTATGGGCTGAGGAAAACCCACATGCAATTCTTCCATCACATCACCAACAGCGGTTCAGCCTCAACATCTGGGCGGGTGTTTTTGGTGATGAGTTAATTGGGCCCCATGTACTTCCAAACAAACTCACAGGGCAGGCGTACAGAATCTTTCTGGAAAACAACATGCCTGATTTCTTGGACGACACGCCACCGATCATTCGTCAACAAGCACACTTCGTGCACAATCGCGCTCCCGCACATTTCAGCCAGGCGCACTATAGCCCCAGCGGCTCGTGCGCCATTAAACCCCCATCACTCACGTTTCAGCCACCTAGCCCGCAATTACCTGAATCGAAGGTTTCCTGGTCGGTGGATAGGTAGAGGTGAACCAACTGCCTGGCCTCCACACTCAGTGATTTAAACCCACTAGATTTCTTCTTGTGGGGCCATTTAAAGTCATTGGTGTATTCGACTCCGGTAGCTGATGTGGAAACTCTCCGCAATCGAATTGTGGCAGGTTGTGAAACAATACAAAACATGCCAAGAAATTGGCATCGTCTTCGCGAGTCCATGAGACGTCGATGTGAGGCCTGTATTCAGGCAGAAGGTTGACATTTTGAACAATTACTATAAGGTGATGTGAACAGTTAAGTGTCATAGACAGACCTTCAAAGCTCGGAAACCAAGCATTTCCGGAACTATGTTGATATAAAATATTTTTATTGTCTACATATGAGAAACTCATTCCTGAAGTTATGCCGTATATTTTTGAGACACCCTGTATACACAGCAATGGGAAAACAAGAAGAGTTTTAAATACTTTCTCATTTTTAAATCTGAAAGTTGAACTGTATTAAAACTTTTCTGATTTCTAAGTTATCTATTGACATGAAATTTTGTATAAAAAAAGGTCCAGAAGAATATACTAAATGAGTGCTGAAATTTTGCAAAGGACCAGAGCTACTCTTCCAGGTTAATCGAAATATTTTTTTTTTATGGCGGGGGAACTAGGGTAGGCCATAAAATCTAAATTGGACTTGAAACCTTCACAAAAACAAACACCACATACATTGAAAATTTGGTGTCAATCTCTGAGATTTCTTTGTAGTGTAACTCAAAGATCTGAAACATACTTCCAATGTATAGAGATAATCGGTCTCATTTTAATTAAATTTGGCATTATTCATATAAACCTTTTTAAAAGATTTAAATGTAAAATTTCATTTAAATTCATCAACTGGGAGTCGAATTGCTACATGCGGATGGACGGGCATGGTACGGACAGGAGGCGCCACGCCTAAAAACAATAGAAAATATGGATAATTTCCTGTAGTACTTTTAAGGTTGAAAATATTAAATCAGTGTCAGGAAATTTATTAACATTATTATTATAGCTTATCCTCATGGCCCAAGTACCCCTTCAATTTAATACTGACACATTTTAAAAGTTACAGTCGTAATCGAAACGTTTTTAGAATTCGAATTTTTAAAAAACACAATTTTATGGATTTAAAAGTGGATTATATATATATATATATATTATAAAATAATATAAAATACACTTTTAGAGCATAAACAATTTTTAATTAATTAATAAATAAATGGCTTTTTTGTATTAAGTAAAAATCAACGTAATAGTATCTCCTCAGAAAAGAATAAGTCAAGCTATCACATTTTATATACAAATCGATTGCTATTAAATTTAAACATTAAATAGCCTTATTATTAATACAACTATTCGCAATAGCAAAAGCAAGTGCCAACCTATAAAATCGAATTTTTTAATATTTTTCCCATGATATACCCATTCTGTCCTTATCCCCGTCTACCTGTCTCTGGAGTTAAGCCACAAGACACTTGGTACAGACAACGCGGGCAGGTTCGTACCCACACCAATACACACTTGCATCTAATGAAAACATACAGACAAATCACACTAACATCATGAAATATAATGGTATCGCCACTCCTAGCTACTTGGTAAAATCAAGGACGTGTTCCCCTGTCTCTGGCCTTTGTAGCACCGTCCTCTATCTACTTGGATAGGGTGATAGGGCTATGTCTCACTCTTCCTTCCCCACTGTCTATCGCCCTGCCTTCCTAGCGGCTCCCTGAACAGGCATAAATCCTTCGGGAGATGCCTCTTGCTCTTTCCAGAGGCGGATTTAACGGCGAGCGCACCGGGCGCTCGCCCTGGACCCCGACTTCTTAAGGGCCCACGCAAAACCCCAACTTTATACGCAAAACCCCAACAAATTAGTTGAACATATTAGTTCAACTAATTTGTTAGCAACTAAGGCCATATGGCTCAGGGATATGCGGTGTTCAACTAATAGTTCAACTAATAGTTGAACTAATATGTTCAACTATTAGTTCAAAACTTTGTGATTATTATTATGCTATTATTAATTATATTATACATATATTATATTCAAATTTTATTGGAAATAAAACATTAATAGTACATAATATTTTTTATTTATTTTAAAAAATGGTTAACATGTATTTTTATTTTCCCTGTCTCTCTCTTTTTTTTAAGGGGCCCAATATTTTCTTCTGCGCCCGGGACCTCGACCGACCTTAATCCGCTCCTGGCTCTTTCCCCTATCTTTTACCACCCCCACTATTATCCAAAATTTTGCCTTTCTCCAGGAGGGGTTTCCCTTCCTAAACCCACCTTGCTACACTTTAATTCTACCCCTACCTGTAACATTCCTGACTTCCTTGGCGCCTCCGTAGCCAGGTGGAAAGGAGCAGCAGTGCGTAGCACACGCTTCTTGATTAGACCGGGGTTCGAGCCCGTCACCACCAAATACGGAGGATGCGGAAAGGTCAGGGAATGACCACCGCATATCCCTGAGCCATATGGCCTTAGTTGCTAATGCTCCTGAAACCTGACTTCCTTCGAACCAGGCTGTTGTTCCTTGCATTCCAGTGAGTGAGCTGAGGGCAGCATAGATGAAAAGGACATACCTGGTCTGGCTCCTTGTGCCGGAGATTGGGGCTAGGAAGTTACCATCCTTGCTCCATTTCAATGGATTTCCCTACAGGTGATAGCAGATTCCTGGCTGCAAAGAAACCAAACATACAATACAACACAGGAGGATAAGAAACACGACGATACTAGCACAATAAGCATATCTGGCTAAGCAGAGTTGCTATTCAACACAGAGACACAACGTCGGGGTGTGAGTAAGTGACCAGATTTTCGGTGATGAAAATCATTTTCTTCTTTCTGAAGGAAAAATCGGTACAATTCCGTAAAAAAGCTATAAAAAGCCAGACATATTTAACTTTTATCCCTCTGGCTTTTTCTAGGGCGCTCTAGTATTAGAAACATTGATATTCATGAAACAGCACATAAATAGAGCAGTAATTAATTTCCCCTTTGCTTCAAATAATATTGTAAATCAGTTAACAAAAATCGGAATGCATTTTACATGGGACAGTCATGGAAAAGTCACAAAGGGGGAAAAAAGTAAGAAGGCAACTGACCATGATAGTTATTTACACAAGAAACATTTTTACAGCTTATCCGATTGCTTTTTACCAATTCTTTAAACCGGTCTTTTTTAAGCAGTGGGTTTCTAGAATTTGATAAAACGATGGGATATAAGTGTTTAGGTTGTTGTCGTACCAGTGATGTACATCATTTTTAATCTTCGCATCGTCAAAAAAACGTTTTACAACAAGCTGTTATTTAATTGAAACGAATAAATAAAAATCGCTATGTGCGAGGTCAGGACTGTAGGGAGAATGAACGAGAAATTGCAACACTAAAATCAAGAATGGTCTGTCGCGTGGCGCGAACTATATGCGACCTTGTGTTATCATGCAACAGCAATACTCCACGTTTTATTAGCCCAGTCCATTTTCCATGATATGAGTCCCTAAGTTCTTTCAGAAGTTTTGCAATACGATGTAACAATTGGTGATATCTTTCAGGCTTTTGAAAATATACAAGAGCACCATGATAGTTTCCGAAAACAGTCACCAATACCTTCCACGTTGATCGCTCAACATTAAACTTCCCTGTTGGGTTGAACCAGGAAGCTTCTATGGCATTAACGAACGTTTGTATTTTAAAAGTGATATACTCATGACTCATCCCATGGTTCCCTGTCTGACGATGCGAAGGTTAAAAATGATGTACGTTACTGGTAATGACTGTAACCGAGGTCTTTTTAGGTAGAGGGTTTCCATAATTTTATAAAGAGGATTTCCATAACTTTATAAAATTATGGAATAATTTTATAAAGTTAACAATTTATTCCATAGATTTATGAATTCTGGAAACCAGCCGTTTTTACGTAGTGGGCTTCCAGAACTGGTCGATATTTTCTAGGTCCTTTTACTCAGTGGACTTCCTTTTATAAATCGATGTTTAAATGTTTTTGGAATATCTTCACAACGAGCTACCATGATATTGAACTACCTTGAATAAGTAACGCGCTTCACCATAGGAGAAGACCATTGTTACTCATGCGGATACCACAACCGTTCCCAGCAGATAGCACCACCGTACGGCACCGGTTCGGAGCTTATTGGCTCCTCATCGGTGGGTGGTCAGATACCCTGGTGTTGCAATGATGAAACCCCAGTTGTGAAGTATAATTCCACAATAACAGATATGTTTGATGGTGTAAAGTAATTTAAATTACAACTCAATTTAGGGCTATGGCCCCAGGTTACGAAAGAAGTTAACTTACGTACAAGCTAGCGTAATTACATCATTTCACCACATAGCCAACTCTCATAGATATTCACAATATGAGATATACTTAAATGATGCCAATTTTTAACTACTTAGTAGTTGACAGCGTGCAGAAACGATGTAATTACACTAACCTGTATGTAAGTTAACTTCTTTCGCAACCTGAGGCTATTGCCCTAAATTTGCGTTGCAATCGCTATAAGTCTGCGCGGTAGCACCGGAGCCGGCCTAAGGCACGATCGAGCGGTTCCCCCGAACAGGGCACCAAAATTTATGGGACACAAAATTCCCCGAAAATTCACTGATTTTCTCTAAATTTCAAGTCGGAGATGACGCACCAAAAAATCTCGCACAGGGCGCTGACAGACTTGGGGCCACTTTTGGGTAGCACAGTGGTATCGTCACCGTCCTCCCCACACCGCGCGGAAAAGCCCTGGGTTCGAATCACGTCGATGACGAGAGGAACTTTAACGGGCTTTTTTCACTCCGTGGTGGAGTTAGGCGTAAATAGCAAGGTTTTTTCCCCTCCAGAAACTGGGGTTTATCCTTCCAGAAAAACAGGCAAATTGACCAGAGAACACATGCAATTTACAGACATAAATATGAATATATATAAGAAATTACGGGTGGCCCTAATATAATTATTTTAATTTTTGAATTTTTTGTAATCGCTATCCTAAATTAACAAAATTACATATTATTAATTTTATCTGTGCATATTTCATGCTTTTCATGAAAAACGGAGAAAACAGCATCCCCAAAACTTTTTTTTTTGGGAAGTGACACCAGGATAATACGCTAAAAATCGGGGAAATACCGGAGAAATGGGACGTTTGGTCACCACAAGTATGAAGGAATCCTGAAGGACCGTCTAGACTAGACCAGTGGTGCGCAAACTACGGAGCGCAACCCACAGAGGAGTCGCGGAAATTTTTAAATAAATTTATTTTTGGTGTACATAAAAGCTAAAAACCTGTTAAAATTACTTTTTCAATACTGTAG
This sequence comes from Mastigoproctus giganteus, assembly GCF_048544385.1. Lineage (NCBI taxonomy): Eukaryota > Metazoa > Arthropoda > Arachnida > Uropygi > Thelyphonidae > Mastigoproctus > Mastigoproctus giganteus. The sequence continues at coordinate 33,792,245 of NC_143581.1, forward strand.
GCGTAGAGAATTTACAACTCGAACTAAGTCTGAGATACGAATGAACCCTACTGCCTATTCCGTCGGGAATATACCTTAATTTGCTCACTGGCTATGGACCCATATTGTTATGGACAATAACAATATGGGTCCTAATACTAGCAGACTCCAGCGCCTGAGGACTGGAATCAATTGAAACAAATCTATCACAGAATGTATACATACTCTGCTTAGGTATTGACCATATGAGATACTTGAAATAATTTGAAACATAACGAAGAAATTGTGCTGCATATAGCAAGTCTGTTGTACGCATGCTTTATTCTGCTTCGTAATTCGGTGCTTTCATATCAACTTGTTCTCCCTGCTGCAACAAAAATTATTTCAATTATGCATGGAGAAAAATACAGCAACGATTTAAAAACCATTCCTCTGTCCAGAGACCAGTTCTCGCGGCGTATTACAGTTATCACGGAAAACATAAAATTCAATTTATTAAATCGATTGAGAGAAAGTCCAATTTTTGCAATACAGTTAGATGAATCCACAGATATTTCCAACCTTGCTCAACTTATTGTATATGTCAGATACTGCTATGAAGGAGATATTTTGGAGGATTTTCTATTTTGCAAAGCTTTCGAAGGAAGAACGACGGGTGAGAAGATTTTTGATGTTATAAATATTTTCTTTAAAACAAATGATCTAACGTGAAACAACTGTGTTGCGATTTGTACTGATGGTGCGGCTGCATTAACGGGAGAAAATAAAGGTTTAAAGGGCGAAATTGCTCCAAATATAGTAGGTAAAGGAAATTGCTCCAAATATAGTTTAGAACCATTGCATCAGTGGCGTAGCTATCATGTAGGCAAGCAAGGCAATTGCCTCCAGGCCCGGGCCCTTTAGGGGCCCGGCGTCTTTGGCTGTCTCCTGTTTTTGCAATTTTCATTAATTAAGTAGGGGCCCGAACATGTTCTTTGCCTCCGGGCCCTTTTTCGGGCCCGGAGGCAAAGCTACTGCATTGCATTATACATAAGGAAGCATTACTAGCAAAGGAAATGCAAACCGAATTGGACGAAATTTTGAAAGATGCAGTAAGTGTGATCAACTTTATTAAAAGTGGAAGCTTAAATAGTAGAGTTTTCACTAACTTTGTAATGAAATGGGATCCGCTTATACGCTTCTTTGATATACGAAAATGAGATGGTTGTCCAGTGGTAAAGTGTTGCAACGTCTTTTTGACTTCAAACATGCAGTTTTTATTGATTTTATCGGATAAAAATCAGAACCTTGCTTAATTGTTTAGAAATCAAAAATGGCTTGGAAACCTTAGTTACCTTGTTGATATATTTGAAAAACTTAATGATTTAAATTTAAGTCTTCAAAAACAGGGAACTGATATTAATATTCAGTGATAAAATAGAAGCTTTCAAAAAGCAACTTAATCTTTGGAAAATTGAACTGGAGCGTAATAATACTGAGACCAGAATCCGTAGCCGAGTAGGCAGGAGCGGGAGTGCAGTAGCACACGCTCTTTGAGTAAACCGGGGTTCAAGCCCTTGACTGCTGAATACGGTCGATCTGCCAACTCGCATTGGACCAGCGTGGCAGATTATGGTCCATTTCCCTCAACATGAATTGTTGAAGAGGCTTCATCCTGCAGTGGGTCGATAATGGCTGCGCTTTACTTAATACTGAGACATTCGATTGGTTTTCTGAATTTGTTAATAGCAATAATATTGACAGTCTACAATTTAGGGATATCATTGCCACCCACCTGACAATGCTAATTAAGAATTTTTCCAAACGATTTAATGTATCTCCAGAAAAAAAAGTTGTATTGGATTCGTGATCCCCTTGTTTTTGAAATTTCTTCGTGCCACGAAATTACCATAGAGCAAAAGGAAGATCTTATCGACCTGAAGTTTGACGAATCATTACTTGCACGTTTCAGGACCTCCAACTTGTGAAAATTTTTGGCTTTCTCTTCAAGAAGAGTATCCAGAATTATCGAAAATGGCGATACAAACTTGCTACCTTTTGGGTCTACAAATTTATGTTAAATTGGCGTCTCAAAATTAACAACTATAAAAGCAAAACAACTTTCCAGAATTATCGAAAATGGAGATACAAACTTGCTACCTTTTGGATCTATAAATTTATGTGAAGTTGGCTTCTCAAAACTAACAGCTATAAAAGCAAAACAACGTTCCAGACTTGATCCAGAAGACGACATGAGATTAGCAATTTCAAATATTGCACCAAATATTATCGGTTATCCAGGCTCATCCTTCTTATTAATTGTTTTGTTTTGTAATTGTTCATTTTTTATTGTTTTGTAATTTCAATAGAAGAATTTGATTTATTGTGTTTTGCTATACTGTATTCAATTAAAATATTAAAAAATTATTTTAATATGTAAATTAAAAAAGGAGACAATTTTTTTATTCCTTTCTCAGTATTCGAATATAATTTTCTACACATAATTTATAAAATACTATTTTTGTTCTCTGAAAATCTGGTCATCCTACCTCGGGGTTTACATTAAGGGGTCACGTCAATTTTATATTTAATAAAGGGGGTCGTGAGTGAAATAAGTTTGCGCGCCACTGGACGAGACAATGAATATATACACACTATATATCTGATACATTTGAAGAAACTAATACCCGATACATGTGGAGCAAACAATATTTACAGAAAAGAAACAAACCCTCACAAAATACATCACGCTTCCAAAAAATATATATTTTTAAAGCAAATAATTAAGAGAACTAACCTTTGTAGAAGCAAACAAATCACCGAAAGCTCTAATCTCCAAAAAAAAAAAAAAAAAAAAAAACGGTAATTGAAAGGGTACACTGAACAAGACTTCTAACACTAAACATGAACACAACCGCCTAACGAAGGATTTTAAATTCAACAGTGATAAAAAAATATATAAAAAAATAAATAAAAAAAAACGAGACAGAGTGTAAAAACGCAAAATAACACAAACTGCACTAAAATGAGAAAGAACAGAAAACATGGAAATCCGGAAAAGACAAGTGGATCCGAAATCGTCCAGAAAAAAACTGGAAAGCTTTGCAGATCTGTGTATATATATATATATATATATATATATATCCAGGGAGGTTCAATCTTTAAAATGGGAATTTTTTTTTAATATATTATCCAACTACTGGAAATTTTAGAGCAGTACATATAGGTTATCATTAATTGAATTCTAAACCTTTGCTGTAACTTTTTTTTTTTTCGTAAATAATTGTCTAATAGTACAGATAATCTTTTTATATATCGAGAAAATTTCCTGTACTTAGAATTTTATATGTGCATTGGTCTGTTTTCGGTTGGCTTCATAGAGTATTTTCCGTCTAGACAGAGATGAACTATCTCTAAAAATAGCATTAGAAAATATTCAGACATACTTTCAAATAGAGTAAATGAATTAGTAGAAAGATGAACACCACATAATTAGGACTTTAATTATGACAAAATGGATTAGGATTTCGTCTTACGCTTCGAAGAAAGTGGTAAATTTGTTGCACGAAATACACGCTGTAACTTCACTAATCGAAACAAAAGGCTCATGGCCAAGAATCATTTAAGATAAGTTGTGCCTTGTGGGCCAAGAATAATTACTTCGGTTTTTTTTCCCAGGTTAACTGTAAGTCTGTTATTTTTAGGCTGGACAATTATCAGATCGATAGTTTTCTTATTTTGTGACCTTCGAGAAACTGTTTTAGATATTAGAATGATAAATTTCAATATTTATAAGAGGCTATTCAGGAATTCAATGATAAAAGGAGAAGAGAATATTATCAACAAAGAAAGTAATGTCTCAGATGGAGATACTTTTATATACAGTATATGAAATGTTCCAGTATTATTCAGCTACTAAGTTACCATATGTTAAAGTAAAGAACAATGCTTAATACTGCCTACTACCTTATATACTGCTTCACGAATCATCCTCCTTCATGAATTATCTTTCACATACATGATAGCATATAGGTCCACTTCTTAAGGGCAAAAAATAAATACTGTACGCAGTATTATGTATAATGTCAGTGGGATCAACTGACGATGTTACCAACAGTAAATTCTAAGTGGGAAGCATTCAAGGAATTAATCGTGGATGCTACTAAAAGTTTCATACCTATTAAGAAATATTGTTCAAAGTTTAGGCCTAAATAGTTATCAAATGAACTAATGAGACTCGTGACAGAGAAGAAAAATGCATGGGATGCATATAAATTATCAAGCGACTCAGAAGCCTATGGCAGATATAAGCTAATCTGTAATCAGGTCACAAAGCAGGTTAGGCAGGCGAAGGCAGATTACGAGAAATCTTTGGCAAAAGATGCTAAGAAAAACAGCAAGGATTTCTTTACTTATATAAACTCTAAAAGGAAGGGGATGAATCTGATTGGTCCACTTGATATCGATGGTTCCACTGTTGATGATCCTGCTCAGATAGCAAACAAACTGAATGAGTATTTTGCATCTACATTCACACATGAGGAGTTATTAAGGTTTGAAAATGGCAGAAGGTTATCAAATTGTAGCAGGGCGCTTAATGATTTTGTAATAACTGAGAGAAAAGTGGAGGAGAAATTGTTGAAGTTTAACACAAGAAAGGCACCTGGGGTGGATGGGATCTATCCAGTCATATTAAAGGAGGTAAGGAAACCCTTAGCCATGATTATGAGAGCATCCGTGGAATCAGGGGAGATCCCCACGGACTGGAGATGTGCAAATGTATCCCCAATTCACAAAGGGGGATCGAAGGGTGACACGAGTAATTACAGACCAGTTAGTTTAACTTCTGTGCCACGTAAAATAATGGAGTCACTGGTTAAAGAGGCATTGCAGGATCATCTAGACAAGATTGCAGCAATAATTCAGACACAGCATGGGTTTGTTAAGGGAAAGTCTTGTCTGACAATGATAGGATATTATGATGTGGTTACAAAGGAATTGGATGCAAAAAATAATTTTGATATCATATATTTGGATTTCAGGAAAGCTTTTGACACTGTTGCGCAGGGAAGACTATTGTACAAATTGGAGCAGAATGGTATTAAGGGTAAAATAGAGTTGCTACAATGGATAAAAGGAGGGTTAAGTGGGAGAAGACAGAGGGTGGTAATCAATGGGTGCTGTTCTTCGTGGACTAATGTTATTAGTGGAGTCCCACAGGGTTCGGTGTTGGATCCACTGTTGTTTTGTATATTTATCAATGATATCGATGAAGGTATATCAGGCTTAATGTTGAAGTTTGCAGATGATACAAAGGTTGGCAGGGTTGTTAATGACAGTAATGGCAGTGTGTTACTGCAACAGGATCTAGATAATTTGGGCAGATGGGCTAAGAAGTGGCAACTGAAGTTTAACCTTGACAAATGCAAAATACTACATATGGGTAGAAGTAATCCCAGAGAAACGTACCAACTGTGTGGTACTACACTTAAGGTGGTAGAAAATGAAAAAGATCTGGGAGTAATTGTGCAGTCAGATATGAAGTTTTCTGAGCAATGCAGACAGACTGCCAGGGCAGGTCATGGGGTTTTGTCAATGATATATAGGAATTTTGCTAGCAGGAAAAAGGAGGTGATTGTCCCTCTGTATAAGGCAATGATCAGGCCACGCCTTGAGTACTGCGTACAGCTCTGGAGGCCTCATTTTAGGAAGGATGTAGATTTGCTTGGGCATGTACAGAGAAGGGCAACAAGATTGGTGAGGGGGAATGAAGGGATCCTCTTACCAAGAGAGGCTTAAGTTCTGCAAATTGCAGTGGCTGGAGACTAGGCACCTGGGCGGTGATCTGATTGAGGTGTATAAGGCCTTGAATGGGTTGAGCACGCTGAATTCTGATGGGATCCTTCCACTTGTTCAGATTACGAACCTAAGGAGGCATAAATTCAAATTAAGAAAAGACAGATGTAGAATAGATGTGCGGAAATTTGCCTTTAGCCAGCGGGTGGTTAATTGCTGGGACAAACTTCCATCTGTCGTGTAAGTTGATAGGTTAAATAAATTTAAGGAGGAACTGGACAGACAGTTGGAGGGAATGGTGTGATTTTTTTTTTTTTTTTTTGCTGATGCTGCATAAGCTCATGCACTTGCTTTCTTGCATCACATGCCACTACTACTACTAATATTTTGCTTTTGTTGCGAGAGGAAAAGTTTTTTTTCTGACTTAGACAATCATTTTTATATATTTCAAATAAGCAGAAGTAAACAGAAACTTTATCCAGAAAACTTTTTTCCAAAAATGGCAAGAAAGAAATTCATGAGAAGCTGCATCTATGTAGAGGACCACTGTAGCGATAGAAAGAGAAAGTTTCGATTCGTTAAGCGTCGAATGAAATTGTGATTACTAAATCAATTCGGAATGATAATTAAATTTTAGAATTTTAAGCCTTCTGTCCTTGAAATTATTTTCCTTCGAAATAGAAAAAAATTAGTTATAAAAGTTTAATTTCATGTATATTTAACTTTATGCTAAAACAGTCCTGCTCTAGCAGCAGTACTGCACCGCATGAATACCGCTAGGGTGCACAGCTGTGTTCTTGGTTCTATATATATATTTTCCCCATATAGTAATTCCATTGCATTTCTACACAGTTTTCATCCTGTGCGTAGTGGCACTGTTGTTGTGAAACAGTCTGTTGCTGTCCGCACATCATCATGGATGTTTTATTTATTTTTTGTTTTTTTTATTTTCCTTCCCTCTTCCCCTTCCCCTTTCATAGCTGATCCTGTACTGTGATCTTACAAGATAGAATTACTTTTAAAGTATAGTAAGCAACTACTCAGAATAAAGTTTCACAAATGATCCCCCTCCACGGGGCTAGGATGTTAACTAGACACTGAACTGCAATTACACTACGGCACATTTCACTGATTCGCTACGATCTGGTACGATATCTAAAAATGTTACACTTCGGGTTTGCCGAGCTGGACTGGAAGTTGGAGCTGTACATATTATATACATATACAGTATATAAATAAATAAATAGATAAATGTGCGAACACCACTACACTGATTAGTTTTACAATATACAAAAAGGCTTGACGTAGCCGGGTGGTCAGGGGTGCGAGTGCAGTAGCATATGCTCTTTGAGTGGACCGAGCTTCAAGCCGTGACTGCTAAATACGATTAACGTTTGTATTGATGATTTATTGTAAACTCTACTGAACTAATGGTCGTGCCAGAGTATAAACAAGAAATGTTCACACACAATACACAATGGCGAATTCGTAAGTATCTGCCCTAATCACTTACACAGAATAAATAAATATAATAAAAATGTTCGTACATAATGGCAGCATTATAGGACGAACAAGCACTACAAGAATGTTCAAATACGTGCTCCACATAACAGTCTTGCAAGAAGACTCGTACCCTGTCAAGAAAACAGTCCCCACATGAGAACACCACCACCTGTGTCCTGCGCAGAGGACAGAATACATTCGGGATCCATTGTTTTGTATGCCATGAATTCTTCATACCTTCATGCGTCCGTCATTGCCAAAACAATGTGAACCGTATAGTGATTTCTTGCTTGCACCGACCAAGTGAAAAGAACTTAATTAGTAGGTGAGAGAGTAAACACAATAACACATAAAAAAACTAACACAAGGCACAGATATTTAGGAGATAACATATATTAAATTTAGAAAACATGTTTTCTAAATTTAATATATGTTATCTCCTAAATATCTGTGCCTTATGTCGTTGTTATTTGATTTTTAGGAACATTAGCAACTAAGGCCATATTGCTCGGGGGATATACGGTGGTCAATCCCTGACCTTTCCACATCCTCCGTATTTGGTGGTGACGGGCTCGAACCCCGGTGTAATCAAGAAGCGTGTGCTACGCACTGCCGCTCCTGCCCACCTGGCTACGGAGGCGCCTCCGTGCCTTATGTCAATTTCATACAAGAAAGCAAGATTTCTTGCTTTCTTGTATGAAAGCAAGAAATCACTATGCATCAAAATCACGACCTCACAGGATTCTTCAATCATCAATGTGAACCGTAAATTACCTTATTACAATTATTAAAATTATTACAATATTACAATTATTAAAATTATTACAATATATTACACTATTATTAAAATTATTACAATATATTACAATTATTACATGGACTCAATGGACACTGCTCTTCGTGGACTAATGTTATTAGTGGTGTCCAACAGGTTTCGGTGCTGGGCCCATTGTCGTTTTGCATATTTATCAATGATATCGATGAAGATATATCAGGCTTAATGTCCAAGTTTGCAGATGATACAAAGGTCGGCAGGGTGATACAAATGACAGTAAGGACAGTATGCTACTGTAATAGGATCAAGAGAAATTGAGCAGATGGGTTGAGAGGCGGCAACTGAAGTTTAACTTTGACAAATGTAAAGTACTGCATGTGGGTAGCAGTAACCCCAGAGTAACATACCAACTGTGTGGAACTACGCTCACTAACGGCTGAGCGTATTAGCAGCTCTTAGTAAATAGATGTTGTTATTATTTTGGTTTTTAGGAGCATTGGCAACTAAGGCCATATTGCTCCGGGAATATGCGGTGGTCATTAATTGACCTTTCCGCATCTTCCTTATTTGGTGGTGACGGGCTCGAACCCCGGTCTAACCCTGTGCTATGCACTGCTGCTCCTTCCCACCTGGCTACGGAGGCGCCTAGTAATTAGAACGGGAAGTGATTACCAAGTCTCCTAAGCTTGTCATACACCAATGAGCCAAAACATTATGACCACCTACCTAATATTATGTTGGTCCTCCACGTGCAGCCAAAATAGCTCGTACCCGGCGAGGCATGAATGTTACAAGATTCCTATGTGTCTTGTGGTATCTGGTACCAACACGTAACCAGCAGATCCTTTAACTCCTGTAAGGTCCGTGGTTGAGACGCCAGAGATCGGAGTTGCAGTTCCAAAAAAACTATTATTTTTAGACCACACGAATAATGAAATTCGTCTGCCATGCAGTGTGTCTTATGTTTGTTAATTGCGTGTGTTCTATGGTTGATTTGTCTGGTTTTCTGGACGAAAATCACCAGTTTCTGGGGAAAAAACCTTGCTATTTACATCTGAGACCAACTAACTCAGCCACAGAGTGAAAAAAGCCCATTAAAATTCCTTGCGTCATCGACGGGATTCGAACCCACGCCTTTTCCATCGGTGTGGGGAGGATGGTGACGATACCACTGTGCTACACGGGCAGACGGAGTTGCTGTTCCAACACAAACCACATATGCTCGATGGGATTGATGTCTGGGAAAGTTGGAGGCCAGGGCAATATCTGGAAGTCTTCCTCATGTTCAACCAGTCTCGAACAATCCGGGCGGTGTAGCATGGCGCATTATATTGTTGAAAAACGGCACCGCCAGAGGGAAAGACTGCCATGAAATGGTGTACCTGGGCAGCAATGATGTTTAGGTACAAAGTACAAAGTGTGTTGAGGGTCAAACGGCACCAGGGATTTCTCCCATCTCCGCGAGTGTTCGCTGTATCGAGGGACATTACTCTGTCAAGGCCAGGAATTTAAAAGTGTGTGGATCATGTGTTGTGTAGTATGTGGTGCCCATTGTTCTTCTGGCCGTCGGGCCCCTGACGGGACCCGACGTTGTTCGTACTATGCCAACGAGAAGGCTGGCCAGGTGTGCCCTGTAATTTATTGTACTTTAGCAGGTCCCACTGCCTAATTTCTTGGGATTTCAGCGGCTGGGTCCTTAAAAAAATAAAATGATAGTCGCGGTGGTATTAAAATTACCGTGGGATAGTACGCTAATATGACAAGTTCTAGAGGCCTAATAGTTTTGCAATAATGTTGGTATTAATTTAAATTCGAATGTGTGGGGCTTTCGCGGTGTATAGTCGAGAAAAGGGTAGGGAGACTGAAGGCTGGGGGGAAGAAATAGAAGGGGCCGATTTGGTAGGCCCCTGTAGTCAGTGGGGAATGCCCATGCCCCACCAGAGGAAAAGAGGGTGGATGGTGGGAGAGAATACGGCGAACCGTCTCCCCCTTGCCAAGGAATGATGTTTATATAGGTGGTAGACGTCAGAGTGCCCGGCACATCGATGACTGGAACCAGGATATCCCAGCAGCAGTTTGTGTGGATGGGTAGTACAGTAGTATGTCACTGTGTACGTCACTGTCCTCCCCACACCGGGTGGAAAAGGCCGGGTTCGAATCCCGTCGATAACGCGAGGAACTTTAATGGGCTTTTTCCACTACATGGCAGAGTTAGTCGGTCTCAAGCGTAGATAGCAAGGTCCCCCCCAGTTTCTGGGGGGGTTTCGTACAGCAAAACAACAAATCGACCAAAGAACACACACAATATACAGAAATAATACACATTGCACGGCAGCTGAATTTAAATATTCGGGTGGCCTAATATAAGAGTTTGGTTTTTTTTTTGATATCCCAGCAGAACATCGCCCTAAACATGACACTGCCGCCACCGGCTAGAATTCGTCCCACGGTGCATCCAGGCGCCATCGCTTCCCCAGGTAAATAACGCACACGTACCCGGCCATCCACATGGTGCACACGCACATTACACATTAAACCTCCAATCAGCTATCCATTTTCCAGGCTGAAGCCTATCCATGGTTTTAGGCTAATTGGGTTTTTATATCATAGTCTTTAGAATTCAACTTATAACACAAAATAATAAATTTTAACTCAACTCAAAATATAAAAATGTATAATACTTTAGCCACTTAGCCTCTTGAAAGAAAGATCTAATATAAAATTACTTCATTGATCTTAATGTCAAGAGCTGCCACTATCAGGCGTGGCTCTACTATCTAGCTGTAAATGCTCACTTCTTTTAAAAACTGCGGCTACATAATTATTGAAATAGGAAAATAACCGTTTATCTGTGAACAGAGTCCACAAGGTCCCCCTTCCAAGATTTCTAATAGAAACCTCCAATTCATGTCTCAAAATCAGCATAGACTGCGCACTACAACATCATATGCATAGATGTTTCCAATTCACCACAAGTGCAAAACCCATCATTCCTCAGCCCCAACTGACAAAGTCTCAAGGCAAGTCCGTGTCCCGTCAAAAGAAATGCTGCATGCATCCCAAATTGTAGCCAGGGTTTCCTTTTGCTATCAATTACATCTACCCTAGGTATAAACTCATAAGTTTGCCTTCCTTTATTCCATGGGCACTTGGAGCGGCCTGTGGCTACGCAGCCCCATTTTCAGCAGGGTTCGAGGCACTTACCTTTACATATCAAACCAACTTAGTTACCTTTACATATCAAACCAACTTAGTTACCTTTACATATCAAACCAACTTAGTTACCTTTACATATCAAACCAACTTAGTTACCTTTACATATCAAACCAACTTAGTTACCTTTACATATTAAACCGACTCACCCAGAACCCGTACAGTAGTGGCTGGTTCATACTAAGTTTACCTTTTAATAGCATTTGCACTGTTTTTCACTCTTGATATTTGCAGTCCATACTTCAGAGTCCAATCCTGGAGTGTATTTAAAGCAGTTTCAGCCAACTTTTCTATTTGAGATCTTGCATTCTCTTTTACTATTAAGACAAGATCATCTGTATATGCGATTTTATCAACACCAACCAATTCCAAATTTAAATATTGATCAAACACAATGTTCCATGCAAAGGGACCCATCCCCGAGCCTTGTGGACAACCTCTGTAGTCCACATGGTGCAACAGGAAACGTGATTCATCGGACGACCTTCTTCCAATCACTCAAGGTCCAGTTTCGATGCTCACGTGCCCACTGTAGGTGCTGTCGCCTATGAACCGTGGAAAGCATGGGCACTTGGAGCGGTCTGCGGCTATGCAGCCCCATTTTCAGCAGGGTTCGATGCATTATGTGTTGTGACACATTACTCCGTCACCAGCATTCCAATTACAGGCGAGTTGAGAGGCCAGGAGAGCCTCCGTTCACCTCGAGCATCGATGAGCCGTGGTCGTCCAACACCTCGCCGGTGGTTCGTGGCTTTTCCCTCCTCGGATCACTTTCGGTAGGTACTAACCACGGCTGCCCGTGAGCATCCCACCAGCCGTGCCGTTTCGGATATGTTCTGACCCTGTTGTCTGACCATTACAATTTGGCCTTTATTAAACTCGCTTAAGTCCGCTACCTTACCCATCTGAAGAACAAGAGTAACACTGAATAGCGGAGCTCAGTATCAGGTGTTTTTTATACCGTGTCCCAACCCGCGACGTAGTTCACCTGCAGTTGCTTCGATTTGCATAACGACTCGCTGGTCATAATGTTTTGGCTCATCGGTGTATAATGGTACTAGTTTTGCTTTGATTCTGGCGGTTTGACGGGGACCTATCACCCAATAATTTGACCATAATTCATAATTCGTTGGACCTGTCCCAGCTTGTGGCCGGCACAGATCCAACGTCTCTCCTACTTTACATATCTAGAGCTTCCCGGATAATACCAACACCTGCTCTACAAGTAATCACAGGGAAACTTTCCCTAGATCTGCACGTCACTTCTGCGGTCTAACGGAATGTACCAGGAAGTACATAAGAAGAGAATTACTAGGTATTAAGCACCAGACCAGATCAAAATTTGAAATTAGAAAAAAAAAAAAAAGTATTTAGGAAGAAGTGAATATCTTGCGGCAATCTTGATCATCCAATATTGATTATTACAAAATTTTTCTTTTTCCCTTTGTTTTTTCCAATATTTGGGATAAACAAAGATGTTTATCCCAACCATCGACCGCTTCATCCACTGAACCCTGACCTGATTCGCTCCTAACTTTGAGACGACATATCTTCCCTCTGCACATGGATCAATCAAGGCTACACTATAAGAACTGGGCCATTCCAATGAAAACTGACGTGGAACAATAGAGTCACATCATGTTCAACTGTACCTACGTAGACCTCAGACAACGTATGGAGAGAGAACTTCAAAACCTAAAGCGTATCTACTCCTTGAATGCAACAAAGGATAGCCTTCGTCGCCTTTTCAATTACACTACCAAGTTGTTCAGGTGGAGAAAGAAACTCTTGGCAGCCCTCCCACAACAACCATAGCAGAATATCCATCTACTGGAACCAGATATATCACAATCAACACAGAGGATGGAAGTATCTAGTCTAGCGGCCTTCAAAGCGACTTCGACAATTGCTGGCCTGGTCCTTCCAGGTTGGAAACATTGCATATAATGGCCCTGGGGGATTGGGCTCCCCACCTGGGAGCCTTGTGGGTTGCCTACCTGTAACCCCATTTTGGGTAGGATATCGATTTGCTGGCCTGGCATGCCATGTGGGATAGTAATAGTAATAGTAGTAGTGGCATGTGATGCAAGAAAGCAAATGTATGAGCTTATGCAGCATCAGCCAAAAAAAAAAAAAAATCACACCATTCCCTCCAAATGCCTGTCCAGTTCCTCCTTAAATTTATTTAACCTGTCAAATTCCACAACGACAGATGGAAGTTTGTTCCAGCAATTAACCACCCGCTGGCTAAAAGCAAATTTCCGCACATCTACTCTACATCTGTCTTTTCTTAATTTGAATTTATGCCCCCTTAGGTTCGCAATCTGAACAAGTGGAAGGATCCCATCAGAATTCAGCGTGCTCAACCCATTCATGGCCTTATACACCTCATTCAGATCACCGCGCAGGTGCCTAGTCTCCAGCCACTGCAATTTGCAGAACTTAAGCCTCTCTTGGTAAGAGGATCCATTCATTCCCCTCACCTACGCTGTGAAATAGCTACGGAAAGTAATACCTACACAGTGTGGATTCTTTTTCTACAAGGCCTTTGGTGGTGAATTTGCTGGCTTGCTGACTTCCAGACAGATAGACTTCCAAAGTGGTCTTCTGAGGCAGCAACATGCCAGAGCATTTTGTTGCCTCAGACCTAAAAGTCCATCAAGTTTTAAAGCTTAGGCACTTTTACTCTCTCAAAAACCCTACTAGAGGGTATCCCACTTACTATAGGGCCCTCGTGGGGAGCGCAATTGGTAAAATCCACCCAATGCCGGGTGGAAAAGATCTGAGCTCGAGTCCCGTCGATGACATGAGTTAAGGGCCTTTTTCACAACGTGGCTGAGTTAATCGGTCTCAAGTGAGACTTTCATGGATTTTTCTCCCGGAAACTCTGGTTTTTTATCCAGTAAACAGAAAATCGACCATCAAACACTCACAATTAATAGACATAATAGATACAGCGCAATATGGCCTTAGTTGCTGAAAACCAACAAAGAGACATCTCTCTTTGTCTTCCCCGTCGCTTTCGCCTAAGTAGCCAGATGAACAAAACAATAACACCAACACATTACCCATGGTACCCAACATTACTCACGGTCATCCGCTGTGCAGAGTCGTGCATTTTCACTAAGCACGTTTTCTGGGAAACCACAGGCACTGCCTAACATATACACTATGTCCGCTATGATATTTCTTCCCTAGCTTCCGATGTATTATCCTGGCGATCTGGTCGCGTATATGAGTGTAATCCGTCTGGGTGATCCCTCTGCATTTTGCGGTGATGTGCTGGATTGATTCTGGGACAGCATGGCATTGTCTATAACTCTGGGGTCCTTGAGCTGTTTCAGTGGTTCATAATTTTAATTCCTGGTATTGGATGTTGCACATGAATGCCTCGGTTTCAGAGGAAAGCATCCCATTGGTTAGCTATACATTGGAAGCTTTATCTATGTAGTCTTGTGGAATGTCAGTGGGGTACCTCCTATGGAGGTACTCCACTGACCTTCGTCTACAACTCTGGGGTTCTTGGAGCTGTTTCTGTGGGTCATAGTTTTAATTCCTGGTATAGATGTTGCACATGAATGCGTCGGTCTCAGTGGAAAGCATCCTGCTGGTTAGCTATGCATTGGAAGCCTTCTTATCTATGTAGTCTTAGCATTAGCATTAGCAACGGCACGTGATGCAAGAAAACAAGCTTATATAGAATCAGCCAAAAAAACGAAACAAACACACCCTTCTCATTTCACCCACCCACTCGCTCCAAATGTTTCTGCCTTGAATCTGTTTAGGCTATCAACTTCTACGACAGATGGAAGTTTGTTCAAGCAATCAACCACCCGCTGGCTAAAGGCAAACTTCCGCACATCTGTCCTACAACTTTCTTTCCTAAATTTATGCCCTCTCAGGCGATTATTCTGAGCAAGAGGAAGAATACCATCAAGATTGAGCATGCTCAAACCATACAAGGCTTTATATACCTCAATCAGATCATCTCGCAGGTGCCTAGTCTCCAGACTGTAATTTGCAAAACTTTAGCTTTTCTTCGTAAGAGCAACCCTTTGTTCCATTCACTAATTTTGTTGCCCTTCTCTGTACTCGTTCCAACAGCTCTACATCCTTCTTAAAATGAGGCCTCCAGACCAGTATATAGTACTTAAGGTGGGGCCTGACTATTACCTTATACAAGGGGATAATCACCTCCTCATCCCCGCTAGAAAAATTCCTGTATATCATTGACAAGACACCATGAGCTACTCTTGCAGACCGTCTGCACTTCTCAGAAAACTTCATAATAACCCTGCACAATAACCCCTAGATCCTTTCACTCTCTACCACTGTCAGTGTAGTACCACACAGTTGATATGTTACTTTACATTTGTCAATGTTAAACTTCAATGTCCTGATGAGGGTTAGTGGAGTACCTGCCATGGAGTAACTTTCTCGCCCATTTTCTGTCATTGTTTCTTCCGTCTGAACGGGTGGAGTCTCCTTTTTGAGGTTAAGAGGGGTGGGTATATATGCTACTTGCTTGTCTATTTTCCTTGAAATAATCTACCAATCGCTTTATTTTGTTGTTCGATCAGGTCTGCTATACCCCTTCCTCTTCTCTTTGGGTCGAAGGTCGCCTTCGGACGGTGTTTGCGGCTCTTGGTTGTGTTTGTCTTCATCCTTTCGTGATCTCCCCCAGCTCATTGTTGTCTCACTCATGATCCCAAAGGAGTGTGTTAGTATTGGGACTGCACAGCCGTTCATGAATTTAATTTTAGGTTTGCTTTGAGTATCTGACAGTATATTTTGGTGAAGAGGGCCTTGAACTCTTTGTGTTTTTGATGTTTCACTTGCATCATCGCCAAGTATTTGTATGTGTTTCTCTCTGTCATGGCTCCGGTCTCTTTACCGGTCTTCAGCTGGTAGTTTTGGCAGAATGGTGTTCCCTGACGCAATCCGTGGGGGTTGCATTTGTCTGTTCCAAATTCCATCCTTATGTCAGTATTGAATTCTCTGATAATCCAGGGTATCTGTTGGTTGCTTCTTCTACAGCTATTCTCTAGTGTATTCTTTGTATCCAGAGTAGCTGTTGTTTGCTACAACAACTACTCTGAGCTTGATGTCGTCTATGTAAATCAGTTGGGAGAGGGATCCTTCCTCCCTTCTTTTAGGGTATATCCATTGTTGACGGTAGGAATGGTGGATAGCGAGTTGAGTGCTAGCCAGAACCACAGTGTGCTCGGGGAAACTAACTTGAATATTCCTCCCCTGATAAGGATCAGTTTTATCGTAATGTTCCCGGCCTGGACTATTATTATTATTATTATTATTATTATTGGTTGAGGAACAGCTGTCTATCTTACAGATGGTCATGATCGCTATTTTTGGAATTCCTTGCAGGTACTCTCTGGGAGGCCTATTGCTGTGAGGTTCTTATGCTCATTTGGCACACTTCCAAGGTATTATTATTATGTCTTTCTTCTCCTTATGATTTTTTCCGTCCGCGAGGGTTCTGGTACCAGGTGCGATGGTTGGTTCTTATTTTCGATTGCTATTATTGGTCCAGAAATTCTCTGGCTGTCGTATAGGTGTTCGGAATCGCTGCTTTCTGGAGTTCCTTGTAGCTGTTCTCCTGGAGGCTTATTAATGCTGGTTTTTATGCACACTCTTTGGCATCATGCCAGCCGTTGGCATGGTGATCGGGTTGGCAATTAATTGTTCCATATGCCACATTTTTTGACTTCCTGTCTTAGGTTTGTTTACATCCAATCTTCTCTTTGTTGGTCTTCTGAATGGTTCGGCATTAAGCATCGCTATGTTGATCGGGTAGGTTGCTATTTTTTCCTTGTTGATGAGGGTTATGCTAGTCTGTTGTGCGGGATCGTCTTCTTCGTCATTATGACGTGGGTTCAGGACTGTTGTGTAGAGCATTGTTTTTTCGGTCATGTAGGTAGCTATATCTTTCTTGTTGATGAGGATTATGTCTAGTCTGTTTTGTGGAACTTGTATGTCTTTCCCTATGTCATGGCTTCCATTTCTTTACCAGTCTTCAGCTGGTAGTTTTATGGCATGGTTCTAGTATATTATGTAATATGGCATTGTTTTAGTATATTATGTATTATGGCACGGTTATAATATGGCAGGGATCTAGTATAATTTGTGAGCAGGGGTTTGTAGGACGGCCTGGGGCTCGTACTTGTAATAAGGTATTCTAAACTAAATTTCATTTAATTTTAAATTTAATTTCAACTACCCAGTTTGTCTAGTTCTTCCTTGAATTTATTTAAGCTATCAACTTCCATAACAATGGATGGAAGTTTGTACATGATGTCAAATTATTTTTTTTTTTGCATCCGGTTTCTCTATGTTTCTTTCGGCGTTACTATACCGTAATAGCTGAGATGATCAGAAAATATCGTCCCTATGGATTTGTTAACGTGATTTCCGTATAACTGCATTCCATTCCCATCCGGGATGCTTTCCTAAAACGTGAACATTTAGTGTCTGTATTCTTTGACATGGAGAAAGCGTATGACACAACTTGGAGATTTGGCATCTTAAAAGATTTGCATAGCCTTGGTCTTATAGAGAAACTCCCCATTTTTATTAAAAACTTTTTAGCCAATCGATCTTTCCAAGTTCGTGTGGGATCCTCACTCTCCCGTTCCTTCACCCAAGAGGAGGGAGTACCACAAGGATCAGTTTTAAGTGTCACGCTTTTTGCCATCAAAATAAATTCCATCACAGAACAACTTCCTCCAACTGTAAACAGTGCCCTCTATGTTGACGACTTTAGCATATTTTGTCAGTCATGCAACATGAGGGTTATTGAAAGACAACTGCAAAAACCATTGATCGCCTTAATTCCTGGGCACTTGCTAATTGCTTCAGGTTCTCGCCGGAGAAGACCGTTTGCGTACATTTTTGTCGTAAGCCTAATGTTCATCCTGAACCTGAATTAAGGCTCGGACAAAATGCTTTTCCAGTAGCGGCGGACACAAAATTCTTGGGACTCGTATTTGATAAAAAGCTGACCTTTCTGGATCACATCCGTCAACTCCGCACAAAGTGCACAAGAGGGCTGAATATTCTGCGTCTCTCTCCTTTACATCTTGGGGTGCGGATCGATGCAACCTACTACGCATCTACCGTGCACTTGTACGATCGAGATTAGATTACGGGTCCCTGGTATACAATTCGGCCAGAGACAGTGTACTTCAATGGCTGGATCCTGTCCATCATCAGGCTCTCCGTATCGCTACTGGAGCATTTCGAACCTGTCCAGAGTTTATACGTCGAAGCAAACGAACCACCGTTATCACTTCGACGTAAGCAGTTGTCTCTAAAGTACGCTTTAAAACTGAAATCCCTGCCAGATCATCCTACGTGGCCATTCGTTTTTGAGCCACGATGGGAAAATTTGTACAACACCCGTAAGACTGCCAATCGTCCTTTTGGTATTCCTCTCCAAGAGCTACTCAAAGAACTTGATATCAAGGTAGACAAGGTTGCCCAAACACCAAAGGATCCCCTTCCACCCTGGCATGCTCATGTTCCAACATGTGACTTCTCCCTTAGAAATTGGGGAATGTCGGACACTCCATCATCTGTCTACCTGCAGCTTTATTCAGCACACCGAACTGAACATTCTGACTTCGCGCCAGTTTACACAGACGGTTCGAAGTCGGAATCATATGTGGGATCTGCTGCTGTCTTTACAGACACCACACATCGGAGCAGATTCCCTCTGAATGCAGCATATTTACTGCAGGGCTGCACGCTATAGATTTAGCCTTGGATCACATTAGTAAATGCCAATACCAACGGTTCATTTTATATTCCGACTCTCTCAGCGTGTTACAGGCTTTAATAACCGTGAGATATAATTCTCATCCAGTTCTGTCTGGCAGCAGAAGATTCACTTTCTCCGTGAACGTGAATGATATCCGCTTCTGCTGGATTCCTAGCCGTTGGATTAGTGGAAATGATTTGGCTGACACCGCAGCCAAATCAGCAATTTCCAATAATAATCGTTGCCTGTCAGTCCCCTATACAGACTACAGGCAAATAATACACCAAAAGATACACTCCCAATGGCAGGATTCGTGGAATAGACAGACTACGAATAAATTATATCGTATAAAGCCTGTAATTGAACCGTGGCAGTCTAGTCTGCGCAGCAATCTTAAGGAGGAAGTTGTTCTTGCCCGGACCCGCATATCATTTGACTCATTCGTTTTTGCTGAGGGCCGATGACCCTATGTGTGAGTCCTGTGGCACAATTTTATCAATCAGACACATTTTAATTGATTGTCCAGATTTTAGCAATATCTGTTTTACCGCTTTTAATCATCTGACTGAGCCGTATACACTCAGTCAGATTTTATCCGACAATGACAATGTGTCTGCTGTTTTTAGCTATTTTAAATCAATAAAGGTTTTTACTTGTATTTAAAATTTACATGTTATTGTTATTTCTTTATTGATTTATCTTTTTACATTTTATACCTTTGTTATTTTATATCTTGACATGGTGACCTAAGTAATTAGGTCAGTGAAATTAAAATTTTTATATATCACCTGGTTTTGGCGCATTATAGCCTTAGTTGCTAATGCGCCAATAAAACCCAAGAACCAACCAACCAGCATTCCATTCAAGATATTGCTGCAATACTCCTTTAACAAATGAAGTCATTATTTTTCCTGGAACAGAACTCAGGCTTACAGGCATGTAATTACTCACTTCCCTTTCATCCCACCCCTTTTGTGGATAGGAGAGATATTTGTTCATCTCCAGTATGCAAGTATCCCCTCTGAATCAAAGGATGCACTCATACTTATGTTCATAGATTTGCTTACCTCCTTTACTGCTTATTTTATAATTGGATTGATTCGATCAGCCTCATGTTCCTAATTTACTTTTATCTTTAATACTTTGTGTTCTACTTTTTTTTTAAGTTGTCACAAAATCATTTAACTTCCAGTTATAACTTTGAAGTTATAATGGATAGTTTAATCTTCCAGAAACTCCAGTTTTTCGTGAGGCAAGCAGAAAACCGACCGAATCTTTACTGGTGTTGGCACCTAACACCTAAGTTTAACCTCTCCTTACGGTGGCTTTTGTGAAAGACTCCTAAAGGCGTGGTTCTTATAATTTGAAGGCCTATCAACATATTTGAAGATATTGGATTGAAACAAAAAAAAAAAAAAAAAAAGTTACGGTTTACAGTAAGATAAATTTCCATATACGTATTAACTTTCCTTAACTCTACTGTTTATCCAGATGAAAACTTAAATATTTTTGAAAAAAAAGCCGGGCCACCTTCGTCTAAGATCAGCTAATACGGCTGATCTTAGACGAAGATGGCCCGGTTTTTTTCCAAGAATGCAGTGTAGAAAAGTTATAAAAATTCCTCTCATTTCGTCTCTTCCCCCGTGTATGGTTTTATAGACCTGCAAGCAGAGAGATCTATACACCCAAATCACAACTGGGTACTTTGCAAAACTTCCCCAAAACCGCATTATTTATTTTTTCCGTAATTCTGTGGAAGTTTTCCTGCTGTGGAATTAAAAAAAAAAAAAAAAAAAAGTTTCACAGCGCAGGAATAACGGAAAAGGAAATAGTCTAGTCCGACTTACTAGACCAAGGAATGGAAAGAACCCATGAAGTCTTCTCCTCTCCTCTCCTCAGTGGGAAATATCGCTATATTTCTGACAGTGATGAAACGAAACCAGTTGGTATAATCACCAATTGGGTGAAAAAACCTTAGTTCGAACCGATAAACGATGCAAAGAATTTTTATGGACCATTTCACAACATGGCTGGAAGTCGGTCTTAAGCGAGGGTAGCACGGGTTATTCTCCCGGAAAGTCGGATTTTCCGTCCAGCAAATAGATCACCGAATACACGCACGCAATTAACAGACATATCATATATGGTGTAATATGGCCTAAGTTGTTGAAGCGCCTAAAACAATCAACCCTACAGGCAACCAATTTGACGGAATGAAACCTAAACAATTTTCATTCAGTGTAAGCTAAAGTAGCCATGATACCACCTGTTCGTATTATAAATGTGAGGAAGCCTTTTGTGTAGTGAATGATTCGTCACATGTATAGTTTGAAACAAAAGTCAGGGTAACTTGAAAAATTCAAGAAAATATAGTTTATTTCTGTTTATGTGAACATACAGTACATGAAAGAAAAATCGAACTGCTTGCTTTGGTTTTATTATTAAATAAATGGGCCAATTGTGGATTCCCTGCAACCCAAATAATGATTCAGTTCAGTTAACTTTTAATGCCCCTTTGGTTCATATTTTACAATAAATTTATTTATATCAGACTGTACAGCAAATTTTATTTGTATCACATTGTACAGCAAATTTTATTTGTGTCACACTGTAAGCAATCTGTTGGTTGGAAGTGCATAGTCATGATATTTCATAATCCTGCATACTTTCCAGATAATGGCTGAAAACCACCAGCGCAGACCTTACCTCATCAAGTGACTGAGTAGTCGGCTGTCGGCATGCAATACGACGCCCAGGGGCATCCCATGCATGTTCGATCGGATTTAAGTCTAGCGATCGTGCTCACCACGGTAGTCGTTAGATATCTTCAGTTTCAAGATATTGCTCACCACTTGAGCTATATGTGCAATGACTTTGTCATTCAAATCTGGGCCAACCGTAGCCCTAAAATATCACATATAAGGTTCGGGGATCTTCTGTTCTCGGTACCTCTGCGCAGTTCGGTACCCTTATCAAAAACATGAAGGGTGCAGACGTTAATCATTATTCTGCTTTACACGAGAACATCGCCTCTATCGTAAATGTTCCTTTCTCTGATGTTAGAGGGATGATAGTGCATTCCCCAGTTGAAATAACGTCTAGAATCTGTTTGTAGACTAAAATGGGACTCATCAGAACCGCAACCCATTCGTCAGGGCTCCAAGGCACATGTTCATGGCCCCTGTTCCGACGAGCTCTACAGTGGTTTGGGGCTAATGGTGGGATTCAAACTACTGGCTTCTTTGAATTCAGTCTTCTTAACGCAGTCTGGTTGGAAATGTTTTCATCGGTGGCCGCAGCAACCTCAAGAAACATTTGATGACATGACAACATAGTGTTCTGTCTTGCTGTTAGAGCCAGATAGCGTCTGTTTTGGTTAACGTAGCCTTCGGGCGACCTTGGCCAACTCTTCTTGTAATGCTTTCTGTCTCCTGAATCTGCTTCCATAGTGCTGAGACAAACTACGCTACACATTACGCCAATGTGCCGCCTGCGACTGCCCGTCTACAAGTCGTCCGACGGTTCCCCATCACAAAGAATCATCTAAAGGACGATGACTTGCCATTCTGAGTATCGAAGATGTGGCTATCCCACTGAGCAAGACAAAAAAACGTGAATGAAGGGATGTGGTCGCAACCCGTGTTTTTATAGGCATCAATAATTTGCATAATGGGCGGCTCTGTAAGGTGATGGATCGATTTCTATTGGATTCTTGGAATTTGCATGCCAGGATGCCTATTATATCAAATATTCGCCTTTGGTGACACTATTCACAATAAAATATTAATGAAAAAGCTTTTGTTTTGTTAATTTTGTTGAGTAGTGTAGTTTTTATAGCGCTTTTCCCAGATGCCTCTCGTTTTATGTTTGTAATCTGAAATGAATCAATTTTGTTTAAAGTTCTATTGAAATTTTACATTAGTAAACGGCTACCGAGGTTGAAGCCTGCGTGACTACTAAACGCTTCAATTTTCTTGTACTTTATCTTGCCTGAATTCGTCTGTCATTATGTGGTCGTCTCACAGTCTAAATAGTTTAATTTATTTTTCGTTTAATTTAAATCATATTAGCTAGTGGACCCGCTTTTTCCATCAGAAGGATAGGGGCAAAAATACCTTACTGCTAGGTTTGCTACTGCGGAGGTACTGGAAGAGTCAAGGTGATCTGGTGGCTAATATCATATGGTGTTTAATGAGCTCAGAGGCACTTTCGCAAATATAGGGGAACCAGAATTTATAGTTTCACTACTGGGTGGCGAGCTAAGCAAAAACGAGTTTTGTTGTACTTGAAATTAAGTTATATAGTCAAAGGTACTAATGGATGGCCCCGTTGTGCATACATGTATGTAATGCAAGAACAATACCATCATGCATGATGGCATTGTTCGGTGTAACAAGAGCGTCTAGCACATTTGATCCAGCTTCTTGCAACAGAATGGAATCATCAATTGGTCTGCCTATACTAGCATCTACACATGTGTAGGTCAGGTAGCATTACAGGAGCACGACTAGAAACAACTGTGCATGGTTATTTGTCTATAGTGTGCGATGCATTATGAAATTGAATTCTTGGATGGAATCCATGACAATGGATGAGACACTGAGTGGGGGCTTTGAAACTGATGAACACGTGAAGACACGTTATCACCACAATAATACTGAAGTTAGTTTCGACAGCACTGAGAAGATAATGCTCATGTTGTTCTTCAACTCACAAGGTTTATTGCTATTTCACGTGGAAAGGTGAAACAGGCGGAGTCAGTTGAGCTCGTTACGGTTCTCTGTATTTATTAACGATACTGATATAGGCATATCAAGTTTAATATCTTAGTTTGCTGATGATACAAAGACGAGCAGCGTGATTAATGCCAGTAATCAGGATCAGTTCCAATTTATCTAACATACACATGCCTATGGGGCTCCTATTGAAATCAACAATAATAAATAAATAAAATGTACCCTAGGATATGATATCTTTTGGGTTGCGGGAGGCAGAGAGTGCGTAGCACAGTTCGTACGGGCGCCGTCCTCCTCAAACCGGTTGAAAAAGCACAGAGTTCGAGTCCCGTGGATGACGCGTGGAATTTTTATAGGCCTTTTTTCACAACGTGGCTGAGTTAGTCGGTCTCAAGGGATGGCAGTATGGTTTTTTATCCCGGAAACTCGAGTTTTTCATGCAGCAAACTGAAAATCGACTTCAGAACACACGCAATTTACAGACAATATATACTGAATAATATAGTCTTAGTCGCCGATGCTCCTAAAACCCCACAACAACAACAACAGGAAGCAGAGAATGGTTATTAATGGCACTGCTTAACACGGACTAACGATATTCGTGAAATCCCCGACAGTTCTGTGTTGCGCTCGTTACTGTTCTCTGTAACGAGCTCAACATCTGTTCTCTGTATACCTATAACGATACTGATATAGGTATATCAAGTTTAATATCTTAGTTTACTGATGATACAAAGACGAGCAGCCTGGTTAATGGCAGTAATCGGGGTCAGTTCCAATTTATCTAACATGCACATGCCTATAGGGCTGCTATTGAAATCAACAATAATAAATAAATAAAATGGACCGTTTCCTTATTATTATTATCATTAGCCCTATGGTACAAGGAAGCTTGAGGCTTATGCTGCACCAGCCAAAAAAAAAAAAAAACAAAAAATTTCCGCATTACCCCGATAGAGAGAGAGATCACCAAGAAAAAGAAAAATGGTGATATCCAGGCTCAGGACGCTGGGTGTGCCAAGCCCATACTCACCAGATGTGAGCCCCTGTAGTTAATATTGAGACATTGAAATACATTAATTAATAAAATAATTTCTGTATGAAATTTGACGTCTAATTTAACTAGTACAGACCATTTTGTCTGCACATTACTTGTGTTACATATTTGACTTTTGTTTATGGAAGTTATGGCCCTTTCGGATTGATGCATATAGCTTAATTTATATCCACATCATATGTGGCCATATTTAGCGCTCGTCTGGGCGATGGGGCCGCGTGAGATGTACCCCAAAATCTGGGTGTCTAGGGGACCCTACAGGTCTTAATTTGCCACTGGTTATAACTCCAATAAGACCTTGATAAAATAGGCAAATGGGCTGAAAAGTAGCAGTTTAGTTTGAAAGTTGATAAATGCAGTGATAACATTGTATACATTTTCTATTTACCATTAACTAGAGATAATTGTACAGCCGATATGAGTTCTTCGAGTAGCATAGACTGCGCACGGGGTGCTCTCAATGAAATACAGGAAATTTGTCAGCAGGGAAAAAGTCGTGATTATCCCATTATATCAGGAATGGTTAGACCACCTTGAATACTGCATACAGGTTTGGAAACCTCATTTTAAGAAGTATGTGAATACGTTGAAATGGGTGCAGAGAAGAGCAACAAGATTAGTCAGGGGTACAAAAGGGAATTGTTACCAAGAAAGAGACGAGTTCTGTAAATTGCATCGACTGGAAATTAGGCACCTATGAGGAAACCTAATGGAAGTATCTAAAACTTTGGGTGAGTAAACTAAATATTAATGGTATCCTTACTCTTAATCGGACAACACACACACGAGGATAAAAAAAAAAAAAACTATTATATTAGGTTCACCTAGAAAGTAATTTCAACTACTCATGTTTATTGGGTCTATAAATTGCGTGTGCTGGCCAACTAGAAAGTCACTGCAACTACCATGTGTATTGTGCCTATAATTTGCTTGCTTTCCAGGGAAAAATTTTCCCACGTTTTTTCGGGGGAAACATTGCTATCTACGCCTAAGACCGACTAACTCAGCCCATAAAAATTCCTCGCGTCACTCAACGGGATTCGAACCCAGGCCATTTCCACCCGGTGTACGGGGAAACGGTGACGATACCCGCGCAGACAACACACATGGGGGGGGGGGATATAAATTTAAATAAATAAATAAATAGATGTGCAGAAATTTACTTTCGCCTAGAGAGTAAACGATTGCTGGAACAAACTTCCTCAGGTTTTGAGAAAGTAGGTAGTTTGAATAAATTGGAAGGACGGGGCAGATTATTAGAAGAGATGAGGAAATGAAGCAGTTAAGTTTTTTTTTTTGTCTTTTGACTAATGCTATATAAGCTCGCGTTCTTGATCATTTTGCGACTACTTAAAAACAATAATTCTGAACGTTTCATTGAATTTTTAACTTTTTAAAGGCTAATGTGAGACCACATTCTATAATTCTCAGCGACTCGACTCTGCTAGCAAGTGTACTACAAAAACCTGAATTTTTCAATTTGCTACTTTTATATTTTTGAGAAGGCGATGCTCGACAGGAAGACGATTCTCTGAAATAGGCTGGCTTAAAAGATATTATCAATTATCAAATGAATTTTACGATGAGTAAAAAAAAAAAAAAAAAATCCATCTTTTTAACGTGAGTGTTTTTAAGCATGAGTATTAGTTGCATATTTATTTTCCATAAAGTTTTAGGACTACAAACGACACGACAATGTTCCAATTCATATTTATATTTACATTTTTTCAATATTTAGATGGTGCTTGGTAAACGCAAATAATTTTTTTGTTGCCCTATTAGGCCATTCAGAAATTTGCAATTAATTGAAAGTTGACAGTCAGAACTATTCCTTTAGAAACAGGCCTATTCATAAATCTATGAGAGAGATAGATAGAGATTTGAATACAGAAATCAAATTGTTAGTAATGTTAAATACATCGAAAATTATTTGTTAAATTTTAATTTGTTCCATTCATTTTTAATTGCATCGATATTTTCTGAGGAATCAAGAACTTCAATTTAATAGCGTTATTCTTACTAAGAATTTACATATAAAGTTAATACTTAAGCACGGAAGTTCAATGACGAAGTATCTTGAACGATTAATTGTTACTTCTCTGTTATAGTTTATTCTCTTTCTAATGGTTGCATAATTGTATACATAATTACGATTAAAAATACAGCTTACATTATTTGCTGCAGATGCTGATACAGCTGATCATCACTCAATTCTTCTGGATTAACTTCTAAATCCTGATCTGTTGTTGATGTAATAGCACTATAAACACTAACACTTCGTGAGTCAGCCATTTTGACGCACGTACAGTTGCCAAGTTACGTACATTTTGGTTCGCCCTCTTGTGGCACAGTTTGCATTTGTTTTCGAGCGCTTTGTAAACTCTTGTGGACGAGGTGGCTAGTTTTATGTATCTTACTCTCAATCTCATTCTCCCTACTACTTTTCGGTAGCCATCTTGCTGTGTTAACCTAGAGTGAGTTAGGCCTATCGAACGACGTGGTCGGTCTTTTATCGCAAAGGAGAAAGTTCTTTGTGAGTTCACGGTAAGTTTCAGTGAGTCAAAATTAACCGGTGCGGAGAGTTCAAATATCATTCGAAACTAGTAGTAGGTATGCAGTAAAACTTTGTATTATTTTCAGAAGTATTCACAGACTACTTTTTTGCACTAGTTTGGAGTTTCTGACGTCCATTGACGGTTTTCTATGGCTCTCATTATTTAATGTGTGAAAACCGGTAAGGGACATATCCATCTTACAGTGATGGGTGTTCAGAAGGTGTTATTGATTATGCTTATTTGAAAATGTTATATATTATATTTTAGTTAACTTTCTTTGAATTTTTATGCTGAGCTTATTAATTGTTTTTATATTTCTTTTGAGTAGTGTAAAAGTAACACTTAAAACAAAGTACGTATGGTAAATAACACACGCACCCAAAACCAACACTTTTTGTCCAAGAGAAAGAAAGAAAGTGTTAGCTTTGTATGTTAAGTGGTTGATTTTTTATTAATCTCGAAATACGGTATGTTGTGTAAGCTTCGTAATATGATTCTTATAACTGGTTCTTTCTTTACCATGGTAGTAATTTGCATATCGTGTATTTATATTTCTTGTAATTGGCTGTAACATCTGTCACTGTATGGTAATGAAATATTTGCCATATGCAAATATTAACGTGTATGAAATAATTTAGGAAATGGATAAATGTAACATTTTTAATTTCAGGAGCACTAACTTCAGTTTAATTACAAAACATACTTAAAAATAAAAGCTATGCTTTATTTTTCAACTTGAATAAACTTAAATAAATTGAGATATTTTACTACGAATAGTTAAGTTTATGGAGGCATCCAGGGTACTTCAAATAAATATTGAATATTTTAAGTGAAAGGAGTAGTAGTTCATTTATCACCTTTTGAAGACTTCCACAAACATTTTTGTTAATTATTCTTAATGAATCCACATGTAAGTTTCAAGTTAATAACATAATTAGCATAGGCATATAATGCAATAAAGCACACTTATACAGCATCAATCAATCAAAAAAAAAAAAAAAAAAATTCCCATTCACCCATCCATTTGCTCCAAAAGTTTGTCTAGTTCTTCCTTGAATTCATTTAAGCTATCAACTTCCACAACAACAGATGGAAATTTCTTCCAGCAATCAACCACTTGCTGGCTATTTCCACAAATCTATTATGCAACTGTCTTTCCTCAATTTGAATTTATGCCCCAGTGGTGCAAAATCTGAGCAAGAGGAAGAAGTCAGTCCATCAGCATTGCACTTGCTCAAACCATTCAAGGCTTTATACATCAATCAGATCACCTTGCAGGTGCTTAGTCTCAAGATGCTGCAATTTGCAAACCTTAAGCCTTTCTTGGTAAGAGCAACCTTTTGTTCCTCACAAAACTCGTTGCCCTTCTCTGTACTTGTTCCAGCAGCTCTACATCCTTCCTAAAATGAGCCTAAAGACCTGCAGTACTCAAGGTGTAGCCTGACTATTGCCTTATACAAAGGGATAATCACCTCCTTATCCCTACTAGAAAAATTTCTGTATGTCATTGACAAGATCCCATGGGCTGTTTTGGCAGCCTTCCTGCACTTCTCAGAAAACTTTATATCTGGCTGCACAATATCCCCAAGGTCTTTTTCATTTTCCACTACCCTCAGTATAGTTCCACACAGTTGGTACGTTACTGCTACTTGCAGTACTTTGCATTTGCCAATGTAAAACTTCAGTTGCCACCCATCTGCACAACTTTTCTAAATTCTGTGCAATAGCATACCATCCTTACTGTCATTAACAACCCTACCAACCTTTGTATCATCTGCAAACTTGGACGTTAAGCCTGGTATACCTATATCAATATCATTGAGAAATACAGAAAACAACAATGAACCATGGGGGACTCTACCATAACATTAGACTACAATGAGCAGTGTCCATTGATTACCACTGTCTTCTCCCACTCAGCCATCCCTTTATCCAGCAGCAACTTGCCCTTAATGTCATACTGCTCCAATTTGTACAGCAGTCTTTTATGTGCAAAAGTAACACTTAAAACAAATTCAAAACTTGGATTTCAAAAGCTTTCTTGAAATCCAAGTATATGATATCAAAATTATTTTTTGCATCTAGTTTCTTTGTGATCACATTGTAATATCCAATCAAATTGGTCAAACAAGACTTCCCCTTAACAAATCCATGTTGTGTCTGAGCTATAACTGCAGTCTTGTCTAGATGATCATGCTGCAATGTTTCTTTAACTAGTGACTCCATTATTTTCCCCAAAACACAATTTAAACTAATAGGTCTGTAATTACTTGTCATCCTTTGATCCCCCTTTGTGAACTGGGGATACGTTTGCACATCTCCAGTCAATGGGGACCTCCCCAGAATTCAGAGATACTCTCATGATAATGTCTAGGGGTTTGTTTACTTCCTTTGCTGCCTCCTTTAATAAAACTGGATAGATCCTATCCACCCCAGGTGCCTTTTTTATATTTAACTTCAACAATTTCTCTTTCACTTTCCTCTCAGTTTTAACAAAATCATTTAGCCCATGTTAGAGTTTTATAAACTTCTGGCATTCCACTCCCTAAATAACTCGTGTGGATGTAGATGCAAAATACTCTTTCAGTTTGTCAGCTACCTGAGCAGGAACATCAACAGTTGAACCATCAATATAAAGTGGTCCAATCTGATTCATCCCCTTCCTTGTAGAGTTTATATAAGTAAAGAAATCTTAGCTATTCCTCTTTGCATCCTTTGCCAGAGATTTCTTGTAATCTGACTTCGCTTGCTTAACCTGCTTTGTGATTCGATTACAGACTAGCTTATATATGTATCCCATGCATTTTTCTTCTCTGCCACAAGTCTCATTAGTTCATGAGACATCCATTTAAGCCTAACCTTGAACAGTATTTCTTAGTTTGAACAAACAGCCTAGCAGCTTCCACTTCCTTGAATGCTTCCCATTTAGAATTTGCTGTTGGTAATATCATCAGTTGGTCCCACTGTATAGAATTTAAAAACTGTCTGAGACCACTGTAGTCACCCTTATGAATGCAGAAACCCCTTCCTTTACCATTGATGCTAGTTAACATCTGTAAGTAAATCCCACATCAGTACACTTTGAACACTGCCACCTAGTGGTTCCTTTATATGCAGATTCTTAATGCATGAATAATTACTGCTGATAATCGGATCCAGAGTGTTACTCCCTTTGGTTGCCTCTCAAACATGCTGCTGTAGAAAACAATCATCCAGTAAATCCTGCTAAAATAAGTCCCGCTAGTGTGGGAGTGACCAATCCACAAGTTCCAGTCAATATCTGGGAAGTTAAAATCCCCCATTATAAGACATTCTGGTTTACTGGCCCAATCTATTTGTCTGAAAAGTTGTTTATTGTACTCATCAGAGTAATTAGGCTTGTAACACACTCCTACTCTCATTTTTCCCATTCCCAGTGCTTATGTCACACCAAACTAACTAAACATTGTACTGTCAACTGGATGCACTGCCTTAGATTTTGTTTCTTAATTAACAGCATAACCACCTCCTCCCTTCCTATCCTTTGTGTACACACTGTACTCCCCAAATTTAAATTCTGCATTCCTTATATCTGTGTGACACCATGCCTCTGATATCCCAACAATATCCACATTTGATGTCTTGACAAATGACATCAAATGCACTTCAAATTTATTTACTGTACTCCTGGCATTGGTGTAGATGCGAGTATACATGCACCTTTTCTTACTCCTAGTTACCCTAAGCAGACCATGTATTTACTTGTTCCATGATGACTCTCAGCAGTTCTTGAAATCCCTGGTACCTTGCTTTTCAGGCTGCTGCTCATTCCAGTAGAAGCAGTGCAAGAATTACTTTCACCTCTGTCTAATAGATTACTGTTAATCTATTAGTCTGTGAATTCCTCCAAGCTTAGTTTTCTGACCTACCTAACACCACCTCAATAGCATCAGCAATTATTCTTGCACCCTTTCTATTGCAGTGTATCCCATCCTTGTAGAAGCAGTGTCTCCTGTTAACAAGCACAGACCATACTGTGAAAAAAAAATTCCACCTCATGGATGACACAATCTCTCCATGGCCAAATTGATTGTCTCTCTTATTGAAACTGATTGGCTCTTATCATTTACTCTCCCCTATCGCGTCTGGTCAGAATTGCAGACACTTTCAAATTCAATCCTAACTCGTGACTTTTTTTTCAACTTTGACCTGTACTTGTTCATGACCTATACTAATCTGCAGATCTACTCAGTGTCGTTTGTTTCATCGTGTACAAAAACATCACCTTTTGTGCCTTCAAAGATATCTGCTTTATGTCATCAGCTTTTCCCCAGACATACCTTGGTCCTATTCTATGTATCCTTTTTACACAATGTATTTCCTGTTTTCCTGACAATAGTCACCGACAACAAATACTGCTGTGGGACCAGTGCATTCTGCCTTAGCAATTGCCATTGTGTTGCCTGATGCACAGGGGTGAGCTCTGGCATTCAGTTGGCAGCTAAGAGATTGATGCCCCCCATTTTAATTCCTTTAAGGGTATTTACCCTACTCTTCAAGCTCTCATAGACACCCAGCAGAATGCTGAGTTGGTGTTTAATTTCTTGACACTCTCTACTACACCTTAGCACACACACAGACATCCTTCTTGGCTAGATCATGTCATGTTCCAGAAAGTCCACAAACATTCCACAAGTTGCAATTTTTTTAGGCTGTGATGCATTGGCTGCTCCCTAGGCCACAGCACTCCTGTTACTTTAGAACTACTGTGATTATCCTAGGGTGATAGTTAATTAGTAAGTAGAGTAATTTAAAACATTTGTTTCTGATATACTGAACATGGAATTTTTAGCCATTTCTCCAACTTTTATTATACCCATTAAAATTACCTTAATATAAATTGGAATGGAGTTATTACTAGAAGTAATATATACTGGTATACTTATATGTTGCCAAGTTGTACTTTCTTTTATTTATATTAAAATTACCATAACAGAAGTGAGAATGGAGTTTTTACCAGACTAAGGGGCTTTTGCAGTTAGCATTTTGGATATAATTACTGTCTTCCCTACATTGAGTAGATATTAACTTGGTTAGAATGCTCTAAATGTGGGAAAATTTTGTTATATTTCGCAGTGTAACTGAGTTATCTCCTGGAAGCACTAGTCTTTCATCCAGAACCACAGACTGCATTCCATTTGGGAATACAGTATATTGGTGCCTTAGTTGTTTTGGTGCTTAACACATGCATGACCAAGATAAGATCTTATTAATTCTTCATTAGCATTAGTAGAGGCTTATGATGCAAGAAACCAAGCTTATGCAGCATCAGCCAAAAAAAAAAAATGCTCCCATTTCATCCCTACAAATACCTGTCCAGCTCAGCCTTAAATTTATTTAGGCTATCAACTTCTACAACGACAGATGGAAGTTTGTTCCAGCAGTCAACTGCCCACTGGCTAAAGGCAAACTTCTGCACATCTGTCCTGCAGCTATCTTTCCGCAATTTGAATTTATGCCCTCTCAGGTGATTATTCTGAGCAAGAGGAAGAATCCCATCAGCATTTAGCATGCTCAAATAATTCAAGGCTTTATACACCTTAGTCAGATCACCTCGCAGGTGCCTAGTCTCCAGACACTGTAATTTGCAAAACTTAAGCCTTCCTTCGTAAGAGCAACCCTTTGTTCCATTCACTAATCTTGTTGCCCTTCTCTGTACTCATTCCAACAGCTCTACATCCTTCTTAAAATGAGGCCTCCAGACCTGTATACAGTACTCAAGGTGTGGCCTGACCATTGCCTTATACAAGGGGATAATCACCTCCTTATCCCTGCTAGAAAAATTCCTGTATATCATTGACAAGACGGCATGAGCTACTCTTGCACACCGTCTGCACTGCTCAGAAAACTTCATATCTGCCTGCACAATTACCCCCAGGTCCTTTTTGTTCTCTACCACTGTCAGTGTAGTACAACAGAGTTGGTATGTTACTCTGGGGTTACTGCTTCCCATATGTAGTACTTTACATTTGTCAATGTTAAACTTCATTTGCCACCTCCCAGCCCATCTTCTCAACTTTTCTAGATCCTGTTGCAGCAGCATACTGTCATTAGTGTCGTTAACAACCGTGCCAACTTTCGTATCATCTGCAAACTTGGATATTAAGCTTGATATACCATCATCAGTATCATTTATAAATACAGAAAACAATGGACCCAACACTGAACCCCGAGGGACTTCACTAATAACATTAGCCCATGAGCAGTGTCCATTGATTACCACTCTGTCTTCTCCCACTCAACCATCCCTTTATCCATAGCAGCAATTTGCCTCCAATGCCACACTGCTCCAGTTTGCTCAGCAGTTCAATGTGCAACAGTATCAAAAGCCTTTCTAAGATCCAAATATGTGATATTAAAGTTATTCCCTGCATCCAGTTCCTTTGTGACCACATCATAGTATCCAATCAAATTGGTCAGGCAAAACTTTTCCTTAACAAAACAATGTGATGTCCGAGCTATAACTGAAGCCTTGTCTAGTTGATCCTGCAGTGCTTCTTTATCCAGTGCCTCTATTAATTTTCCTGGAAGAGAAGTTAAACTAACAGGTCCATAATTACTTGTGTCACCCTTTGATCCTAATTTTTGAATTGGGGTCACATCTGCACATCTCCAGTCCATGTATATCTCCCCTGAGTCCAAAGCTCTCATAATTATGGCTAAGGGTTTGCTTACTTCCTTTGCTGCCTCCTTTAATATAACTGGATAGATCCCATCCACCCCAGGTACCTTTTTTATGTTTATCTTGAACAATTTCTCCTCCATTTTTCTCTCAGTTATTACAAAATCATCTAGCTCACTGACAGAGTTGAACTCTGGCATTCACCTCCCTGAATAACTTGTGTAAATGTAGATGCAAAATACTCATTTAGTTTTTTAGCTACCTGAGCAGGATCATCAACAGTTGAACCATCAATATGCAGTGGACCAATCTGATTCATCCCTTTCCTTCTAGAGTTTACATAGGTAAAGAACTCTTTTCTGTTTTTCTTTGCATCCCTTGCCAAAGATTTCTCGTAATCTGTCTTCGCCTGCCTAACCTCCTTTGTAACTTGGTTACAGATCAACTTGTATCTATCATAGGCTTCTGTGTCACGTGTTAATTTGTATGTATCCCATGCAATTTTCTTCTCTGCCATAACTCTCATTAGTTCATCTGACATCCATTTAGGCCTAAACCCTTGAACAATATTTCTTAGTTGGTATGTAAAGCCTAGTAGCTTCCAAGATAAATTCTTTGAATGCTTCCCATTTTGAATTTGCTGTTTGTAACATTATCAGTTGGTCCCACCATATAGAATTTAAATACTGTCTCAGTCCATCATAGTAGCCTTTACGAAAGCAATAACCCTTCCCTTTACCCCTAATGGTTGTTACCTCTTTGAGTAAATCCCACTTCATCACACTGTGATCACTGCCACCTAGTGGTTCATTTATCTGCAGATTCTTAATGCATGAAGAATCACTACTGATAATCAAATCAAGAGTATTACTCCCTGTAGTTGCCTCCTGAACATGCTGATATAGAAAACAATCATCCAATAAATCCACAAAAGCCTTGCTAGTGTGTGAGTGACCAACCCACAAATTCTGGTCAGTATCTGGGAAATTAAAATCTCCCATTATAAGACTGATTTACTGGCCCACTCTATTTCCCTGTACAATTTCTTATTATACTCATCAGTGTCATTGGGCCTATAGCACACTCCTGCTCTCAATTTTGATCTCCCAATGCTTATGTCACACCAAACTGACTTAACACTGCACTGCACTGTCCAGCGATGTCAAATGGCTTCACTTCCTTGGATTTTGTGATTCTTAACTAATAGCATAACCCCTCCTTCCTTCCTATCTTGTCTATCCTTCCTGTACACATTGTAGTCCACAAATTCCAGTTCTGCATTCCTTATATCTGTGTGACACCACGTCTCTGATATTCCAACAATATTTGCCTTTGATGTTTTGAGCAATACTTCAAATTCATCAAATTTATTTTCCAAACTCCTAGCATTGATGTATATGCAATTATACATGCACCTGTTCCTATTCTTAGCTACCCTAACACAACCCATGTGTTTTCTTGTGCCAGCAGTGTCTAATATACCCTGCATCTTGTTTTCCAGGTTACTGCTCATTCCAATAAAGCAGTGCAAGAATCACTTTCACCCCTGCCAGTGGCTACTGTTAATCTATTAGTTCTTGTAAATCCCCAAGCTAGCAATTTTCCGATCCACCCAACACTGCCTCGATAGCATCAGCAAATATTCTTGCACCCTTTCTATTTAAGTGTATTCAATCCCTGTAGAAGCAGTCTTTCCTGTTAACAAGTACAGACCAAGTTGAAAAAAATTCTACCCCTTGAGCCTTGGACAATCTTTCCAGGGCGAATTGATCGACATGGCTCTCATCATATACTCCCTCCTATCGTGTCTGGGCAGAATTGCAGACACTTTCAAATTCAACCCTAATTCACGGCTTTTTTTCAACAGCGACCTGTACTTGTTAAGTAATTCTGCTGGTCTCTTACTCTTAATATGATTAGTGCCAACGTGTACAACAATATCACCCTTTGTGCCCTTAAAAGATGATATCTGCTCCACAATATCACTAACCTTTGCCCCTGCAGACATACCCTGGTCCTGTTTCACCTATCCTGTTTCACTGAAAATAGTTACCAACAACTACCAATTCCTGTGGGACCAGCACATTGTGCCTTGGAGGTTGCCGCTGTGTAGCGTGATGATCAAGTGCAAGCTCTGGCATTGATGTGGGCAGCTGAGAGCTTGATAGGCCCCTCAATTTAGATCCTTCGAGAGCATCCACCCTGTCTTTCAAGCTCCCATATAGGCCCATAACAACGCTGAGTTGTCATCTGATTTCCTCACACTCCTTACATCGTGTTCACACACAAAGACATCCACCTTGGCAATATCATGTCCCGTACCTGATTGCTCCACAAACATCAAGCAAGCAGTGCATTTTAAAAGGCTGTGATTCAGAGGGCAACTGTCCCCCTTAGTTCTCCCCTGAGCCACAGCACTCCATTTAGCTTGAGCCTTTTGCT
This sequence comes from Mastigoproctus giganteus, assembly GCF_048544385.1. Lineage (NCBI taxonomy): Eukaryota > Metazoa > Arthropoda > Arachnida > Uropygi > Thelyphonidae > Mastigoproctus > Mastigoproctus giganteus. Next base: position 33,828,718 of record NC_143581.1, read on the forward strand.
TTGCTGCTCTGGCCTGAGTCATGATTTCGATTCAAGTTATTTATTTCATATATTGCTGAAAAAGTTGTTACTGAATGGGTAACAAGTTGGTTCCTGGTTTATTATTCATTAAAAAAAGTTTACTGATAGTTTTTTTTTATTTTTTATTGATAGCTTCTGATATTCTTCCACCACTTAGAAGATTATATATGAAGAAATGATGATGCTAAGTTACTGCCAATCAATTAAATTACATTATTTTATATAAATAAACTTGACTGTTAACTGTGTTTTGGGTGGGCAATATACATAACCACTTATAAGAAGTTTGTTACACTAAACAATGTTTTATATTGCAACAGCCAAACTGCACAGAGTTGCTAGAGACAGGATATATCAATGATATACAGGAAGTTTGCTAGTGTGGAAAAGGTGATTATCCCTTTGTATAAGGCAGTGGTTAGGCCACGCCTTGAGTACAGGTCTGGAGGCCTCATATTAGGAAGGGTGTAGAGTTGCTTGAGCATGCACAGAGAAGGACAACAAGATTGGTGAGGGGAACGAATGGGTCCTCTTACCAAGAAAGGCTTAAATTCTGCAAATTGCAGTGGCTGGCGACTAGGCACCTGTGGGGTGATCTGATTGTATAAGGTCTTGAATGGGGTTGAGTGCTGAATTCTGATGAGATTCTTCCACTTGCTCAGATTACAAACTTGAGGGGCCATAAATTCAATTTGAGGACAGTTGTAGAATCGATGTGTGGAAATTTGCCTTTAGCCGGCAGGTGGTTAATTGCTGGAGCAAATTTCCATCTGTCGTTGCAGAAGTTGGTAGCTTAAATAAATTAAAGGAGGAACTAGCAACTTTTAGAGGAAATAGATGTGTGGAATTTTTTTTTATTGTTTGTGGCTGGTGCTACATAAGCTCATGCTTTCTTCCTTGCATCACATTACAGTACTACTGTTAAAGTATAATTCTATAACTTTTGTAAAGAAATGGGGAATAATTTTAAAAAATATAAATTGTTCATTATTTTATTCTTCATGATTTAATGGAATATATAGTGGTCTGTCCATAAATAATGTTCTGAGCACATATATTGAGGTAAACTCCTCTTATTATTTTACTAATACTAATTTAAAAAGCTATTTATGCCTTTTTAAAGTTTAAGCTTTAGAAATGCATTACACCAAAAAAGGGTTAGCTAAAACATTTTGCTTATAGCAAGTCTACTAAATAAAGAAATTTCATTTCAGTCATACAAAATATATATTTATGACCATCAAATATTCTTAAGAGCTTGAAGAATTATGTCATGGTATTGCTAGGTCTCAGTTATGGGAGGGGAACAGCCTTATAGAATAAAAACTTTGAAACTAGAGCTAACATTAATCAATATTTGCGGTGAAGTGACATTTCTCCTCAAATGTGAGTTTTCCTAGGTATTTATTTATTGATTACTAAATTATTTAACTTGCCATTCACCTTTCTGAACTGAGTCCCAATACTGTGACAGTTGCAGGGTGTGGAAACCACACCTGCAAGGAGACCTGATTGCAGTGTTTAAGGCTTTGAATGGATGGTTAAACTTCAGAAAGAGATTCTTACCCATGGATCTTTGCAACAGCAAATGATGGTCAGATCTACTTCTGACCCTGCTTTGCACTAATCAAATGATCTATTGCTTTGCATAATTTTGTTTCTTGATATAAAACCTGAGGTGAAGGGAGGAAATCATTTACTGATTTTAAACCAATACCAAAGGGGGAACCTTTTTCCCAATAAACAGTTCTGGGGTTACCCCAGTAGTTTTCAACTGTGGTGCCGCAACAACATTTCAGGGGTGCCACGTAATTTGGGTTTGTTACTTAAACATATATTTTTTTAAATTTATATATTTATTTCATTATAAAAAGGTGTACAGTATCTTTTTAGTTTTGGGGTGATCTGTAATTGATATTTATTTAGTACCTCTATATAAAGAATAAACTTATATATATATATATATATATATCGTAAAAAATAATTGTATTAAGAAGCTAATTAATCATGGGGGTGGAATGTGATTGTACGAAAAGGAAGATAACATAGCTTATGGATCAGGGACACTGCATTAGCAAAACGTACCCTACAGCCATGATGTGTATATATATAAAAGTATATTGTATGTAGTATTAGTATTAGTAACGGCCGCATGGTGCAAGAAAGCCTATGGCTTATGCTGCACCAGCCAAAAAAAAATAAATAAATAAAAATAAAATAAATAATAAAAAAAAAAAGGAAATTAAACCTATCATCCTATGCGCTTCCCTTACCCGAAAGTACTATCCAGATGACCTTTGAATTTCCCCAAACTGTCGGCCTCTACCACCCATGAAGGCAATTTATTCCAGTAATTTATAAAGTTGAAATGTGAAGAAGATTTTGATTTAAACCTGTTGAATATACAGTATACACTGTGAGCTCAACTGAATGAATAAGGAATGTAGTTATATATGGTATAAGAAGGAAAGGAAGAAGAAATAGACCGGAAATTAAAAATAAAGATGAGAAGTGAAAAGGCGACCAAAATAAGATAACATTGCGGTGTCTTTCACAATCTTTCAAAATATTAAAAATATTTCTTTCTCTTTCGCTCTCAAATATTAAAAATATTTCATTCTCTAAAAATATTTGAGCTCACAGCGTATACCGTATATTTGATTGGTTTAAATCAAAATCTTCACATTTCTACATACAATATACTTTATATATATATATATACTTTTCGCAAATATCCATGGGTAAGAGTCTCTTTCTGAAGTTTAACCAAGTGGATTAAGTAAACTAAATGCTGTTGGCATTCTCACTCCCTGAACAAATACACACAAGGGGGCATAAATTAAAAAGGATGGCTGAAGGTAGGATAGATATCTGAAAATTTGCTTTCAGCCAGTAAGTAGTTGATTGTAAGAACAAACTGCTATATGGTGTTGTGAAAGTGGTAGTTTGAATAAATTTAAGGCAGAATTAGACAAATCATTAGGGAAGTAAGCTGATGCTGTATCAGCTTACTTCCCTGCATCTGCCACTGCTAATACTAATATTGACTGTTCAAATTAGAATTAATGTTAAAATTGCCATTTAACTATTAATTGTCCAAACCAGTTCATTTCATACTTAATAACATAGGAGCTGAAATGTAAGATTATTCAGAAAGCCCAAATGATTACACTAAGAACTGTAAGTTACAAAATTTATCTCTTCTGCTGTCTTTACAGTTACTGAAGAAGTGGTACAGGAAGTACCATGAAACATCTGAGAATAATCTGTAATCCTTTAAGAAGTTAAAGATAAATTTTATTCTTCACATTAAGTGCATATTTTCTCAGTATTTTCCAACCTAACATTTGTTTGTATTTGATGTTCATAAATTCATGGTTGTGTTCTAGTTGTACATATCCTGATTAATATCCTGTAGAGAGCAGGATTTCTTTGTGGAGTCGCATGATAATTTTAGTTGCCATTTTATCTTGTATTTTTATAATAATAATTGGAGTAACTTTTGTGGACATTATGTAATCTTTCCTTACTAAATGTTAGGTTAGTTTACATTATGTTAATAATTAAAATAATATTGACTTACTGTGCTTCAAAAATGTGATCATTTATGTTTTTAAAAAAAGCGACTTTCAAAATAATCTAACCAACAACCATTAGTTTAGGTTACTTCAATAATAATTAACAGGTAAAAGCCTAATTGTTGCAATTAGATGTTATAAATTGGTTATATTTATAACTAATAGAAATGTGCATTACGGTTTTCATTTCAGAAGAAATTAATGAAATACATTTGTTCTCCACTGAGGGCTAATGGAGAATGAAAAAGAAGTGGGGTAATTGTGCATTTAGACATGAGGTTTTCTGAGCAGTGCAGACAAGTTGCAGGGACAATGTATGGGATTTTTACAGATATACAGGAATTTTACCTGATTACCAGATATGCTGGTGATTTTCCTATTATATGAGGCATTGATTAGGCCAAATCTTGAGTACTACAGGTCTGGAAGTCTTATTTTAAGAAGGATGTTGAACTGTAGGAGTGGGTTCAGATAACGGCAATGAGGTTAGCATCTGGAAACCTGATTGGAGCATTTCATGCTTTGAATAGATTGAGTAAGCATGATGGTATCCTTATTGAGTAATGCTGATGGTATCCTTCTTCTTGCTCAGACAATACTCATGAGGGAACAAATTTAAATTGAAGAAGGATGGATGTGGAAATTTGCTTTTAGCCAGCAGGTAGTTGATTTCTGGAACAAACTTCATTTTTTGCTGTGAAAGTGGATAGTTTGAATAAATTTGAGGAGGAACTCAAATAATGTCTGATCCCTCTAATAATTTGTTCTTCCTTCTTTGAGGAGGAGGAACAAATTATTAAAGGGATCAGACAGGTTATGGGGTTAGTTTTTATTATTTTTTTTTGCTGATGCTGTATACACTTGCTTCCTTACATCATTGGCTGCTACTAATACTTAATATTATATTCAGTACCAGTGGGATTCTTGATGTTGCCACTGTAACATCTCCTCCCAGAATGTCAGTATTCCTACTACTCAAAGTTTAAGTTCAAGGTGAGAATATCAACTGGCTTAAATCAGAGCTTTTTATTATACCTATACTCATGTCTTCAATAGTTATACACATTATTGATAAATATTATGGCCCATGGTTTTAGTTTCAAAGAAGAGAGTAAGATATCTAAAGACAGCATACACTTGACCAGACATGCCTTCATTAATATAATCAAGTAAGTCAACCCTTTATATTTTTTGCAAAGTCGAAAGTGGTGGACTCACTATATGTCTAAATGACGCATGTCTTTTTTGTTTCCAAAGTAGTGGTTATGAATTCTGTCTTATCACTTTTGTCTACAGAGGTCTGTTATTATGTTACCTAAAGATAAAGTAGACTTTTTTGATTACCCGGGCCAACCTCCAAATATTTGAAATGGATCTTTCTCAATATCTCTTTAGAATTCTTACCAGAAAGAAATTAGACAACTGATTTTGTTGCAAAGTAACTTTTATGAAGTAACTCTTGCATATTGCCTTATTTGCATTCTTCTTGTTGACTGACATTTTTTTCCAAGTGGCAAATTACAGTACTCATATCTGGCCTATTATAACAAAGTGAGTGGTAAATATGTGTTATCCAGTCATGCTGTTCCTTTGTTTCTTTCTCATGGAGAAATTTGCTAACTTCATTAAGCTGCTAAAATTACTTTGGTCCCTTTTTTTAGACATTTCTAAAAGTAATGGAGAATTTAATATCACTTCTGAAATACCCTAAAATTTCATACTCAATAAATGCACTAGTATGGATTCTGTTGATCCATAGGAGATCTTGCTTATTCCTCATCTCTTAATTGAGTTTCTTCGAATTTTTTCAGAAAAATTCAAGAAACTTGATTTGGAGTAATTTAATAGATAGAAAAACTTAAATTAAAATGTTTGAATTATGATGGTACTTGGAGTTCTTGCAGCATGATATTTATTTAGTCTATCATTAATTATTTTTTAATTGATGGAAGTGCAGCCATAAAAATTCTTTCTCATTCTGTATTTGTATGCAAAGTACCCTGCATGGCCAGTATTAAGTTGAATCTCTGTAGAACCTTGGTTTTAATTCTAATTTCATGATACTTAGTGTTAGATGTGGGGCAGCAGTGTGTGTACATGTGGAAATTAAGTTTAGATTAATGTATTAAAATATATGAGGGAAAATAAAAAATATAGTAAAGCAAACTTTGCTAGCTGCAATGCATTTACAAACTGCATATTGCTTGAATAAAACAGTAGTGAACTAAATTAAGAATAGGTATACATAAGGGCTGCACCAATTAAGATATAAATGCAAAGAAAAATAATGCTTAACTACAGCAATAAAAGGTGGGGTGGGAGAAATAAATTAGGAATATGGGTGTTGTACAGGAATATGTTCCTACATTAATTTAGAAATTATAGTCAATTAGAACCGAGACAATTTTTTGGACTAAAGCCTGAAACTACCGAAAGATTCGCTAAGTGGACAGGTTAGTGAAATTTCACCATGTTAGTCAATTAGAACAAATTTAATTGCATCCCCTGATTGGACCCATGGTCAAATTGAATAAAATAGCACTATATATGAAACTGAAAACTTACTGCAGCAGTGTAGTAATGTGAAATATAATGTAATGTGAAACAAATAAAGAACAAATCAGCTGTTAAGTTCTATTGTGCGAACACCGAAGGCCAAACAGTGGTTGTGGAGTCATTGCATTTCAGATGTTAAACAGATCATTGCATTTACACAACTGACAAATAATCAGCGAACCAATACAAGAGATTTACATAATGATGGGCCTTATGCAGCGAGAAATTAACATAACTGAGAACCAGGCATTATTTAATGGGTGGTGTATTAGCATCACAACACACTACTACCATATAATTTGTAAATTAAGTTTAAATTAATGTATTAAAGAATATAAGTGATGGGAAAAATAAAAGAAAATATAGTTAAGCAAACTTCAATAGTTGTAATGCATTTACTAATCACATGTTGCTTGAATAAAATGATATTCAACTAAATTGAGGTGTGCAGAAAGGCAGAGCCAAGTGAAATACAAAAAGATAATATAAAAAAAAGAAATACATGCACACCACACACATACAGTGGCAGCAACATAAATTTCACACTCTTCAAGTTTAATATTTACTTAAATAATTTCCTCTGTAGATAAAATTAGGTCATCTAAAGACATATCATTCAATAATTCAATTGAATGATATGTCTTTAGATGCAATATCATTCAATTAGAGTGATATTGCATCTTGTTTATAAAAGCATCCACCTGCTACTGTCTATTTTCTTCCTGTTCAGCTGAAGTATGCCATACTCAGCTAACTCCAAAGAAGAAAAGCCTAATTATTGCTCTTGATATGGAGTACTTTTTCTACTCAACATATAGCTGCAAAAGTTGCCTGTAACCAGTCTGCTGTGTCACAGTTACTTAAAAAGTAACATGAGACAAGAGATGGAAAAAGTACTGCAGCACAGGACAGTTTTTAAGTGTGTATGTCTCTGTGATTGTTGTGCAAGTTCCACAGACCTAAAATCCACGTGAAGGAACATACTGTGATAAATGCAAGTGATAAAACTGGCTAACTCATAATGAGTGGTCTAAAAGCATATCGACCTCATAAGCCATTATTGAATCCATAAGGATAAGGAAAAAAAATTACTAATCTGGGTTAAAAAAACATGCAAATTGGATAATTTAGCAAAGGGAATCAGTAATATTCTCAGATGAATCCAAATTTAACATCCACATATCAGATAATAAATGCTACATTCAGTGTAGATCTAACAAAGCTTATCACCATGGCTGTATTCAATCACCAGTAAAGTTTCCATTGGGACAGATGGTTTTGGATGCATAACGAGCAAAGGATGGACAAATTACATTTTGTAATCTATTAATATATTATTAGTACTATTAATGGCAACTACACAAATTTTAAATGACTCTTCTGCCCATCATCAGAGACCTCTTTTAAGGAACAGAAAATTGTTTTGACTTGTTTCTTACACCAACTGTTCTTGTCAATTTTTTTTATCTTTAACATATAAGTTAGTGCTAGAGCATCGTCTATATTTAGCCAACTAAGTAGTTGAGAAATGGCATCAGTTAATTACTGTATATCTCATTTTGAATACCTTCACAACATTACCATGGTATTATACTACCTTGAATGAGCAGTGCTTCACCAATGGAAAAGACTACTGTTACTTATTCATGGCGTATACCACCACTAACTGTTACTTCACCAATGGAGAAGTAATGGAGTCTTCTCCATTAGTGAAGGGCGCCTCCGTAGCCAGGTGGGCAGGAGCAGCAGTGCGTAGCACACGCTTCTTGATTAGACCGGGGTTCAAGCCCATGGCCACCAAATATGGAGGATGCGGAAAGGTCAGGGAATGACTACCGCATATCCCCGGAGCAATATGACCTTAGTTGCTAATGCTCCTAAAAACCAAATAACAAACAAACAACAACATTGGTGAAGTGGTTGGATACTTATAGACATGATGCTCTAGCACTAACTTATACGCTAGTTAATTTCTACGTAACCCGAGACTATTGCCCTAAATGTATTATGTAATTTTTATCTTTAAGTAAAGAAGTTCATTCAAGGCTGCAATCCTTATCATGGGGATAATGCTAATTTGAACCCCATTGAAAACTGCTGAAGTGTCGTCAGAAAATTGCTACTAAAAAGCCATAAAGCAGGAAACCAATATTTGTGTCTGGTAGCATGAAATAAGCAGCGATTATATCAAGAATCTGATGCCCTTTGTGCCAAATAGTTGCAAAGTGGTAATTAAAGCTTGTGGTGAGCCAACAAAATACTTATATCTTTATTGAAGACCTAATGGTAGCACAACTGCATTTGTTCATTGTTGGTATACATTTTTTTCATATTATTACTGTTAATTTCATTTCAAATATTAAGCACAACGAAAAGGCATTCTTGTGGCCTGCAGTATATTTCTGTGATTATTTGCAAATAAATGTCTAAATAGTTTTTTTTTTTTTTTTTTCTTTATTTTTTATCACTGAAATGCTTAATAATTTTACCTGAGTATATAACAAAATTGTGGTTGTAAGGACAATTATTTCAATTGTCTGTCTTGGGAGAAAACTTAACAATGATGCAATTTGTGGCTGCCACTATATATATATATATGTATATTAACCAAGAAAAGTTGTTCTTATTGTCCAATATAGTTTCACAATAAAATTTTGTGCACTATTTTAAAAACCTTTTTATCATTTATTGCAAGAGAACTAAATTTTTTATTTATAAAGTTAAAAAAATTGGAAAACTACCGATAGGGTAGACACTTTGGTTTTTGGAAAATGTTCCCAAAAATTTTCTTGCACTATGTGCATGTTCGAACTACTATGTGTATGATGCCTTTTGCTTCAAGGTAGTACTTGTGCATACTTAGTAATTTGGAATCTTTTGTTTTCAATCTTTTCAGGTTTAAAATCTCTCTACCCCATTCTGTCAAATTGATATCTATTGTTCTCCCAACTGCACTAATTACTCCGATCTCTCTGGCTTCCTCTCTTTGAAACTGACTTTCTCCAGTCCAACTTTCTTAACGGCAAGGTAATTTTCTTCTGTTGTGAATTTTTATGTTCACAACTTCATTTGGCTTCAGTTTTCTAGGCACACAAACTGAGCTGGTTGAGATGCAGACTTTTGCAATTACTGATGACCTCACACATATTGTTCCTTTATCTAAAAGAATACCAGACAATCTTAACTATACAGCCAACATGCTTGATATTTTTCTCACAAACAATCCTTTCAAGTACATGGTTGAGGTGTCCAGGATCTTCTCTGCTAGAGAAGAGACCACCAATGCTCTCTTCTCTAGCAGAGCCTTGTTGTTTGACATTACAAGAATGCAAAATGGGATTATCTGCACAATTTCTATTCTTCTTTTCCTTGGTTGGATTACTGTTTTAAGACTTCTGATGTCAATTTTTGCACAGATGATGTCAGTGAAATTATTCTTTTAAGGATGAAATACTCTATTCCACACACTACCTTAAAATCGCATCCTTTATCTAAACCATGGTTTTCTAATAAATGTGCTAAGCTGTTTACAATAAGAATCTGTAATTGTAATTGGCTTGCATCCAAATCACTGGGATTATTTTCTGCTTACACCAAAACTCACAATTGTAAAGCAGCTATTAATCAGTCCAAACTTGATTTTAAACAGGCTGAGAGTAGAAAACTTGTTTTTTTGTCCAAATGGTAGTCAAGCATTCTGGTCTCTTGCCAAAGCTATTGGCTGCAACTCTTTCCCATCTCTATTCCCACTTCTATCAAAACCACACTTCCATTTCCACCTCAAAATAACGCTGACCTGCTAGCATCCTATTTTTCTTTGAACTTCATGTACTGATGATAGAGGTAAACTACCTCCTACCATTCTCAGTACACTCCATTCAATGCCTCCTGTGGTCTTCTGTTAAAAGGATGTCAAAAGAATTTTGAAGTACCGATTATTCTGAATAAAAAAGTTCATATAAATGTGTCCAATTTTCAATGGATATGGAGATACAGCTGTATGAACCTGGCACGCACAGCTCCCTGAATCAAATGTGACCAAGGAAGCACCAGGTCCTGATGTATATCTCCACTTATTCTCAAAACTTCTGCTCCTCAACTTACCCTTGTTCTGTGTTGCCTTTTTTTCACTTTCTTATTCTAAAGGTATTTTTCTTTCTGCTTTGAAATTTGCTCATATACAGCCAGATCCTAAAAATGGTGACAAATCAATTGCATCCAATTATTGTCCCATTGCACTTCTACTCCTAAAGAAATTAGGAGTAGAAGTAAGTGCAATGGAAGAAATGGAGAAACCCTTTAACTGCCAATGCTAAAGAAATGGAGAAATCCTATTCCTAAACTATCCCGAAACCATCCATCTGATCAATTATTGCTATGGATTAGTGTCAATCTACTTGTGATTGTCCATAGATGGGCGACCATACTGGCTTTATTACCCATCTATGGATAAATTCAATGGAAAAGTTTGGTGAAACTCAAGCAGTTACTTTTTACATGTTAAAGGTTTTGTTTGTGTTTGGCATAAAGATCTTCTAAATAAGCTTCCATTTTATGGTCTGTCAACTATTTTTTGTAATTGGGTTATCCAGTTTTCTCTCTGACTGCTCACTGTGGGTGATGGCAGATGGCTCTGTCTTCTAACTTCTCCACTAATGCTGGTGTTCTTTAAGTTTAGTTTTCTCCCACTTTTTTTGTCTTGTATGTTAATGACTTTTTCCTCTGACCAGAAATACTGTCCATATGATGGTGCATTCCACCTTTCAGTTTAGGAAACTTTGCCCTGCACAAATAGCTTCAACTTCTGGAATATCCACTACCAGTTCCTTAAATGCTTGTCTCCAAGTAATTCTCCAGTGGGGCAGAGATAACTTAGTTGATTTCAATCCTAAAACTTAGTCCTGTCTTATCTCACAAAGAGGATTTTTCTGCTCATATATTTATCTGCAATGACACATACAGGGTGATTCAGGAGGAATAGTAAATATTTTGGGAGGTTATAGTACAAATTATTCTGAATAAAAAAGTTCATATAAACATGTGTCCAATTTTCAATGGATATGGAGATACAGCTGTTTGAAACTGGTGCACACAGCTCCCTGAATCAGATGTGACCAAGAAGCAGTTATAATCTGATGCTGTTTGGCGTTAGAAATGTTGTTAAGAATGCCGTGCACCTTCACACATGCCGAATATGCAGATATGGTGTTATCTACGGTTTTTGTGGTGGAAGTGCTACTGCTGCTTGTAGAGAATACTGTCAACAGTTTCCTAACCACAGAATACCGGATTCAAGAGCTTTTACTAGTGTTTACACCAAACAGTGTGAAACTGGGACAGTACCCAGTGCTCATATTTTTTCTGAACGTGCAAATGAACAAAATGTGAATGAAATAGAACATGTTCTTCAGTCGGTAGAACGTAGTCCTACTGTTGGCACACGAAGGATTTCTACGCGTATCGGTGTTCCATAGATAAGAGTATACTGAACATTACATGAGCACAGCTTGTATCCATTTCGCATACAGCAGGTGCAACACCTTTAACCAGGAGACGACGCCCAGTGATTGGGATTTTGTCAGTGGGTAAATGCTAGTCACCGATTAATTCCATTAATGCTGTTCAGTGATGAATCTACTTGCGCCTGAGACGGTATCAACAATGCCGTAACTCTCATAGGTGGTCGGGCGAAAATCCACGTCACTGTAGAAACAAATTTTCAGCATCATTTCTCAGTTAAAGTGTGGTATGGTATCATTGACAATCAGTCAATTGGGCCTGTTGTGTTACAAAATTGTCTTACAGGGCCCATTTACCTAGAATTTCTGCAAAACAAACTTCCACTACTATTGGAAGATGTTCCCTTGACTACAAGGATTGGTATGTACTTTCAGCATGACGGAGCTCCTGCACATTATACCTGTCTGGTGATACAATATCTAAATCGAACTTTCCCTGAACGATGGATCGGCCGTGGTGGTCCTATTTATTGGCCACCACGCCATTAGATTTTTGTTTGTGGGGATGGATGAAAAGCGTAGTATACAAAGAAAAGGTGAATACAAGAAATGAATTGCTTGCTCTCATTTTGTATACCACTGTCCTCAAAGGTATGCCAATGACCTCAGAAGAACAACACGTCTTATTACCACAAGAGTTGCAAAGTGCATTGAGGTTGGTGGTGAGATATTCGAACATTTATTGTGAACTTTAAAAAAATTGTCAATTGTGTTTTGTATCATTCAAAAAGTCAAATACAAACAATAAGTCATCATTCTTTACTAATTGTCATAATGGCTTTGTGTGTGCCAGTTTCAAACAGCTGTATATCCATTGAGAATTGGACATGTTCATGTGAACTCAGAATAACAATATTAATAGAATAACGATACTAATCTTTAACAAAGTCTCTCCATTCTCTGTCTCATAGGCTTTCTGTTTCTGCTGCATGCCTTTTCTATAGATACCTCCATGGTCACTGTTCCTCTGAATTGGCTTCTATAATTCCTCCCCCCCCCACAAAAAAAAAAAACAATCTGACCTCTTTTCCACAGTCAGTCAGCATTCTTTTACTGTTCAACTTCAAACCCACAGAACCAGCTTTTCTTCTTCCTCATTTTCCCCTTCAACTTTTGTTTTCTGGAACAACTGCCCTTCATGTGTATTTCCCGAAAATTACAATCTACAGAAATTCAAGTGTTCTCAACCTTCAACCCCTGCATGGTACTAAGTAGCATAGGTTCTAATACCTCTCGTGCTTGGGGTTTTTATAAAAAAAAAATAAAAATACTGTTTTAAAGAAAATTTTAACTATAATAAAAATATTTTCCAGTCCCAGATGGCTTCTATTAATAATGTAATTATTAATAGAAGCCTTCTTTGTAAATCTCATTTGAACAAATTAGTTTTGTCTGAAAACTTTTGTGCAGTTTATCTATGTCTAAAATGTATTGGGTTAAAATAAAAGAAAAACACTGCAAGAAATTTATGAATGGCACTGTGTTGTGCCTATTGTAAATATTGCTGTGTAAACATTCACTTGAAATGAAGAAAAGGGGGGTGGGGATAAATGTGGCAAAATAATGCATTATCATGTCCTTTACTTTTTCTACATTTTTTGATTATGCCTTTTTATCATCTCTCTATACATTAAAAAAGTTTTCCTCCTAGTGATATTTATTCAAGCCAGTGAGAGAGGAGGACAGGAAAATTACGTCACTATAAATGCACAGGTAAATAATTTCATTGTTGTCTTCCATTGAAAGACAACTGCCTCCATAACATTCACCGACCATGTGCACGTGTCTAATACATGACCACGCCTGGCATCATTTCATGTTCCATTGTAATGTCAGCTGATGAGCGAACCAATATAGTTTGTGTATTTGTAAATATTTTAGTCCTGTTCTTTCGAATACAACAATATTCCTCATGCATTATGGAACCTGAAGCAAAAGGCCTTTTCCTAAGTGACCTATGTAAACACAGGTAAATAATTCATAATGATATTTATTCCACCTCGAGAATGCTGGGGGATGGGGTAGGCAATGGAAGAAGAGGAATGCAGGTCACTTGGTACAAGTGGGCAGGGCGATTACTTCACTACAGATGCACAAGTAAATAATTACATAGGTCATTTCCTGATTAGATATCGATCAGTGTGTTTTGACAGGTGTCTTTTACATAGAAAAGCATGTGTGAGGGTTGGCCAGCAGGGGGGGGGGTGGCAAAAGCCCCCCTAGTTATTATTATTATGTGGGGTATGCACATTTTCAGTTGCACCAAACTTCAATTTTTGTATTAATGCAGGGGGGGAGTTATACATTAAAACCAAAATTGACATTAATATTGTGAAAGTAGCAATAAGTTATAGTTACTGTACTGTGTTTTGGAAATGTAGTATTACAATAAAATATGCTTTGAAAATAACTATATCAACAAAATAACTTTACTTTTGCATTATACTTATTTTGTCATTTTATTTATTTATTATTGGTTTTTGGGATTACCAATAATTTATTATTAGTAACCCCAAAAATCCCATTGAAATTTTTGAATTTTGCAGTATATAAATTCATTCTACACTGACATTTTGTTTAGTAAGCACTTGTGAATTTGTGTTTCGGATATATGCATTAAAATGTTTTCCCCAAAATTCGCCTTCTAAAACCTCAGTGCATCTTATAATCTGGAAAAGAAACTTTCCAGATTATACAGCTAAAAAAATAAAAATGTGCAACTTGAGAAATGTTTCCCGAACTCTCTGGAAGAGAACATGATCTAGTCTTTGTGTGTGTCAGGTGCAGTGTGACTAGAAATTAGGCGTCAACTCAGCGTTCTGATGGACGTCTACGAGAGCTTGAGGTGTAGGGTAGATGCCCTCAAAGAAATTAATATGAGGGGCCCATCAAGCTCTCAGCTGCCCAACTCAATGCAAGAGCTCACTATTGTGCATCAGGCAACACAGTGGCAATCTCCAAGGCAGAATGCGCTGGTCCCACAGGAGTTAGTTATTGTTGGTGACTATTGTCAGGGAGATGGGTAATATATTGTGTAAAAGGATAGATGGAATAGGACCAGGGTATGTCTGCCAGGGGCAAAAGTTGATGTTGTGAAGCAGATATCTTTTAAGGGCACAAAGAGTGATATTGTACATATTGGCACCAATGACATTAAGAGTAGGATATCTGCAGATCTACTTAACAAGTAGAGGTCAGTGCTGAAAAAAATCATGAGTTAGGGTTAAATTCAAAAGTGTCTGCAATTCTGCTCTGACACGATAGGAGGGAGTACATGAGAGCCTTGTCAATCAATTCGTTCCTGGGAGGGATTGTGCAAGGCTCATGGAATAGAATTTTTTTTTTAGCGTGGTCTGTGCTTGTTAACAGGAGAGACTGCTTCTACAGGGATGGGATACACTTAAATACAAAGGGTGCAAGAATATTTGCTGATGCTATCGAGGCAGTGTTAGGTGGGTCGGAAAACTGCTAGTTTGGGGGGGATTCACAGACTAAAAAATTAAAAGTAGCCACAGCGGAGGTGAAGGTGATTCTTGCACTACTTCTATTAGAATAAGAGGGGTGCTCGGGGTTTCAGGGACTGATGGTAGTCATGAAACAAATAAATATATGGGATGTGTTAGGGTAACTAAGAATAAGAATAGGTGCATGTATACCAATGCTAGAAGTATAGTAAATAAATTTGATGAATTTTAAGTGTTGGTCAAGACATCAAAGGTGGATATTGTTGGGTTATCAGAGACATGGTGTCATACAGATATTAGGAATGCAGAATTGGAATTTGGGGAGTACAATGTGTACAGTATAGGTAGGGAGGAGGAGGGGTTATACTGTTAATTAAGAAAAACATAAAATCAAAGGAAGTGCATCCAGTTGACATAGATGAACAGTGTAATGTTGAGTTAGTTTGGTGTGACATGAGCACTTGGAAAGCAAAAATAGGAGTGTGTTATAGGCCTAATGACTTGAATGAGTACAACGAACAATTGTACAGAGAAGTAGTAGGCTAGTAAATCAGAATGTCTTATTATGGTGAATTTTAATTTCCCAGATATTTCCCAGATTGACTGCAAATTGTCGGTTGGTCACTCGCACACTAGCAAGACTTTTTGTGGATTTATTGGATGATTGTTTTCTGCAGCAGCAGCATGTTTGAGAGGCAACCAGAGAGGGTAATACTCTTGATCTGATTATCAGCAGTGATCATTCGTGTATTAAGAATTTGTAGTAAAGGAACCACTAAGTGGCAGTGATCACAGTGTACTGATGTGGGATTTACTTAAAGATAAAATTACTATCAAGGGTAAAGGAAATGGTTTTTGCTTCCGTAAAGGTGACTAAAGTGGTCTCAGACAGTTTTTTTAAATTCTGTACAATGGGACCAACTGATGATGTTACCAACAGCAAATTCTTAGTGGGAAGCATTCAAGGAATTAATCGTGAAAGCTACTAGACATTTCATACCTATTAAGAAATATTGTTCAAGGTTTAGGCCTAAATGGTTGTCAAATGAACTAATGAGACTCGTGGCAGAGAAGAAAAATGCACTGGATGCATATAAATTATCAGGCGACACAGAAGCCTATGGCAGATATAGGCTGGTCTGTAATAAGTCACAAAGGTAATCTGAGCGGAAATTTTACTTTCGCCAGAATTTATTTTGATATAGGCTTTAGTTAGTGGCTATCTTATAGTTGATTTATTTTCACGGAGATGCCATTCATTAGCTGATATCCATTATATGTGATAGCTGTTTCTAATTTTTTTTAAACAAATGCTGACATGTTAGTTTTTTAATAAAATAAAATTTAAAAATCTAATTGCAATATAACAAATGTAAGACAATCAAATTAATAATACAGTATTAAGATTTTTAAAATCGGCATTCAAAATTAAGACTATAAAATTTAGTATTAATATTATTAAAATCAGTGGTAAAAAAAATTATTGATATAAGCTCTAAAAATTTAGTTAGAATAAATTAGTTCAAGGTAGTTTAGCATAGATTTTTCTTTATATATATATATATATATATATATACAGGCAGTTCTCGCTTTACGGTGTTTTTTTTTCCCAAAGTATAAACAAAATTGAAAATATGAACATTAATTGTGCAAAAAATGAATGTTAAACATTTATAAATACCACATTTCAAACCATGCACGTAGCTATACAATACAGTGTACCCAGCTTTATGATATTAATCTGTTCCAGAGACCATCGTAATGTGAACCCAAAAAGACAGTTTTTTGGTAATTTGTTCCACGACCTTGGAAGTTAATTTTCGCTATATAACTCTCTAAAATGTAGCGTTTTTATAGTGCAAATTGTATTAGTTACCAATTCAAATCACTAAAATGCACTACACTTTCATTGTTATCATATGTTGTGTTATAAGAACCAATTTTGAACACCTTTGTGACATTTTTCTAAAGAACATTTCTGGAGGTCATGACCATAAAACAAAAACAATTTGCACTTTCCGGTTTATTGGGCTTTTATGTTAGTGCAAGCAGTTATAAGCGGGTATAAAGTCGAATGTTATTGCATTTGCGAATACTGATATTGATAGCGGGAATTGTTTGTTTTTTTGCATTTTATGGTGAAATGTGTTTCCCCTTTACTGAAATCTTCAATCGTATAAAACAAATTTTCAGAATCTTTCTTCATTGGTTTTTTTTTTTTTAAGCTTTGGAAACTTGTTACTCTGTGCAAATCGTGTTAGTTGCAATTTGTGTGTTCTGTTAAAAAATGCCTATGCATGCTATTGAAATTTATAAAGAAAAGAGAAGATTATCTTGGAAACAAATGCCGCTTGAAGCATTTCTGAAGAAGATGACTCCTTGTGCAACAAATCAACGAGTGCCGAGCCAGTAATAAGTGATCAACGAGTGTGCATTTAGTCGATGAAGAATAAATATTCTTTAAAATTTGTAAGTCTTAAATAATTTCTTTATTATTATAATTGCTTGATTTTACAGGCTGCGTTAATTTCTTTGGATAAATCAATCATTGTTTAAACAAACTAATTAGATAACTAATTTCATTGTTGAGAACATAACACCTATTTTTAACATTGTGTATGGGATTTAATTCCCACTTTACGAGTTTTCACTTTAGGAACGCTAGGAACGAATTAACTCATAAAGTCGAGAACTATCTGTCTATATATATATATATATATATATATATATATATATATATATATATATATATATATATATATATATATATATATATGGGCTCATCACCGAACTCATCACTGGACTCATCACCGAACCCTGACAGACTACTAATAATGTTAGTCCACAAAGAGCAGTGTCCATTAATAACCACTGTCTTCTTCCACTCAGCTGTCACCTTATCCATAGTAACTTGCCCTTATGCCACACTGCTGTAATTTGTACAATAGTATCAAAAGCCATCCTGAAATCGAAGTATATGGTACCAAAACTATTTATGAATGCATCCATTTCCTTTGTTACTGTATCATGGTATCCAGTCAGGTTGGCCAGAGAAAATTGCCTCTTTACAAATCCATGCTCTGACTTCAGTATAACTGCATTCTCCTCTAGATGATCCTGCATTACTTCTTTTATCAGTGACTCCATTATTTTTCCTGGAACAGAAGTTAAGCTAACAGGACTGTAATTACTCATGTCACCTTTTAACCCCCTTTATGCATTGGGATACATTTGCACATTTCCACTATAGGTACCTCTCCCAAATCCAAATATGCTCTCATAATTATGGCTGAAGGTTTGCTTACATCCTTTAATATAATAAATATAAAAGGAGGTTTGATAGATCCCATCCACCCCAGATGCCTTTTTTCCTGTTCGGCTTCAACAGTTTCTCCTCCACTTTCCTCTAAGTTATCACACAATCACTTAGCTCCCTTTTAGTTTGATAAACTGACATCTCTCTTACGTAAAATATTCCTCGTGTGAATGTAGATGCAAAATTCCTATTCAATTTGTCAGCAACATAAGCAGAATCAGCAACAGCTAAACCATAGATATCAATGTGATTCAATCCTTTCTTTCTTCTGTTTAAGTAAAGATGTCCTTGCTGCTTTTCTTTGCATTTTTTCCTGAAACTTCTTGTAATCTGCCTTAGCTAGGGTTCAATTTGAAAGTGTCTGCAATTCTGCCCAGACACGATAGGAGGGAATATATGATAAGAGATCAATTCGGCCCTGGAAAGATTGTGCAAGACTCAAGGGGTAGAATTTTTTTCAGCCTGGTCTGTACTTGTTAACAGGAGAGACTGCTTCTGCAGGGATGGGATACACTTAAATAGAAAGGGTGCAAGAATGTTTGCTGATGCTATCGAGGCAGGGTTAGGTGGGTCGGGAAACTGCTAGATTGGGGGGATACAAGGACTAATAGATTAACAGTAGCCACTGGCAGAGGTGAAAGTGATTCTTGCACTGCTTTATTGGAATGAGCAGTAACCTGGAAAACAAGATGCAGGGTATATCAGACACTGCTGGTACAAGTAAACACATGGGTTGTGTTAGGGTAGCTAAGAAAAAGAACAGGTGCATGTATACTTGCGTGTACACCAATGCTAGGAGTTTAGTAAATAAATTTGATGAATTTGAGGTATTGCTCAAAACATCAAAGGCAGATATTGTTGGGATTTCAGAGACGTGGTGTCACACAGATATAAGGAATGCAGAACTGGAATTTGGGGAGTACAATGTCTACAGAAAGGATAGACAGGATAGGAAGGGAGGAGGGGTTATGCTATTAGTTAAGAAATACATAAAATCCAAGGAAGTGAAGCCAGTCGACATCGCTGGACAATGCAGTGTCGAGTCAGTTTGGTGTAACATAAGCATTGGGAGATCAAAATTGAGAGTAGGAGTGTGCCATAGGCCTAATGACTCTGATGAGTATAATAAGAAACTGTACAGGGAAATAGAGTGGGCCAGTAAATCAGAGAGTCTTATAATGGGGGATTTTAATTTCCCAGATATTGACTGGAATTTGGGGGCTGGTCACTCACACACTAGCAAGGCTTTTGTGGATTTATTGGATGATTGTTTTCTATATCAGCATGTTCGGGAGGCAACTAGAGGGAGTAATACTCTTGATTTGATTATCAGTTGTGATTCTTCATGCATTAAGAATCTGCAGATAAATGAACCACTAGGTGGCAGTGATCACAGTGTGATGAAGTGGGATTTACTCAAAGAGGTAACAACCATTAGGGGTAAAGGGAAGGGTTATTGCTTTCGTAAAGGCTACTACGATGGACTGAGACAGTATTTAAATTCTGTACAGTGGGACCAACTGATGATGTTACCAACAGCAAATTCAAAATGGGAAGCATTCAAAGAACTTATCTTGTAAGCTACTAGGCTTTACATACCAACTAAGAAATATTGTTCAAGGTTTAGGCCTAAATGGATGTCAGATGAACTAATGAGACATATGGCAGAGAAGAAAATTGCATGGGATACATACAAATTAACACGTGACACAGAAACCTATGATAGATACAAGTTGATCTGTAACCAAGTTACAAAGGAGGTTAGGCAAGAGAAGGCAGATGACGAGAAATCTTTGGCAAGGGATGCAAAGAAAAACAGCAAAGAGTTCTTTACTTATGTAAACTCTAGAAGGAAGGGGATGAATCAGATTGGTCCACTTGATATCGATAGGTCAACTGTTGATGATCCTGCTCAGGTAGCTAACAAACGAAATGAATATTTTGCATCGACATTCACACATGAGGAGTTATTCAGCGAGGGGAATGCCAGAGGTGTATTCAACTCTGGCAGTAAGCTAGAGAATCTTGTAATAACTGAGAAGAAAGTGGAGGAGAAATTGTTGAAGATAAACACAAGAAAGGCACCTGGGGTGGATGGGATCTATCCAGTTATATTAAAGGAGGCAGCAAAGGAAGTAAGCAAACCCTTAGCCATAATTATGAGAGCTTCCTTGGACTCAGGGGAGGTACCCATGGACTGGAGATGTTCAAATGTGACCCCAATTCAGAAAGGAGGATCAAAGGCTGACACAAGTAATTATAGACCTGTGAGTTTAACTTCTGTTCCAGAAAAATTAATGGAGGCACTGGTTAGAGAAGCACTGCAGGATCATCTAAACAAGACTTCAGTTATAGCTCGGACACAGCATGGTTTTGTTAAGGGGAAGTCTTGCCTGACCAATTTGATTGATACTATGATGCAGTCACAAAAGAACTGGATGCAGGGAATAACTCTGATATTATATACTTGGATCTTAGAAAGGCTTTTGATACTGTTGCACATGGAAGACTGCTGCACAAATTGGAGCAGTGTAACATTGGAGGCAAATTGCTGCTGTGGGTAAAGGGGTGGCTGAGGGGGAGAAGACAGAGAGTGGTAATCAATGGACACTGCTCGTCGTGGACTAATGTTATTAGTGGAGTCCCTCAGGGCTCAGTGTTGGGTCCATTATTGTTTTCTGTATTTATAAATGATATTGATGATGGTATATCAAGCTTAATGTCCAAGTTTACAGACGATACGAAGGTTGGCAGGGTTGTCAAGGACACTACTGACACTATGCTGCTGCAACAGGATCTGGAAAGGTTGAGCAGATGGGCTGAGAGGTGGCAAATGAAGTTTAACATTGATAAATGTAAAGTACTACATATGGGAAACAGCAACCCCAGAGCAACGTATCAACTCTGTGGTACTAAACTGACAGTGGTAGATAATGAAAGGGACCTGGGGGTGGTTGTGCAGGCAGATATGAAGTTCTCTGAGCAGTACAGATGGGCTGCAAGAGTAGCTCATGGTGTATTGTCAATGATATATAGGAATTTTTCTAGCAGCGATAAGGAGGTGATTATTCCCTTGTATAAGGCAATGGTCAGGCCACACCTAGAGTACTGTATACAGGCCTGGAGGCCTCATTTCAAGAAGGATGTAGAGCTGCTGGAACGAGTACAGAGAAGGGCAACAAAATTAGTGAATGGAACAAAGGGTTGCTCTTACGAAGAAAAGCTAAAGTTTTGCAAATTACAGTGTCTGGAGACTAGGCACCAGCGAGGTGATCTGATAGAGGTGTATAAAGCCTTGAATGGTTTGAGCATGCTCAATGCCAATGGGATTCTGCCTTTTGCTCAGAATAATCACCTGAGAGGGCATAAATTCAAATTGAGGAAAGACAGATGTAGGATAGACGTGCGGAAATTTGCCTTTAGCCAGCGGGTGGTTGGTTGGTGGAACAGACTTCCATCCCTTTTCGTGGAAGTTGATAGCCTAAATAAGTTTAAGGCTCAGCTGGACAGGTATTTCGAACAAACAGAGGGGTGAAGTGGAAGTGGTTATTTTTTATTTATTTATTTTATTTTTTGGCTGATGCTGCATAAGCTTGCTTTCCTGCATCAAATGCCTCTACTAATGCTAATGCCTAGAGTACTTGAGAGCTTGCATAACATTTTGTGATTTGATTGCACTCTAGTTTATATCTACCATAAGTTTCAATATTACCTTTTAATTTATATGCATCGTATGCATTTTCTTCTCTGCTGCAAGTCTCATTAGTTTATCTAACATCCATTTAGTGTAAACCTCGAACAGTATTTCTTAGTTGGTGTGAAAAGCTTAGTAGCCTCGACGATTACTTCCCTGAATGCTCCTGATTTATAATTTGCTGTTGGTAACATCATCAGATTGTCTCACTGCATAGAATTTAAACCATCTGAGTCCATTGTAATCGTTCTTGCAAAAGTCTTTCCCTTTACCTTTGACAGTAGTTATATCTTAAGTAAATCCCACATCAGTGCACTATGATCGCTACCACCCAGTGGGTCTTTTAACTGCTGATTCTTAATGCATGAAGAATCCCTGCTGATAATCACAACAAGAGTATTGCTTCCTGTTGTACCCCCTCTAAATAAGAGAAGAGATGTCTATGGAATTCTACGATAATTGGCAATGTCGATGGAACAATAGCGACAGGAATATCACCAGAAAGGTTTTCCTACGTGTGGCAAAAGAAGATGAGATGCTGCATTGGTTTAATCCAACCTTGTAGACTACATTTTTCATAATAGGCCATGGGCCCTTTTATGCTAAACTGCATGCCTTAGGAATCTGTAAACATATGCACTGCATTTGTAGGAGTATGGAAACTTGGGAACATATAGTATATGTGTGTCAAGAATATGAGGACTTCAGAAAGGACTTTGTGAGACAGTTTCAACTTTGCCAGCCTTGGAACCCAAATGTGAGGAACATGTCCAGATTCGAGGAGGCCTTTCAGACATTATCTGTCCAAGTTTTTAATAGTGTGTGGAGTTGGAGCAGCACTCTTGAGGGTATTATGCCACACTCTCAAAGGTAGCAAATCTGGTTGTATTACATGTTTGGCTGTCCAGAGGCATGTGAACTAAATATCTGACTTCGTCTGATGTTGATATTTAGCCCACACTTATGCCCTTGTCAACATCGACCAGTTTTGTGACATATATAGGAGCTCTCTGCCTGACTGATCTAAGTTAAAGCTACTTAAAGTAGAATAGCCATCACAGCTATGTATCTAGTGTTGTAAATGACTTGAATTTCTCTACATGATCCACATTGGCAGCAACTGTGAATCATGTATCAAATCATTTTACGATTGGTTCACTATACTATCACATAACTTTACAATGGACTCTCCATAATAAAATATCGTTCACTATACGATGTGTAGTAAGCACCAGTCATTGTGATCACATTTGCCAATTGAATTTTAATTGTATTAAACGGCTATTCTAATAAGCGAAAATAGGAGGAATATTATCCACAGGCTATAAAAGTAAAAATATAAAGCAAAAATTTACACTTTATTACCTTACCAATTAACAAAATTAAATGATGCATGAAAATCAGAATATTTTCCACAGTTTAGTAAAATAAAATAAATTTATGCCTACATACATAGCTTAATTAATACTGTAATATGTACATGCTAATTGATATTTCTGTTTACTGACTTTTTTTTTGTTGTAAAATTTAAAACAGTAAAGAAGATAAGCAATCAATAACAACACAGCACGTACAAATTGCAGCTAACATGATACATGCAAGTGAGATATGGAGTAACAAATTTACGAAGCTTAAAAAGTAGGAATGAAGAGAAGATTCTGATAATTTGTTTTTTATATGATTGAAGAGGAAGGGGGAAATCATTTTACCATGATAACATGAAAACCCACAGAATTCCAGTTATTGGTATTATCGAACATGCAGTAAGATCAAGATTAGATGCTGTAAGAAATAGATTGCACTAACAGAAAAGCCCAACAAATCGGAAACTGCAAATTGTTTTTTGGTAGTGACTTCCAGAAATGTGCTTTAGAAAAATATCACAAAGGCATTCAAAATTGATTCTTATAACTGAACATATGATAATGATGAAAGTGTAGTGCATTTTAATGAGTTGAATTGGTTTTTTGAAATTAAAGTGACCGATTCCAGTAACCAGTGATCACGTTAACCAGTGCCTACTTATTTCACTTTATGACGGAATGGGTTTACGATTGTCTGTGACAATAGCAGCATTTGTAAAAATGTTGGTTGCATGTTTTATTTTTGCATCCTTTAGCTAAAGTGATTTTTTGTGTTCTTTAATCAATATATTAGTTTTATTAATTTTTTTAATCAATATTATAATTTCCATTATAAAATCACCTTTTAGAGGAATAAATAGCTTAGTTATATACCAAAAATTTCAACTTATATTAGTTACATATATATATATATATTAGTTTTAATAATTTTTTTTAAATCAATATGTACAATTTCCATTATCAGAATCACCTTTTAGAGAGATAAATAGCTTAGTTATGTAGTGAAAATTTCAACTTCCAAGGTCTTGGAACAAATTACCAGACACAGTGTTATTGGGTTCACATTATATTTTCATGATACACTTGGTGTTTGTGGAACAGATTAATATCGTAAAGCGGGGGTCCACTGTACTTCCGTACTACTCAGTGGTCATCCTTGTGGTGCAGTGGGCTTCTATCTTCTCAGTCCTACTGGAGCATCACATGTGTCTTCTCTCATGATCAGAATACTCTAAACCAGGGGTGGCCAACGAGTCGATCGTGGATTTAATTTCAGTCGATCGTGGCGAATTTTAAATATACAGTCATTACTCGATTTGTGCACCTTGTGCAATGAAATTTTTAAGATGGTAGATCGTGGCACATTTTGAAGGAAAAAAGTAGATCGCATCACAGATTAAGTTAGCCACTCCTGCTCTAAGGGATGAATTACTGAACTAAATATGAATTACTGAACTATCTCAGTGTTCCTTGGTGCATTGGAATTGCCAATCTTTGACTTACATCTTTTTTTTTTTTTTTTTATGTGAACCCCAAACACGAGAGGTATTAGAACCTATAGTACTTAGTACCGTGTTTGGGTTAGGGTTGAAGGAGAAGTATGGGGGGAGGGGGATGCCGGAAACTTTGCTCTAGAGACTAAACATGGGGTTCACCACTTCAAGCCTCCAATAAGCAAAGTGGTGGTATTTCACCGGTTGATGAAAGCCATCTACCACCTATCTGAACAGCAGCTGGATGGACAGGTTCTGTGAGTATTCTATGATTCAGAATTATATTCCATGGCTATGTGTATGTAGAGTGTGACTTGTCTTGGGAGTATGCAGATAAGTCTGAAAACTGTACAGTATTGTAAATAGGTGGCAGGGATGGGATGTTCATGTTAGGCACTTCACTAAAATGCACCTCCTGGACCGAAGTCCATATGCACTAATTACATTCACATTTAATTTTTATTTCACCCCGAAATTAATGGGTCAACTAATATATATATATATATAAAATAATATATTTATATTGTAAAAACTATATACATTACTTACATTTATGTTCACAATCAGTTGAATGAAATATATTACAATTCAATTTAAAAGTAAAATTTTGAATGAAATTCACTATAAAACCAAAGAAATGAGTATCATGAACTGCAGAGAAGAGCTACAGTAGTTTAGCCTGAAGGCAATGAACAGCTTGTTGCACTGTCCAAGGCATTCAATTCCAGACCTCGCAGAGGTATACTGTTCATAGATAAAATTCTATCTCTTCTTTTAAAAACATTATTTATAAACTCAGAAAATAATTTATATAAAATTTTATCCAAAAACAACTATGGAAGAGAATCCTCATTAAAAATAAAAGTACTTCTTAATAACTTGGATCTATGTCCTCATAATTTGGACAATAGAGGGCAACATGAAGGTCCATCTCTTGTTTCCCCACACTCACACAAGTCAGAGGGGACTAAGCCAAACCGGTTCAGCCTGAACCTCAAGCCATTATAGCCAAGGCTGCAATACTGCTGAGATGGAGGGCAGAAACACATATGTCTCCCTGCCTTTGTCAGAAAATTCCATCTATCTTGCCAAATGTTCACAAGTCCATCTATTCTCCGCCTCTCAGCAGCCATCTGATGAAAAATCAGTGTGCTCCACTGGACACGACTGGATGCCCAAAATCTCAGGGGATATGCCTCTTCACAGACAATACTTCAACATTGCTCTTATTACCAGGGTGGGGATGCCAGAATCAGTACTTCAAATTCATCAGATTGATTTACTAATTGTAAATAATTTGTAAAGCCTTTCTAAATTTCATTAAAATCAGGCCAGTAGAAATCTGGCAAGTATTATTCTTTTTTTATTATTAATTTTTTTTCTATACATATAGGCTATTCATGTACTGTATGTTATAGCTGAAGCACTGGATACTGTGTGTTGCCATATGCCAATTGGGGGAATGAACGAGCATTGTGTCAGATAAATAGAAACAAAATGTTTGGGTTGTGCATAAAAGTTGTTGCTTTTTGTTATAAGCCACGATTTATTACTGTGTGCTGATGCACTTGAAATGTAATACACTGCTGACATTAACTAACTTTTAGTTTTGCTAATTTTGTAATTTGACAGGGGGGTTACTACTTCTCACAAGTCTCGCATGCCATGTTGTAGAGTTCAAGGATCTTGCCCTTTTGTTATATTTATGAATGACTCATCATAGAAGTTTGAAGGTGGATAGGCCTCTACTTTTGTTTATGTGGTCCAAAAAATTAGAGAAGTGAGCTGTTCAGTCTTGAATAATGCTATTCTGCAACTGCAGAAATGCATCTAATGCCCTTACTATTAATGTTAATGTGTAGTTTGTCATCCTTTAACAAGAGGAAAAAGAAAAATAGCAACATTAAAAATTGTTAAATTTTTGATATTAATGTACATAAAAGAAAACAGTGCCATTGTCGGTTTTCAAATAAAAAAAGAAAATATACAAATAAGTCACATGTAATTATTGTTATGCAAATTGACACACACATATATATATATATATATATATATATATATATATATATATATATATACATACAAACAAAGTATGATTGGCATGAGACTTGCAGTTGCCTGATATTTTGTGTGTCACAGTAAGAAGGCCTGCAGGCCTACCTTAAAAAATAAAAAAAACTATTGAGGAAATAAGGAGTTTCATCCACCATCCACAAAAATCAGCATATTGGGCCAGCATTGAACTTGGTACAACAAAAAACAATGTGGAGTGTGTTGCATGAGCAGTTGGAGGTAAAACCATACAACCATTATGGCTGATGTCATAATGTTCATTAGATGTCAGATATTGCTTACTAAGATGGCAGAAGAGCTGCTTAAATTATTTCTGTTTAGTGATGATGATGCATTCCATCATACAGTGTGATGAGTGTGTGAAGTGAATAACCCATCTGAGACTACCAAAGTTAACATGTTTTGCCCTGCAAGTTGCAGAAAAGTGTTTGACCGGTCCCATATATCAGGATCCACAGGTGAATTATCTGATCCTGATCCCGATTGGTCAGGACGATCCTGGCAGCTTTTTAAACAAGATCTCATGCCTTCTAACTTCCATACAGATGCTAAAAGTTGTTTGGATCTCCAGTATTCCTGTGGCCAGCTTACTCACTAGACCTCACATCATTGGAATTTTTAAGGACCAAACATACAAATGCCTACTTGCCAACTGATATGACTCTTGAGAAGGATCACTGCATTGATCCGTCATGTCACATCGCATACATCATCTCATATCTGACACGAGGTTGATTATTGTTGAGATGTGTGCTGCATTACTGCTGGAAGTCATTGAAATTGTTACCACCGCTGCAACTTTCGGTTTGTATTGACTTTCTTCCAGTACCATGTTTCTTCTACGTAAGCATAATTAAAAGTTATAAGGTATGATTGTTTGGAAACTACTTTTGATGTACCTGCTGTATTACTGAAAATACTTCATCAAAGGCAAACAACATAGGCGACAATTAAAATTGCAGTAAAAAAAAAAATTACTTTATAGCATTTTAGAGAAACAGGTTTAACTGTTAATAGGTTCTGTGAACTTGGTTGTAAATTTATATAACCTTGTGTACAGTAAAGTTCCATTACAGTGAACACCATTTTAATGAAAATTTCATTATAGTAAAAGTATTTCTAGGTCCTGGCTGTCTTCCCTTATTAGTACTTTGTAAGTCTTGTTTGAAAAGTTTTGGCAAAAAATTCAGTACAAGTTATTTTAAAGGATCTTCCAAGATGATAAGGCAGTGTTGTCATTGGGCCTGCACTGTGCATGAGTGGTTTGAAGAACACATTGAAGATATCAAACATCTTGATTGGCCTCCAAATTTGCTGGACCTCAATCCAATTGAATACCTGTTGGATGTTTTGGAATGGGAAGTGAGGCATATGGAAATGCAACTGTCATCTATTCTGACACTGGAAAGTCTTGCAGGCAGCGTGGCTGCAGATCAATATGGACATCTTCAGATATCTAGTGGAGTCGAGACATCTAGTGGCTGTTATTCATGTGAATGGTGAACCAGCACTGTATTTGGTAGGTGGTCATAATTTAGTGATCACTGAGTTAACTCTTTTGCGAGTATGTATACTCGCAAAAGAATTAACCAATACTTCAAAGTCATGAAACTGATAATTGTAGATTAGTATGAACATGTGAGCACTTGTCTTTTTGTGTATCTCTACAGGATAGTTTAGGTATCCCTAAAGTATCCTATAGTTTCTTATGGTGGTGTGCTTTTTCCAGTTGGTTATTTCTGTAGTTCTAGCAATTTTTGTAGCACTGTTTGGTAGTTTGTTCATTATTTTCCTGTGTTCTAAACACTTTGGCTCTTGAGGCATAGTGTTAAATCCCCCCCCCCCAAGCTTTTCACATGAAATTGGACCTGGAGGACAGCATACCTAAAGTAAGTTATGGCTGGCAGGAGTTTGCAACTGTCTGGTGGTGTTTTCTTTTTGAAGGATAAGAAACAACGCTAGTGGTATTCAGCTGTTAAGTTGTGAGGTTAAAATTAGCATTACTGAAAAACTATACATTTTACATCAGTATGCTTAGTTTGTGTTAATCATATGTTTGGATTAATTTTCCAGTCATTGATATTATAACTGGCCATTTTCTTAAATGTATTTAGGGAGAATTTCTTTGAGAAAATTGTAAGGGGCATGTCAATAAAAAAAGGGTTGAATATCACTAGTGTATATTACATTTGTGATCTAAATAAGTTAAACACATTGGATATTTAAATTTAAGATGAATTGTTTATGATGTTAATTAGTGTCACATGGTTAAGACACATGATGATAGCCACTGCATATACCATACTTAAAGTAGTTATATTCTTTCCTGAAAAAGACTATGATTACTGATATAAGTTTTCAACTTTTATTTTTATTACATCTTTTAAGCATCTTTTATTTGTACTACATATTGAAATACTGTAGATACTTATATAGTATTTGTAATTAGTATTAGTAATTTTGTGTTGATATAGTAAAATCTCATTAATACAAACTTTTTTATACAAAGTACTAGTTTATATGAAGCACATACCATTCCCCTGCGTAAGGATAGGCTTTTCTATGTACATATATTTATTTATTACAAAATTCAGTTAATATGTATTACAAAGCTGGTTAGCCAGGTGAGAAGGAGCAGCAGTGCGTAACACACGCTTCTTGATTAGACCGGGGTTCGAGCCCATCACCACCAAATACGGAGGATGCGGAAAGGTCAGGGAATGACCACCACATATCCCGGAGCAATATGGCCTTAGTTGCTAATGCTCCTAAAAACCAAAAAAACAACAACAAAGCTGGTTTTCACCTCACGAGAAATAAATACTGTTATTTTGTATGTTTAATACAAATCTTGGCTCAGTTGTCTGATTATTCCCCTATTATTGCTTCTGGCCACCTGCTTTCTGAAGGATGGCACTGATTTGTTAGAATTTACTTTTGTGTAAACAAAACCAGTTTATGGTAGCAACAACTTAAGTGCACTCTGAAAAAACATTGTGAAAGATGAGATGTGAAATTAACAAAAGAATAAAAACAGTTTTTCTAAGCTGTGTATATACACTCCTTTGCTCTCCATGCGATTAAGGTCAGTTGCAATTATTACGCCAGTTCAAAGAGTCTTTTTGCATAATCTATTTTTGTGCCATCTTACCTGAGCTGATGTCTTTTTCGGAACTTGTGTCTTTAAATTAATTTAAAGTTTGTTTATATTAAATCTCATCTAGCAGTGGTGACAAAATGTAAATGGACAGAATTAAGCCTGGAAATTAAACTGAAAATTATACAAGAGGCTGATAGGATGGAATGAAGTAAAACGACATTGCAAAGGAATACAACATCCCTTTATCTACAATACTGAAAAAAACTTAAGTGCGCGATACTGGAGCAGCAATAAAAAACAGGAAACGAATTCCTGGCCCAAAACACGAGAGCTTGAAACAACTTTTGAGTGAAACCAACAAATGCATGCATCTAATTTGCCAATATCGGGTCTGAGAAAAACTGGTTGTGTTCTGTACAGTCCATTCTTGGAAAATATGAGGCAAAGGACATTTTTAACCTTGACGGGACAGGTTTCTTTTATAATTTGCTGCCAAACAAAACGTTTGCTATTTGAGGAGCCTTGTCACGGTGAAAAATTAAGTAAACAAAGACTCGCTGTTCTGTTATGCTGCAATTTAGATAGCAATACAAAACTATGTCCACTTGTGATTGATAAGTTTTCCAAGCCAAGATGTTTTAAGGAAGCTAACCAACTTCCTTGTGATTATGTGGCCAACAGAAGCGCTCTGCTTAAAAATTTTTCAGTCTTGGTTATCAAACATGCCAAAAAGAATGGCTTCAGAAAAATGGAACATTTTAATGATTCTAGATTGTTGTACAGCACATTCTGCCGAGACACTTAAGTTGACAATATATGGCTGTTGTTTTTACCTCCCATTACCACCAGTTTTATGCAGCCACTGGATCAAGGCATTATTTATAACCACAAGAGAGCATATAGAGCCTGCCTGATAGGGTACTTGATCTTCAACATAGATGGACGGAGGGAACAATTTGCAGCCAAATTGGAATGTTTTGGATGCCGTCCGTAATATTGTTATTGCTAGGGATAGTATTGCATCAAGTGTAATAATCAACTGCTTCAGAAAGGCTTTGGAGAGAATATAATCAAAAAACATGGTCCAGCAGACTAATGTGATAGCAACATTGAGGAATGGGGAAATTTGAAGGAGCATGTGGATTTTGTTGTCTCTTCGAATTTGAAGAGTTTGTGAAGGTATGTGATGTGGTTACTACCACAGCAATGCAACACCAGAAGAGCTGCTGAGCACCAAGCAGAACATGTTACCAGTGACAGCAAAAGTGAATAAGCACACACTGCCATCTAAAAAAGATGCCCAAAATGTATTGAGCATAATAATGCGTTGGCCTGCAGTAACATTGGTAAAGAAATAACTATTGCATTTGATAATGTCTGCTGTAGTTAAAAATGCATATAGGACAAAAACTGTGCACAGAACGTTGGATTCTTTCCTTAAATTAGATTAATTTATCAAAATGTTAATGGTTTGTATGTCTCCTTTTATATTAAGATTAATCCTTTTTACTGTGATACTAAAATATTTGTGTATATATATCAAAATATATACTGTACAATATTTTCATTTCCATTAATTGCTTTTCTCTTAGTTTATGTTACAAATAAAATAATCTTTAAAAAATGTGTTATTCCTATTACCGTATTGCAAGACAAGGTTTTTATTTTTATTATTTTATTTGTTTTTGATATTATTATTATTAGATATATAGTGTGCGCCAAAAAAAAAAAAAAAAAAAAAAAAAACTAAAATTTTGAACTTTTGGGATACTTTGTTACTGCAAACCTCGTAATTACAAAATGTGACAATGTAGGACCCTTGAACTGAGTATTAATGAGATTTGACTGTAGTTGGTACTGATATTTTGTTAATGTAAACTTTTATTTTATTTAGATACAAATATTTAAAAGTTGTTTCAAGTCCAGCATTTTGATGACATTACTAAGGAAGGCATGTTGTAAGTATATTTCTTTTATAAGATAGTCTGTTCAGATGAACTCTTAATCTTCTCCTTATGTACATCACTTCGGCTGTAAGTGCAAAAACTGTTAATAGTAAAAAGAAAATTTGGAATGGCAGTTATAGGTGCACTGCCACTTAACTAGAAAATGTCCCATTGGTTCAATTATTCCCTAGCCACATTATTGACCTCCATCTTTGCCAGCAACCATTGGAAAAAGTTATTTTCTTTATATTGATCAGTTCGTGTTAGTGTTGCAGCAGATGGAACTTGTATAGGGGTCCAGATGTCCTAGTTTTTTTGGCACCCTGAGACATCCTTGCAGATTTTACACTTGCATCCTAGTTTTTTGTAGTTTAAAAAATTATCTTATCATAAAATGAATTTTCATTAAAATTCAGTACAAGGTCAATACAGGCCAGTACAACAGAATAAATAAAAACAATGTGCTGGTTGCATTAATTGGACTGTATTATTCCAAAATTACACAAGTGGACTGTATCATCATCATTTGTCTAATTGAAAATTGATGATAGTAGCTTATTTGACCAATTTATGAATTTTAAGGAATTTGTTTCTGAGAAAAAGAAAGATAATTGGGAAAACTTATTAGCCCATAGAAAGTGGGCTGAATATTTTAATTAATGCAAAGGTTCCAAGGTATGTT
The DNA here is from genome assembly GCF_048544385.1 of Mastigoproctus giganteus. Lineage (NCBI taxonomy): Eukaryota > Metazoa > Arthropoda > Arachnida > Uropygi > Thelyphonidae > Mastigoproctus > Mastigoproctus giganteus. The sequence continues at coordinate 33,861,524 of NC_143581.1, forward strand.
CTGAGATTTTAAAAATTGCTCTATATACCTTTTCTATTTTTGCCAACAATGGGAACATAGAGCATGTATTTCCATTAATTAGCAATCATTGGAGCAACATTAGAAATAAAATGGAAACAAATGCTGTGAATAGTATTTTCTTGGTTACTTATAATTTGAAAATGGATTATAAAAGATTTTATAATTACTTACTTTGTAATCCAAACTTACTGAAAATGATTGGCAGTAACAATAAATATGTTGTAATTTTTTAGGTAATAAATATAATTTTTAAAATTTCCTCATTTTTAAACTAAAAATGTCCTAGTTTTTTCCCTATTTTGCCCTAGTCTTTGAATTCTAGATCTGGTAACCCTAAACTTGTATGGTACCAGTGAATAATGGATCAAAGAACGAACTTCATGGACGATTGAACATCGAATGTTACACTGTCACAATACTGCCTTAGCACTAATGGTGAAATGTTAAGTTCATACTGCACCATTGACTGCAGCAGCTGTCGTGATTGGGGGATATTTTCTGCCATGAACTATCATTAAGTCACCTGTTTCTTTGAATTTTTTTCAGCATTTTGCTTTGGGAAGTAGTCCTGAACTTAAAACTTTTAAATGCCAGTATTCTCTATGTACAGCCATGGAGTTGCTGCTGTTCTGGTAAAATAGCTTTACCAACAGAGCATGATCCTTTTGAAGTACCATTTCAATGCCTGTTGTTTTCATTTCCCTTTCTCGTTTTTAAATCCTCTCAAAAATCAACGATGTTTACATGATTGGGTTAATTTGAATTCTAGTGTGTAGAGTGTCAGTTCCTTCCTCCCCCAATCCTCACTGGCAGATTTTGAAATAATGATTTTTTGCACTCTTCATTTCTGCATGTGACAGTTTTTGTTTGTTCAAAATTTCATGTTTCTACCATTAGTGGTTTTCCACCCACAGCCAGCCAAAGTGACTAATAGCTAACAGTAACCGGCTTATATAGGATTAATAGTTGATTACACTTTTCACCAGTATATTTACCTCTATGGAGAAGACCTGAAATAGTAATAGTATTTGCCATATATTGCAAGGCTTTTGCTGCACTGGCAAAAAAAAAAAAAAAAAACACTAACATAGATAAGAAAATACAGATTACCGTATTTCCCCATGTATAAGACGCACTTTTTTCGAAAAATTTGGGGTCTAAAAACTGGGTGCGTCTTATACAGTGGTTGTAGATTTTTTTTACTTGCATTTCGCGCTTGTTGTCTTTGCGCTCATTGTTTCGCACTTGTTACTGGTATATTAGGTTATGTTTTGCCACGTTCTGCCCAGAAATGGCTCAGAAAAGATTTTCGTACAGTGCTGAATTCAAGTTAAAAGTGATCCAGTTTGCAAAAGTGAATGGAAATCGTGCTGCTGAATGTAAGTTTGGTCCTCCTCCAACTGAGAAAACAATCTGAGACTGGCTATGGGAAGAAGAAACCCTACTGAAAACGCCACGGCAGAAGAAGGCCATTAGAGGCATGTCTGCAAAATGGCCTGATTTAGAGAGGGAATTGAAGATATGGATTGAGGAGCAAAGGACAATTGGAATTCATGTGCCCACAAAGATGGTTCAGCATGAGGCAAGAAGAATTGCTGATGAAAAAGAACGCACTGATTTCAAAGGAGGACACAATTGATACTTCAGGTTCATGAAACAGAATGGACTAAGCATGCGTACACGCACCAGACTTGGCCCAAAAGATGCCTGAAAGCTATGAGCAGAAGTTCCTTGAATTTCATCGTTTTGTCATTCAATGTCGGAAGACAGTTTGAGTTGGGACAGATTGCAAATATGGACAAAGTCCCCCTTCAATTTTATATCCCAAGTAACAGAACTGTTGATAAGAAGGGGTGAAAACTAACTGTGAAGACAAGTGGACATGAAAAGAGCCATTATATAGTTGTTCTAGCTTGTTGTGCCGACGGAACCAAGCTGCCTCCTATGCTGATTTTCAAATGCAAAACAATTCCAAAAGAAGACATTCCTCGAGGAGTGACTGTCCACGTTCATGACAAGGGTTGGATGGATCAGGATGGGATGAAGATCTGGTTTGAGAATGTTTGGAGCAGGAGACCAGGCGGGCTCTTACGCAAACCTGCCCTATTGGTGCTTGATCAGTTCAGGGCAAACATAACAAAAAATACAAAGAAGATTGCTGCAGAGCAAAAAACAAAACTTGCTGTCATACCTGGAGGCTTGACATCCCAGCCCCAACCACTTGATGCCAGCATTAACAAACCCTTCAAAGCTGCCATGATAGACGAATGGAACCAATGGATGAAGTCTTCTGGGGACAATTTGACACCAGCAGGAAGAGTGAAGAAACCAACTATAGGAGAAGGTTGTACCTGGGTGAAAAGATCCTGGGATAATATCAAGATTGAGATCGTTGTCAAGTCATTTAAGAAGTGTGGCATTTCAAATGCCATAGATGGAACTGAGGACGAAGCAATATATGAAGACAGTGATTTGTCATCAGACACAGATGAGAACAAGCTAATGGATGGGAGTTTTGACAGTGATGAGTTGTATGAATTTTATGATGAATAAAACTTGAGTTGAATAACTTTATGTAATACGTTTTTTTTTTTTTTTTTTAATTTCGGGCCCCAAAATTAAGGTGCATCTTATACATGGGGAAATACAGTATATGTTTCCCTTGTCACACAGGTAACTATCCAGTTGATCTCTGAATTTATTCAAACTGTCAGACTCAACTGCCTGTGAGGGCAACTTGTTCCAACAATCAATGCCTTGCTGTCTAAAAGAAAACTTACTACAATCTAACCTAAACCTCAAGCCCTGTAATTTAAATTTATGACCCATAGTTCTGGAATTCTTTAGGACAGTGAGAATTCCACCTTCATTTATTTTATTAATCTCTCTCAGAGCCTTATAAACCTCAATCAGGTCACCTCTGAGGTGCCTGATTGCCAAGCTCTGTAGCCCACTTGTTTAGTTCATAGTTCATTTAACTTATGTTTCCATATATGGATTATAACTTTAACGCGAATATACCAGAGTGAGTATTATGTCACTTGCATTTAGAAAATAAAGGCACTGTTGCATCATGCTGATAGTACTGGAACTGACCACAGCAGGTATTGGCAAGATATGGACTGCTGGCACTGGAACTAATCACATGCTGGTCAGTTTTTACTGCCAACAGCCCATATCTGTATAGAGGCCTAAAGATGAAGATTCAGTAGAACCATAATCAAGCCAATTTACATTAAATATAGTAGCACCTTTAAGTAAACATCTTAAAACAAATTCTGATGCGGTGTAACAGTTATTTTCATTTAACTGCTGATATTGGCAAACCATGCAGCATTTCCCTTTTCAAACAATTGCATTTTGAAAGGTTTGTCATTGAGCAATGACCTTTCTGAACGTTACAATGTTAAAAAAAATTATTTGATTCAGCTCACAGGGAAAACAGTCTGTCACCATCAGAATTAGCTGTTAATTCTGAATGCAAGTTTTTTTTTTTTTGTTTGTTTGTTTGTTTCCCAAGCATAAAGCCCATTTGAAAGGCTGAAGAAATTATTCGGAATGCAACACAGGAACTATTAGCAATTCCAAAAGAAGCCTATCAAGAATGCATCCAAAAGTGTTGGAATTAGTCCATATAGTGCCAAGGGGCAACTTGAATAGCCAGTATGTTTCATCATTTCCCAAATTATCATTCAATCCCAAAAATTTTTGAAAACACCTTGTACCTTTTTGTAATAGGTGTCCCCCCTCTAAAAATTCTGAAAATACAATGTTAATTCAGAAATGGAGTCTTTATAGAGGGTATCTGTTCATGCAGACTTTTCTCATTGTTTTGATGGCACAAATAGTGTGTTAGATAATGGACTGCTTGCAGGAGAGTCATGCAAGCAATCAAAGTATGATCTTTTCAAAATTTGCACATTTGTTCTTATGTTTGAGAGATGATGATTTAGTTTTAAATGATATGTGGATACAAGCTCATTTCATGTGTTGCCAAGTGGTGGAGTCCTTTTGGAAATGCATCATTCCTGATATTTTGACATCAATCCCCTTCGTTGACCCAAAAATTTAATGTGTGTTAAATAAGTAACATGAAAGCAAAAATAATTTTGGCATCATATATTTAGATTTCAGTACATCATATTTTGACTGCTAAAGAAATGTGAACCTTGTTTTAATAAAATTAAAATTTACAAATCTGTAATATGTATGTTTAAAATTTTGTCCCTGCTGCAACATGGTACATGTGGGTGGGGGGACTGGTTATATCAAGCAAATTTGAGAATACTCAATGTGTAAATTATAGGTCCATAAGGTAGTCAAGTCATGATCATTGATGAGTACAGAAGAAAGATATTAGTTGAAATTGTCTTTATATATTTTCACTGTTAATTTCCATAGATTTGAAGAAAATAATATTGAACATATGCTTTAAGGTGTTGAAAGGCAATCTTGCATGTAGTGGGAACTTCTGATGAACTTGGATAGTCTTACTCTGTGAGACTAAATATACCTAACATCAACCACTAAGTTAATGTTAAGCGTATCTGATTTCTCTGCCAGTAGTTTTGAAAGTGCCAGGATATTTGTTGTGGCAGTAATCTGCTTCCATTCCAAATTATGTTTGAGAGGCCCACTAACTTATGGAGGTAAGGCTGGACCTGGGAGGTTCCTCTTGAAAATAGCATTCCCATGTTAGTTGGTCAAAGATAACTATAATTTTCTTTACCTTCCCAAATATAGACACATTTTTAATTGATATGATTTTTGAAGTGATCTTTAAGTTTTTTGTGGAGTAATAACATGCAAGAACCTATTGGGTGCTGTGCCACAGTTTTTGCTACTATTTTCACTATTATTTCTGACTTGTTTTAGGGCCAGTGCTACAAGGCTTAGAATTGTGTTGGTTCCTAGTTCAGGTTTATTCACTTTTTAGGCTGTCTTTAGTTATAGATAGTTCTCTAAATATCTAGTCTCGCATGAGTTGTTTTTGAAAAATTTTATTTTTTATGCATTAGTTATCTTTCTGTACATTAAAATAATTTTCCTCCTAATGATATTTATTCAGCCAATGGGAGAAGAGAGATGCGGTTACATGGAAATATGTAACAAATACAAATATAACAGAAACTTTTTTTCTGTGGTAAAACAAACTTCTGTTTAAGTGTGGTCACATGCTATGTTTATCTAACATGACCGTGCAGTACCATTCTTGATTTCCATATGTAATGTATTTATTTTAATAAATTAAATACAACAAGGCATAACATTTTAGGAGTTTAAAATTCTATATCTATATAATATCAGTGTAGATACACCATAGATGACTCTTAAAGAAAAACTACAGCTGATCTTTAGAATAGGGTCCCCCTCTAGACAGCCTCAGTCTTAGAGTGTTTACCTCTCCTTCCCGCTGTTTTAAAATAGGAAAACGAGTTCCCGATTCAAAAACAGTGGCGGGGGGGGGGGATGATAAAACACCCTAACTGACACTAACCACCATAGCCATGGCGGGTTAGGCATGTCAATCACTGCCTTCTTCCTTTTCTTCTCGCCACTATTTTAGAATGGGGAATAATCCTAAATATCATTAGGAGGAAGTATTCTAAAGTTTTACCAAAACCACGATCGTGGTATGAAAGCCACCCGCTGATCAAAAGCCAACTTGCTTTGAAACAGTGCCGTCTGGGTGGTGGTGGCTACCGAGAATAAGTGATAAGTCTTCTCTATTAGTAAAGCGTTATTTATTCAAGGTAGTGCAATACATGGTAACTCATTGTGAAGGATGAGCACAATATGAGATACAGATGAAATGATGCCTTTCACACTACAATTGTAGTTTTTCTTTAAGAGTTGTCTAGGGTGTGTCTACACCGATATCATAAAGATATAGTAATGTATTAATGTATTCATAGCAGAAGAAGAGACACACAGAGTCGAAAGCTTCTGTAAGTATTTTATTTTATCAAAAAAAAGCCAGTGCAGCGAGCAGATCCCCCTAGTATATTAAAAAAAAAAAAAAAAAAAAAAAAAATTGAAAACCATTAATACACATAAGCAGAATTATGTGCGCATTTAATGGTCTTTTTAAACTGGAATATGTAAGCGAATAATAGTTTTTGTCTTTGTTTTAAGCCTCTAAGCAGAATTAAGTGTTGCCTGTGTGCTTATTTTATGTCAGCAATTATGTAAACTGTTTTTGACATATGTTCCAGCTCATACATGAGCTGGAACATGTTGGAAAAATCTTAGGTGGATTGCAAGGTGGCTCTAGGGTAGAAGGCAGAGAGTTTGATTAATGGTTACTCTTCAGATTGGATCAGTGTAAGAAGTGAGCGGGGTTTCCCAAGGATCAGTACTGAGACCATTTTTGTTTTTGATTTCCTTAAATGATGTCGAGACGGGATAGAGAACATGTCAATTTTTAGATGATTTGAAGATTGGTAGAGTAGTAAATGAACAGTGCTAAGTAGTGTTTGTTTGTCTTGGCACATAATGGCCTTTATCACTAGTGTGCCAATAAAATCATAAACCCAACATAACTTAGTAGTGCTGCTTCACGATGACTTAGACTTCACGAATGATCAGAAGATGGCAGCTAAGTTTTAGTGCAGCAAAATGCAAGGTCTTATACTTGGGGAATAGTAACTCCAAAATAACTTATATACTTTGTAGGGTTAATTAAAAAGAGTAGAGGAAGAAAGAGATTTGGAAATTATGATATATTTGGACATGAACTTATCTGAGCTGTGTAGAAAGGTGACAAGGAAGGTTCTTGGTGTCCTGTTGATGATTAATTATATATTAACTTGTGGGGAGAGATTTCATAATCTTCCCCCCTGTATGAGGCAATTGTATGACCACACTTGGAATAATGTGTTCAAGTATGGAGACCACACCTAAAGAAAGACATTGCTATTCTTGAATGAGTCCAAAGATGGAAAATGAGCCTGATGAAATTGGCTAAAGAGCATCCAATATGAGGAAAGACTGAATATGTGGACTGCAGTCAATTTTAATCTTGGACACCTCAATCAGCTCTTAAAGGAGATATAGTTGTGGTGTACAAGGCCCTGAGAGAAGAAATATATTCAGTTAATTTCTTTTAATAAGTACTTGGGTCCTCTAAGCATTGTCTCAGTCTTTATATTTGAAATATACATTAATTATGAATTACACCACTATGTATAATGAAAAAACATTTATATTCAAATTTGTCATAAAAATATGACTGCAAAATGTGCTTTGAAATAATGTTGCACTACATGAATCATGCCTACTCATTTGTGAGAACCAGTACAGCAAAGTACGTGTGATCAGTGCAAGCTTGTCTGTTATTTCAGTTTCAGATTCCATGATGACTTATGTTTATAGAACAGCATTTGTTAAACTGATATTATGAGAGACACTGCAGATCTGTTTACTTTTGCCTGGTTAACTGTTAAATTATATCAGTTACTATAACTGATATAATAATTTATAGTGAGCTCATAAGAATTCTGTTGCTGCCATTCACAGATACAAGGAAAAATTCCCAACTTATTGAGTACCAAATCATAAAACATTTGTTGCTGTGGAGAGACAATTTAGAGAAACAGGTACACTGAAACCATTATGAGTAAATGCTGGTAGACTAGAGATTTCAACGAACTGTAAATATTGAAGAGCAAATACTATGTTACTGTTCAAGTAACTCCTACCATAAACGTTTGTCAGTGGCCCATTTTGCAGTGCACATGTGATTGTCAGTAGCACAGTAATGTTCTGGTTGCAGGTGAATCATGTTTTACAAGACGTGGAATTCTGAACTCTTGAAGCACTCATACCTGGACCAAAAAAACCATAGGATTGTTAAGTGGTCATTATCAACATAATTTTTCCTTTAATGTTTGGTGTGGTGTTCTTAGGGACAATCTTATTGGACCTTAATTTTTTAACAACAGGACTTTCAGGAATGGCATACCTGCATTTTCTGCAGAAAAGTTCTGTGAGAACTATTGGAAGACACCCCTTAAAAATAGCAGAGGATGTGATTTGTGCATGATAGTTTCACCAACCTACTTTACTTGTGATATTTCTGACATTTTTTTAAATGTAAAGTAAAAAAAATCCCAATGGATTGGTCAGAATGGCTTCTGTACAGTGACTACCATGATTACCCTATCTCACACCCTTAGATTACTTTTTTATGAGGTTACATGAAATCCATGATTTATTCTACATGTATTACCATATAAGACAAATTGAGAGGCCACATTTTGGAAGCTTCTGAAACCATGAAAATAGTCCTGAAAAAGATGAGGCATGCCAGGTTATTATGGATTTGTTGTGTTGAATGCTGCACGGTACAAATTGGAGGTCTCTTTGAACATTGCTTTAGATGTTTTCCATTTAAGAGGTTTATTTCATCAGGTTTTTGCACTTTGTAACTTATGATTAATGCTTAATATCTTTAAAAATAGACTTTTGAGACAAATTTATGGGAACCTTTTCTTATTTTTAGCTTTGGAATATGGCTCTACATTTGTTTCGTATATACATATGTGAAACACACATGCATGTACATGTGAAAACTAGTTGTTAATGTATGCAGTGTATTACATTTCAAGTGCATTAACAAAATGATTTATGATTTTTAAAAAAAAACGATATACAAAGAGATTCAATCAATGACAAAAATTTCTTTACTAAACAAATGCTTTACGAAGGGTCTCTGCTAAACCTACTTAATAGTAATTCCATGTAACGTCCTTAAATTTAATTTAGTGCCGCTACAGTTGCTAGATTTCTGTTTGTCCAGTTTTAATGAAATTTGGGATGGCTCTACAAATTGTTCTAAAAGAGGCAAGTATAAAATTCATAAACCTTCCACTGAGATGTAAATTTTGACATGTAGACCGACAGACAAATAATAATTGCCAGATTTCTGTTGGACTGTTTGTAATGTAATTTGAGATTGTTCAACAAATGGTTATAAAAGAGCTAAATATAAACTTATGAAAATCCATCCACTATGAGGTCAAGTTATTACGTGTGGAGAAACAGAAGTGAAGACAGTAGGCACTTATGCATATATATTAATGCACTTTAAGAAAAAAAAACAGCAAGAAAACTAGCAGAAGAGAATATCAATTAAAAATTTCCTGGGAGTATCATCACAATTTTAGAAAGCCAACTTCATCCACTCGGAAATAACTATGGTACATGGACTTTTAGGGATAACATTTTATCTATTGCCTGCGATTTCTGGAGTAGGAGGCAACCACAGAACAGTACTATAATAGTACTGTTTTGTGGTTTAAAAAATAAACGCTTCTTTGGACATAACATAAATATTGGATAAAATTATATATCAGTTCTATCAAAGGTCTAATGTACTCAAACTTGCACAGCTATGACAACAGTTCAGACCCACTTTGGGATTCACTTTGAAGACTAAAAGAAGAGAAGTATTTACGTAATGTACTTCATATGTAAGTAATATAAAAAAAAACTTTCACTGATAATTTTGAAATAAACCTGACTAGTAACAAATAAGAATATAAAGTATGGCATTATATACAAATAAGGAAATTCCTACTTAGGAAGCTTGGGAAAAACTTACACTCTGCAGCTGGACACAATGCAATGCTAAAAAAAAATGGCCATTTCTTCAGTATTATGTGTATTAATCTCATTTTGCCAGATTACATAAAGCATTTAAGGTGTCATCATAAAATCTTTTAGTTGAATAGATAATGGATCATTAATTTTGGAAGTATTGTTACATTTTACATTTTTTAATAACAATAAATGTGTAATTAAGAACATTTTTTATTTGTAGTGCTCAGCTGCCTAATGCTGTACCTGATGAATGCTGTTATTTGAACAGGTGAGTTTTCTCTTTGAACTAATTGTTTTTATAGTTGATTCCACATGCAAAAAGGATACTGGAACCAACAGTACTCTAGTACTGTCAGTGGGTTGAAGATTGAGAAGGTACTTGTTGTCAAACAGAAGTGTGAAGAAGGCTTTTAAGTTACTTATTAGACTTGAATTTCTGTAGATTACAATTTTCAGGAAATACATAAGAAGGACGATTGTTCTAAAGACAAAAGCAAAGGTGATAGATGAAGAAAACTTGATTCTTTGAATTTGCACTTGAACTATGAATGGATATTGACTAGTTGATGCTTATGTTTTGCCTGAATCAGAAGAAAGAGGTGGCATTACAGATATGCATTTAGATAACAAGGTCCATGGAAATACATGTAGAAAAGGTGTGTATCAAAAACTAAGTTTGTCTTTCAGAGAGTAGAGTGAGTTTTTAAATGAGGATCATTAACTTGGCAGCCCTTTTTGGATAGAGTGGAGAGCACCACCCAGATGTGTGAACACTATTCCATGGTAGGTTCAATTTATTATTTTTATGTAGTTGGGAGTATTGTTGAAAATGAAAGATGAGGCCTATTTTTTATTTTTTTCATTATTATTATTAAAGCCAAACATACACAACATTAGAACCAATAACAGTGTATGAGAATATAGATCAGCTGTATAACAGGGATGAAAGAATTAATGAGCTACAAATAAACAGCATAGAGAAATAAAGAAGACCAAAGAAAGTAACCAAAATTAAAAAAATCCATATTTTTAAGTCCTACATCATTGAATTTGAGTGAGTGGAAGTGGATTTCTTGATCTGTGAGTCATTGGCAGATTGGAAGAGCCTGTGGAGAGGAGAGAGTATTTTGAGATGATCTGAAGGTATGAGTGGTGTGTGAGAAAATAATGCCCAGGTTCTTCACATGACCACATTTACAAATGAGTTGGGAATAGGGAACATGTGACTGGCTGAGGTGAAAGAGATGAACAGACATTTGGAATATTATGGTCATTGCATTCAAACTAGACTAGTGAGAGCTTATTGAGGGTGCGTTTGGAACAAAGCATTTTAAAAGATTTTGAGGTTGTCCTCGAAGAGTTACATACACTCTAGGAACAGTGAAGTAGGTGGGTCAGTAATGAAGATGTTAACAAGAAGTGGGACTAGAGGTAGTGCATAATTTGTATTGTATCTACTTTTTTTTTTTTTTTTTTTTGGTCAGTGCAGTAAAAGCCTGTGGCTTCCTTGCAGTCTTTGCCTAAGATAAGAAACCTTACATTTTGATACTTTTATCTCTGATTTTTTTTTATTTAAAAAAAAAAAAAAATTGAAGATGTGGATATTTATGCAGGGTGTTTTAGTATTGCAAAGAATAAATATAGGAGCATATTCTACAGCTAAATTAGAAAAAAAAATTTTTATGAACAGATGTCTGGAAATTCTTTATTTTTGAGGTATTAAATATTAATCATAAATTACAAAACAAACTGAAATAGACCACTACTTTGTTCTGTGTAACAAATCTACATTTCCCTTGCATGCTTTTTTCCCTTCATTACTATTCTCATAGTTTCTGCAGCTTCCAAAATGCAATTTCAGTTTGCCTTGCATAGTAATGTGTGTAGAATAAACCATGGATTTCATGCCCCCCCCCCCCCCCCCCCCACACACACAAAGTATTCTAAGGATGTGAGTTTGGGTGATTGCAGTAGCTACTTTACTGGGTCATTCTGACCAGTACAATTTTTTTCATTCCTTATTTTAAAAATAAAACATCACAGGTAAAGTGGGCTTGTGGACAATTTTGCACAAACCACATCCTCTGCTGATTTACAAGGGATGGTCTTCCAATAATTCCCACAAAATTGTTCTGCAGAAAAGGTAGGTATGCCATTCTGAAAGTCTTGTTGGTAAAAAAAAAAAATAAGGTTCAATAAGATTGTCCCTAAGAACACTACACCAAACATTAAAGGAAAAGATATTTGATAATGAGCACTGACAATCCTATGTGTGTGTTTTTTGGTCTGTGTGTTTTAAGAGTCCAGAATTACATGTCTTATAAAATGTTCATCTGCAACCTGAACATGGCTCTGATATTGAGAATCATGTATGTTGCAAAATGAACCGCTGGCAAGTTTCTGCATTTATTCATTTCTTGTAAGTCTCACTGTGAAATGGATACTAGTACTGTTCATGTAATGTCCTCTATATGCTTGCAGATGATGCATTTATGCCAACGTCCTTGTGATAAAGAGATACTTGAGCGTAACGAAGTATTTTTTCTTTGTTATGTTCAACAAATTTGTTTGTTAAAATCTCTGGTCTACCAGCATTTACTCATAATGGTTTTAATGTACCTGTTTTTCTAAGTTCTCTTTACAGCAACAATTGTTTTGTGATTTGGTACTCAAGTAAAAATTGTCATATTTGTGAATAGCAGTTGCAGATTCTTATGAACCTTGCCACAATTTAAAATGATATCAGTTGACTAGGCAGAAGTAAACAGATTTGTGGTGTCTCTCATAATATGACTAACAAATGCTTGTGTAAACAATCAGGCAGCCATTATGGAACCAAAAACCACACTGATTACTCACAACTGAGAAATTAGTATGATTCATGTAGTAGAACAGCACTATTCATGTCAGTGGTGGTATGTTTTTTTAAAGGCTCTTTTTACAGTAATTTTTATGACAAATTTGAACATAATGTTTTCTTATTTTTAAGAAAAATAAGAATATGCTCCTACATTTATTCCGTGCAGTATTATGTTATTGTAGTATAATGGTTTTTATAATAAAATTTGCTTTCAACTTTTAATTTGTTTATTTTGTTTCCTGAGGCAGGAGACTCCAAAACTTTTCTGACCTGAGATACCATTGGAATTGACTAATTATACTAATCCTTCTGTCGATAACAGGTTTAGGTTTAATTGAATGTAAATTTTTTTTTCTGATCTCACAGTATCCTTTTTATATATATATACATACATCCTGGCTAGGACCCTCTGTCCTAGATCAAGCTGAATAAAATAAGCTTTTTGGTTTACAACTTCCATCTTCTTCTCTACCTGCATTTCCATCCTAGTGCAGCTTTTTATTATGTCTTTTCTTTTTCAGGCAATAGCACTTTTTTCCCATCTGCTTCAAAACTCAAGAAGCTGGCAGGTTGTCTGTAAATTGAACTTTTTCTTTAGTCCTATCCCCTTGCTCCACTTTCACAGCTTAGAAGGTAAAATGCCACTACCAAGTCGAGCACGGGTTTATGCAGATGTTAATTCTCACAGACCTAGAGAATACTGGGATTATGAATCTCATGTTGTTGAATGGGGGTAAGTTTTGTATTTAGCCTTATATAATTTTGATAAGTCAGTTAGTGCGCAATTATCTAATTACTTTTGTTATTATAACAAAGTAGGATGCATAGTAACCTTAAAAATATAGGGTTGCTTTAATTAAATTTTACTTGTTCTAAGCATCTCTTTTCCCTACAGATACATTATAACAAGTAAAGCATCTGTTTTCCCTACAGATGCATTTGCCTGTTCTAATGCATCTGTAGGGAAAACAATTGCAGTTGAGAAGCTACAATGGTGGACAAAAAAAACTGCACTTGTGAATTTTGCAAATGTGTTTTGCGCTGCATTGTGGGTTGCAGAAATGTTCGAAATACATTTCTTAGATGGGATATATCTCTGTGAATGAAATCCAATAAAAAGACTCCACTTGATCTTAATTGCCATATAATTTTGAGAGTAGATAATTACTTGCCTAATTACTTTTGTTTCAGTTTGTACACAATGTATAATTAATGGAAATATGAGAAATCATGCAAATGGAAACCAAAGTCAACCAGTGAAATACCACCACTTTGCTTATTGGAGGCTTGAAGTGGTAAAACCCATGTTTAGTCTCTAGAGCAAAGTTTTCTGGCGTCCCCCTTCCCCCATACTTCTCCTTCAACCCATGCACGGTACCAGGTACTATAGGTTTTGATACCTTTCGTGTTTGGGGTTTTCATAAAAAAAAAAAAAAAAAACATTTTATTGTATTTACGTTTACAAACTGAAATAACAAGTTAACATAATAGTATTATGTATAATCAGCAAAATAAGTCCTCAATGTTTTGTTGTTCCTCCTCGAACTGCAATTACAGTCTTGCAACGATCTGGCATAGTTAATCAACTTCTGGATATACATTTGCTCAATTTTGTGGTACCACACCCTCACAATGCTCTCCTGTAGCTGAATCTTACTTGTTGGCTTCTTCTGAGCAAGTTTAGATGACATTATGTACCAGCAATTTTGAATACGGTTCAAATCTGGACTGTTGCCTGGACAGTCCAGCACTGTAATGCCAGCATTTCTGAGGTATGACTGCACTTTAAGGGAAAAAAAAAATGAGGGAAAACATTGGTGTAAGTATGTTTTAAGCCTTGTGAGACAAAAAGAGAAACTCATCATTAAATCTAAATAGCATAAAACTTACCAATTTTGATGTGTGTGTGCAAGGTGCTGATCCTGTTGAAAAATGCAGTTTTGGATGTCCATGTGGTGATCCCTAATAATGAGTTTCAGGCACTCCTCCAAGATAGCAGTGTAGGTTTCTGCATTCTCTGTTCCGTTAATAAACTTAATTCACCCCATCCCTTTGCTTGTTATGCATCCCCAAACCATCTGACTGGCAGGGAACTTTGTAGTCGGTGTTATGTAGTCAGGATGGTATGCCTCTGATTTTCATCTTCTGACATCACTTCCCATCCGAGCCATGCAGGTTGAATTTCGATTTGTCAGAAAAGATGGTACATTGCGCTTTTGTCTGTGAAATGTGTTTTAGCCCAAGAAAGTTGCTTCCCTCATTTGTTGGGTCAACAAAGGCTTCTTCTTGTGCTTACAGGCATGCAGACCACATTCCAAAAACCGTCTTTGGATAGTTCGTGCACTTGTTTCAACACCAGAGGCCATCTCAAAGTCCAGTTTTTATCAGGAGCACTAGCATGGCTATTACGAAGGCATAGTTGTTTCAAATATCGATCTTGGGAAGGTGTAGTCACTCTGTTACGGCCTGATCCAGGCCTTCTCTTCACATCACCACTTTCACGCTTTAATTTCAGCACCCGTGATACTGGTGGCAGCCTATTTTATCAACGATAGCACATGTAGAAAGCCCTTCTTGGGACAGAGCAACAGCTTCACTTTTTTTTCTTGGTGTCAACTGAACATTTGGAGCCATGCTTACACCTCTGCAAACCAGGATACTAATGAGTGCATATACCCTTCCAAAGCTGTATTTATAGAAAGGCTGATATAATACCTTGCAATTACTGTTCGATGCAATGGAAGCGTTATCTGATGCAATACCTTTGCTTTGCGACAAACAAAATGACTGTAATCAAACAATATCTTATACGTTTCACTACAAACGTTACTTTTTTTTTTAAATGATGCAGTTTTTTTTGTCTGTCACTGTAGTTGCTGCACTGGTATAATATTAAAACAGTTGAAGTGCATTGGCAGCTGTTATTCAAAATAGTTTATCATGATAGTGACTTTCATAATCATTTATGGCAATACAGTATTAATTACTTCATCTCTGGCATTCAAATACTGCACCTTTGGTGCAACTGTCTTACATGATAACAGTGCACTAAAACACTTTAAATGATTGTAAAGTTTAAAGAAGCAGATTTCGTTGAGATGCAGATGAAAACGTATCCAAGAATTCGTTATTGTAAATGCCAATTGCTACCATTCAGTTTTGGCAAATTCTGTCATTACAGCAGCATGGATGACTTGAGACAACTGGTTTTTTTTGCAAGGTTCTCCTCTCCTTGTTGCATGCAATCTGTCCTAAAATTTCTTTAAAACGCATTTGGCCAATGCATACTTGCTAACACTAGATTTACAATGGAGAATCCATCTTTTCCACAAAAAAAAAAAAAAAAAAAAAAAAAAAATTATAACTGCCCATTCAGAATTTTTAAACATTTGAATATCTGCTTATTTCATTAATTAATTGGCCATCGGGTTGTGCTCAAGGATGTTGCAAATCAATTATTTTGTGATCTTGTAGAAAACTGGTGATTCTATGATCATATAGCATTTCTGGCTCAGGAAAATTGGATGTCCTGATCAGATGCCCCGCTCAGGACATCCAACAGAAGTGACAACTCCAGAAATGCACCAAAAAAATCAAAGACCTTATTATGCAGGATAGATGTATTAAAGTGTCTGATTTCCAGTTTCCAGAGAATCTAATATTTCTGAGGTAATGACCATAATAAGAACTTTTCTTATTAGATAACTTTTCATCAAAGTGACCCTTATTTACTTAATTTACTTATAGATCTTATTTTAACATTCATATCTACCTGTTCCCTTTTAAATCCATTAACTTGGTGTGTTGTGGCCAGTCCACCATTAAACACTAAATAACCAACCAACTAATCAATCAACCTTTAATACCATACTCCAATAAATTCTTTTTTACCAAGATGTTTAAATTCTTCTTTACTCAAATCTGTTTCCACATTATGTGAGTATTTTGGATCCTAATTTCTAAATCTCTTCCAATTTCAAACTCAGTTCTTGAATTTCAGAACACTTATCTAATTTATCAATCTTTAGCTGAAACAGGTTCAGTAATTAACATCTTTATCTCTTTTCTTTATGCTACTTATCTTTATTTCTTTTACAACAGATTTAAATTCTTTAAAAATAACTTTATGCTTCTTGACTCCAACTGCCTGCCCCAGATCTGCAGAGGTGATTTTTTTATACTTGATTGTATCTGTAAACAAATAAAATTAAGAATAAACAGTTCACAGTATTGATTTTTTTTCCCTCAAGAATACACAGGCAACTATTTAGACTAGCCCTTGGGGGCCCTGCCTGGGAATTAGTTGTTCGAGGTAACTTCAGCAACATGCCCATCTGCAAATTAGGCATCTAAATGAACAATTACATAACTCTTTTAGGCTAAAATTTTATAAAGTGTTCAAAAATTTCTAAGTTAAATTTTGAACAATAAAAGTTATCACTTAGCCTCAGGGTGTGGAGATAACATGCTGTCTGGTGCACAAAGTTTCCATCACTATTGTCTAGGAGGTGAGATTCTATCTAAGGTTGTCCTTTTAAAAATCTATATAAGCAAACTTAGAAAAATATTTATTAATACTGCAGGTGTGAAAATAGGATGGCAAAGTTCGTGTCATACAAGGTGATAGCTTCTCTCAAGTCATTATAAAGTACACATTGGAGAGCAGTATGAAGACTGCATATCAGGCTCATTACAGGGATGTAATGCAGATCCAGTTGACTCATTCTGTGCCTCAAGACATGTCCAGTTAAGAGAAACACACAGTCCAAACTGCAACCAGGGTTTAAGGCTATAGTTTACAATATAAACCCGAGACAGGAAGGTAAAGGAGTCCCTTCCCATCTGAGGATCCCTGTCAACTTTACTACAGGGCATTATCTCAATAGTGAAGTGCCTCCATTTGATGCTCAGGATCAGAACCTCAGCTATGCAAGACTAGGGACCCACTTAGATCTGCTCTCTAAGTCAGCATGGACTAAGGTTGCTGGCAACTTCTCAGATATTAACTGCAACAACTCTGTAGAGACAATACGACAAGCTTTGATTATTCAAAGAAGAGCAAGGAAAATTATTTCTTTATACACCAAGCTCTGGTGGCTTACATCAAGATAGGAAAAAAGAGGTGATTGTATAACATATTGAGAGCATGCTCCTTATTACCTTATCACATTAATCTCCTTCCAGATCTAGCATACAAGATACAAATATTATCTTTAACAAAAGATTCATATCTTTTATGCTAAGCAATGGAATAAGGTACTTATGTTTGTTATTTGGTTTTTACGAGCATTAGCAACTAAGGCCATATTGCTCCAGGGATATGCGGTGGTCATTCCCTGACCTTTCCGCATCCTCCGTATTTGGTCGTCAAGGGCTTGAACTCCAGTCTAATCAAGAAGCCTGTGCTACGCACTGCTGCTCCTGCCCACCTGGCTACAGAGGCACCAACAAGGTACTTAATTGTCTTCACACATCTCAGAGAAAGTTCCCCATATCTAATAACAGGAGGTGGTGTCTCACTAAGCCTACATTTCAGTAGCATATCCACTGTCTTAGGGTGCTTTCATGTAGAATGTAGGTGGCATACTTACTAGGGATCAGCAACTACAGGTAGCCTAAATGAACAATATAAGTCAATGGGAGTGCATACAATAACAGCGTGTGGACAGTGGCATCACTTCTTGTGTTAATCCCTTAGCTTACCTCAACAAATTAAGCTTGCTGGTTTCCTGGGAAGTACAGATATCACTCAACTGGGTACGCTTTGCTTGCACCTCTGGCCTTTAGGTAATTATTAGCACTACTGTTGCTGTAAAATGCAAGAATTCTTGGTGACGTAAAGAAAACCTGTAATCCAGAAGTTATAAGCATGGATACTGAAATTTTGATTTCAGACATTAGCATTAGCAAAGGCACATGATGCAAGAAAGCAAGCTTATATAGTATATGCCAAAAAAAAAAAAACCTTATTTCACCCATCCTCTTGCTCCAGATGTTTGTCAAGTTTTGCCTTGAATCTATTTAAGCTATCAACGTCTACAACGACAGATGGAAGTTTGTTCCAGCAATCAACCACCCGCTGGCTAAAGGAAAACTTCCACACATCTATCCTACAACCGTCTTTCCTCAATTTGAATTTATACCCTCTCAGGCGATTATTCTGAGCAAGACGAAGAATCCCATCAGTATTGAGAATGCCGAAACCATTCGAGGCTTTATACACCTCAGTCAGATCACCTCGCAGGTGCCTAGTCTCCAGATCCTGTAATTTGCAAAACTTAAGCCTTTCTTCATAAGAGCAACCCTTTGTTCCATTCACTAATCTTGTTGCCCTTCTCTGTACTTGTTCCAACAGATCTACATCCTTCTTAAAATGAGGCCTCCAGACCTGTACAGTACTCAAGTGTGGTCTGACCATTGCCTTATAGAAGGGGATAATCACCTCCTTATCCCTGCTAGAAAAATTCCTGTATATCATTGACAAGACGGCATGAGTTACTCTTGCACACCGTCTGCACTGCTCAGAAAACTTCATATCTGCCTGCACAATTACTCCCAGGTCCTTTTCATTCTCTACCACTGAGTATGGTACCACAGAGTTGATACGTTACTCTGGGATTACTGCTTCCCATATGTAGTACTTTACGTTTGTCAATGTTAAACTTCATTTGCCACCTCTCAGCCCATCTGCTCAACTTTTCTAGATCCTTTTGCAGCAGTGTGCTGTCATTAGTGGCATTAACAACACTGCCAACCTTCGTATCGTCTGCAAACCTGGACATTAAGCCTAATATACCATCATCAATATCATTTATAAATACAGAAAACAATAATGCACCCAACACCGAACCCTGAGGGACTTCGCCAATAACATTAGTCCACGACGAGCAGTGTCCGTTGATAACCACTCTCTGTCTTCTCCCACTCAACCACCCCTTTATCCCTAGCAGCAATTTGCCTCCAATGCCACACTGATCCAATTTGTGCAGCAGTCTTCCATGTGCAACAGTATCAAAGGCATTTCTAAGATCCAAATATATGATATCAAAGTTATTCTTTGCATCCAGTTCCTTTTTGACTTTGATTGGATAGTATCCAATCAAATTAGTCTAACAAGACTTCTCCTTAACAATGGTTATAGCTCAGACCCATGCTGTGTCTGAGCTATAACTGAAGTCTTTGATAGTATCCAATCAAATTAGTCAGACAAGACTTCCCCTTAACAAACCCATGCTGTGTCTGATCTATAACTGAAGTCTTGTCTAGATGATCGTGCAATGCTTCTTTAACCAGTGCCTCCATTAATTTCCCTGGAACAGAAGTTAACTAACAGGTCTGTAATTACCTGTGTCTCCCTTTGATCCTCCTTTGTGAATTGGGGTCACATTTGCACATCTCCAGTCCATGGGTACCTCCCCTGAGTCCAGGGAAGCTCTCATAATTATGGCTAAGGGTTCGCTTACTTCTTTTGCCACCTCCTTTAATATAACTGGATAGTTTCCATTCACATCAGGTGCCTTTCTTGTGTTTATCTTCAACAATTTCTCCTCCACTTTACTCTCAGTTATTACAAGATTATCTAGCTTACTGCCTGAGTTGAATACACCTCTGGCATTCCCCTCCCCGAATAACATTCCTCATGTGTGAATGTCGATGCAAAATATTCATTTAGTTTGTTATCTACCTGAGCAGGATCATCAACAGTTGAACTATCGATATCAAGTGGACCAATCTAATTCATCCCCTTCTAGTGTTTACATAAGTAAAGAACTGTTTGCATTCTTTGCCAAAGATTTCTCGTAATCTGCCTAACGTCCTTTGTAACTTGGTTACAAACCAGCTTATATCTATCATAGGCTTTTGTGTCACATGTTAATTTATATGTGTCCCATGCATTTTTCTTCTCTGTCATATGTCTAATTAGTTCATCTGACATCCATTTAGGCCTAAATATTTCTTTGTTGGTATGAAAAGCCTAGTAGCTTCCAAGATTAATTCTTTGAATGCTTCCCATTTTGAATTTGCTGTTGGTAACATCATCAGTTGGTTCCACCATATAGAATTTAAATACTATCTCAGACCACCGTAGTCACCTTTAGAAAAGCAAAAACTCTTCCCTTTACCCTTGATGGTAGTGACCTCTTTGAGTAAATCCCACTTCAGCACACTGTGATCACTGCCACTTAGTGGTTCCTTTATCTGCAGATTCTTGATGCATGAAGAATCATTACTGATAATCAGATCAAGAGTATTACTCCCTCTAGTTGCCTCCCGAACTGTAGGAAACAATCATCCAATAAATCCACAAAAGCCTTCCTAGTGTGTGAGTGACTAACCCACAAATTGCAGTCAATATCTGGGAAATTAAAATCCCCCATTATAAGACACTCTAATTTACTGGTCCTCTCTTTCTCTGCACAATTGCTCATTATAATCATCAGATTCATTAGGCCTATAACATACACCTCTCATTTTTCCTTTCTCAGTGCTTATGTCATACCAAACAGACTCAACATTGCATTGTCCACCCACATCAATTGGATGCACTTCCTTAAATTTTGTGTTTCTTGACTAACAGCATAACCCCTCCTCCCTTCCTGTCCCGTCTATCCTTTGTGTACACATTGTACTCCCCAAATTCCAGTTCTGCACTGCTTTTGTCTGTGTGACACCATGCCTCTGATATCCCAATAGTATCTGCCTTTGATGTCTTGACTAGCACTTCAAGCTCATCGAATTTATTAACTATACTCCTAACATTGGTATACATGCACCTGTTTATACTCTTATTTTTTTTTTTTTTTTTTATGAAAACCCCAAACACGAAAGGTATCAAAACCTATAGTACTTAGTACCGTGCATGGGTTGAAGGAGAAGTATGGGGGGGGGGTGGTGCCAGAAACTTTGCTCTAGAGACTAAACATGGGTTTCACCACTTCAAGCCTCCAATAAGCAAAGTGGTGGTATTTCACCTTGATGAAAGTCATCTACCACCTTGCAATACCTACTACCACGTGTATTTAATTGTTCCACTATGATTCCCAGCAGTCCTGGAAATTCCCTTTGCCTTGCTTTTCAGACTGCTGCTCAATTACATTTCAGTAGAAGTAGTGCAAGAATCACTTTTACCTCTGCCAGCGGCTACTGTTAATCGATTAGGCCGTGTATCCCCCCCCCAAAGCTAGCAGTTTTCCGACCCACCTAACTCTGCCTCGATAGCATAAGCAAATATATTCTTACACCCTTTCTACTTAAGTGTATCCCATCCCTGTAGAAGCAGCCTCTCCTGTTAACAAGCACAGACAAGGCTGAGAAAAATTCTACCCCTTGAGCCTTGCACAATCTCTCCAGGACTGAATTGTGATTGACAAGGCTCTCAGCATATACTCCCTCCTATCGTGTCTGGGCAGAATTGCAGATACTATATTAACCCTAACTCTGCTTTTTTTCAGCATTGTCTTGTATTTGTTAAGTAATTCTGCCGGTCTCCTACTCTTAATATCATTAGTGCCAACTTGTACAACAATATCACCCTTTGTGCCCTTAAAGTTGGCACATGATTTCCTCACACTCCTTACATCGCGCGCACACACACAAAGACAATATCATGTCTTTGCGTGTGCAATATCTTGGCAATATCATGTCCCATTCCTGATTGCTCCACAAACATCAAACAAGCAGTGCATTTCAATGGACTGATTCAGAGGACAACCGCCCCCCCCCCTCAGTTCTCCCCTGAGCCACAGCACTTCCACTAGTTTGAACCTTTTGCTTTGCTGCTCTGGTGTGAGTCATGATTTCTATTCAAGTTCAATGAAATTCCAATACAAAATATAATCCTAAACTTATATCCTATTGCAGTTATAACACTATATATATATATATATATTAGTAAATTAATAAGAGGAGTTTACCTCAATATAGTACGTGGAACACTTCCGTATGCTACCCTCCAGAAATTAAAACGAAAAAAATCGACAACTTACCGGTACATTAAAATAAAATATAAATAATTAAAGTAAAATATAAATAATTAAATTAACACAATTCAAAATCAAATCAAAACAATTAAAATTCAAATTAACGCAATTAAAAGAATCTAACGAAAAAATTCAAAACGATTTTCCTTCCTAAGGAAGGAAAATCGTTTTGAATCGTTTTCCTTCCTAAGGAAGGAAAATCGTTTTGAATTTTTTCGTTAGATTCTTTTAATTGCGTTAATTTGAATTTTAATTGTTTTGATTTGATTTTGAATTGTGTTAATTTAATTATTTATATTTTACTTTAATTATTTATATTTTATTTTAATGTACCGGTAAGTTGTCGATTTTTTTCGTTTTAATTTCTGGAGGGTAGCATACGGAAGTGTTCCACGTACTATATTGAGGTAAACTCCTCTTATTAATTTACTAATATTATTATCAACGTAGAACATATTGAGTATTACAGCTCTGATTCATACTATCTAATATATATATATATATATATATGTGTGTGTATTTCGGTATCGAATGTTATCTCCGAGTTACGTTATATGACAGGGGACTTTCTTATCCCCTGTCAACTTATGTATTAATTTATGATGTTAACGTTTGTAAAAACTAGGGTGCTATATTTATTTAGTTAAAAAAAAAGTGCTATTCAACTGACAGTGAAATTTAATAAGATTAATAAATTTTACTGATTAATTGATACTACTGTACTTGCTATCTAGTTTTCCGTTAAACCTTACACTAGCACACGTATCATATAAGAATGGTGGCAAGTTATGAACGGTTAATCTACGGACACGAGGTATTATTTACTTTCCAAATCGCGCTATCTAAATTCAAAATAAACCATGGAGCTTGACCAGGTCTCTAAGCTACTTATAGAAAATAATTTAATCTAACAATTAAGTCAATAAAGCGGCTAAGTATAATTAAAATTTCATTTGCAGGAGCTGTAAAACCTGTTCACACGTGGATTTGATACCCTTACCCGATACTAAGGAATAACCTATAAAATCTTTATCTAAATTCAGTTTAGACTAAAGTATTGTTACTAGAAATATAAAGCAACTGTAAAAAATAAATTAATATGCCAATTTAAGTCAATAAAAAAGCAAAAACTTTGCCTGTTCACATGTACTCTCGCACCCACTCTGTGATTTCGATCAACCTAATCCCCAACATAAATTATGCATCAATTGTGCATTTAACATAAATGTTAAATGCACAATATGGAACAAAAGTGTCAACTGGGTACATTTTGTATATAAAAAGGAATACCATGAAGAAATGTTAGTAAGAAAAAATATTAATACCATTTATTATTCGAATTTGAAACATAACGTTTCTTGATTTGTTCTGATTTATTTAAAAATTGCCTTTTGTAACCACCCAATTCGTTATATAAATTACAAAATTTTGAATATCATATTCAAAATTTTGTCTACTATAATGTACGAGGATTGGGTATACCCATCATTTCCTTATTGTTTTCAAATCTTGCAAAAAGAGCAAAAATTAATAAGTATGACAAGGAAGAAATGGTTTTGGAATATGTAAAATTAACTTTTCATTTCTTCAATTTTTGGATTTATACTTTTTTTTTGATTTTTTAAAAAAAATCACATTGAATGTTATTATCATTGAAGTATTTTTTTTTTTTTTTTTAAGTTTCTTACTGTTTTGCTTTGTACAACAAATTGCAGCCTGCACGGTGTGTAAAATATGCATTATATTTTAAATCATGGCCTAAAAAAAGACAGTAAGGTCTAACACCCAACGGTTTTATGTATCCTACCTTCTAATTAATCTAGGTTTTCCATCTGCAGTTAACATTAAATGAAACTTAATTAATTTGAAAAATACATAATTGTATTTAGCAATAGAAATCATGCACCGTATGATTTCTATTTAATGTTAATATATATATATATATATATATATATATATACACACAGTAGACTCAATTTTCTGGGATAGAGGATAAAAAACAAATCCTGGATAATCGATTTGACGGTTAATCCAAAAATACAGAAGTCCCCGACATACGCAAGAGATACGTTTCAGGACTTATTTCGTTGAGATTTACGTAACTCTGGAATGACTGATAACATTGCTACTATATTATTATTGGTACAAATCTGAATTCAGCGCGATACTTGTTAATGTTCGACCATTTTCATACATTCTTATTAGTTTAATTTTCTGATCCAAATCGATCACTTTCCTTTTCTTGGTAGATTTACTAGTACTGCTGTCACTTATTCTCTTAGTTGGCACCATGATAATGGTCAAAATTAAATTTTCTGTAAAGAACTTCACAGGGTTAAAGCAAAAACTCACTATTATCACCCCATGTGAACTCACATTTTACTAAAGCACATTTCTGGAGGTCACTACCATAAAACAATAAAAACAATTTGCGCTTACCGGGTTATTGGGCTTTTCTGTTCATGCATCCAATTATAAACGGGTAGTGCATTTGCTATAATACTGATAGCTGGAATTCTGTGGGTTTTTACGTTATTATAGTGAAATGTGTTCTCCCTTCACTGAAGTCTTCAGTCATATAAAAAAAAAAAAAAAAACCATAAATAAATTGTAAGAATCTTCTCTTCTTTCTTATTTTTTTTTTTTTTTTTGCTTTTGATAAAAAAAAAAAAAAAAAATTGTGAAAAAAATTCACGTAGTTGCGTAAGTCGGGGACTTAACTGTATTGAAAAATGTTCAGCAACCTACGTAAAAAATATGGCGATAGATAAAAAACGAAAAAACTTACCACGCACTACTTGCGTGTCCAGTCCGATGCTTCTCTTTATTTTTTTCAATATCGATTTTAAATCTAATAGCTTTCCTATATTTTTACGATGTTGTGTATGATTTGGTCACCAAGATTATAATGGTTCTTTAGAGATTTAATGGATGCACTGTTTTCAAACTTTTAAATAATTTCAAGGTTTTGTTTAACTGAAAGTACTACTCTTTTGCACTACCCATCATTTTTGCCATTTCTAAACAAAAAAAAAAATTTGACATCCCTGACATAAATAATGAAAAAATTTGTCTTTTCGCGGTGCAACGGAACACGACAATCAATGCAACGCACTAAAACAAACTAAACATTTGGTCTTTTTTTTTTCCTTTTTTCTTTTTTTTTTTTTTTTGAGCCGTGGGTATGAAGACTGCACGGTTGCAAATAATAGGTACATTAATTTCCCAATGACGAATTATAACACCGCTTCTTATTGCTTATTTCCGATTTGCAAAACATCTTTTTATAACTATTTTAGTTATTACTTGAATTTTATGATTTTTGGTTGTTGGTTTTTTTTTTTTATTTGGAGTCTTGATGTGTCCTGGTAAATCGAGAGTCTGCTGTACGTAAGTAATAGAAATCGTACACCATGATTTCTATTACATGCTATACCTAAAAAATCACTAATAATCATCTGAAATTAATCCATTAATGGGAAAAGTGATTCACCCCCATCTCCACTGTCACTTTTAGACAGTGGTTATGCAAAAATGTATCAGAATTGATTAGTGCTGTTTGTGCTAATCCCCCTGCTTGCTTAAAAGAATTTTTATTTAAGCTCGCTGGTCGTCGACGCCACACATTTATTTGAACATGGACATAGAAGCCTTGATTTCAAAGGTTTATATTCGACAACCAATATGGGATAAACAGAAAAACTACATTCAAACAAGATAGTTAAAAATTTATAACAGAAACTCACAATTACAATTTGGAAAAAAAAAAAAAAAAAAATCACAATATACAATTCTATAACAATTTATAGATTTATGTATGCAGTGCATTACCTATATATATATATATATATATATATATACACACACACACACACACAGGTGACCCCTGCTTAACGCTGATAATGCATTCCGGAAAAACAGAGCGCTAAGTGAATCCACGCTAAGCAAGTGCCGCACTCCCATAAGGTAACATGTATTTTTGAGTTGCAGTCAGTGCTATAGGATATTTCCTAATCAATAATAAACAGTAGTGAAAAGATACACAAATGTCAGTCAAAATATTTAATATTCAAATATTTGTACATATAAAATATTCTGCATTACATACTTATATAATTATATGGAACTACTTATGTATCAAAATTAAACTTAAAATTCCAATTAAAATCATGAATTTAATTGATGAATTTAATTATGAAAAATGTGTCGATTTTGGGTTGAACTTTGGCCCTCTTCCAAATAAACTAAAAGGGGTATTAATTTTAAATCCCCCACAGCGTTACCACCAACAATAAAGTCAACCGATCTTTTGCCGCTTTGAAACCTGGCATGTTTTTTTCTTCTTTTAATATGAAACTTCTTTTAGGCATTCGTTTCCACAAAAGTCCTGGTTCATCTATGTTAAAAACTTGAAGTATAACACATGATACCCCTCTTTAATAATTTTAACAAGTTCTTTTTTGAAACTTTCGGCTCCTTGATCTGCACTTGTGGCTTCTCCCTGGATTTTAAATCTATTCAACCAGCCCTTACTAGTTTTAAATGGTTCCATTTTTTTTTTTTTTTTTTTTTTTTTAGGTGAGTTTTCTTCAGATCATCATATAGGCTAATCTCTCTCTCTCTCTCTTTTATTATTTATAATATTTAACTTAACTGAATTCTGCATTGGATATTATCTTCAATAAAATTAGTCTTTCCATTTCAATCCTAATAGCCGGCCTAGCCCTTGTTGCTTGCAGTGGAACAGCTATCTTTCCCACTGCTAAAATTAATTCTTCATTTTTTTTTTTTTTTTTTTTTTTTTTTATGATTGTTCTAACAGTTAAACTTGCAAGTCCTAAATTATGGCACACATCCGCTCTTGTCTTTGACCGGAATCGATTCGCTTCAAAACGTCTAATTTAATTTTCAAATTCAGTCTTTTTCTTACATTTGTAGTCTTTGTACTGCGCCCAGACGTTGTTGCTTTTTCATTCTTATCGGCCATTATTAACTCTTTGAAAATGTAACTGCGTTGGTTGCATTAATTGCGATACAATGTTCAAGTAAACTGTCCATTATGCACGATGTCTAATACTGTACTGAGTGATGACTAGACTTCGGATAAATGCATATAACGCAAATATCACAAGCAATATACTTGATCATTTTTTAAAATGTTGATCTCGGAACTACGTAACAAGTCACTGAGGGTGGGAATATTTCTCAGTTCTGCGTGGGAAACGTTTTAACCGTATTTTTTATATTCATTTTCAAGCTATCGACTCCATCAAATGAAACGATTTTGTTAAATATGCCAAAAATGCAATCTGTAAAAGAGCTTTATAGTGATCTGTGACAGCGTTATAGTCAGATAGTGGTTATAATATAAGAACAGCATTATATCGAATCAGCGTAAAGCGAACTGTGTTATAACGGGAGCCTGCTGTGTGTGTGTGTATATATATAATCTATTTTATATGTGAGGTAGAATTAATAAGTCTGTTAAAAAGTGTGAAGCTGGATGCGTATAAATTACACAATGCCAAAACTAATAGAAGAAGGATAGCAGAGATTGGAGATGTTGAAGGCGTGAGAAAGAGAAATAGTGTGAATATCCTAATGAAATAATGAATTAAGCAAAATAATAGGCTGAATTGAGTAGCCAATTAGAGAGAAGGGAGCTGTAAAGCAAAAATGATTAAATTAATATACAAAGTAATAGCCAGCATCAAATATGGGTGGGCAATTTTGGTCCAAGAAAGGGGGAAGAGAAATTATAAAATTAAAATATGATAAAATCTATCAGCATGATCTTAACTTAACTTTATTATTTTTTATATTTTATATATTTTTCATTTATTCTTTAATTTTAATTTTTCCTCTTGGTCTCTGTCGGGTCAGCTGTGATGTGTACGTATACTTTTAATGTGTGCATCATAACAGAAACAGAGACCCAGCTTATTGCAGTGGCTCCTATGATTTTTGCTGCCGACCCTCTGAAGTAGTAGTTAAAAGTCCTAGGACCCACGGCTTTAGGTACTTACTTTAATTATGCTTGTGTTAATTTCATTTGATTTCATTTCAGGTAATCTGTTTTTTGGCATACATGTGCTCTCAATTCTTCCATGGTAATTACACCTGACAGTTCAGCACCCCCACCTAATACACTGATAATAACATTTGTCTATATGCATATATAACTCCTCTTTTCCCCACAAGCGTGGTCATCTTATTCTTCATTTCTTTTTGTGTTTCTTTCTTTCTCCAAACTTATAATTTTTTAGTTTTTAACAGTTTTTATATATATATATATATTCATTCTAATCCTTATAGTTACGGGCACTGTGTGTAACTTTCACATCCATTTATGCATACTTTATTTAATTTAATATTAATACAACTTAAATATACTCTTGCATCATTTAATGTTGCTTTGCACTTTTAGGTGCATTTATCATGCCTAATTTATTAACCTTGCTTTCACTGAAACCATTTCATCTACTGTATATCTCTTTTCTGTTTAACTCTTTAAACTTTTCCTTCAAAGAGTTGCATTGAAAACCCATTTACACGCACGCACGCACACACGCGTTGTAATGGGCACTGAAATAAATTAACTTTAAATTTATATCAGTGAAAAAAAAAGTTATAGGAGTGAAGTCTTTATATATATATGATATGAGGTACATAGAAGTATATAACGGCTTAATATTTGTATTACAGTGTTTATGGACGAGTGCCATTTGCTGTGGCAATATATACAATACGACCAAAATGTAATATATTATTTACTCAGTATTATCATGAGTATATGATGGGGTTACCAGATTTAAAATTCAAAATCTAGGACAAAATAGGAAAAAACGAGGACATTTTAAAAATTATATTTATTACTAAAAATTGCGATACAGTATTTATTGTTACTGCCAATCATTTTCAGTAAGTTTGGATTACAAAGTGAGTAATTATAAAATGTTGGGTTCAAGAGAGAGACGACAGAGATTTCTGATCTCGTCCGAGTGTCATTGAGTTCGAGAGAGACATTGTTGCGAAGTTATAATTTGATTTTTGTAATTTTAAGATAATATAGTCCACTTAATGCAACCAGCGCATTGATTTTATTTATTCTGTTGTATTGCCCGAAAGTGCAAAAAGCAAAATATTTAAGGAAAATTCATTTTATGACGAGATGGTTTTTTTTTTTTTTTTTTTTTATTTATAAAAAAACTAGGAAGCAAGTGAGACATCCAAGGATGCCTCAAAAACTAGGGCATGTCCTTGGAAATGAGGAAATCTGGTAACCCTACATATGGTGGAGATTAGTCTTTAAAAACAAAGCTTGCACAAAAAAACTGATATTATCATGTTTTTGTGCAATTCTGGTGGTTGACACTGTTAAGAGATGCCAGGATTGTTCGGCATTGGACAATATACTTATGTATATAATTCTATCTTACGTTTAAAATGTATTATTTTTTTCTTTTATTATTATGCTACCTCCTCATCTTTCCAGTTTTTCTTTTCCATTTTTCTCAATTGTTATGTATCAATACTTAACACTTATTTATATATAGCTTTTGAACACTTCACAACTTTAACATTTTTTTTTTTTTTTTTTCCCTTTGATGAATTTTAAATTCTTCGCCTGTAAAAATATTATTCCCTTCCTCTTTCAATTATTTCATTGCTCATTCCAGCGAATATTTTATAGAAATGTCCTGCGATGGGCATTAGTAAACCGCCTGCTCCTCTTTTCTCCCTAATTATTTATCTTTTGATAAATTTTCACCTGTAAATTACAGGACACCCGCTGAATTGCAGGAGGGATTGATCGGCAATTTTACGGTACCAATTTACCCGAGAGCTAAAGGGATTAACATTCCGAAATACAGTGGTGCCCATGAAACCTACTCCATCGCACAGTAACATAGAATACAGTGGCGCCCATAAAGCTTACCCCATAGAAAGCAGTAACCAGTTGCACTGGTTACTGCTTTCTATGTGTTCATACCCAATGAGAAGCTTAAGCTGCATGTTGCTGCTGGTTCCAAGTAAGCTGTCACCTGTGTTCTACATGCGAGCACCCTTAGATCCAGAAATTCCAAGCTTATTCACTTCACACCATGAATATGTGGACATGTGTGGTGTCTTATGTAGAGCAGTTCCTGAACACTGGATCAACTCTGCCATGGTACACAGTGCTGATGCACAACTCTGTAAAATGACCAGAAGTGAAAGTAGCCATATGTTTGTGCAATGCATGTATATTGTTGTGTTGTTTAGTTGTTTCTGGCAACTTTGCTCCCAGTACCTGACGGCACCACAAGGAGGCAAGAAGAGAGGGTGGCAAAGGTGAGTGCTGTGTCTGGTTAGCACAGCACTGGCCTTGTTCTCCAATTCTTTTTGACTTTGCTGGAGATAGAAAATTTGCCCTTAGCCAGTGGGTGGTTGTTTGCTGGAACAAACTTTTATCTGTTGTTGTGGAAGTTGACAGCTTAAATAAATTAAAGGCTGAACTAGACAAACATTTGGAGTGAATGAATGGGTGAAATGGGAAGGTTCTTTTTTTTTTTTTTTTTTTTGGCTGATGTTGTATAAGCTTGCTTTCTTGCATCATATGCCTATAAGCAGTATCCGTGTGGTTTCCATCCTGAGGAATTAATGTGTGCGACTAAAGTAAAATATTTATTGGCATAACATAATTTGTCATGTATTCAAATTATGCAAGATTAATACAACCTAAAGTTCCTAATTTTTAACTTCTCATTGTAAAGCATGAATATATGAAACAGAAACAAGGTTTTATTGATACCATTTTAGTGCTCAGAGTACACAATCATGTGGCCTTAATACAGAAGCAATGCTTCTACAAGATAATGGTTACAATACAGTATTTTGGTTAAAGCTGTGCTGAAAGATATCACATGCTATGTGCATGTACAAGCAGTGCTGCATTGTTTGGCCTGTAGAGGGTTCCTTAGTCTCTATATGGCAATATATACTACAAATATTGTGGATCACTTTTGTGAGGTCAAATAAGGTGAGTGGTTGTTGAGAATACTGATAATTGAAATAAGTGTTGAAAATATAAGTAGTGTTTAGAGAAAAGATGTATAGCAAACATATACAGGGTGTTTGAGTTAAAATGCACTCATGTCTTCATGCTTATTTTTGAACTCTGTATTAAAATTAGGTTAAGTATTACTGTTGATTTTAATTGCTTTATTCTCAGTGGGAAGGTTGTTCCCTGTCTTCAGTTTAGTCTAAAGACATCAACTTACATTCTGAGAGATAAATATAAATTGATTTTATTTGAATGAGTAGGGAGGACTACACATAGCTGTATGATGTTGGCTTTTCACAGTGTGTTTAGCTGTGCCAGCTGTATGAGTGTGATTGTATTGTGTTTCCTCATGCTGCAACTTTTTTTTTTTTTTTAAGATAAAATTGTTTTAGGTCAGTTCAAAAGTGCACCAGTGATTGATGTTTTTAGATCAAACTGAGGATAGGGAACAACTTTCCCTCATTAAGAAAGGGGGAAAAAAAGTTCATTAGGCTAAATTAGAAATCATTGTCTGATGGTGACACTCAATGCAGATATGACAAGAAACATCATATTTGGGTAGAGAACAAATAGCCTAAATCTAAAAATAAGTAAGTTAGATCCTGTTGCTTTTAATTGAAACACCCTGCATATAGTAGTGCTTGGAGTCAATTTTTGGGATTATATGTTAAAATACATTATATTCTTTATTTCTTTGTCACGCATTTTTACTAATGTTTTTCATGTGTTTTTGCAATCTATTGCTTGGAGTCAATTTTTGGGATTATATGTTAAAATACATTATATTCTTTATTTCTTTGTCACGCATTTTTACTAATGTTTTTCATGTGTTTTTGCAATCTATTTTAATGAATTTTTTTTTTTCCTTCATTAGAAATCAAGATGATTATCAATTGGTTAGAAAATTAGGCCGAGGAAAATACAGTGAGGTATTTGAAGCAGTGAATATTACTAACAATGAAAAGTGTGTAGTTAAGATTTTAAAGGTGAGCATTCACTGAAGTTATAACAGTTTTATTATGAGGGTTGGTTCAGAAAGTTCTGATAATGGATTTGTCATCTGATGATGCAAATTCAAGATCATAAAACTGCTTTCAGTGACCTTTGGCAGCTACACACTTCTGTCAATGGCTGTGTAATTCTTGGAAGCACTGCTGGAAATCATTTTCAAGAATGCTTTTCAGAGACTGTTGTGGCATCTTTTGCATTGCTTGTTCTGTGCACTTGAAACTCCATCCCTTTAGTTGAGATTTCACAACTCTGAAGAGCTGAAAGTCTGTTGGAAAGAGATGGGAGTGCAGTGGATTTTTCAGTACTGTCATCTTTATGTTTGCCAGGCACCTTGTACATTTAGTGCTTGATGAGCTGGGGAATAGGGAAGCAGCATCAACCAGTTTTTGCCATTCTGCAGCTGCTGCCCTTTTATGGAAAATGACGTCCTGCAGAAGGTGTAAAATCTCCTCATGCAATATCCTACTGACACTGTGCCCTTCTAGTATGAATTTATAATGAACAGTTTCTTGGATATTGTAGAAACTTAACAGTGTGATTTTACCTGCATCTGTCCCAGTGATACTTTTTATGGCGAGGTGATGACTTTTTTCTTCCAAACTGAAGAGTGGCATGGCACTTGTTCTGTGGGGGAAAGGGGGGTTTATAAAAACATGCTTTCATCTCTGTACACAATTCTGTTCAGAAATGTTGTGCCAACACTGACCACCACAATGAGGTAACTACAGTGACCTCATTGTGGTGGTACATATTGTCATCTGTAGTCATTGTGCTCATAAATGTGTTCAAATCATTCTTAAGAATGGTACAATCTTGGACCATGTCTCACCATTCTTACCATTTCATTGTGGCGATTCCATTACTAGTTTCCTCAACACTCTGCTAACGAGCAGCACATTCATGTCCTTCAGTTGCACCAACTGTTTGAGGACATATTGGAATGGCTGGGGTATTTGTCACCATCCATTTTGGCCTTTTGTAGCACTTGGTGTTAATATGCTTCTATCCTGACTGCTGACAAGAAAAATACTGATGTAAGAATATATGTTATTTTTCCATCAGTATTTTTCACGTGTTATACTTTGGTATCATTAATGGACAAACTTATGATGCATGTGGCCTATTCAGCATATCACATTGCTCAATGTTGGTTTTTCATAAAATTAACACTAGTTTACTAATTTATCAGCTGATTGACTGACACAATATATCTGTCATTGAATTTATTGTGACATTGATATTGTAACTTTCTGAATCAACCTTTGTATATAGAGATTGTTTTTGAAAAAAGTTACTGAGCGTGTGGATCATAAAAAAAGTTCATATGGCCATAGATCCAGAAATACTTCCCTTTCAAGTTATAGCCTGTTTTTTCACAGAGAACTTAAAGATGCTTGTCAACTTAATTTTTTTATTATTATTTTTTTATTATTAAAGTAATTAATGCACACTGTAAATGACTGATGAGGATTTTCTCGGAAATTCTCATCAGAGAATTTCCAAGAAAATGAATAATACTGTTAACAGTTGAATGAATAATATTGTTAACAAGAATGAATAATACTGTTAACAGTTGAATCTAAACAAAAGGATTCAACTATCCATTAGGTATTCTAAACGGTGTCTTGAACTTGCCAAAGGTTGTTTTTCATATAGTGGCATATTCGAGGTGTAGTTCATTTTGTATTGTTGCAACCAAATCACTGCTGAATAATACTCTCAGCAGTTGAATTGTTTAAAGCAAGCCTTAATTCCAGAAAACAAAACTTTTAGTAGATCAAAAAAAGCATGCTTTTGCATGATAACATCAAACTCATTTACAGTGCTCTCCAAACTGCTTCATCTGATTATCATTCATTCATTTGGATGTAGAAGTAAAATTCAAAAGCTGTTGAATTTTACATTTAAAATTTAGTAGAAGGATGAGACTGTGATAGAGAATGGGGATGGACTGTATTTTAAAGTGATACTATAATTAGATTTGTCTCTGTGGGGATTTTTAACATATTTGATTTTTAACATATATGCTGTTTTTTTTAACAGTATACAGTTCTGAAAAAGACATACACCATAAAATAAACTGACATAATATTACTTTATATACATTACAGAAATTGTTGAAAGTGGTAACTTACATACTCCACAAAGTGTATATGATGAATCATTATTGAACACTCATATAAAGTATTATTTGATATGATATCTACCACACATTGAATTGTAATCCATTGCTCTTTCATTGAATGACAATGATTTGTATGCTTAGCCCTTGAAAAGCTTCATTAAATAAATTGGTTATTCCAAAGCCTAGATTTCTTATTACTACAGGCACACCAGTAAGTTCAAGAGATCTGAGTAGAGATCTTTTCCAGTGAGTTCTAACGCTTGGTATTCTTTAAAAAGTCCCATAAAAATTGGGTAGGCCAAGGTTTATTTTTTGGTGGCCATAATCCTCTTGAAATTAGCTGCCTATTAAATATGGACTCCAAGTGCACAAATGAGGTTCAAGGGATTCTGGAAATGCACTTAAGACTCAAACTTTCAAGAACTGTAGCAAAGTCTCATAGATATCATGAGGATTTCCTGTCAGCTGCATTTGAGTATTGAGAATTAATACCCACCAAATGGAACCATGCCCTTGTTCTGAACCGGTATCTATTTCTCAACTTTGGGAGTTGTAGTCTTATAGCAGCAACTTGTGCACCCCCTCCACTTTATAGAAATACATATGCAAGGTTTTTCAGAGAGAGACCTTATGAGTAAACAGACATGCTACCCTGATTTAAATTTCCAAAATTATTTTGGGACAGGCTTGCATATCCTTTTTGTAACACTGTTTTGTTAGTGAGTTATGTTTATATTTGAATGTGTTGTGCTGTGTGTATGAACATTTTTTTATTCTTCCCTCTAAGTTTATTACTAGACATTATTTGAAACTATAATTAATATGGCTAAAATACGTAAAATATTTGATTTGATATTTCATTTCAGCCAGTAAAGAAGAAGAAAATCAAAAGAGAAATAAAAATATTAGAAAATCTCAGGGGTGGACCAAATATCATTACGTTACAAGCTGTTGTGAAAGATCCAGTAGTATGTATCAGGAAAAAAAATTAAATCTTTAAGTGGAATTAAAGTAATTTTAGTCACTTCAATTTTTTAAATATGTTAATGTCTGCATTCAGTTTCAGATTATATTAATTCATTAACTAGTTATTTCTTGTGAAAACAATATTTATACCAAAGTAGAGAATAATAGAAAAATATTAATAACCTTATAATATATTTACATGAATTCCACATTATGCATGATTAATTTTATTTTCAAAAGTTATTTTTATGATAATTTTACTTTCAAGGTTTCAAGGTTACAATGAATACATTACAATACCCTTTTGATTTATGAATACATTGTGTAATTTTGGTGTAGTTTTTCTCTTAAAAATAAAAAAATTTAAGGTCATGCTCTTAAAGGACTCAATGCCCTCCACTGATTTATGCTTTGCACTACTTAATATTTTTGTTAACCATATAAAGGAATTTTATGCTATGGAAACAGTTTTACATTTATAAAATGCATTTTTAATTTATGGTAATGAACAAATTCTTCCTTATTTTTCTGGTGAAGCAGAATCTAGGGCAAATGTGGTTAAAAAAACTTTCATTAAAGGATTTCGAAGTTTTTTTTTTTTTTTTTTTTTTGCAATCATAAAACTGGTGTGAAAAAAAAAAAGATGCTGAAGGAGCATCAAAATTATTTCAAATTATCTATTTACTTGTTTGTTTTATTGTTATTACTAATATTATTATTATTTTTTTGTACTAAGGATGCGAAATAAGCATGGGATTTTTAATTTGGTGCAATTTTCTGAACATAATCTCTTTTGTAAGTAGAATATTATTAATAAAGCAATATTAACCTTTTAAATTACTTTATATGTGCACAGTAATTATACATACGCCCCTGGAGTAAATCTTAATTATGTGAGTGAACATATCACGTCTTTCTTTGTCTGCCACAAGTATAGCTTAATCACTGATAGTTAATTTTAAATTAACTGTTTATATTAAGTTGTAAAGTTTCTACTCTATTGTTGATGGTACTGATAGGAATAATTGGTTGTTAATGAGCTTGTTGACACGTCAGAAGGGGTATAAATATTGAATAAAATAGAATAAATAAGCAAATTTTGAAAGTTTGCTTAGTGTTGTAAAGAAATAATAAGTGATGATTATTCACTTGTAGAAATTTAAAGAATTGCATAGTCCTATATGCAGCATGACAAAATTGTTAATGCGAATAATTGCCAGCTGGCTTTGAATTATCCAACTGTATTATATTTGTTTAAAGTATATTTGTTCAAGTTTACTACCCATATTTTGGTCAAAAATAGGTGCAACATTTAACACTTGTCAGCAGTGTTGATGGTTGTAAACACCTGCATGGGTGATGTTGACATGCAGGTATTCAAGTACAGTGGGTCTGGTATTTGCTTTGCATCTTCAAACAGATGCATGATGTTATTTAGTCGAATATGCTCAGTGAATACTGTCAAATTGCAGCTTTGTGAATTGGTCTCTGTGAAGATGATTCAGCCTGAGCAGCACATAAACATTTTGTTGTAAACCTAATGAGACATTTACAGAGGGTGAACCCATTTTGCATATGTAGGTGCACGAATGGCACCTGCTCTTTAAAGGACATGCATCAGTGGAGGACAGTCCTCATCCATGTAGGCCCAAACAGTATGATGATTCAGTCAGCTCTACTAGCTTAACATGACTACCTATATCAGCTTTCTATCTTCATAACACAGTCAGAAGAAGAAAACCTCTTCTGAGGCAAGAAAAGAACCAAGTTCTCTTTCACAATGTCTCAACTCATTGGGCACCTCTTGTCAGTGAATTTTTGGTGAAATGTATCTGCCCTTTAGAAGTATAGGGATTTCTATCAGCCCCCTTACTTCCAACCTCCCCCCCCACACACACACACACCCAAGACTTCCATACAGAACAATTGCCGGTCTGTTTCCAGCAGTGGTATTGTCATTAGCAGACGTGTGTAATTGCTGAAGTTGATTATTTAGAAGGAAATATTGCTTAGACTTCTATATTATTTACTGTAATCTGTAATTAATCCCTCTATCATTTGCAAGATGCCACAAATAACAGTTGATGTACAAGGGCCAAACAAAAAAGTATCATGGTTAAATGCATATTGGAAATTGCGCTGCATATCCAAGCATGGTTAAAATTCATTTCATTACTCCTGTTGTTCATGCCCAGCACTTTTTTGATGCACCAGACTCTGTGTGAGAATACAGTGGACCTCCGCTTTACGATTGGTTCTCTGTACAACAAAATCACTTTACGATGGACTCTCCATAATACCTTCATTATACGATATGTACTAAGCACTGGTCATTGTGATCACGTTTGCAAACTGAAATTTTAATTCTATTAAATGGCAATTCTAATGAGCAAAAATAGAAGAAATATCCACAGGCTATAAAAGTAAACATATAAAGCACAAATTTACACTTCTTTACTTTACCAATTAAATAATACCTGAAATTGGAAGAATATTTTCCACAGGTTACCAAAATAAAAATAAATATATGCTTACATACATAGCTTAATTAATACTGTGCATACTAACTAACTGAAGGAGAAACACATTTCACCATAATAACATAAAAACCCACAAAATTCCAGCTATTGGTATTATCGCAAATGCAATTAGATCAAGTTTACTACCCATGTATAATATATGTGGGTAGTATAGATATTACACTAACAGAAAAGCCCAATAAACTGGAAACTGAAAATTGTTTCTATTGTTTTTTTGGTAGTGACTTCCAGAAATGTGCTTTAGAAAAAGATCACAAAGGTGTTCAAAATTGATTCTTATAACCAAAAATATGATGATGAAGTGTAGTGCCTTTTAATGATTTGAATTAGTTTTTTGAAATTTGATTCTGTAAAGCAGCTGATTCTACTAACCAATGATCATTTTATTTCACTTTACTATTGTCTCCGTAATTATCAATTTTAATTTTAAACATTGGGGGGGGATAAGTAAAAATGTAACATCATCAACATTTTTTTTTTTTTTTTTTTTTTATAGAAAAAATAAGTGATATATGCTGGAAAATTCAGTATTCTGTATAAAATGAATACAATTTCCATTATAAAAATTGATTGCCTTTTAGGGAGATAAATAGTTTAGTTATATAGAAAAAATTTTAACTTATGATATCTTGGAACGAATTACCAAAAAAAAATAATGTGTTATTGGGTTCACATTATAATATTTTCACGATACGATGGCGTCTCCAGAACGGATTAATATCATGAAGCAGGCGTCCATTATGTAGTACAGCACGTATGCATTGAATTTTTCTTTAAAAAATTTAATTTTTTTTGTTTGTTAAGACAATGACTAAACTTTCTCAGATGCTGCAGCCAACATGTGGTGATGAGCCATGTGCAAGTTTTTTAGTGATGCCATTGTTGTAAAGTGGAATGGTCTGTTGAAAGCAGGAAGCATTCTGGTGAACTGGTAACTGAAATGTATAATTTAGTATAAAATTACATCTAAACCTTGTTTTCCCACGATAAGAAAGGCTGATAAGATAAGAATGTTGCATATCGTAGTTATGTATCCAAATCTCCAGAATCATTATATGCTTACGCCAAGCTTGCAACAATTGTAAAGCAGTTTTTAATCAGTTCAACCTAGATTTTAAACAGGCTAAGAGTAGAAAACTTGCTTCTTGTCCAAATGGTAGTCGAGCATTTTGGTCTCTTACCAAACCTATTGGCTGCAACTTTTGCCCATCTCTATTCCCACCATCTTTCAAAACCAGATGGTTCTATTGCCACTTCAGCCAAGATAAAGCTGACCTGCTGTCATCCTACTTTTCTTTTACAGTGGCAGACCTCAAAACTGCATTACCTGTGAAGTTTGCAAATAATGTGTTTTGCACTGCATTGTGGGTTGCAGAAATGTTCGAAATGCATTTGTTAGCTGGGAGCTATATCTCTGTGAATGAAATCCAATAAAAAGACTCCACCTGATACACCTAATTGCCATAAATACCTTCAGAGAATTGCGGCTAATCTTGCACAACACAGTATTTTTTGAGTTTTTGTGCAGGGAAAATCCTACTATTATGGTGGATGTAATTTTTCAACATATCCATTTTTTTTTTGTGAATCCCCACTGTTGACTCACTAGTCATTGTGCAAAAAATTATTGGGAAATCCCTGTGTTAGGTTCTGTGCTGTTGAACTTGTGCTTGTTTGAGATCATAAAAAAATTGACTTCGAAGCGTGCAGTTCATGACTTAAGGTTTTTGTAAGATTATTTTGGCTTTTATTTGATCGTTTATAATTTTTTCCTGGTATATATTACTAAACTTTGTTCTTAAGAACCGTATTAGAACAATTTCTTTGTTGAATTAAATAAAAAAAAAAGCACCGCTCAAAAACTTTCTCTAGAATCAAAGATATAAATTTTGGATCGTCTTTAAAAGGGGAAGAGTATCTACGTTGCAAAAAGTTTAAATTTAAATGAAGCAACAATTCAGAGCATAAAGAAAAATGAGGATCTTGCAGGATTTCTGCAAATATGACATAGCTCGTCCCCGAGCGTCAATAATTGAGAAAAAGCACTCAAGATTTGGATTAATGATAGCAGTAAAAAAAAAAAAAAGTGGAGAATCTTCTGTTAACCTGGAGTTTGTTGCCAATAAAGGTTGGCTTGAGCGATTTAAAAACCACTTCTCATTACATAACGTAAGAATTCAAGGGGAAGGTGCATCAGCTGTAACGAAGCTGCCAAGACGTATCCAGAGGAATTTCAAAAAAATTATTGAGAGCATGGATACATGGATGGGCAAGTCTTTTGGTGGATAAAAATGCTCAACTGAATGTTTATTTCAAAAAAAGAGAAAACTGCACCAGGTTTTAAGGCATCGGCAGATTGTGTAACGTTACTTATGTGCAGCAATGCATCAGGACATTACACAATAAAACTTATGCTAGTTTATAGATTCTCTAATCCTCGTGGAATGAAAGGTGTAAATAAAAACATGTTACCGGTATATTGGAAAGCAAATAAAAAAAAAAAAAAAAGGCAAAGATAATCTGTAACATAGAAAATGTTCTCTTTTGATTGTGCTTAGCAGTGATGAAGAGGAAGAAAATTCAATGAACTTATATTATCTGACATGTATCATAGTTTGTAAGACATTTTAAGTTATTACTATTTTTAATAAAAATTAAGTTTCCTATAGTTTTAAAAAATGGTGTATTTTTGTTAGCTTTTGGAACGTAACTCCCCCCCCCCCCTTCTTAGTTCTGTATAACATGTTTCACACTACACGTGATTTTATGGGAACCTAACTATCGTGTTATACGAGGGTTACCTGTACACTAAAACAGCATTAAAGTAAAGTTTTCTCTTATCTCATTAATTTATTTAATGCATAATTTTGTCTCTGTTTGAGAAATGGTTATTCACTTATAAAAATGTTTTTTTTTTCTTTTCTAGTCTCGAACTCCAGCCTTAATATTTGAACATGTGAATAATATAGATTTCAAGGTAAGTGCAATGAAAAATAAATCCTTTACACTATAGTAAATAATGCAAGATTGCAGATTGCATTATATATTGTTTTTTTGCTTATGCCAGGGGTGAACACATGTTGGTTAGTTAATTTTGCCAGTCAAACAAAACCATTACTCATTGACAACAACAAAAACATAGATGAGGAGAAGTTGTCGCAATAGGAACTTAGAACTCCAGTTAGGTTCCTGTTGTAGCAACTTAAGAAAAACAGGTACATGTACAGATTAATACAGTCAGTCCTCGTATAACATGTGTTTACACTACACGAATTTGATCATACATGATTTATAAATAGGGGAACGATGTCGTATATAACACGAACCGAATTCGCTTATGCATGATTTACCTTTATGTTTACAAGAAATGACAGTCGAACATGGAATCACCCCCCAACTGAATGCAACACGATAGGAATGAAGAGAAGATTCTGAAAATATATTTGTTTTTCATATCAATGAAGGGAAAACACATTTCACCATAACAACATAAAAACCCACACAATTCCAGCTATCATATTATCGCAAATGCAATTAGATCGAGTTTACTACCAGATTATAACAGATTCCACTAGCAGAAACGCAACTGGAAATTGTTTTTATTGTTTAATGGTGGTAACTCCCAGAAATGTGAGCTAGTGAGGTGTTAGTGTCTCTGCCTTTACGGTGTTGTTTATTCAGTTGCTACACTTGTGCAGCTTTGTTTGTGTATCAAGCGTGTCTCCTCATTTTGTAATTGTGCTTTATTCCCTAAAAATGAGTAAAATTCTTAAAAGGTGTGAAGAGGAAGCACCGTGGTGAAGACACTACAGATTCAGAGAGAAAAAGAAAAACAATATTGATAGACAGACTGGGTCAAAAATTCTCACCTGGGAAAATTTGTAGTGGCCTCATACTAGCATATATAGCCAAAATCAAACCGGCCTCCAGCCTGCTGGAGTTTCTCCGGTAAGGCTTATGGCCAGTCCGCCTCTGTCAGTAGAGAAAAAAAATATGAAATTGTGAAATGCTCTGAGCAAAATTTATACTGCATGTGTTATAGGCCTAAATGAGACAATGCAGAGAAAATGAAAACAACTTTCATAGCAGGAACAACTCAAAGTGCATTGGTGTGTTTTTTTTTTTGGCTGATGTTATATAAGCTTGCTACCCTGCATTATGTGCCTTTGCTAATGCTAAAAATCTATTAGATCAAGACAAAGAATTGGAAGAGATGGAATGGGTGTCATCTGTTTGGGTAGAAAATCAAACAAAGAACAAGTTTGCTTACAATAGAAGCAAAAGCATTAGCAATATTCTATTACGTAATAGTCGTAATAAAATACGTAAGTATTTTTTTATGATTATTTATTTGTGTTTAGTAATGTTTTGGTTACAAATGTGTGTTCAATCTTGGG
Organism: Mastigoproctus giganteus; assembly: GCF_048544385.1. Classification (NCBI taxonomy): domain Eukaryota; kingdom Metazoa; phylum Arthropoda; class Arachnida; order Uropygi; family Thelyphonidae; genus Mastigoproctus; species Mastigoproctus giganteus. The sequence continues at coordinate 33,904,073 of NC_143581.1, forward strand.
TGGTTGGCACCTAATCCTATTTTTCCCATAGGGCCTGTTGTTTATATTGCATGATTTTGCATTGCACGGAGGTTTCTAGGAACACAACTATCATGCTATACAAGGACTGACTGTATGTTAATATAAACTGCGGTTAGCTGAAAACATGCCTATGTTCAACATTATAGGTTATGTGAGTTTTTTTATATTTATATATTTTTTTTTTGTAAACAAAATACAATATATAGAGGCATGATAATATAAAATATTGTTGGCTGTAAGCATATGTGATCATTAGAAAACAGGCCTTGTGAGTTGGGTTGCATTATATCATCAAAGTATCTTGTGACGACCGACTAACTGGTTAAAATAAATTTATTAAAATAAAAAAGATATATAGATAAGATAAAACAGAAATAAAATAAGATAAAAGCATTAAAATACAATAAGATAAGAGTTAAAATATATATAATAAAAGCATTAAAATATACATAGTAGCTTTCGAAGCGAAGTGCCTCTTCATCAGCTAGTCTGTGAATGGTATACTTCAGTATATATTGATGGTTACAATAGCACAAGTCAGCTGGGCATGATCATGTATCACGAGTCTGGTGTTGGTAAAGCAGAATTACGTACACGTGATGATTGCCAGCCTCCATTGCACTGCAATACAGTACATTCTATAATAGGGTATAAGTGTACTCCCCTCGTCTGATTCATAGTACTATTATTGGTGGCTATGTGTAGTGCTTCAAGCCATGAACGCTGGCGGTAATCACATGAATAGTCGACGATTTCAGTATCCTGTTGGGAATCAAGATTGTGCTGCTCAACCCAGTAATGTTCGGCGACTGCGGATCATTCAAAATTAGCGGTTCGCAGAGCCACCTCATGCTCAGAAACCCGATCTTTGAATCTTCTACCAGACGCCTACATGTACGTAGCACTGCTCGTACTTTATTCTCCCGTGCTTGGACGTACTCTAGTTCGACTGGTGACAGGCAATTGGAGATTTCTAAAATTAGCGCGGAGCTTTCAAATTGCGGTCATCCACCTCATGTTCTAGATATATGTGAGCTTCAGGCCCACGAATTTGTTACAAATTCTAATCCGCCTCGCTTTGATCAATTTATCTCTACCGCCTACATTCCCTATTATCTGGGCATATCGAAATGTCTTGTTAGGATCTTGCGTCTCCATCATATACGATGTGTGCAACTTCTGGGGAGGAAATTACAATCTATTATTTCTAAGGTGAAAACACCTGTTCCTCCTTTTGTACGGAGTGATTCCGTATACCGTATTGTGTGTCTGGATTGTGGGGGCTGTTATGTAGGTGAGTCTGGTAGAAGATTGAAAGATCGGGTTTCTGAGCATGAGGTGGCTCTGCGAACTGCTAATTTTGAATGATCCGCAGTCGCTGAACATTATTGGGTTGAGCAGCACAATCTTGATTACCGCCAGTGCTCATGCTTGAAGCACTACACTTACACCCTATTATAGAATGTACTGTATTGCAGTGCGATGAGCACTGGCAATCATCACGTGTATGTAATTCTGCTTTACCGACACCAAACGCGTGATACACGATCATGCCCAGCTGACTTGTGCTATTGTAACCATCAATATATACTGAAGTACACCATTCACAGACTAGCTGATGAAGAGGCACTTTGCTTCGAAAGCTACTACTATGTATATTTTAATGCTTTTATTATATATATATTTTAACTCTTATCTTATTGTATTTTAACGCTTTTATCTTATTTTATTTCTGTTTTATCTTATCTATATATCATTTTTATTTTAATAAATTTATTTTAACCAGTTAGTTGGTTGTCGCAAGAAACTTTGACATGTGTTCATTTATTACAGATTATATAAGATGTATACTTGTAAAAAATGTGAAGTATTTTTTAATGAATTAACTTTCACTATGAATTGATGTATCTTTCCATTCCATGATTTGAATAGGCAATTAAATTTTTACTTTAAAACAGGCATTCAGACATGTTGCATTTTATTATAATATTAGTAATTTTATTATAACGCTAGCTCAAATCTTGGGTTTCACAAAACACAGGTACAGAACTCCTTAAATCTCTTATTACAGGCCTCATGGCACCTAATATTTTACAGCTCAGTTGTGTAGCAGTAGCAAGGCTGAGTGTAGAATTCTGTGTTTAGTGAGTAATTGTGATATTCTCTTTTGGGAAGGATGGGTGCAATTTTAAAGAAAGGTATAGTATGGCGGATGCTTTATCATAAACACTCTGCTGTCAGCAGAATTCTGTTCTAGCGTAAATCCTATTAAGGGAGCTGTACAATCAGATTCAGCTTTTATTTTGCTATCACAGAAAGGGTAAGGCTAAACAAGTTATGTAATTTATTCAGTGTGATTTTCAGACGTAGAACTTTTATTTTATTAATTTTTTTGTTTTTTCATTTTTGTGATTATTAGAAGTGAAAAGTAAATGACAAGTAAATTAATAATGTATGATTTAATTAATAATATATAAAAGTAAATTGTTTTTTCTTCATTTCATAAAATATAATATTTACCCAACTCTTTGTGATGTACTTTATTTTCCCCTAGATGTTAAAAATTGAAATATAACCTGTATCATATTTGTGAATATCAGAATAAGCAACTCATAATAATTTATTATTTATATATTTAATAAATTAACAATGAAAAACGCTCTTCAAAGAGCATCCTTTATTGATGCGTAGCCATCATATTGCTCATTTCAATCGGTGCACTACCACAAACAGAATTTCTTGCACTTCAGCTAATTGCTTGTGGATAATTCAAGATAGGTGGAAAATAATCTCATTTAAATGAAATTTTGAATGGGTCAACAAGACTTAAGATTTAGCGTTCTCTACAAAAAAAAAAAAAAAAAAAATTTGTCAGCCCGGTGGCATTACGAAGTAGCCGAGTGGGGAAGTATAATACTTTGCAATATTCGTGAGAATCGCTTAAATTTTAGCTGGACGGTCAGTTAAATTCACCAGGCAGTGTACCCATTCGATAAGTCCTGGGGAGAACACTGAGCTAAATGGAAGAGTATTCACTGGCTATTACTTACAAGTGGATGTATAGACTGAAGCTAATAATACTAAAAAGAATAAACACACAAGGCGCATAATAGACTACAGATTGGTAATTCACTATGAGATTATCAGTGATATATCACCATATTTTTCCGTAGTAGCTAAAAATTACAGAAGTAGTGTAAATGGCATAGATTTAATTGTATCTCATATTGTGACTACCTTCACCATTAAGAAATATACCATGTTTATTTCATAATGGTTGCTGCTATGTAATAATGAAATGCCCCTATATGAGCCAGGTATCTTTCATCACATTGCTTATACTTGCTAAATTAATGTTTATAGTTAGTTTTTCCCTCTGTTATATAGTCCAGTATTGATTTAATCATTTAGTCTTACTTACTGGCAAAAAATGTTTTACTTTATTTAATTTAAACAAATTTTATTAATAATCCATGCTTTCTTTTTACATTTCAGCAACTTTATCAGACATTAACAGATCTTGATATCAGGTTTTATCTCTATGAACTGTTAAAGGTAAGTCATCCATTTTTTACCCATATATAATAGACCATTTTTGTCTTCAGACATAAATAAGTTTTGATATTAATTGCTTATTAAATTTAATTCATACAATAATTTCTTTCACTAGGCTCTTGATTATAGTCATAGTATGGGAATAATGCATAGAGATGTTAAACCTCATAATGTGATGATTGACCATGATAACAGAAAGGTAAGCCATATCATCTGATATCACTGAAATAGTATTGTTAAATTATCTTGACACTATCAAATTTTATAAATGAGAAAACATTTTCTGGAATGGCCATTGTGTAGTAAGCTCAAGTCATGTGATGGGATGAAAATATTGGTGTTTGCCTTACTTGTTACTATTAATTCATATAATCCAACTTCCAAAAGCAGCTAGTATGAATTAACCTGATGCTTTGATATTGGTTCGTTCCAAGTTTCTGTGAAAATTAAGAACTTTTAAATTTCTTTAAATGATATAACTTTCATTTATATGTTAAATTAATTATAAATATTAACTATTTCAGTATACTAAAACAACACAAATTGGAAAAAAAAAAAAAAAAAACATGAGAGATGATCATTATTCTACTGGTTCATTTCCCAACCTAAAACCATCCTGGTTTGAAATGGAGCAAACAAAGCACCATAAGATTAACAGTGAACAGTGTAATGTCTTCCTGAGTATGAACAGCCTGAACATTTATTTTTTTCCCTGATCAATTAGAAAAGATTAAGGTTTGCTGTGTAATCATTTAGTAAGACTAAATGATTCAAGGAAGCACACTTTTTCTGAATCAGCCAAAAAATAAATAAAATAAAACAAAATATTCAGACTCATTGCCTCTGCCACATTTGGAGGCAACTTAATTCAATGTTTGACTACCCACAGGTGAACTTCACAAGATCTAATCTTCTGTTATTCCTTTATATTTTATATTTGTGCCCCTGGTTCTCATCTCACCTTTGTCATTTACCCAACCTCTTCAGTGCCTTGTAAACTTCAATCAGATCTCCCCTTAAATGTCTAGTTGCCAAACTCTAGCACATTTCTTATGCCATTCTTCATATATGCATCAATTTGTAAAAGTTCTGTATCTTTTTTTTTTTTATTTGTTTATTTTTTTGAAGTCTACAGATCTGAATAAAGATAAAGGTAAACTGCAGCCATTATCAACCCAGTGTAGGATGAAAGCCTCCCCAACAACTCATGCCGAGCTGAATACAACATTCTAAATGCAGTTTAACTGTTGTCTTGTCATGTCTGGGATAATTAAGTTCTTATTCCTACTTGCAAAGTTTCTGTAAATTGTGAAGAGGAGGATACTACATGCCTTTCTAGGTGCCTGTTTACACTGCATAGAAAGTTTCATATCAACTCGAACCACTTTTAATTCTTTAACCCCTAGTTTATATGTGATTCCAGGATTTCTGTTCACCATGCTCAAAACCTTATATACAGAAGCATTAAACTTTAGTTACCATTTTTTTGGACCATGTATACAACTGATCCAAGTCTCTTTGAAGTATCATGGTCTGCACGAATTGCTAACCACTCTTCTTGCCTTGAAGTCATCTGCAAACCCTGACAGTTTCCTTGGGTTATTCTCATCAATATCATTTATGAAATAGTAGAGGGACACAAAGTGGAACCCTGAGTGTCCCCCACTTGTTACACTGCTACACTTTGAAGGCTGGCCATTTATGACAACCGTATGATTCCTGCTTTTAGTGAGCTTGAAATCTGGTGTAGGATATTACCAGTAATACCAGCTTTGTCGAGTATATATGAGGTATGGCAAAATGTTTTCAGACTGGTGCTGTTGCATTCATGTTCGAGAAGTTTGAAAATAAGCAGAAATGGCATGTTGTGGTTCAAACTTGTTCCAACAGATGGTGGTACAGAGATGGGCTGGAAGGCTGACAGGTTGCAGTAACAGCAAATTTTGTCAGTAGCATTAACATTGTGTCATGATTTTGCAATGGAGCAATGCATGAGTATCAAATTTTGCTTTAAACTGGGGAAATCTGCAACAGAAACATAAATGTTAAAAACTGTTTATGGTGATGAAATGTTAAGTTGTACCAGTGTGTTTGAATGGTATAAGTGGTTCAAAGGTGGACATGAGGATGTTCGTGATGACCCAGGAAATGAGCATCCATCAACCTCTCGAATTGAAGACAGAATGTTGCATAAGTTTGAGAAATTGTTGCAAGAGATCATTATTTGACCCTCAGATTGATGGCTGATGAGTTGGATATGAATAAGGAGTCAATCCTTCAAATTCTGCATGAAGATTTAGGGAAAAGGAAGGGCTTTACAAAATTTGCACAGCCTCACGGAGATGAGCAGAAGCAACAAAGAGTGTCATCATACAAAGACTTCATCCAGGCTTATCAAGACAATCCTAATTTCTCCGACTGTACTCCCATGGGCGATGAGTGTTGGATATTTCAATACAACCCAGAGACAGAGTCAGAGCATGCAGTGGACTTCACAAGCATCACCAAGACCCAAAAAGTTTTGTTTATAGAAGTCCTAGATCAAGATGACATTGATCATGTTTCTCTACAAACACTGATTTACAAGGAATTTATAGCTGAAGGGAGAGAATCAGTGCTGCATTCTGTATACAGGTGCTTCAAAGACTATTGAAGTGCATTTCCCAGGTGAGGCTGCAATTTTGAGAGAAAGGAAACTGGTTCTTGCACCAGTTCGGGAAACTTTATTGCCAATCCTTGTATAGCAATCTTCCATGAGGCATAGTATCAAGATAGCTACCTGTATTCAACTGTTTAATGACTACATCATTGTAATTTACCAAATTGGTCAGGTATGAACTTTCCTTAATGAACCTTGCTGTAATCTATTCAAGGTACCAATCTTATCGAAGTGATCCTGAATCACATCCTTAACCATGGACTCCATGATCTTCTCTTTTACTAACATCAAACTCAAATGTTACTGAACTCCTCTTTAGTACCACCTCTGTGGACTGGGGAGATATTGGTACTACTCCAGTCCAAGGGAATGTTCCCGAAGTCTCAAAACACTCATTAACGTTCTCAGCGGTTTCAGCATTTACATGGCCTCCTTTTGTATAACTGAGTGTAATCCATTATTACCTGGAAACTTGCTTTCTTTTAACTTCAGTAGCTTTTGTAAACACTTATCTGAGATTGTTATTTCAGTAATTTGTTTTACAGCAATCTGATTCTTTGACATTCCCCAATGATTTGCCTTTTGACTGTAAATATCATTACAAAGTATCTTCAACTTAATCTGCCATTTCTGCTGGGCTTTTTTTGGAATTTCCACTGCAACCATTTAAGGGGGCTATTTGATTCCTGTTTAAGTTTTCTTTGATTGCGAGCATTATAAGATAAGATATATTCCATATATCTTCTCTTATAATGCTCATACAAATCAGAATTCTGTGATTATCTGTAACTGTTCCATACTTGTTTCTTTTGCTCAGTTAAACTCTTAACCTCACCTGTTAACTATTTAGACATCTTAAGTTTATGTAACTTGACAATTGATATTAACATGTTTGTGGCTTTGAGGATGAATCCTCTGAATATTTCCCATAGAATATTTGTCTGATACTATGGTAGTCTTCCCAATAAATCAAGCCCAATAAATATCTAATTCCATTATAGTTTCCTCTTTTTAAATTGAAACTTGTGTTTACCTTTGTCTTCAACTCATTTTATGATCTAATTAGTTGAGGAAGGACATTACGTGGTTATTTTCCATTAAGATTATTACTATATTTAATACCATTCATGACAGCCAAGTCTAGGGCCATTGTTATGAACAAAATTTTGAACCAACATTTCTGAAGAGGCCAGTCTGCAACAGTGCCTTTTTTGCTTTTTTGAAGAAATTACAGATCAGTTGACTTCTAACAAAAAACCCAAACAAATCCACAAACAAAAAAAAAAATTCTAATTAAGCTAATTTTTGAAAGTATATTTTAATATAAATTATGTATGTTGTCAGTGAAATTTAATTTCACGTAGAGTAGACTTTAAAAAATAATAATAAAATAAATAAATAAATATTAATAATAACTAGGGGGCATCGCATCCTGCTCGCTTTGCTTGTCAACACCCGCACATTCTTTTCTACGTAAAATGTGGAGGTATGACAGATTAAGTCAATTCTTTTCTACGTAAAAGACACACCTGTTGAAATGCACTGATGTTCTCCTTTCTCCCCCTTTTTTTTACTCACATCCTTCAGTTATCTCCCTCTCACGCTTATTTATTTATTTTTCCCCTCTCTTTTGATCTCCGTCAGGAAGCTTAGGCGACCCCTGATGGAGAGAAGCCAGAGTACTGTGGACAACCTGACTCACCTCCTAGTGGTGGTGGTGGGTACCACCCTAGTCCCACTAGGGGCCCTGCAGCAAAGAAGCCAGCACAAACAACAGAACCCAACACTAAACTACACATGCAACAGACAACACTTTTCTGGCTTTTACAGAGGTTCTGTATTCATCACAGTGCTGATGGTGCAGATATGGAAACCGCAGGTTGCACCTTACCCAAACACTATGCCACCATGATCGATATCTAATCAGGAAATGGCCTATGTAGTTATTTACTTGTGCATTTGTAGTGATGTAATAGCCCCGCCCACTTGTACCATCTGACTTAATCCCTCTTCTCCCATTGGCTACCCCGCACGTGGCATTCTCAGGGCGGAATAAATATCTGTATTGGGTCCCTTCTCCAGCTGACGTTACAAGGGAATATCAAATGATGCCGTGCGTTGTCATGTATTACAGAGTGAAGCACGTCACAAGGTTGGTAACATTATTGAGGCAGTTGTCTTTCAATGGTAAACAATGTAATTATTTACCTGCGCATTTGTAGTGGGGTAATTGCGCTGCTATCTTCTCCCATTGGCTCAACTAAATATCACTAGGAGGAAAACTTTTAATGTATAGAGAGATAATAATAAAATATAACCTGCTTTTCCAAAAAAAGCTGTTCCTTTTTTTTTTTTTTTTTTTTTTTTTGTCTTTGTCTCAAAAATGTTTTTTGCCTATACTGCTCAGTTACCTGATCTCCAGCTTTTTGAAAGTCTAAAGTTGGCACATATGTATAATCAGTGGAGCAGTTGGCAACCATGCAATTGGGAGGAAGTTGACAATGTGTCAAACATTGCCATAGGTTACAGAAGAGATTTATGAAAAAATTTATTCTGTGAAAAAGTTAAATATCACATTTCAATTATTTTGGAAAATCATGTATTTTACCTAATTTTTTTTTCTTGAATTACAAAGAATGTATTATATCAGTGGTTTCTAAACTTTAGAAACCTAATGACTTCCTTTTAGGTTGAATTTATTTACTGTTGCTACTTAGGTTATGATTAATTATGTTGCTTGATTTTGGGTCTATCATGTGTAAAAAAAATTTGCTAGACCACAAACTGAACTGTCAACTTGTGATCTAGTAAAATGTTTTCAATATAAACGTTGAATAAATACAGTGAAATACCTGCTATTCATCCATCTGTACACCCTGAATTCCATGTAGGCGGCACATTTTTGAGAAAGAATATATTAAAAATAATTTCATCACCTACTTACCGATCCACTGGCAAAGAGATTGTGAACTGAATAATTAAGTGTTATAAAAGTACTTTTTGGAAAGTACTGTAAGTACTATTTACTTTACGTCATAAAAATATAAACGTTATAAAAAAAAAAATAATTTTTTTTTATAAAAATATAAATATATTCAATGTTTATATTTTGAATATAAACATTGAATAAATACAGTGAAATACCTGCTATTCATCCATCTGTACACCCTGAATTCCATGTAGATGGCACATTTTTGAGAAAGAATATATTAAAAATAATTTCATCACCTACTTACCGACCCACTGGCAAAGAGATTGTGAACTGAATAATTAAGTGTTATAAAAGTACTTTTTGGAAAGTACTTTACGTCAAAAGTGACTACAAGAGGCACTGAGGTTCTTTTTCCAGCTGCTGCTATTAAAATATTAGTTACTTGAGCTTGTATTTATATAGTCATCTGTAACCCATTCATCCATTATGGCATCCAAAAAAGATCAGAAAATTGCTGAAAAACCAATGTGTTCTACTAAAATTATAAAGTATAATCATTGCTTGTCTTCAATAGTTTATGCCCTCAAGTCTAGCACAGTTGGTAGAATCACTGTCCTCTCAACACTGGGTGGAAAAGACCTAGTTTGTGTCATCAATGATGTGAGGAATTTTTATGTACCCTTTTCATAACGTGGCTGAGTTATTTTGTCTCAGGCAAGGGTAGCATGTTTTTTTTTTTTTCCTCTCCAGAAAACTCGGGTTTTTTCATCCAGAAAACTGAAAATTAACCTCAGAACACAATTTACAGAGTGTATACAGTGGCGGACAAAAAAAAAAAAAAAAACTGCCACTTGTGAATTTTGCAAATGTGTTTTTGTGCTGCATTGTGGATTGCAGAAATGTTCGAAATGCATTTGTTAGATGGGATATATATCTCTGTGAATGAAATCCAATAAAAAGACTCCACCTGAAATACCTAACTGCCATAAATATCTTCCCAAAGGGTAAAATGCGTAATTAATGAAAATATGAGAAATCATGCAAATGGTAATCATGACAACCAAACATACGTGTACAACCTGAAATGACAAGTTAACATAATAGTCGAATGTACTGTAAATCAGCAAAATAAGTCCTCAATATTTTGTTGTTCCTCCTTGAGCTGCAATTACAGCTTTGTAACGATCTGGCATAGAGTTAATCAACTTCCGGATATACAGTTGTCCAATTTCATGGTACCATACCCTTACAATGCTTTCCTGCAGCTGAATCTTACTTGTTGGCATCTTCATAGCAATTTTCAATAGGGTTCAAATCTGTACTTTGCCGGGCCAGTCCAACACTAATGCCACCATTTCTGAGTTATGACTGCACTTTAAGGGAAAAAAAATGAGGGAAAACATTGTTGTAAGTATGTTTTAAGCCTAGTGAGACAAGAAGACAAACTCGTCATTAAATATAAATAGCATAAAATTTTGCTGTGGGCAAGGTGCTGAGTCTTGTTGAAAAATGCATTTTTGGATGTCTGTATGGTTATCCCTAATAATGGGTTTCAGACACTCCTCCAAGCATTGTAGGTTTCTGAATTCACTGTTCTGTTAATAAATTTAATTTGCCCCACCCCTTTGCTTGTTATGCATCCCCAGACCATCTGACCGGCAGGGGACTTCTGCAGTCAAGTGTTATGAAGTCAGGATGGTATGCCTCCGATTTTCGTCTTCTGACATATTGCTTCCCATTCAGCCATGCAGGTTGAATTTCGATTCGTCAGAAAAGATGGTGTCCCATTGCTCTTTTGTCCATGAAACATGCGTCTTAGCCCACGCAAGTTGCTTCTTCCTCATTTGTTGGGTCAACAAAGGCTTCTTTTTGGGCCAATAGGCATGCAGACCACATTCCGAAAGCTGTCTTTGGATAGTTCATGCACTTGTTTCAACACCAGAGGCCATCTCAAATTCCAGTTTTTGATCAGGAGCACTAGCATGGCGATTACGAAGGCATATTCGTTTCAAATATCGATCTTTGGAAGGCGTAATCCTGATCCAGGTCTTCTCTTCACATCACTGGTTTCAGCACCCGGGATATGTTTGACTGGTGGCAGCCTATTTTATCAGCGATAGCATGCATAGAAAGCCTTTCCTGGGACAGAGCGATAGCTACCCTTTTTTTTTTCTTGGTGTCAACTGAACATATGGAGCCATACTTACACCTCTGCAAAACAGGATACTAATGAGCACATATACCCTTCCAACGCCATATTAAAAGAAACGGCTAATGCAATACCTTGCAATTGCTGTCTGATCTGATGCAATACCTTTGCTTTGCTACAAACAAAATGACTGTAATCAAACAATATCTTATACGTTTCACTACAAATGTTAGTTTTTTTGTCTGCCACTGTACATGGAGCAATATGGCCTTAGTCCCTGATGCTCCTAAACCCTACTACTACTAGTCAGTAGTTTGATATAAAAGCACATTTTCCTGTCACTTTAGGAAAATATTTGTTGCTGGTGACTCAGTGGTTGGGGATTATTGGTCGTAACTTTTTTACTTTCTTATTGGCATCATTTATCTTGTATGTTCTATACACTTTGTATGAACCTTGAAAGTCACATGAGAGACCTCACATTATCATTTGTTATTCAATTTTCCACACTTCTCTGACTGTGTGGTCATCCCCGGAGTATAAACAGAAAATTTAATTATTTATTTTGCCTGACTGTGTCCACTTTGTCGTGTACTGGAACAACTTTCATCACAATGGAAGTTATTATAGTTTAGTTTTGTTTGAATTATTATATTAAAATGGTTTTGGCTTATTTTTTTTATCTCTTTCTCCTTGTGGGTTTTTTCTATCCTCTTATGGGGTATGGTACCAAGTGCCATGGGATTGGTTTATATTTTTATAATTGTATGTGAATGTGTGTACTGTAAGTATTGCCATCAATATGTGTCTGAGTCATCCAGAATTTTCACAATGAATGTCACAAGAGCTTCAAAAATTAAAATATTTCTATTTTTTGTACATAGGCAGAAATAATAATTCATTTTTTCATTGAAAAATGTTAATTTCAAAGTATTCTCTTAAATATTGTATAAATTTATTGTTCTGGAATAATGCCAAAACTTTGTGCAATAAATCTTTTCGGCAGGTCAAATTTGGTAGTGCTTAATAGTTTCACATTCATTTCTGTTTTAAGCAAAATTTTAAGCAAAATTAATAAATTGTTTCATTAAAATTAATAAATGTTGCTAGTGGCCAAAAAAAAAAAAAAACAGCATTTATAAAATTTAAAATTATTAAGAATTCATGAAATAATTAAAATGACTATGCACTTTCACTTGTTACAAAATGGGTGATACTACTGCTGGGTCAAGATTAAACGGAAGAATAAAATATTTGTATACATTGATATATGCATTATTGATTTACATGCAGTAACCTAAGAAGGTTACCTACCTTTATTTATTTTTTTTTATTTAATTGTTTAATGTAGGCTTGTATAAGGATGATTCTTGTGTAATTGGCATCTGCTAATCCTGATAGAAGCTGGATAGCTGAGCTTATACTTCATTAAGGATTTTGGCTAACAGTTATATTATTCTTGTGGGAAAATAAATGTAATATAAAAAATACTTTCACTCTTCTGTCTGTTTATACACAAACTGCATATTTGTAAGTGATGCCTGAGAGAGAGAATCTCTTGTAATCATATTTCTGTTCTTTTGCAGCTGCGTCTTATCGATTGGGGTCTAGCTGAATTTTATCACCCTGGGCAAGAGTATAATGTACGAGTTGCATCACGGTACTTTAAAGGTCCAGAATTATTAGTTGATTATCAAGTAAGCCTCAAATTTCCTAACTAAGCTTCAGTTGGATTCATTTATTGATTATATGAGAGATATGCCAAAGGTGAGGTGCAACCAGGCATGGTACATTTTCACAAATGGAATTTATCACCATTTGTAATAAATTTGTGAAGCAGAATGAAAATGAGTGAAAAATTGAACAAATAGAGAGGTGAGAAGTGTTTATTTTTTGGATGAAGAGGACAATATACTACCACATTCATCAGCAGCTTATTGCTGTATATGGAAAGCACATTATAACCAGGAAAAAGGCTTGTGTGTTGATGTATTCCAGTTCAGACATTGAACCGAATGGTCACATTTAGATTGGAATTCAATCCAGAGTCCATGAAGTGGTTTGTTTTATGTAGGACTCATCACCATAGGTTCTTGAACATTATCGTCACTGAGGATGAAACCCGGGTCCATCATTTCACAAGTCAAAATGGACTTAGTAGCATGGAAACAAACCATTTTCCTTACCAACAAAAAAAAATTCAAATTCACATAAACAAAAGAAATTATGGCAACCTGTGCAGGTTGCCTTTCATTTTGGTGGACTTTCTCCTTGTGGGTGAAACAGTGCAAATCAGTGCATCCCATTAATGTGAAAACTGAATAAAATTAGTGAAGCAGTTCATCAAAAGAGACCAGTAAAAATGTAAGATATTGTGCTCCACATATAGTCTGGCAGACCCAACAGTGGTTCTAGCAGTGCAGGTTGGGTTGTTGCAGCATCCTAAGCACAATCCTGACTTGGCATCCTCACCTTTTCATCTTTTTAAATCACTCCATAGCATTTATCAGGTGTGTAGTTTGTGAGTGATATGGTATTATTGTGGTAGCGACAACCTGATGAAAGGTGCTTGACTTAGATTTCTTTACGTGAAGAGTTTTGATGCACTAGTTTTCTTACTAGATAAGTGTCTGAGGAGTGGTGATTACATAAGACATTACTGTTACAATGTTTGCATGCCTGTAACAGTCATCTCTGTAAATAATAAACTATCAATACATCCTGCAGTGCCTTACTTTTTGGACCATCTCTCATAATTGTTTATTTCTGGCTGCACAGATATTGGTATATTGGAAGTAAAATGTAGTTTGAACTCTTGAATTTAATGTTATGTTTAAAGGGTGGGAAATTCTGTTATTCTTTCAAAAAAAAATTTTTTTTAATGGTGACATGAAAGGTATTAGAACCTGTAATACTTCAGTACCATGTGGACTGAAGGTTCGGAACACAGAAGAAAGATTAGACAGCAGGGTTATCTTCAAAAATAAGTGGTATTGTATATCACTTATCTTTATTGAGGCATAATCTTGGAATGGGATCTTCTTGAAGTGTATTAGTAGTGTACAGCATTAGCCACACACACACACCACCTATCCATCCCCTCCAGTTGTTTGTCTAGCACTTCCATGAATTTATTCAAATTACCCTCTGGCTGAAGGCAAATTTCTGCACATCTGTTTTGAATTTGTCCCTTTGTATGTAGTCTGAAGAAAATTGCCATGAGCATTGATCTTACTCAATCCATTCAAAGCCTTAAACACCTTGATCAGATCTCTCAAGTTGCAGTTGCAGAAATGAAGCACTTTTTAGGTAAATGCACCATTTTGTACCTTCACCATTCTTGTTTTCCCTTCCCTGTATCTGTTCCAACAGACAAACTGAAGAAGAAGAAACTAAAATTAAGCTCCAGACCTGTATGCAGTATCAAGATCAATTATCAAGCCTGACTATTGTCTTATACAATGAGATGATCACCTACTTATCCTACTAGCAAAATTTCTGTATAGCATTGACAAAACCTCATGAGCTGTTCTGGCAACCTGTCTGCACTGTAGTTATCCCTAGATCTTTTTTAATTTTTCACTACCTCAGTGTACTGGGGAGAGGGCGCTGAATCTCTTTAAAGTTACAGCTATCAGTTACAGGCTCTGCAAAAACGATAAGTGTTTACCTGTTATTTACATGATTGTTATTTTATATTGTACTTAATACGTAGTCATATAGTTATAGTTACGCTGGTTATTTTTTATTTTTAATTTAGATAAAGAGTTTTTGTGGATTTTACTTACGATAGGTAAAACTGTTATTTCGTTCCATTTTTGTAGCCATTGTTTTTGGATATAGTGGTAGGGAATTCAAATTTTTTAATTGAGGTAGCTAGGTAGTTCTAACGCATACTTATATAGTAATACGCTTCACTGTTTCTATTTAATAGTTTCTATTCAAATACTACTGACATTTAATTTATTGATTTTTTTTAATTTAAACTACCATGCCCCAAACTAGAGCAGCAAAGCAACGGGCACAAAGTGGCAGGAGTGCTGTGACTCGGGGGAGAACTGAGGGGGGCAATTCTCCAACGCATCACATCCTAAAGAAATGTGCAACTTGTGAAATGTTTGCCGAACTCTCTGGAACGGAACATGATATTGCCATGGGGGATGTCTTTGTGTGTGCGCGATGCAAGGAGTGTATCGAAATCAGGCAACAACTCAGCGTTCTTATGGGCCTATATGAGAGCTTGAAGGACAGGGTGGATGCCCTCGAAGGAAGTAAATTGAGGGGCCCATCAGGCTCTCAGCTGCCCACATCAATGCCAGAGCTTGCACTTGGTCATCGCGCAACACAGCGGCAACCCCTAAGGCAGAATGCGCTGGTCCCACAGGAACTAGTTGTTGTTGGTGACTCTATTGTCAGGGAAACGGGGAACATCCTTTGTAAAAAGGATAGGTGGAACAGGACCAGGGTATGTCTGCCAGGGGCAAAGGTTGATGACGTTGTAGAGCGGATATCATCTTTCAAGGGCACAAAAGGTGATGTAGTTGTACACGTTGGCACTAATGATATTAAGAGTAGGAGACCGGCGGAATTACTCAACAAGTACAGGTCACTGTTGAAAAAAAGCCGTGAAATAGGGTTGAATTTGAAAGTGTCTGCAATTCTGCCCAGACACGATAGGAGGGAGTACATGATGAGAGCCTTGTCGATCAATTCGGCCCTGGAAGGATTGTGCAAGGCTCAAGGGGTAGAATTTTTTTCAGCCTGGACTGTACTTGTTAACAGGAGAGATTGCTTCTACAGGGATGGGATACACTTAAATAGAAAGGGTGCAAGAATATTTGCTGATGCTATCGAGGCAGTGTTAGGTGGGTCGAAAACTGCTAGTTTGGGGGGATACAAAGACTAATAGTTTAACAGTAACCGCAGGCAGAGGTGAAGGTGATTCTTGCACAACTTCTATTAGAATAAGAAGCGACCTGGAGCGAGGGGTGTTGGGGGTTTCAGGGACGGATGGCAGTCATCATGGAATAGTTGGGTATATGGGATGTGTTAGGGTAACAAGGAATAGGCATAGGAGCATGTATGCTTGCATGTATACCAATGCTAGAAGTATAGTAAATAAATTTGATGAATTTGAAGTGTTGGTCAAGACATCAAAGGCGGATATTGTTGGGATAGCAGAGACGTGGTGTCACAAAGATATAAGGAATGCAGAACTGGAATTTGGGGAGTACAATGTGTACAGAAAGGATAGACAGGACATAAAGGGAGGGGGTGTTATGCTGTTAATTAAGAAAAACGTAAAATCAAAGGAAGTGTACCCAGTTAATATAGATGAACAGTGCTCTGTTGAGTCAGTTTGGTGCGAGATAAGCACTGCGAAAGGAAAAATAAGGGTAGGAGTGTGTTATAGGCCTAATGACTTGAATGAGTACAATGAACAATTGTACAGAGAAATAGTGGGCCAGTAAATCTGAATGTCTTATAATGGGGGATTTTAACTTCCCAGATATTGACTGGAACTTGTGGGTTGGTCACTCACACACCAGTCAGACTTTTGTGGATTTATTGGATGATTGTTTTCTGCAGCAGCATGTTCGAGAGGCAACCAGAGAAAGTAACACTCTTGATCTGGTTATCAGCAGTGATCATTCGTGTATTAAGAATTTGCAGATAAAGGAACCACTAGGTGGCAGTGATCACAGTGTGCTGAAGTGGGATTTACTCAAAGAGGTAACTACCGTCAGGGGTAAAGGAAAGGGTTTTTGCTTCTGTAAAGGGGAGTACAGTGGTCTCAGACAGTTTTTAAATTCTGTACAGTGGGATCAACTGACGATGTTACCAACAGTAAATTCTAAGTGGGAAGCATTCAAGGAATTAATCGTGGAAGCTACTAGACTTTATATACCGATTAAGAAATATCGTTCAAGGTTTAGGCCTAAATGGTTATCAAATGAACTAATGAGACTCGTGACAGAGAAGAAAAATGCATGGGATGCATATAAATTATCAGGTGACGCAGAAGCCTGTGGCAGATATAAGCTAGTCTGTAATCAGGTCACAAAGGAGGTTCGGCAGGCGAAGGCGGATTACGAGAAATCTTTGGCAAAGGATGCTAAGAAAAACAGCAAGGATTTCTTTACTTATATAAACTCTAAAAGGAAGGGGATGAATATGATTGGTCCACTTGACATCGATGGTACGACTGTTGATGATCCTGCTCCGATAGCAAACAAACTGAATGAGTATTTTGCATCTACATTCACACGTGAGGAATTATTACAGTTTGAAAATGGAAGAAGGTTATCAAATTGTAGCAGTGTGCTTAATGATTTTGTAATAACTGAGAGCAAAGTGGAGGAGAAATTGTTGAAGTTAAACATAAGAAAGGCACCTGGGGTGGATGGGATCTATCCAGTTATTTTAAAGGAGGCGGCAAAGCAACTAAGCAAACCCTTAGCCATAATTATGAGAGCATCCTTGGACTCAGGGGAGGTTCCCACGGACTGGAGATGTGCAAATGTGTCCCCAATTCACAAAGGTGGATCGAAGGGTGACACGAGTAATTACAGACCAGTTAGTTTAACTTCTGTTCCGGGTAAAATAATGGAGTCACTGGTTAAAGATGCATTGCAGGATCATCTAGACAAGACTGCAGCAATAATTCAAACACAGCATGGGTTTGTTAAGGGAAAGTCTTGTCTGACAAATTTGATTGGTTATTATGATGTGGTCACAAAGGAACTGGATGCGAAAAATAATTTTGATATCATATACTTGGATTTCAGGAAAGCTTTTGACACTGTTGCGCATGGAAGACTACTGTACAAATTGGAGCAGAATGGTATTAAGGGTAAGTTGCTACAATGGATAAAAGCATGGTTAAGTGGGAGAAGACAGAGGGTGGTAATCAATGGGTGCTGCTCTTCGTGGACTAATGTTATTAGTGGAGTCCCACAGGGTTCGGTGTTGGGTCCACTGTTGTTTTGTGTATTTATCAATGATATTGATGAAGGTATATCAGGCTTAATGTCGAAGTTTGCAGATGACACAAAGGTTGGCAGGGTTGTTAATGACAGTGATGGCAGTGTGCTACTGCAACAGGATCTAGATAATTTGGGCAGATGGGCTAAGAAGTGGCAACTGAAGTTCAACCTTGACAAATGCAAAGTACTGCATATGGGTAGAAGTAACCCCAGAGAAACGTACCAACTGTGTGGTACTACACTTAAGGTGGTAGAAAATGAAAAAGACCTGGGAGTAATTGTGCAGTCAGATATGAAGTTTTCTGAGCAATGCAGACAGGCTGCTAGGGCAGGTCATGGGGTTTTGTCAATGATATATAGGAATTTTGCTAGCAGGGAAAAGGAGGTGATTGTCCCTCTGTATAAGGCAATGGTCAGGCCACGCCTTGAGTATTGCGTACAAGTCTGGAGGCCTCATTTTAGGAAGGATGTAGATTTGCTTGAGCGTGTACAGAGAAGAGCAACACGATTGGTGAGGGGAATGAAGGGATTCTCTTACCAAGAGAGGCTTAAGTTCTGCAAATTGCAGTGGCTGGAGACTAGGCACCTGCGCGGTGATCTGATTGAGGTGTATAAGGCCTTGAATGGGTTGAGCACGCTGAATTCTGATGGGATCCTTCCACTTGTTCAGATTACGAACCTACGGGGACATAAGTTCAAATTAAGAAAGGACAGATGTAGAATAGATGTGCGGAAATTTGCCTTTAGCCAGCGGGTGGTTAATTGCTGGAACAAACTTCCATCTGTCGTTGTGGAAGTTGATAGGTTAAATAAATTTAAGGAGGAACTGGACAGGCATTTGGAGGGAATGGTGTGATGATTTTTTTTTTTTTTTTTTTTTGGCTGATGCTGCATAAGCTCCTACACTTGCTTTCTTGCATCATGTGCCACTACTACTACTACTACTACTACCACCACAAAATTGGTATGTTAATCTGGGATTATTGCTATCCATATGCAGTACCTTGCATTTGTCAATTTTAAACTTCAAAGGCCATTTCTTAGCCCCTCTGCTTAATTTTTCTAGATCTTGTAGTTATCATACCTAATTACCCTCATTAACCACAGTGCCAACCTTTATATCATTTGCAAACTTAGAAATTGAGCCTGATATGTCTTTGTCAGTATCATTAAAAATATTGAAGACAACAATGGGACCAACACTGAACCCTGGAGTCTTCACTGATACCATTAGTCCACAAAAAGCAGTGTCCATTGATAACCAGTATCTTCTGCCACTCAATCATCCTGTTATCCCTGTAACTTATTCCTTAATGCCACACCACTCCAATTTATAAAATGATCTTATTTGCAACAGAATCAAAAGCTTTTCTGAAATCAAAGCATATGATATCAAAATTATTATTGGCATCCAGTTCCTTTGTTACTGCATCATAGTATCCATTCAGATTGGTCAGACAAGATCCCCCCCCCCCCCCCTTTAACAAATCCATGACTGAGGTATAACTAATGACTCCGTTATTTTTCCAAAGTCTCTAATAAATCATATCACCCTTTGATTCCCTTCTTTGAATTGGCACTTTTTGAAACCCCAGAGACCTACCCTGAATCCAAAGGTGTTGCCATAATTATGGATAAAGGTTTGCTTACTTCCTTTAATGCCTCCCTTAATATAATTGGATAGAATCATCTGCCCCAGATGCCTTTTTTATATTTAGCTTCAACAATTTCTCTTCCAATTTCTTATCAGTTATCACAAAATCATTTATCTTTCTGTTGGAATTTGATAAACTTCTGGCATCCCCTTCACTAAAGAATTTCTTGTGTACAACTGTAGATGCGGAATACCTACTCAATTTGTTAGCAACCTGAGCAGGATTATCAACAGTTAAACTATTCATATCTAGTGGATCAATGTGATTCATCCCCTTCCTTTCGGTGTTTACTAAAGTAAAGAAGTCTTTATTGTTTTCCTTTGGCAGAGACTTCTCAGTTTGCCTTAGCTTGCCTTCCCTCCTTTGTGACTTGATTGCAGACTAGTTTTGTTTACCGTAGGCTTCTGTATCACGATTTATATTCATCCCGTGCTTTTTTCTTCACTGACACAAGTCAGTGAGTGGTCTCAAACAGTTTAAAAACTGTTTGAGACCACTTTAGTCACTGACAGTAAAGTAATTAACAATAACTACCTCTTGTGGTACCTGTACATTCTGCCTTTGGGATTGCTGCCACATTGTATGTATGAGTGTAAACTATGTTGTTAAGATGTAGCTGAAAGCTTGAGGCCACACCCCCCCCCCCCATTTTAATTCCTTCAAGGGTTCATAATCTCATAAATACCCATCTTAATGTTGAGGTTGCACTTAATCTCCTCTTACTCTGTTGTACCGAACACATGCAAGGGCATCCTCGTTGGTTATATTATGTCCAGTTAGATAGGTCTGCAAACATTGAAGTACCACATTTTGTCAGGCCATGATTCATAAGAAAACTACCCCCCTCTTCAGTGCTCTCCCTGAGCTGCAAGCACTCCAGCTACCTTGAGTGGCTTATTTTGCTGCTCTAGTCTGAGTTGGATTTTTGTTTAAATTCAGCTTAATTTGAGAATACTACGCTAAACCATATATATATATGGTTTAGTGTAGTATTCTCATATATACAGGGTGTTTCAATTAAACGTTTCAGAACTTCTAAGAGAGGTAGGGTACATCCTGACAACTCGAAATCATATAGCAATGTGGGGTCGGAAATGCTTTCCTGAAGCGGTGTTGTACACAGAAGCACCATAAAGAAAAGAGACCGTAAGTGAGAAATCGTTTTAATAATACATGAAAAGAAGCAAAAGGTACATGGATTAAAGTTACTGTTCGAAGTTTCTTCCACGGGCTACAATGCACGCCTCACATCTCCGACGCATGGACATCCGAACATTCTGGAATACTCCAGGCGAATTTCGAATTTCTTGAACAAGAACGCCAAGTTAGTAGGATGGATGATTACACGAACGCAGAGTTAGCCGATATGCATTTGGCGTACGGGGCTGCAAATTGTAGTGGGCCAGCCGCACAGCGTTTGTACGCGGAACGATATCCGACGAGGCGTATTCCCAGTTATAATTTCTTTGCAAGACTGCACCAGAGGTTAGCTGAGAGAGGTTCATTTGAAAGAGCTGACAGGGACAGGGTAAGAACAGCACGGACTCTAGCCGTCGAACAGAATGTGCTGCAGCATGTACAGGGGAATCCAAGAACGAGTACACGAAGTCTAGCAAACGCAGTCGGGGTTTCCCATTGCAGCGTCTGGAGGATTCTCCGAGAACAAGACATGCATCCGTTTCACGTGCAGCGTGTCCAGACACAGCAACCGGAGGATTATGCACCTCGTATTGCTTTCGCACAGTGGTACCTTGGAAAATGTGCTACAAATCCCCTTTTTCCTGCTGAAGTGTTGTTTTCCGATGAGGCATCCTTCACAAGGGAAGGAATTTTCAACACGCATAACGACCATATCTGGGCGGTCGAGAACCCGCATGCAATACGACGTCGTGCAGCACAGATTCGATTTTTGGTCAATGTATGGGCCGGTATTATGGGAGATCACCTCATCGGACCTTACCTGTTACCGTGTCGTCTAACCGGACCTATCTACTTGATCTTTCTGCAGCAAGTATTGCCACAACTTTTGAGAGATGAACGGATTTCTGCCTCGACGCAACAGACAATGTGGTTCCAACACGATGGAGCCCCTGCCCATTATAGCGGAGATGTTCGTAACTACCTGGATGTCACATTTGGTCAACAGTGGATCGGACGTGGTGGTCCCGTGCGTTGGCCTGCTCGGTCACCCGACCTATCATGTCTTGATTTTTATTTCTGGGGTCATATGAAATCGCTAGTTTATGACACCCCTGTTGACAATGCTGAGGAGCTGGTTGCAAGAATCGCAGTAGCTGCCGAAGAAATTCGAAATTCGCCTGGAGTATTCCAGAATGTTCGGATGTTCATGCGTCGGAGATGTAAGGCGTGCATTGTAGCCCGTGGAAGAAACTTCGAACACTTACTTTAATCCATGTACCTTTTGCTTCTTTTCATGTATTATTAAAACGATTTCTCACTTACGGTCTCTTTTCTTTATGGTTCTTCTGTGTACAACACCGCTTCAGGAAAGCATTTCCGACCCCACATTGCTATATGATTTCGAGTTGTCAGGATGTACCCTACCCCTCTTAGAAGTTCTGAAACGTTTAACTGAAACACCCTGTATATTATTGCAATAATACATATATACTCTATTCACAGGTTGATCATCATCAGCCATTTTCAATCCACTGCAGGATGAAGCCCTCCAGCAACTTTCCAGTTCCTTCTGTTTTGTGCACTGGCCATCCATTTACTACCCACCAACTCATGAATTTCATCTGTGCGTCTCCGTTGTTATCTTCCAGGTTTTCTCTTAGTTCCTCTTGGGTATCATTCTGTTATTTTCTTAGTCCATCTGTTACTTGAGTTTGCTGCCTAATTCATGTGTTGCTCTTTTTATCTAACAGTCTGATTCCCAATATAATTCGTTCCATTCTTCGCTGTGTAGTTCTCAGCTTCTCTTCCATTCTTTTGGTGAGTGCCCAAGTTTCACTTCCATAAGTCATGGTGGGGAGTATACATTGGTTCATTATTTACGTTTCAGACAAATTAGAATATTGCTCCTCAGTATGTGACTATATTTCCTGAATGCTATCCATCCAAAATTTATTCTTCTCTTGACTTCCATCCATTTATCATTATTATAGCTAATGACTTGTCCCAGATAAGTACAGTCAGTCCTCGTATAGCACGATAGTTATACAGTCCTCGTGCAATATAAACAGGCCCTATGGGAAAAATAGGGTTAGATGCCGACCACCAAAGATTGAACACACATTTGTAACCAAAATATTGCTAATGCTTTTGCTTCTATCGTAAGCAAACTTGTTTTTTGTTTGATTTTCTATCCAAACAGATGACAGCCGTTCCATCTCTTCCAATTCTTTGTCTTGATCTAATGGATTTTAATTACACTTTGAATTGTTCCTGCAATGAAAGTTGTTTTTATTTTCTCTGCATTCTTTCTAATTCTCGGCATTGCTTTATTTAGGCCTGTAGCACGTGCAATATCACATGGTCTTTCATTTCGCTCAAAGCGTTTCACAATTTCATATTTTTTCTCTATCGACAGAGGCGGGTTGGCCATAAGCCTTACCGGGGAAACCCTGGTGGGCCTGGGGCTGGTGTAATTTTGGCCATAAATGATAGTATGAGGCCACTACAAATTTCCCCGGGTAAGAATTTTTGACCCAGTCTATCTCTGTTTATCGATATTGCTTTTCTTTTTCTCTCTGAATCTGTAGCGTCTTCACCAAGATGCTTCCTTATCACAACTTTTAAGTATTTTACTCATTTTTAGGGAATAAAGCACAATTACAAAATGAGGAGGCACGCTTGTTACACATAAACAAAGCTGCATGCGTGTAGCAACTGAATAAACAACACCTTAAAGGCAGAGACACTATGAACACCTCACTAGCTCACATTTTACTAAAGCACATTTCTGGGGGTTACTACCATAAAACAATGTCCAGTTGCGTTTCTGCTAGTGGAATCTGTTATAAACTGGTAGTAAACTCGATCTAATTGCATTTCCGATAATACTGATAGCTGGAATTTCTGCAACCAGTCTGATCTTCTGAAAGCTTCCTCAAGGGCAGCAGTAAGCAACATTGGAGATATTGTGTCTCCTTGTTGAACTCCTTTCTCGATTTTAAATTTCCTACTGTCTTTGTCTAGTCTAATAAAGGAGGTGGCACTCTCATATATTTTCTTCAAAATCATAATATGTGACGTATTTATGCCTTGTCTTTTTAGTGCCCAAAACATTGCCTTCTGCTGTATGGAGTCAAATGCCTTTTCATAATCCACAAATGCCAGGCATAATGGTGTTTTATATTCATTTGCTTTCTCCATTAGCTGTGACATTACGTGAAGGTGATCCGTAGTTGAGAACCTGTCCTAAAACCAGCTTGCTCTTTCGGTTGATTCTCATTAAGTATTCTTTCTAATCTGTTAGTAATGACCCTTGTGAACAACTTGTAGATATGGGATAACAAGCTAATTGGTCTATAATTTCCAATTTCTGATTTATCTCCTTTCTTGTGCAGCAAAACTATGATTGCATTATTCCACTCCTTAGGTGCCACACCTTTTCTAATGTATTTTGTGAAGAGTTGCCAGTTTGTGTCATGTCTCTTCCTCCCAATTTTAACAACTCTACAGTAACTTCATTCTTCATTTTCTTCAACACATGTTTTACCTCATCAGGAAGGATATTGGGTATGTTGTATGTGTTACTAATTTGCGATCCATCTTCCCCACTGCTGGCATCATTCCCTCGCTCCTTATATATAACTCTTTATAGTAGTCTTCTGCTATTTGAATTATGCCTTCTCTGCTATTCATAAGTACACCGTTGCTATTCTTCAGTTTCAGTAGTCTTTCTGTATTACTGCTCATGGTTGCTGATTTAAATCCTTTGTTTTCCTTTAATGCTTGTTCTAATTCTTGTATTAAATTTTCTTATGTCCTCTGAGTCTCTTTCTAATGGCTTTGCATAACTCAGTATAATCAATTTTCTCCGTCAGTGTTTTTCTTGCTCTTCATTTGTCGTCTTCGGTTCATCATGGCAAGTGTTTCTTGACTAATTTTTTCTTCTTTGGATTTCTTTTTCCCTATAGGCTTCTTGGGCTTTATCACTTTCAGAAAGTTGTAATATTCCTTGTCGATATCTTGGTCCTGAGCAGTCTGCAGAAGCTCAAACTTGTTCTTAAGTTCCAGTACATACTGCTTTTTCTCCTCTTCTGTTATTTCAAAGACCTTTGTATTTACTCAAGTCAGTTTTTTCCTTTCCTACATCTATATAAAGTGTACATCTTACCATTCTGTGATCACTTCCAACATTTACCTTATTCAGGACGGTAACATCATTCACAATATATCTTCTGTTAGTGAGGATGAAGTCGATTTCATTAGTTGTTAATCCATTTGGAGTCTTCCATGTCCACTTTCTATTCACCTTTTTCTTGAAAAAAAAGTGTTCATTACTAACAGTCCTTGAGATTCTGCAAATTCCACAAGTCTTTCACCTCTTTCATTTCTTCCACCAATTCCAAAATTTCCTATAGTTCCCCTTTCTGCACTGTTTTGTCTTCTTCCAACCTTAGCATTGAAGTCCCCCATGATAATAGTGTAGTGGGTTTTCTGCTCATCTAGAAGACTCAATTTCGGTGTACATTTCTTCAACCTCTTCATCATCATTGCTCAATGTTGGTGCATAAATGCATAAATCATTATAACCTTTAGCTTGTATCTCTTAGAAACCTTGAGTATTGGTCTTGACACCCTTGGTGATGTGCTTTTGAATTCCAAAATGTTGTTTTTAAAATCTTTATGGACCAGAAACCCAACTCCACCTGCGCTAACAGAAACACTCAAAAAACTTAAAAGTGCAAATTGTTTTTTGTTGACCTCCAGAAATGTGCTTTAGTAAAATATGAGCTCGTGCAGGGTGATAATAGTGAGTTTTGGCCTTAACCCTGTGAAGTTCTTTACAGAAAATTTCATTTTGACTGTTATCATGGTGCCGACTAAGAGAATAAGTGACAGCGATACTAGTACATCTACCAACAAAAGGAAAGTAATCAATTTGGATCAGAAAATTAAACTAATAAGAATATATGAAAATAGTCAAACATTAACAAGTATCGTGCTGAATTCAGATTTGTCAATAATAATATAGTAGCAATATGTTACTAGTCATTCCCGAGTTACGTAAAACTCAATGAAGTAAGAAGTCCTTGAACGTATGTCGGGGACTTCTGTATTTTTGGATTATCCGTGATTTGTTTTTAACCCTCTATCCTGGAAAATCAAGAGTCCACTGTATTTTTCAAGGCTTAGACCTAAATGGATCTCAGATGAAGAAAAGTGCATGGATACTTCTATACTTATATTAACAGTAGAAGGAAAAGGTTGAATCACATTGGGACACTTAATGTTTATGGGTTAACTGTTGATGACCCTGCTGAAGTTGCAGACAAAATGAATAGTTATTTTGCATCTACATTCACACATGAGGAATTCTTTAGGGTAGGGGATGCCAGAAGTTTATCAAACTCTAACAAGGAGCTAAATGACTTTGTAATAACTGAAAGGAAAATAGAGGAGAAATTGTTGAAGATGGACATAAAAAAGGCAACTGGGGCAGAGGGAATCTATCCAATTATATTAAGAAAAGCAGCAAAGGAAATAAGCAAACCCTTAGCCATAATTTGAGAGCATCCTTGGATTCAGGGGAAGTTATATGGACTGGAGAAGTGCGAATATATCCCCAGTTCATAAAGAAGGTCAAAAGGTGACATGAATAATAAAGACCTGTTAGTTTAACATCTTCTCCAGGGAAAGCAATGGAATCACTGGTTAAAGAAGTAATACAGTGCCATTTAGACAGGCTTGCAAATATACTGCAATCAAAGCATGGATTTGTAAAGGGATAGTCTTCTCTAACCAATCTGATAGGTCACTATGATCCAGTAACCAAGGAACCAGATGCAGAAAATAATTTTGACATCATCACTTAGATTTCAGGAAGGCATTTGATACTGTTTCACTTAAAAGACTGCTGTACAAACTGGAGCAATGTGGCATTAAGGGCAAGTTACTGCTATGGATAAAGGGATGACTAAGCGGAAGAAGTGGAGAATGGTTATTAATGGGCGTGGAATAATTTTATTAGTGGAGTTTCCCACGGTTAAGGGCTGGATCCAATGTCGTTTTCAATATTTATCAGTCATATTGATGAAGGTATGGTGGGCTTTATGTTTAAGTTTCAGATGATACAGTGGTTGGCAGGGTTGTTAATAACAGTCATCAGGATGAGCTACTGCAACAAAATCTAGGAAAATTGGATCACTGGGCTAAGAAATAGCAGTTGCTTTAAATTGTCAAATGCAAGGTACTGCACATGGGTAGCAGTAGCCCCAGAGTTAACTTATCAACTGTATGGTACTATACTCAGGGTAGTGGAGAATGAAAAAGACCTGGGGTTAATTGTGCAGTTAGACATGAAATTGCCTGTGCAGTGCAGATTCACAATTAGACATGAAATTGTCTAATTGTGCAGTTATTGCATTGTCTGTATATCAATGACAAAATTCCATGAGCCGCCACGGCAGCTCATGGAATTTTGTCATTGATGTACAGAAACTTTGTTGCAGGGATAAGGAGACGCCCATTGTATAAGGCCATGGTCAGACCACATCTTGAGTACTGTATATAGGCCAGGTGACCTCACTTTAGGAAGAATGTAAATCTGCTGGAATGGGTGCAGAGAAGGGCAACAAAATTGGTGAAAAGAACAAAAGACTGCTCTTACCTAGAAAGGTTTCAGTTCTGCAAATTGTGGTGATTCAAGACCTGTGGGGAGATCTGATTGAGGTGTTTAAAGCCTTGACTGAATTGAGTAAGCTGAATGTTAATGGTATTCTTCCACTTGCTTGAGACTACACATATGCTTTAGATGTGTAGAAGTTTGCCTTTAGCCAGTGGGTGGTTGATTGTTGGAACAGGCTTTCATCTGTTGTTGTGGAAGTGGATGGGTTGAATAAATCCAAGGGAGAACTATACAAGTTCTCAGAGAGTATGGATGAATTAACTCCCCCCCCCCTTTTTTTTTTTGGTTGATGCCATATAAGCTTGCTTTCTTGCATCATTTGTCATTACTGTAGAACTATAAAGCTAAAACAATTGCCAAAGCAAGTGCTGTTTGGCCGGACAATGTCTATTATGAAATGACTAAATGCCTTCCAAAAGTTATGGATCACCTACTCATTCTACATAAAATAGAATATTTTTTGAAGATTAGTTTCTGGATGCTTGGCATGAAGCAGCCCTCCTTGCATTTGCTAATCCAGGAAAGGATCTTCATCTTCCAACTAATTATTTCACTATTGCTCTGAGGAATATCTGTCTAGTTGTCAGTACAAAATCATTAATAAAATTATTACTTCTCATCTTATATTGCATTTAGAAAAACAAATGATCTCCTCTCCAGCATTCACATGGCTTCCGAAGGAACAGGTCCAACTCGGACCATTTGATTAGATTGGGAACATCTATCCAAGATGTTTTCCTAAAACTAAACACGTGGTGTGCTTGTTCTTTTATATAAAAAAAAAAAAGTGTATGGCACACTCGGAGATTTGGTATTTCAATGCATTCCACCCTGGTATGCTTGTGTTCTAGCCAGCAACTTCTTAAAAATTGGGGTGAGGCAGACACTTGGCCCTTGAGGTTGTCACAGACATTCTCTCAGATAGGCCAGACAAGCTGTACTTGCTAACTGGGAGTCTACAATGCTGATGGAACTGATATTCCATCAGCATACATTCAAGTCAACTGGACCCAATTTTGGCAAAGTCCAGCCGGTCTGTGACAGCTAAATCTTGTGCTTGCACCTTCATGATGTTGGGACTGTTAGTAATCCTGAGTATTACTTCCATGCACGGTGGGTGACCACCCAGGTGTGAAACAACGTAAGCAGGGGTCGAGGTGTTGCTCCCACACGACATGGAGGAATGCCGCCCCTCTGTGTTACTAGGCAATACTAAGTGGTAGATAACTCTCATCAACCAGTGCAATACCACCACTTTGCTTATTGGAGGTTTGAAGTGGTGGAACCGATGTTTAGTCTCCAGAGCTAAGTTCTGGTCAACCCTTCCCCATCTCATCCATCATGCACTGATGACTTTTGAGGTTACGATGAACATCGTGGCGAGATCCAATCTTCCTTTCAGTTCAAGGGTACAGCTGCTCTAAAACGGTGTTCGCAGGCTGGCCGCTAGTTAGTACACCAGACGGAACCTATTGGTAACTCTTTAGGAGGCTTCCAGATCAGCTTGTCGGCAGATACTCTGCCAGATAGTGACTGGAGGGAGCCCGAGTAGTGTGTATGTGGGGGGACATTGTCGAGGCCACGTTATATCAAGGATCTGGGTCTATTCTTACCATGTGTGCACCATATCCAAAAATTTCATTATTTCATACAGCTTGCGCCCCCCACCCCACTTTTTCTTACTATTGAATACACCATGAATGGTGAAACTAATAGAGTAAGCTTATCTGCAAAAAGATTTAAACCTCCCAAACACTTCCTAGTTCATTTCACAAATATACATGGTCTCAATTCTAATCTCAATGATGTCCATTTCCAATTGCAGTCTGCCAAACCCCATGTACTTTTTCTGACAGAATCTCAGTTATCGGTTAATTCAACCACTTCTCATCTCAGATGCCCAAATTATTCGCTGTATGATTCCTTTCGCCTCAAAGGTGGTACTTGTGCATATGTCCGTTCTGATATTCCCTGTCAGAGACTTGACAATTTGGAATCTCCTCTCTTTGATCTTCTCTGGCTTAAAATCTCTCTACCTCATTGTGTCAAATTCATCTGTTGTCTCTACCGTTCTCCCAACTCCACTAATCACTTGGAGCTCTTTGACTTTCTCTTTGCAACTTGACTTTCTCCAGTCCAACTTTCCTAACAGTGAGGTAATTTTCCTTGGTGATTTTAATGTTCACAACTCCAGCTGGTCGAGGTGCTGAGGCTTTTGCAATTACTAATGGCCTTTCACAGATTGTTCATTTACCTACAAGAATACTGGACAATCCTAACCATACAGCCAACACGCTTGATCTTTTTTCCACAAACAACCCTTCTAAGTACACCGTCGAAGTGAGTGGTCCTTTAGTCACCTCAGATCACAACTTGGTGATTGTCTTCATCTCATGGCTATTCCCAACCTCGTATTGTTTGGCATTACAAGCATGCAAAATGGGATGACCTGCGAGATTTTTTTCCCTTGGTTGGTTACTGTTTCAAAACTTCTGATGTCAATGTTTGCTCAGATCGTGTCAGTGAAATTATTCTTGTAGGAATGGAATCCTTTATCCCACACTCCACTTTAAAATCTTGTCCTTTATCTAAACCTTTGTTTTCCAATAAATGTGCTAAGGCTGTTCAAGAGAAGAACATTGCATATTGTAATTGGCTTGTTTTCAATTCTTCAGTTTCATTTTCTGCCTACACCAAAGCTCGCAACAATTGTAAAGCAGTTATTAATCAGTCCAAACTAGATTTTGAACAGGCTAAGAGTAGAAAACTTGCTTCTTGCCCTAATGGTAGCCGAGCATTCTGGTTTCTTGCCAAAGCTATTGGCCTCAACTTTTGCCCATTTCTGTACCCACCTCTGTCAAAACCAGATGGTTCTGTTGTCACTTCTGCCAAGGATAAAGCTGACCTGCTAGCATCCCATTTTTCTTCCAACTCATGTATTAATGATCTTGGTAAAACACCTCCCACCATTCCCAACACGCTCCATTCAGTGCCTCCTGTGGTCTTCCGTCAAAAGGATGTCAGAAGGATTTTGACAAATCTTGATGCTAAGAAAGCTCCAGGTTCTGATGGTGTTTCTCCACTTGTTCTCAAAACCTGCGCTCCTGAACTTACTTCTGTTCTTTGCTACCTTTTTTCACTTTCTTATTCCAAAGGTGTTTTTCCTTCTGCTTGGAAATTTGCTCTTATCCAGCCAGTTCCTAAAAAGGGTGACAAATCCCCCCATCCAGTTATCATCCCATTGCAATTACTTCTACTCTTTCTACAGTAATAGAGAAATCGATTAACCAATAGATTCGTTAATTATCTAGAAACCTTTCGTCTGATCAACAATGGCCAGTATGGGTTCCATCAGTGTTGCTCCACTGGTTATATTCTTGCTTATGGTTCCCATTTATGGGGGGGGTAGAGTGTGCAGTCAATATGGCAAATGTAATATATCAATAACCAATGTCATTTAATCTAGCACAGTGGTTCTCAAACTTTTTAATGTGAAGACACCCTAAATCCATTATGAAAAATTCCTGGCACCCCCAGCACTGGGCACATGGGTCCTGGCAGAATATTTTGTAAGGAATGAGGGAGGTTTTTTTTTTTTGAAAAATACATGGGAAAAAAAAAAAAAAAACATTTGGCTTTTGGTACAGGATTTTTAAAATATTTTTATTTAAAATTGGCCTCATACCACATTTTATGCACAATTTCTGTATTTATAAGAATAATAAATTGTATGAAAAAATCTAAATTAAATAAATAATATTCGATGTTTTTAGAACAATAAGTACCGTGAGTTATTACGTAGCACAGAGTGAAACGGAAGGCAGAATAAATAAATGACAAGTTTAATATTAAATTGTTAAATACATACAGTACAAATGGCTTTCGGTTATTATGGCAACCTTCACAGTCAAATTGACAGTTTAGGAACGTAGAACAGAAGGGCGTGTAGTACTAGTCATGTATGGTGAACCGCTTGATGTAATAGTTAACTGTTTGATGTTGAAGCTTGTGGTTGTGACGTATGCGAATGTTGCCAACGTTTGTCACTCATGAGAATGGTTGTTATAATAATAGGGTGGACACGACATCCACTGCTTCTGTTGGCTGAAGTATTAGAGCACGTGATGTGTAACAATAAGTACATTTTCTAATTTATATCCAGGAACTAAAATAATTCAAAATTAAAAAAAAAAAAAAAAATATATATATATATATATATATATTGAAATTTTATTAATTTTAGGAAAAAATGCTTATTACAAAAAAAATATATTCTTAAAAAGAGAACAAAACATAAAACAATTAATGTGAATCATGTGCTTGATGCGATTTACATAGTTCGTTTATATTTGGGCGTATTTTAGACAAACATACTCGCATTTCATTTTCATCTGACTTCAGACTTCCCTCTTTTTAGTTTTGATATTAACAAGTGTAGAAAACCCCAGTTCGCACAGTTACTTTGTAACTGTGCAAACTGGGGTTTTCTATGCTTTTGCACCAAAACTTGAAGTGCTCTGGCTCCTATGTTGGGATATTCCTTCTTAATTTATATCCAAAAGGATTCAAGTGAAATTCCAGAGTATTTTAATCGCAACATATGGTCATTGCGAATTTGTATTTATTCCCCTTCTTCTTTAAGGTTTAACTCCATTTTATTAATGTCAATTCAACAAACAGATTTTGTATCCATTCAAAACTGTTGATAGATATATCAGGAAAATAATGACAATTCTTTTCTTCTAGTGATGACGACCTTTTGTAGCGGTGGCCACGATGTAAGCCAATGCTAAATTTGATGTCGCGGCACCCCTATAAAGAGTAAGCTGAACCCACTTTGAGAACCACTGATCTAGCGTATATGAGAGGATAACTAAAGTAATTGGTCAAAATAATAGACATTCACACATTTATGTGACCTTAATATAATGGGGTAAAAGTTATTTTTATGCCATTAGTCAATCTTAGTCATTCTCTCTTAATCTTATTTTCACTCATGCACTTCAACATTCATCTAGTAATGCACACAGTCATTTATTGATCCACACGTTCATTTGTTCACTCACTCAACTCAGTTTCCCATTCACCACAGTGCTCAGCCATTCTCATTCAGATATATTCAGTCATTCACATTTCCCAGAACATTTAGTCTCACATTCACCACAACCGCTCGGGGCTTCCGGTGCCTCCATAGCCAGGTGGGCAGGAGCAGCAGTGCGTAGCACACACGCTTCTTGATTAGACCAGGGTTCAAGTCTGTGACCACCAAATACGGAGGATGCGGAAAGGTCAGGGAATGACCGCATATCCCTGAATGAGCAATATGGCCTTAGTTGCTACTGCTCCTAAAAACCAAATAACAAACAACAAACAGCTCGGGCTTCCACATCTACCTCACTAGTTACTCACTTTCACCAGAATATTCAGCCACTCACCTTCACCACAACGATCAATCTTTCAAATCATTTATTTTTGTGCCACACTGGGAAATATTGGTTTTATGTCTTATTTGCAAGCTACTTAATTTTATATGGGCGTACCCCACAGTAAAACAGGTTAGGTTCTCTGCGTCTTTGTCATAAAGTGGAAATCGTCCTAAAGTGGATCACTACTTTTTTTCACTCGCGAATGCATGTGATACTCGAAAGTTGCACAAAATTAAGCGTTAACACTGCGATTAAATATTACTGCAAAAACTTACAAAATTGCAAAACTCCCTCCACTCTACCTTCGCATAAAGGCTTATGACCTTCAAACATAAAATGTAAACTTTGTTTGGCAGCATTAAAGGGATTAAAAAATTAGTAAGAGTAAAAGATAGGAAAATATAAAAAGTAGGAGGTTGCAGATATGATTAGCGGGATTGATCATTTTAAAACTTTTATTTTGACAAAATAAATGATAAAAACACTTCTACATGACCTGAATACATTCACTTTGCTTGTACACACTGTGTAAAATATAAATTTATTGAAGCAAATCTTGAGTGAATGGCACAAATTCTACATCATCTGGATCTTCATCTACAGCTAACTGCTTCCTTGCAGACGATTTGGATGGACTTTTTGTAGGCCTATCTGATGCTGAAGGACTTACAGTTGATGTTGAAGACTGATCTAAGATTTGAGCGGATGCTGGTCTTTTATGAAAGCAGGAATCCAATGAAGTTTTAATTGTGGCTCTTTTCTTTTCTCTGTAGATTTCTCTATAACAGGCATAGTGATCTAAAATACCAGCATTTACTTTGGAACTTCTTTCAAAATTGGGATCTGCCTTTTCAAAAATGGACATAGCTCCTTCTAAAAGCCTGAATGCTTTTGAAAGTTTCTTGCAAGTTAGTTCTTTAGGAATGGGATTCGATACATCCTCAGGATGAGAATCCTTCATTCCTCCTAAGCTCTTCAAGTTCTAGAAGATCTTCATTACTTAGGGACTCTGAATGTGACCCAAGCAGTTCAGTAATATCTTTAGGCTCCACTTCTAGCTCTAACTGCCCATCTGCAATATTTGTAGTAGCCTCCTCAACATGATTTTCAAATCCTTCAAAATCATTGGTAGTAAACTGGGGACGCAACTTTTTCCAAACACCTTTAAGTGACTGTTTCACTTCATCCCATATGCATCCCTAATAGTCTTAATGCCATCCAAGATTGTGAAGCCTTTCCAGAATTCTTTTACTACATTTGCTCTAGGCATACTTTCAGATTCACTGTCTATTGCAGCTACAGCCTTAGCAAATGTTCTTAGGTAATATGAGTTAAATTCAGCAATAACAACGTGGCCCATTGGTTGAAGCAATGAAGTAATATTTGCAGGGGGAAAAATTACTTGAATGTTTGGGTTAAGGTCATCTAATGATTTAAGGTGGCCAAAAGAAGTAAAATTTTGAAGGGAATTTTATTTTCTGTACAGTATTCCTTAACTGCAGGCACAGAGTGATTTGAAAACTACTCTTCAAAACGGCGCCTCCGTAGCCAAGTGGGAAGGAGCAGCAGTGCGTAGCACACGCTTCTTGATTAGACCGGGGTTCGAGCCCGTCACCACCAAATACGGAGGATGTGGAAAGGTCAGGGAATGACCACCGCACATCCCAGAGCAATATGGCCTTAGTTGCTAATGCTCCTAAAAACCAAATAAACAAACAATACTCTTCAAAAAGTGATGCAGTAACTCATGCGTTATAATGAATTTGATTTCCAATAAACAGGAAGACACTGGATTTTTGCATAATTCTTTAAAGCTCTTGGGTTTTATGAATGATAAATTAGCATAGGCTTCAATTTAAAATCACTTGCAGTATCGGAACTTAACAAAAAGGTAACCTATCCTTCGCTACTTTAAATCCCAACATTGACTTCTCTTCCTTTGCTATAAATGTTCTTGAATGCATTTTTTCCCCAGTAGAAGTCACTTTTGTCAACATTAAAAAATCTCATTCATCATGGCTAGCTCATCAGGAAAATTAGCTGCAGCTTCCGTAACTGCACTTGCTGCTTCACCTTGAACTTTAATGTTATCGAGGTTGCTCCTGTGCTTAAATCTATTAAACCAGCCTCTACTGCCAGCAAATTCAGGATCCTTAGCTGCCTCCCCTCTCCTGGCTTTCATGTCAGCAAAGAGAGTTAGGGCTTTATTCTGGATAATTGCTTGACTTAAGGGAACATAGTGGCTAGTTTGATCATTTATCCACACCATTAAAAGTTTTCCATATCAGCAATAATATTGTAATATTTACGAATTATTGTTGTACTGACTAGACTAGTACTTCTCGCTTCACTTAGAATTTTCTCTGTTTTTATGAACAATAATAACTATAGGGCAAGGTAAGTTTAGCCTACTGACTGTTTGATATACTATCATCACTCAACTGAATAATTTTACTCTTGGTATCTAATGTGAGACTGATGGCTCTTTTTTTTTTTCCCTTTTATTAACTTTTACTATTATCTGCCATTATTAATGTATAATTATTATATTACATAAATATATATATACATATATTATAAGGTGTAAAAGTTTGTACAGTAATCAACGCAGATAAACAGCACGCAATGGTGGCGAATTGCAAACTTAGTCCGCCACGTGGAGTGCACATCAGTTGATTTCTCTTTCCTGTGTTATAGATGCCATTAGTGCAGATCAGGTGTCTCAGGAAAGGCATACGGTATAATTAAAAAGTGTTGTAAATACAGATTGTCGTAAAGCAGGATATGCCTGTACAATATTTTGAAAGTTTGAAATTGAAAATATATTTTTAAAATGACAGTAATAAATAAATTAAAAATCCAAAATTATGAATTCATCTTGCATCTGGCAACTTTTTTTTTTTTTTTTCCAGATGTATGACTATTCTCTGGATATGTGGAGTTTGGGTTGTATGTTGGCAAGCATGATCTTTCGGAAAGAGCCTTTTTTTCATGGCCATGATAATTATGATCAGGTTAGTATAGCTTATTACATTTTCTCTCTATCCCTTCCCTCCAATTGAAACTAATTTTTTTGTTTACTTTTATACTTTTGTTTTATTGTTGTTTTTTAAAATTTTCACTTAGGTTATTAACATCTTTGAGTATAGGGAGTTAATGAAAAAATGTCAAACATTTTTGTTCACTGTTATGAGTTGCTGCTATATAAATATTTGTTTATATGAGTATACATTCTTTCCCCCCCCCATAAATGAATATTTTTGATCTTATACATCTAATGCTGCTTGTGTGGCCTTGACACTTGTCAACAAGTCTCGTGATACTTTTCCACATCGCTTTGCTGTGAACAGCAACCTGTTTGCCAGTAGGATTTGTTGTTTACACTCATTTCACACAAAATCTCATTTTAATTTTAACTTAACATCTGACTTACTCTGTACAATATGAGCTCTGAATACAATTCTGTTAGCAAAATGAAGAAATTTAAAATTTTATTTTTTAATGGCACTGGAGCTTGTTGCTTATATCCTTATTGTGCATTTATAGATAAAAGTGCATGTTCACTTACAGTTTGCATGTTGTGTGAGCCAAAATCTCTCAGGGGAAAAGTTCTCTGCCTGAGATTGGTTAACTGTATCCTTGATTGAAGAGGGCTTTAAGAATTCCTCCAGTCATCAACAGGAACTGAACCTAGACTTCTTGAAATGAGTGGCAGATAGCAATGTATCATGCTCACTAAGCTACTACAGAAGGACAGTAACAAAGAAAGTAAAGGGAATCATTAAACTGTGGCACGAAAACTTAACCCAATTGCATAGCTGCGAAGTCTGGATTAACAGTGGAGAATCTATCTTTTTGACTCTGTCTTCTCCATCTCACTGTCAAACTGCAGTTGATTCCATAGTTGCCCTTTTTTTTATTATTATTATGATTTTTTTTTTATTTTGCAAAAACACCATTGTTCTCTCCCCTTATTTTGCAAAAAACTGTGTTAAACTTGGAATTTTTTTCTTAATTTCATTGAAAAATACAACCGTGGTAAATATCTGTGAATAGTTTGCCCTAATTGTACAGTAATCCATATATTTCTAGAAGAATAAGAGAAATTTACCTCAATATGATATGTAAAACACTTCTTATGATACTTTCCAGAAATTAAAACAAACATAATATTAAAGCAAAATTGATTAAAAATATCAGTTAAACACAGTTTAAAAAATTTCCATGGTAAATAATTTAATTTTTTTTTTATTAATTTTGGCTGAATTAAAACAAATCACTCATGTGATTCCAAAATGAAAAATTCAAAGCACATAAATTGCACAGTCACTTTGTTCTTGTGGCCAAATTTCCACTAGTTAGGATTGCTTTCAGGCAAAGAACAAGAAGAAACAAAAGGTGATGTGTGAAATTTAATAGAAAAGTTGAAATGTGACGAACAATTCTGAACCACTGTTGTTACGTCAAGAAATCTTTGTGAGTAAAGTGTAAGAAACAGTGACCACATAAGAAATAAGCTGAATATTTCGGATTTCAGCATGTTCAAAGACACAACTGAAGAGTCAAAGAAGATGAAATCTTGAATTTTGAACTCTTCAGTTGTCTTCAAACATGCTGAAATCTACAAGAAATATGTGAATAATTTTCAATTTTGGATATTCGTATTTTTTGAAATATATGAAAAATATGAATATATTTTTCCTAGAAATATGTGAATATTGATGTAGATCATGTTGAACTTCATGACTTACTTGATTGGTGGAGAAACCATGGAGAGGAATTAAAGTGTCTATCGAGAATTCATATACTTTGTGTACCTGCCACCAGCACAAGCAGTGAAAGAAATTCTAGTGCAACCAGGCTCGTTGTGCAGGAGCATCAAACCCCTAAGTAGTGAAAGTGTTGATTCTGTTTTGTTTTTACACAGCAGTATTGAACAAAATGCACTCAAAGGATGTTCATCTTGAAAGTACATCGAATGCAGTGAGTTGAGAATTTATTTAACCCTTCATTGATTCGTCTTTTAAATGTCTACAACTCCATGTTTATTTTTAAATAATTTTTTAGGAATTTTTTTGTAGTTTTTCCGCCCTCTGAAATACACTCATCTAAAAGCACTGCAGAATACATTTATGTAAATTTAATAATCTATTCTTTAGCAATAAGCATATACATTACAATTACAGATAATTAATCCACTTGATATTTTTCAACAGTCCTTTGGTCATGTGCAATTGGAATTGTTATTACTTTTAAAAACAAACATCAGGGAAGTTATAAATAACTTGATTAATCACATGGCACAGCTGTGATGTAGGAAAAATCCTAATGACATTGGCAGTTTATATGGAAAGGTACACTGCCCGATAGCCAAGTTAAGAGGTGTGAATGGTCTCGGTAGGCCTTGTCTTCATGTTTTAGCACAACCCAGCCAATGTCTGAGTATGGATATTGGGTAGGAGCTACTGTTCCTACCTGTACCTTTGGGTACAGGTACTGTTTTACCTGTACCTTTGGGTACAGGTAAAATCCTAAAATTTTGGCCCATGAAGCCCTCTAGTCAGCAGGCTTTTGGCTTTAATTATTAGAGCACCTTGAATTCAGGGGAAGGTTCCTATAGATCGGAGAGTGCAAATGTCTCTACTGTTCAGTGGGGGTGGAATCAAAGGTGAATGAATAATTATAGACCTTTATGCTTGACGTCTGTTCCAGGGAACTTAATGGAGTCTGGTTAAGGAAGTACTATAGGATCATCTTGGCAGGAATGGACTTATAAGGAAATCACATCATGGATTTGTTAAGTGGAAGTCTTATGACCAATCTGATTAGCTGCTGTGATACAGCAACAAAGTAATTGGATGCAAAAATAATTTTAACATCATATACTTAGATTTGAGTAAAGCTTTTGACACTTCCACATGAACAGTGCTATACAAATTATAGCAATGTGGCATTAGGGGGAAGGTACTGCTGTGAATAAGGGTTTAGAGAACGTTGAGGGTTCTGTATAGTAGAGGCTGTTGTTGCCAGCTTCATACTATTCCTTCAGTAGCTTATTCAGTTTTTCTCTGTAGTTTAATGGTTTCCTCTAGTGACAAATGTATACCGGCTTTTCTGTAATCAACTGGATAGAACGCTCCACAAGATAACTGCTTTGAAGGAGGGTGCAGGAGCACCCTCCTTCAAAGCTATTATCTTTTCAGAAAAAAACTACAGGGAACTCCTGATATGCCCATATAAGGAACTGATTAACATCTAGCAGTCAGGTGGGGGGATTCTTCTTCAAGGCAGCTTCTAAATTCCTGGAAATGATTCTTGACACCAGCCCTGGACAAGCTTTTTTGTTGGGCAAGAGAAATCTGATCACGTCAGGATATCCTCCCCATGTATTTTCATAGAAGTCACAAACTGCTTATTTTCAAAGGAAGTATTGCCCATGCATTATCTGAATGGGTGGAGGGGGGTAGGAATTCGCTAAACCTTCAACTATAAACATGGTGACACTGAACTCAGCTGAGAGGTCAGGGCTTGTGAAGACCATTAGCATTAACAGTGGCAAATGATGAAAGAAAGAAAGATACCTCCCCATTCCACCTATTCATTCCCTCTTCCATTTCAAATAATCAAAAGTGCTTTTCTGTACCTTTTCTGTACTTTTGCTTTCCTTTTCTAGAAGACAAGAAATGAAAGACCTTTCTGCTTCACTTTCAAAAACTGCTAAACTAGTTTTTCCGCCAATTATTATATCCCAAATTATATAGCAAGAAATTGTCATATATTTTCTATTGTATTCCCCTGAGGACATTGATCAGAATATTCGGAGAAAAGAAGTCATAAATGTCTTGCGAGGAGCAATAGATGAAAGAATTACACCATCCAAACAATTTCTATCTTCTTTGTCTTGCATATTAGAATTGGTTCTAAACGGACCAGGATAAGCAGTATGTTCCTTAAATCAAGTTTACTTCTGATTTAAGGAAGGAAACTTGTAAGACATCTTTAATGTTAAATTTACTCTGCAGTTCTTACTGTAGTGCCCAAATTATATAGCAAGAAATTGCATATGTTTTCTATTGTATTCCCCCTGAGGACATTGGCCAGAGATTTGGAGGAATCATTAAAAAGTTCTAGTTGGTTAGACATACTCTGTCTAGAGATATAAATGCTTACTGCTCTTTTCTGGTGTTTTCTTATATTTCCATCCTAAGCACTTTTCTCAAATTTCTGTTCTCTTTCATTTCGGCTCAAGATCTTTAACTCCATTAACATTTGTTGGAGTTCACTGCTGGAAGATAGGAAAAACAACCTTTTCTCTTTTTCATGCTGTATTGGGACTGTACTGGCAAGTTATAAAGGTTTCCACTTCATTACACAGTTGAAGGCACTGAGGAATGTTTTAGAGGTCTCTCCTGAATATTTCCACATGCATCAACCCATTTGTGCTCATTATAAAGTGATGGAAAATAAGATGCTCAACAAAATCCACATCTTTCTCCATTAGAAGAGTCTGTAATTACAGAAAAAAACAATTTTATAAGTTGGAATTTTAGAATTTTTTTTTAGACATATGATGTAGAGCTTCCTTCAAAACATGGGCGCCTCCGTAGCCAGGTGGGCAGGAGCAGCAGTGCGTAGCACATGCTTCTTGATTAGACCGGGGTTCGAGCCCGTGTCCACCAAATACAGAGGATGCGGAAAGGTCAGGAAATGACCACCGCATATCCCCAGAGCAATATGGCCTTAGTTGGTAATGCTCCTAAAAAAAAAAAAAAAAAAAAAACTTCAAAACAAGAATTTGTGTTCAACAGTTCTGGCAAATTATTGAAGAAGCCTCCGACCTTCCCTTGCAAATGTGATTTTAGAACCACTCTTAGTTCATATGTCCGAAGTGTTCTCTTTTGTAATTTTTGTGCATCTGTGATGAAGATATTAACAGTGTGATTACTTTCACCAGAAAATTTCCTAGCAGCTAACCCCAGTTGAACAGATGTGTTTAGAATGAAATGTTGAAGGAACATAATTGCCATCTCCATTGGTATTGTTAGAGCTTGTATCCATTTTTAAAATATATAGGAAAACAAAGGAATTTAAAAAAAAAACTGAATAAAAATTTTTGAAATCAAAAGTAAAAACTGCTTTTCATAAGAAGGTGGGGACACAACAGGATTGAACTAATTACTAAGAGACTGGATTAAAGACATGAAAAATTAACTGGTCCTAACAATTGCACCTCCTTTCTGGATCTAATATTAAAAAGTATTTCTTTAGACTTAAAAATAATACCTGTTCTTAGTACTAGGGTTCCCTTTTACATATCACTGACAAAAGTGACATATCACTTTTGTCAGTTGTTGACTCTTTCTACGTGTATAATAACTGTCAACTCAGATAACATTTTGAATAAAAAAAGGTTAAAACATTTGTATTTAAGTGAATTTTGCATATAAGAAATACACTTCTGATGAAACAATATTTGATATTTAACAATTGGACTGGTTAAATTAAAACTGGTGGGAAAACAATTTGGGGATTCCTTGGTTATTTGAATTCATAACCTCAAAATGATAGTTTAACAAAAAAAAAAAAAAAATTTATGACCTGCAAGTAAGAACTGAATATCTAATGATTTTTAAGCACCATTTTGAGTTTTTGAAGCATTTCGTACAGTTTCTGGAAACAATTGTGCCCTTAGTCATGTAATGTTTGAAAAAAGGGAAGGAAATTATTTCTCTCTCAAAACATTACTCCACTTTTTAAACAGATTTTGTAGTCCTTAATTGCAGACTATATATAAATAGTTATGAAATTTGACCTTTTTTAAATTTAGCATATTTTTCTGTCATTCTACAATGCAGTATATGAGAAGTGTTTTCATAATATGCTGTTAATTAGGATTTTGAAATGACCTTACCTGATGAGCAAATTTTTTTTAAATAGTAGATGCACACATTGAAGGCTTACAGCACTTCTGAAGCCTTTGAAGATTATCTTGTGACGGTTAAGTTTGGCCACTTCTGCTATAGGCAATAATAGAGATAAGTCACTGTTAGTTGACATGAGACTTCTCCATTGAAAAATTACTTATAATCGTGTGTGTGTTTTACCCTTTTACCATCTGATGGTTTTTTATAATTTTGTTTCTATTTTCTGGCTTCTTATTGTTTTATTATTTTATTCTCAACAAAAATGTAGACATCAGTAATTTCTACATTTTTGTAAAAGTATACCTACGTTAAGCTGCTCGATTAATATGTTGCTTTATAGTTCATTATCATCTGTCATTTCATATAAGCTATTACCAGTTTGAGGGAATTCTGTATAAATATTAAGCTAACCTAT
This sequence comes from Mastigoproctus giganteus, assembly GCF_048544385.1. Lineage (NCBI taxonomy): Eukaryota > Metazoa > Arthropoda > Arachnida > Uropygi > Thelyphonidae > Mastigoproctus > Mastigoproctus giganteus. The sequence continues at coordinate 33,946,617 of NC_143581.1, forward strand.
GGAATATTCACAATTTCTAAGAATGCCAGATGATTAACAACAGAATATACAATGCAAAAATGATATTGATATATTGTTAGCTTCTGCTTTAAAGTCAGAGTTTTAGAAAAAATGCATATTACTAATCCATGTGATATCCAAATGCAGCAAATAAAATTTTATTTGAATACTTAACAAAATCTGGCTCACTCCTACAAAAGAAATGGAGTTACATAAATGACTCATTTTAAATCCCTATCAAGGTAAAGTAAAATCAGATAGGATAAAAAGTTGACAGGAATTTCAAGGTTTGAATTCCATTGTAAGAAAGTTTTCAATAGAGTTATCTCTGAAGAAAGAAGTAGTCTGTATCTGCAAAAATTCAGTGGTGAACAAGTTCCAAAGCTTGGTCAACTTGTTTCAGGAGTGAGGTGAAAAACTGAATCATGCAGTCACCTAAAAATGTGTGTCGGTTTGTTCCATGAGCTTAATTTTCATCTTGATGTATCACATTCAGTATCTGAAAAAATTCGAACAATGAATGATTTCTAAAGCTTGATCAGCTTGTTCAGGCTTGAGTTGAAAGGCTGGATCATACAATCACTTAAAAATATGTCAGCTTTTTCCACAAGCTTAAATGTCATCTTGACACATCACTGGCAACAAAAAAAGTACTTATGCATTTAAAGTATAAAGCATGACATTCCTTCTTGCAAACTGGATAATTATAATATCCAAAATGCACAACATTGTTAAGCAACATTTGTTAAACATAAATTACATTATCCATTTTCACATTGCTTGATATCTAGTGTTTTCAGTGAATTACAGGTAGTTGCCTGTTTTGTGAGAATGCATTTTGTGATCAAGTATCATATCACTGATGTTTATTTATATGAAAGTACAGCCTCTAAAACTATCTGCTTGATAAATCTGTTGTACATGTAGAAAAGCATGTTTTCGGTTGAAAATAGTAATTTTTGTGCAAACATTTATAAACCCTTTTTTATTTTAATATTTTAGCTTGTTCGTATTGCCAAAGTCCTTGGTACAGAAGAGCTTCTTGAACACTTGGATAAATATCAGATTGAATTAGATCCTCGATTTAATGATATTTTAGGCAGGTGAGCAGTGTAATTTTTTGCATGTTATTTCATTGTCTATTTGCAGTGATAATAGTTTTGATCTGTTTTAATATCTTTCCTACTAACCTCCATGAGTTTGCATTTAACAGGAGGAGGGGAGAAGCCACCTTATCCAAATCAATAGCAATAAACTTTAGTCTTGATAACCTTGGAATAAGATAGTGCCAGATCACTGAATTTATTTGGACCACAGGAACCTTTGACAGTGAGAAGTAAACTAGCTTCTTTACAGTTGAATAAGGTTTTAAGTTTTTTTTTCTACTTATTTTTATTTTACATTTAAGAAAATAATGATAAAAAAAAATACTGTACTGTATTTAATGTTTTGAGTGATTGCATGGGGAAAAATAATCTAGCACATTTAAAGTTACTGCCCACAAATGATACTTGCACAGATCTTGGAGCTCTCAGTACCATCCTAACTTACTCTAATTCATATTTTCTCTGTGATTTGAGATCTCTTATGGATCAGTAGTCTTCCAGTCAATTATTTTGATTTCAGTTTCAATTTAATAGTACAGCATTCTTGTTTATTGGGCAATTATGCAGTTACTTCATTCCAACCTCATTACTATTTTAATATTGGTTTTGATTTTAGTCTAATTTTCCTGTTTGTCGTGTAATCACCTATAGTAATTCTTTTACAGCGTGGTGTGTTGTCATGCGTATTGTAAAAGAATGTGTTGATGATTTCAGTGCTGAGGCAAACAACTGATTTTAAACCAAAATTTTAGCTTTTGGAGGAATGGGGAACAGGTAAGTCAGCTGTTTTTGTCCTGAACATTGAGTGGCAGCCTTGACTACTGCCATGAGTTACAGAAAAAATAAGAATTGGAAGAGAAAGACATTCTCGGTGAGGTTATTTGTTCTAGGGCCCATGATGGCTTTTGGCACCCTGGAACTAAATAATTTGAGATGGAGACAATGATGTTGATGCTGCTACAACAAGATAACACTGGGAAAAGTTTTACAATCCGGCACTTGAACAAAAATTAGTGCCTTCTAGTTTCTTGTTTGACTTGAAGATACTGATGTACAGTTCTGCATTTTCACTGTAATAAAATCCAGTACAGTTATAATTTTGGAAAATATTGAAAATCTAAGCACTTCAACCTAGATTGAAACTTGTCTTTAATTTTTAGAAGGAATACAGATAATTCTCAGGTGTTTCATGGTACCATTTCTTATATGACTTCTTCAGTGATGAATTGTTGCCCTTATTATAGTATGTGAAGTTGAAGCATAATAATGATAGAAGTTAATTCACTGAATAAGTAGTAATAGGAAATACCACACGAGTCTAAAAACTGTTTGTATAACTTGAATAAATTAAAGACAAATCCCTTTCTCTGTGCTCATGTTGAAGTGTCTAGATTTTCACAATTTTATATTCATGACACTAAAAGAACAACCTATAAAAGAAAATTTCTTGGTAAGTGAAATACTAACATTTTCTATTAGTGCTGAAACACCAGATGACTCAATTACGACAGTACTTTTTCTCCCAGAAACTTAAGAGCTGTGTGTCATGTCTGAATAGATTACCAAGAACACCTGTTATGAAAAAAGCAGTCTGGAAATGCAGATATGAATATTTCAATTGAGGGACAGTAGTCCCCTACTTGAGTGTTAAGAAATCACTGTGGCCACGGAAATGTGGCCTACTCATGTTATGTTATTTCCCCCCCCTCCCCACAGAGGGTGTCAACTCTAATGCAAGTCAATAGTGTAGGTAGAGAAGTTTCAGTTTTTCCACGAAAAAGCTTGCCTCAGTCAATACACTTATGTTGAAAGGGAGGAAAATACTGTTCAATTTTGTACTGCAGTTCTTCCAGGTGGTTTTTAATAAGACTTGAGACCTTTGCTGATATCCTACTTCACTTTCAAGCCCAAGCAGCAGCAGTGGAAACATTTCAAGATTTCCTTTTGCAGCATGATTTTTCCAAAGATTGTTTCCATTTAAATCCAAGAATCTTGTTACTTGAAGTCAAAACCTTTTCTCCACGGGCCTTGCAGAGACTTGTTCAACTGGTTCATGTGATGAAAAATGTCTGCTAAGTAGGCTAGTTTCTGCAGCAATTCACCTTTCAGCTCAAAGACCCTATTGAGAACTCTTCCTCTGTAAAGCCACCAGATTTCTGTGTGTAGCAGGAGATTTATGTGCTCTTTATCCAGGTTTTCACACAGTTTTTTTAAACATCTCAAGTGAACTGGTCTTTGTTTAATAAAGTTAACAATTTTTGTAGCATCATCCAGAACTTTTTTTTCATTTCATCCCCAAGAGTTTTTGACACCAGCACCTCTCTGTGAAGAAAGCAGTGTGTTGTGACAACATCAGGATTTTCTTTCTTTAAAAGAGAAGCGAAACCCCCCATGGAGTAAACCATTGATGGGGAACCATCAGTACAGATGCCAACACAGTTCCTCCAAGACAGACCTTTTGTTTCCAGATATGAAAACAAAACATTAAATATCTTGACCGTTGCTTGTTTTGGGTAGCTCATTGCAGCAGAAAACGTTCTCCTGAATTTCACCATCATTTACAAATGCTACAGCATGATATTTATTGGTGAAATCGGTTAACTCATCAACCTGGATAGAGAAGCTTTGTTTTTTAGTTTATTACACAAAACCTCTTCAGCATCATGTTATGTCATCAATATGTTGACTTATCATACTGTTTAAGAGTCGAACGTTTTTACATGTTGTTTAATTATTAGGTTCTCATCAACTGTGTGACTTTTCCTTTTCTGGGCAATACATTCTACTACTAAATAACTTGCTTCCTGAGCCTTTTCACTGAATGTGACTTTTAACAAAAGCTTTACTGTTTGTTTTGAGATTCCAATAGCAGTTTAAAATAATCAGCACCTTTACTTGTAAAATGACTGTAATTTGTAGTTGAAGCGTCTTTTCAATTTTTTTGTAAATGCTGCCAATGTAAAACCCAGTGATAAGTAGCTTTTATTGTAAAGACTAACTTTTGTGTCCCTTGTTGCCCTAGTACAGTGAAATGACCCAGATTGTAATTCTTCATCACTAAAAATTATCAAAATTGTCCGTACGCCTAGAATCTTGCTCTTCTATCTCACACCTCATCTTCAAAATTCACCACATTGGACCTCAGACATGTTTGTAAAACACAGATGCTAATAAAATATAAAACAGAAGGGCATAATAAATAACTAAACGAGAAAATTGCAAAAAAACCCAAAAACTTCACAATACGATTCACCTAAACAATCAGTGTTTTGCAACGTTTATGACAATAGCAGTTGAGGGAAGTTATTCGGGAGGAAGAGCATCAGCCTACCGTCCTTCCCTCCATGCAATACAGTGCTTGCCAATTATTAACGGTCTCCCCTATCTTGCGTCAAAAACTGACAATAGACTCGACCAAATGAACACGGTCCTACTGCACACTGCCATACGGAGCTGAGAGACCTCTAATGAAATTGCTAACTGGGCTGCTTGGTCACTGTCCACCACTGTGAGTGCTAGCATCGCGCACGACGCATGAAGTTCAAAAAACAAACTCCGGTTGAGAAACCCTGCTCTAGACCAAAGTTTCCGTCATCCCTCTTCACCTTTAACCCATACACAGTGTTACTAATACTAAGTAGTACCAATACTAATATAAAATAGCCCTAATAATACTATAATATAATACTAACACTAGGTGGTAGATGACTTTCATCAACCAGTGCAATACCATCACTTTGCTTATTGGAAGCTTGAAGTGGTGAAATCCATATTTAGCCACCAGAGCAAAGTTTCCAGCATCTTCTCCATCTCCTTCAATCCATGCATGGTACTAAGTATTATAGGTTTCTGATACCTTTCATGTTTAGGGTTTTCATATATATATATATATATATATATATATATATTACTAATATGAAAATGCAATAGTGTGTTTAATGTTAGATATAAGTAAAAAATTATATCAGAACCGATTAATGCCATCTGTATGAGATAAAACATTAAATCTGTCTGTATGTATATAATAACATATGGTAATAGTTAAAAGTACCTCGAAGGTGAGGTATATGTAGGCCGGTATAGTGTAGAACCATTATAGCCTGTGATACGCCGTAACCCATCAAGACATGAAGACCTAAGTACGTGCCAACGGAAACTGGAAAAAATAATAATATATACACATGAAACATATACGAATTATTAACATGTTAATTATGGGTAAGTAGATATGTTGAAAGGGACTTTATCGAGGGCTAACCCTTTCAATTTATCAACCATAATTAACGAGCTATCCGTTACTGTTATCATCCAATCCAATAATTAAAGTCCCTTTCAACGCATCTACTTACCCATAATTAACATGTTAATAATTCGTATATGTTTCATGTGTATATATTATTATTTTTTCCAGTTTCCATTGGCACGTACTTAGGTCTTCATGTCTTGATGGGTTATGGCAGGCTATAATGGTTCTACACTATACCAGCCTACATATACCTTCGAGGTACTTTTAACTACTACCATACATATATTTTACACACACACATTGGTCACCTTTGGAGAACCAGGATTAATCACATTTAATCAATGGGATTAAAGCACAAGGAACTTTGATTATCATATACAAAGTAACTGCAGTTACTTTGTATATGATAATATACATATATGCTATTGCCAGTTACTGGCAATAGCAGATCTCGCTAGTTATCTGAAAATATTTCACAAATAGCTGTTGATAGCTATTTGTGAAGTGATACATTGATGTTTATGCGAAATAATGATTTGCAAAGTACTCTTCATTTGTGCAAATGTTTTTATAACAAATTTGTTTCATTCCGTGTTGGATGTTTTATTTTGTTTGATTTAGTTTCATGTCTGCTTCAGTCATCTCTATTCGATGGCTGTATTATTATCCTTTATTATTATTATTTATATGCAAGATATGTAGTAGTAGTAATAGAGGCATGAGATGCAAGAAAGCAAGTATATGAGCTTATGTAGCATCAGCCAAAAAAAAGAAAACCAAAAATTTCAAAGTTTGTCCAGTTCCTCCTTGAATTTATTCAAGCTATCAACTTCCACAATGATGAAAGTTTGTTCCAGCAATTAACCACCCACTGGCTAAAGACAAATTTCCACACATCTATTCTACAACTGTCTCTCCTCAATTTGAATTTATGCCCCCTCAGGTTCGTAATCTGAGCAAGCGGAAGAATCTCATCAGAATTCAGCGTGCTCAACCCATTCAAGGCTTTACACCTCAATCAGTAAACCTTAATCAGATTACCTTGTAGGTGCCTAGTCTCCAGCCGCTGCAATTTGCAGAACTTCTTAAGCCTTTCTAGGTAAGAGAACTCCTTTGTTCTCCTCACCAATCTTGTTGCCCTTCTCTGTACATGCTCAAGCAACTCTTCATCCCTCCTAAAATGAGGCCTCCAGACCTGTATGCAATATTCAAGGCGTGACCTGACCATTGCCTTATACAAAGGGATAACATCTCCTTTTCCCTACTAGCAAAATTCTTGTATATCATTGCCAATACCCCATGACCTGCTCTGTCTGCCAGAGCAGATCATGGAGTATTGTCAGTGATATACAAGAATTTCTGATTTTCTGAACAATGGCTGCCTTCTTGGCAGCCATTGCTCAGAAAGCTTTGTATCTGACTGCACAATCATTCTCGGGTCTTTTCATTTTCTTTCCACCCTAAGTGGGCGCATCCGTATCCAGGTGGGAAGGAGCAGCAGTGCGTAGCACACACTTCTTGATTAGACCGGGGTTCGAGCCTGTCACCACCAAACACAGAGGATGCAGAAAGGTCAGGTAATGACCACCACATATCCCGGAGCAATATGGCCTTAGTTGCTAATGCTCCTAAAAAACCCAATAACAAACATAACAAGCTAATGCTCCTAAAAAACCAAAACAACAACAGCTTCCACCTTAAGTGTAGTACCACACAGTTGGTACGTTTCTCTGGGATACTTCTACCCATATGCAATACTTTGCATTTGTCAGTATTAAACTTCAGTTGCCACTTCTCAGACCATCTGCCTAAATTTTCTAGATCCTGTTGCAGTAATGCAATGTCATTACTATCATTAACAACCTACCTTTAACTTATCATTAACTTGTCAACATTTGTATCATCTGCAAACTTCGACTCTGATATACCTTCATCAATATCATTAATAAATATACAAAACAACAGTGGGCCCAACACCAAACCCGGTGGGACTCCACTAATAACATTAGTCCACGAACAGCAGCGTCCATTGATTACTACTCTGTCTTCTCCCACTCAACCACCTTTTTATCCATTGTAGCAACTTACCCTTAATACCATTTTGCTCCAAATTGTACAGTAATCTTCCATGTGCAACACTGCCAAAAGCTTTCCTGAAATCCAAGTACAGGCAACCCCATATAACATTGGTACTTTTACAACATGGTTTCGCTCTAACACGATTGATAAATTGCAGAAATCTTCGCACAACGTGGTACTTATATAACACTGTTTTGCTCTAACACGGTTAGAGAATTTCAGTAAACCTTGCATAACATTGTATTTTTGAGCTTTTATGCTGGGATAACACTGCTATTATGTTGCATGTAATTTTTCAACATTTCCGCTCTTTGAATCCATGCTGTTGACTCATCAAAAAAAAAAAAATGATTGAGAAATCCCCTTATTTTATTTTGTTGGGAAATTCCCGCGTTACATTCTGTGCTAATGAACTTGTGGAAAAATCTAGATTTCCAAGTTTTATTACTATTGCAAGTCATCCAAACATTGAAGTTATGTTCCTACCACCACAGTTGTACTGTGGTGGTAGGAACATAACAATACAACTTCTTTCATTCAGCCATTAGATAAAGGCATTATATATCCACCTTTAAAACTCATTATATCAGAAAATCGTTACAATGGAATTTGCAAAAAAATTGATTCTGAATCTATAGAAGTAATATAGGCATGTAAACATTTCTCAATTGTGGACTGTATCAGAATTGTAGCTTTATTGCTGAAAGAAGTAAAACTGTCAATGTTAAATGTGTGTGTGGAAAAATGTATGGTCAGAGTCAGTTCATTCAGGAAATATGATTGAACGGGCAGAAAACAGAATCAGTGCGATAGTAGAACTTGTTACGTCGGTAGGAGGGGAAGGTTTTGATGATATGACTACTGAAGCCCTCGTAGGTAGCACAGTTGATAGAATCGCTCTCCTCCCCCGACACTGGCTGGAAAAGACCTGAGTTCGAATCCCACTGGTGAAGGGAGGATTTTTATAGGTCTTTTTCACAACATGGCTGAGTTAGTCGGGCTCTAGTAGCATGTTTTTTAACCCGGAAACTCGGGGTTTTTCGTCCAGCAAAACAGAAACTAGACATCAGGACGTGCAGTTTATAGAGAATATACACAGAGTAACATGGCCTTAGTTGCCGATGCTCGTAAAAATTTTTAAAAAAGATATGATTACTGGTAGAAGAGGAGGCTGGCGTAACGAGATTAGGTGCAATTGGTATTCTATATAAAATCAAATCAATTCAGGTGGTGATAGCGCAGATGAAACTTCCAATGTTGCGCTAAAAAGCATACAGGAAGGCATAAAGCTAGCCAAGCAACTAGAATCTTATTTGCACATCTCCAATCTGTGGGGACTTGCCCCGAGTCCAAAGATGCTCTCATAATTATGGCTAAGGGTTTGCTTACTTCCTTTGCCGCCTCCTTTAATATAACTGGATAGATTCCATTCACCCCAGGTGCCTTTCTTATGTTTAGCTTCAATAATTTCTCCTCCACTTTGCTCTCAGTTATTACAAAATCATTAAGCACCCTGTCACAATTTAATAAACTACTGATGTTTTCCTCCCTTGATAACTCCTCTCGTGTAAATATGGATGCAAAATACTCATTCAGATTAACAGCTACTGAGCAGGATCATCAACAGTCGAACCATTGATGTCAAGTGGACCAATCTGATTCATCTCCTTCCTTTTAGAGTTTATATAAGTAAAGAAGTCTTTGCTGTTTTTCTTAGCATCTTTTTCCAAAGATTTCTCGTAATCTACCTTCGCTTGCCTAACCTCCTTTGTGACTTGATTACAGACTAGCTTATATCTGGCCCCGAGTGCCAAGCGATTTCCTCTGAGATATATAGTGTGCTATTTCTAAGCGACAAAGTGTAATTTTATTTCTAGTGTCGTTTTCTCTTTTGTTTAACTAAAGTGGTTCTGTGCTACAAGCGTTAAAGTAAGAATCAAGAAAGGAAAACTACCTTTCTTTTTTCAGAGTATATATATATTAATTACTAACAAGCTACTGAACTTTACAACCGTTTAGTCACTGGTGGCACCGCTCCTGCCTCCACGTGGCGGGGCCGGTAACCTAGGAGCAAACATGGAATTTGACAATTTCCCTCCAATTGAGCCTCGGCGCTCATGTCCTAAATCAAATGATAATGACCATGACACATCACAGTCAAAAAGACTGAGGACTGACACAGAGCAAAAGGAATGTCCATCTTTCCTTATCTTCCACTCCTTGTCTAACAAATGCATGAGTACACTCTCTCCGTTTCTGATACAGAAATGTTTGGAAAACACAGCAGGTTCACCTAAAATGGTGAAAAGACTTAGATCGGGTGATTTACTAATTGAAAGCGTGAGTCGTCAGCAATCAGAGACTCTGCTGAACCTCTCAGCCTTTGATGGTATTCCCGTGCAAGTTACCCCACATGCGACACTAAATGCCTCCAAAGGGCTGACCGGGCTAGCCGAGTGGGTAAAGTACCTGCCCGGCAACCCAAAGGTCGCGGGTTCGATTCCCGCCTCGGGCTTGGATCAAAATACTGCAAAAACCTTGGGAGGTGCAATATGGCCACAGAAGCCGATGCGCCAATAACTACCAAATCAAAAAAAAAAACAGCCTCCAAAGGGGTCATCACTGAGTGGGATTTGATTAATGTCACAGAAGATGAATTAGTCCAAGAATTAAAAGAACAAAAAGTCACACATGCTAAGCGCATTATGATCAAAAAAGATGGCCAGCTGGTTCCAACGCGGAACATCATCCTTATGTTTGGCACACCAAATTTACCATTGAGTGTTAAAGCCGGCTATCTCAATTGCCGTATAAGACCCTACATTCCTAATCCCATCAGATGTTATAAGTGCCAAAAGTTTGGACACTCTCAGACCGTCTGTCGTGGGGATGCAGTGTGCCCAAACTGTGGTTCAAAATGCCACGCACAAACAGAATGTGATGCAGAAACACCACATTGTTCAAACTGTCAAGGCCAACACCCTGCCTATTCAAAGTCCTGTGAACTGTGGAAAACAGGAAAAAAGATCCAAAAATATAAAGTAGAGCGGAAAGTCACTTACCAAGAAGCAAAGAAGCAGATTATGCTTACTACAACTAAACACACCTATGCAGCAGCAACAAAGAAATATCAGTCAGCAGCCACTCAAACTGACGTGTCAGTTCCCCCGTCCATGTCTATTGCAGACTGGGCTAGAGAAATACTCTCAATCACAGCAATCTACTATGGAACAGCATGTGAATGATAGTGCCAATAACACACCAATTACAGTACTGCCAACTGCTTTGCAGTCTTCCTCAGAAACTATGAAAACTAAAACAGCAGTCCCAAGGCAGAAAAGTCAGCAAAATGCAACAAATATGGATACTAATGAAAACATCAGCTCGGATGACCCAATCTTAGATCTGTATGCAGATGATGACATGGACACGGCGCGTCCTATCTTTTCGAAAAAAGAAAGAATAAAATTTGAGAGACAAAAACAGGCTGGACCTAAAAGCAGACTGAATCAAACACAACCGCCAAAATTAAATAATGGATCACATCATACAGTGGAACTGTAGAGGTCTACGTAGTAATATCGATGATATCCATGACCTAATCCAACAGCATAGTCCGGTAAGCATATGTTTGCAAGAAACTAATTTACCTTCAAGTAATTCCAAAAATCAAGAACTATACTATATATCAGCATAATAGAAATAATAATACCACCGTGCGTGGAGGTGTGGCCATTCTAGTAAACTCAAGAGTCCCTACTAAACACATTCCACTGCAAACTTCCTTAGAAGCAGTAGCAGTACGTATCTCCTTAGGAATCATGTTAACAGTAGTTTCAATCTACCTATCACCAAACAAAGAATATACTTATAATGACCTAGAAGTACTTCTGCTACAGATCCCTCCTCCATTTTGTTTATTTGGAGATTTTAATGCACACCACCCGATCTGGGGCTCCCCACATACAGACAGACGAGGTAAAGTTCTGGAATCGCTGCTTGACAAACACAGTCTAACACTGTTGAATACTGGTGCTGATACATTCATTTCTCCACTAGAACAACTACAGCTATAGACTTGACAATCTGCTCTCCAACATTGTATCCACTCATCCGCTGGACAATTCTGGACAATCCGCTAAACAGTGACCATTTTCCAATAATTTGTGAATTCCAAATAACTAGAATCCCTCAGGTAAATAATTCCCGCTTAAAATGGAAATTTTCCAAAGCCGATTGGAAGTTATTTGCTCTCAGTATCTCATTCACTGATGAAATTATTAATTTACAATCCATTGATGGTGCCACACAGCACATCACATCTCAGATTCTGAATGCCGCAACCAAGGCCATACCAAAAATCCGTACTGGTTCGTTTAAACATGCCAATATTTGGTGGAGTGAAGTGTGCCAACTTGCAAAAAAAGAGAAAAACAGGGCACGGAACCTGTTTCGTAAACACCCAACTACCGAGAACCTTATAAATTTCAAAAAACTGAAAGCAAAAGCCCGATTCGTAAGGAAAAAGGCAAAAAAAGATTCTTGGATCCAGTTTGCCTCTACTATAACGAAGAACACTAACAGCAGAATAATCTGGAATAAAATAAAAAAACTAAATGGTAGATTTCTCCCAGCATCCTCTCCAATACTGAGATGGAATGGACAAGATTTATCATCTCCAGTTGAAATAGCTAATGCTCTAGCAGAAAACTTTGCCAATATCTCAGATACAGCTGCATATGAACCATCTTTTCAGCAACTTAAAAGGACTGAGCAAAGCAAATTAAATTTCAGTACAAGAATAGCGCTCCCATATAATCATCAACCCTTTACAATGTTGGAGCTACAGGTTGCTCTAAACAAATCAAGAAATGGGGCATCAGGACCTGATGGTCTTTATTACCTCATGTTACAACACCTAGACAAAAAGGCTCTAAATTCCCTATTGCTTTTTCTGAATCGGGTCTTCTCTGAAAGCTATTATCCTCGCTCATGGTTTCATTCAACAGTGCTAGCTTTTCCCAAACCTGGGAAAGATCAGACGAATCCATGCAACTATAGACCGATATCCCTTACCAGCTGCTTGAGCAAGACATTGGAAAAGATGGTACACAATAGACTTGTATGGTACATAGAATCCCACTCAGTCATCAGTAGTAATCAGTACGGCTTTCACAAAAACCGATCCACATTAGACCTTATGGTGAAAGCTGAGGGTAACATACGGAACGCCTTTATTCGGAAAGAACATCTTGCCATGGTGTGCCTGGATATTGAAAAAGCCTTTGATACCACCTGGCACTATGGTATTCTGCAAGACCTATATGCTATAGGACTCAGAGGTCGACTCCCAATGATCATAGAGAGTTACCTTAAAAATAGAACTTTTCGAGTGAGTTATCGTAATGCTGTTTCGCAAGCTCTTATTCAAAGAGAAGGTGTACCACAGGGATCGGTACTCAGCGCTACCCTTTTTGCTCTTAGGATAAACAATTTAGTGCAGAACATCTTGGGTAACGTAGAAATCTATCTTTATGCTGATGATCTTGCGATATCTTGCCATTCACAGAATATGCGTTCCATTGAAAGACATTTGCAGCTTGCAATAAACAAAATAGTGTCATGGACTTCACGTAATGGTTATCGTCTATCAGCAACCAAAACTGCAGTCATTCACTTTTGTAAAAAACGCCAACTACATCCAGAACCTGAATTATCACTGGAAAAACAACCGATACCAATTACCAGCAATATCCGATTCTTGGGCATAACTCTTGACACTAAACTGACATTCCAGAAACACATACTACAAACACGAACTGTCTGTATGAAAAAGCTGAATATACTTAAAGCCATCTTATCTATGACATGGGGAGCTGATCGTTATACTCTACTCCACCTATACCGGGCCTTAATCAGATCTCGATTAGATTATGGTGCTCCTGTGTATGACTCTGCCCAAAAGACTCTGTTAGCCTGTCTCAACACAATACAACATAGTGCGCTCAGGATTGCTCTTGGGGCGTTCAGGACTTCGCCGGTGTAAAGCTTATATATAAAGGCCAATGAACCTCCACTCCACCTTCAGAGAAAGATGCTGCTCCTCAGTTATGCAGTGAAAATATATAGCCTTCCATCTCATCCTATCTGGTCATACCTCTATAATCCACAATGGGTAAACCTTTACAGAAATAAGCCTCTTGAAAACAAACCTACAGGAATCCGTCTACGAGAACTGATTCAGCAGTGGAATATGCAGTTGACCAATTTACATCAAGACAGAGAAATTGTACAGTCTCCATGGAAAGTGTGTATACCTTCATGTGATGACTATTTCCGACGTTGGGGGAAACACTCCCTGAACAATCCAACCATTCAGAAACTACATGCAGCTCACTCTTTGGCAAATGCAGACACTTTGCAAATTTATACTGATGGCTCTAAAAATGACACAGCTGTGGGAGCTGCTGTGGTGCTACCAACATCAACAGTGTCTGTTTCATTACCACAAGAATGCAGCGTTTTCACTGCAGAACTCTATGCTATTAAGATGGGTTTGACCTTACTTGCTCATGCTTTCACTCCAAAGACTATTATCTATACAGACTCCTTGAGTGCAGTGACAGCCCTCCAAGGCAATTCTCGCTCTCCACATCCACTTATAAATCAAATAATAACTCAAATATCCGAATTTCATAACAATAGGCAGACTGTCACATTCTGTTGGATTCCAGGGCACACTGGAATACCAGGAAATGAGAGTGCAGATAAAGCAGCAAGAAATCCCACTGATAATAACCACATCCGGATTCCTTACACAGACTATAAATCAATCATTCGCCGAATTTGCAATGAAAAATGGCGAGAAATTTGGCATAATCATAACAAGTTACGAAATATAAAACAGAATCCACAGCTATGGAAATCTTGTTTCCGTTCAAACAGACATGAAGAGATTGTGCTTGCCAGAGCACGTATAGGTCATACCCATCTTACACATCACTATTCATTGCGAGGAAATAATCCACCACTGTGCTTCCACTGTAATTCAACGCTAACCGTAAAACATATTCTTATAGAGTGCACTCACTATCAGTATGCCAGAAACACATCATTCCGATCCCTATCTAATTTAAATGAACCTCTTCAAATTAGACATATGATTGAAGACAACTCCAATTTACCTGATTTTTTTCCACTATCTAAAACAGATTAATATATTTATGCTCCTATAAACCCTTTTATTAATCCTTACTGTGTCTCCACAGGAACACGCGCAATATGGCCAAAGTAGCTCTTGTGCCAAAAAAATTGAGGGCTGTTGACCCTCCTATGTGTGAGTCCTGTGGCACAATTTTAACAATCAGACACATTTTAGTTGACTGTCCAGATTTTAGCAATATCCGTTTTACTGCTTTTAATCATCTGACTGAGCCATATACACTCAGTCAGATTTTATCTGACAATGACCATGTGTCTGCTATTTTTAGCTTTTATAAATCAATAAAGGTTTTTACTTGTATTTAATATTTACTTGTTATTGTTATTTCTTTATTGATTTATCTTTTTGCATTCTATACCTTTGTTATTTTATATTTTGACATGGTGACCTAAGTAATTAGGTCAGTGAAACAAAAAATTTTATATATCACCTGGTTGTGGCACATTATAGCCTTAGCTGCTAATGCGCCAAGAACCAACCAACCAACCGCCAAAAAAACCCAGCAACAACAACAGCTTATATCTGCCATAGGCTTCTGTTTTACCTGATAATTTATGTGCATCCCATGCATTTTTCTTCTCTGCCATGAGTCTCATTAGTTCATCTGACATCCATTTAGGCTAAAAACCTTGAACGATACTTCTGAATCGGTATGAAAATCCTAGTAGATTCCATGATTAATTCCTTGAATGCTTCCCACTTAGAATTTGCCGTTGGTAACATCATCAGTTGGTCCCACTGTACAGAATTTAAAAGCTGTCTGAGACCACCGTAGTCACCTTTATGGAAGGAAAAACTCTTCTCTTTACCCCTGATGGTAATTATATCTTTAAGTAAATCCCAGATCAATACCACCTAGTGGTTTCTTTAACTGCAAATTATTTATACAAGAATAATCACTGCTAATAACCAGATCAAGGGTATTACCTTCTCTGGTTGCCTCTTGAACATACTGCTGCAGAAACAATCATTCAATAAATCCACAAAAAGACTTGCTTGTGTGGGAGTGACCAACTCACAAGTTCGTCAATATCTGGGAAGTTAAACCCCCCCCCCCCCTTACAACACAATTTAATTTGCTGGCCCATTCTATTTCTCTGTAAAATTGTTTGTTATACTCCTTAGGCCTATAACACACTCCTCTCATTTTTGCTTTCTCAGTGCTTATGTCACACAAAACTGACTCAACATTGCATTGTGTCCATCTATGTAAACTGGATACACTTCCTTAGATTTTGATTTTTCTTTATTAACCGCTTACCCCCTCCTCCCTTATCCCGTCTGTCCTTTCTGTTCACATTGTGCTCTCCAAATTCCAGTCTGCATTCCTAATATCTGTGTGACACCATGTCTCTGATATCCCAACAATATCCGCCTTTGATGACTTGACCAGCACTTCAAATTAATCAAATTATTTTCTGTACTTCTTGCATTCGTGTACATGCAAAAATACATGCACCTATTCTTATTCTTAGTTACCCCAACACAGTCCATGTATTTATTTGTTTCATGATCATTTCCACCTGTCCCTGAAACCCGCAGCACCCTGCCCTCCAGGCTGTTGCTCGTTCTAATAGAAGCAGTGCAAGAATCACCTTCACTTCTGTCTTTGGCCACTTTTAACCTTTTAGTGTGGATCTCCCCCCCCCCCACAAGCTAGCAGTTTTCCAACCCACTTAACTTTGCCTCGATAGCATCAGCAAACA
Source organism: Mastigoproctus giganteus (assembly GCF_048544385.1). NCBI lineage: Eukaryota > Metazoa > Arthropoda > Arachnida > Uropygi > Thelyphonidae > Mastigoproctus > Mastigoproctus giganteus. Next base: position 33,962,976 of record NC_143581.1, read on the forward strand.
CTCTTGCATCCCTTCTTTTTAAGTGTATCCCATCCCTGTAGAAGCAGTCTCTCCTGTTAACAAGCACAGACCACACCAAGAAAAATTCTACCCTGTGAGGCAGAATTACAGACATTTTCAAATTTAATCCTAACTGACGGCATTTTTTCAACATTGACCTATACTTGTTAAGTAAATATGCAGATCTGCTACTCTTATTGTCATTAGTGCCAACAGTTACAGCATCACCCTTTGTGCCCTTAAAAGATGATATCTGCTCCACATCATCAACTTTTGCACCTGGTAGATATGCCCTGGTCCTATTCCATCTCACGGAGCAATATGGCCTTAGTTGCTAATGCTCCTAAAAACCACATAACAACAACCTATTCCATCTATCTTTTTACACAATATATTATCAGTCTCACTGACAATAACTAACTCCTTTTGGACCAGCGCATTCTGCCTTGGAAATTGCCACTGTTTTTGCCTGATGCACAAGAGTGAGCTGTGGCGTTGAGTCTGGCAGCTGAGAGCTTGATGAGCCCGTCGTATTAATTTTTTCCAAGGCATCTACCCTATACCTCAAGCTCACATAGGTGCCCATCAAAATGCTGAGTTGGCGCCTAATTTCTAGACACTCTCAGCATCTTGCACACACACAGACATCCTCCTTGGCTAGATCATGTTCTGTTTCAAAGAATTCGGCAAACATTTCACAAGTTGCACATTTTTTTAGGCTGTGATGCCTTGGAGAATCCCCCCCCCCCCTTAGTTCTCTCCTGAGTCACAGCACTTCTGCCACTTTGTGCCCGTTGCTTTGCTGCTCTAGTCTGGGGCAAGATATTGAAAATTAATAAGCTCAATAAATTTAATTAATTATCAATACTACACTGTCTAATAATTCCTAAATTAAGTGATATATATTATGCTATCTGGTTTGACATTAGAGCCACCTATTTTCCACAATTAAAAATTTGAATTCCCTACCAAAAACAGTGGCTGGAAGATTTGAACAAAACAACGGTTTTACGTATATTTAGTAACTTACAAAACTCTATGTAAAATAAAAATAACCAGTGTAACTATAAGGCTACTTATAAAGTACCATATAAGTATAAAGTACTATAATGCTATAAGTGCACTCATACACTGTGATCAAAGAGATCATCCAAAAGGTAATCAGAGCTGTAATTCAGCTGTGAATTGCAGGCTCCAAAAAAGCAATAAGTGTTTGCCATTTTATTAACTTGATTGTTATATTATAAAAGGCATCTAGTTATTCAAATAAAAATCATAAATTAGACTGCTTTTCAAAATAAAGAAGACTATAATTTAAAATGATTTGATTTCCAGAAATTAATAAATAGGAGATTAAGCTTTTAGCTAGGCATTTGAAAGTAGTACAATACCGATATATTACTTGTTGCGCAGGCTATTTCCCCCCCCCCCACACACACACACTGTGAGCATAAAGAATAGCAGAATAAAATATGGTAAAGAACACTACCAGATGTTTTGTAAATATCAGTAGTCTTACAAGAGGTGCGTTTGAGAGATATGTTTTGAATAATCAATATGAAAATACTGAAGATGATTCACTCGGAATAGGAGTTAGCAACATTCAAATTTCACGGAAATCAGTTCACCGAATTTTGAATAGATTATTTTTTAAAAAAATCAAAAAATGGAAGTAAATAATATTTTGTAAAATGTTTTATATATTTTAAATGTTTTTACAATAATTTATGCACATGATGAGCAGATATGTGCATGTTTAAAGCTTCAGATGTGTAATGGTTTTTAAAATGGAAAATGAAAGAAAGTCTCCTCTATATTTTGTCCGTAATGCTTTTTCTTTAATATTCTTCAGAATTTATTTATTACAGTGAGTTCTGCTATACACGGTACATGTGTTCGAAAAAATCTCTGCATTATGGCATTTCGCACATTGAAAACAACAAGGCTTATGAGGAAAATCAGGATAGAAAAAAAATATATATATATTCAATGTGAAAAAATTCTTTAAAAAAAATAAAAATATTCAATGCGGTAAGTAAACACTACAAAAAGTTAGAAACCCAATAAAATTGCTAACACAGATTTAAAAATCCTAAATTTCTAATAAATAAACAAATTTACAGTAAATATAGCACTGTAATATATACATACTAATTTATTTCTGTTCACTGACTTGGTTGTGTTTTTTTTTTTTTTTTTAATTGTAAAATTTAAAATAGTAAAGATAAGCAATCAATAAAGACGAATGTGACACACGCACAAATTGCACAAGTGAGATACGCAGTAACAATTTCGCACATTAAAAATAGGAATGAACCAAAGATTCTGAAATTTTATTTATGTATTTTATATGATTGAAGATTTTTTGGAAGGGGAAACACATTTCACCATAACAGTAAAACCTACAGAATTCCAGTTATCAGTATTATTGAAAATGCAATAACATTGAGTTTACTACCTGTTTATAATTAGATTGCACTAACAGAAAATAGTGGACATAATGTGTATGTGGTACCAGTGGTCTCCCCCACAAAACCACATAAAACTGTCACTGTGAAGTAGCAAAAGCTGTCAAGGCCAGATGGTATGAATAGTGTGGGTATCATGAATATAGTGTAGATGTGTTGTTTATCTGGCCACTTAGTTACTAGAAGGCCCCCTCACCAGGAAGGGGCATTCCAGCATCTGTCCACAGCATGAGGAGCTGGACCAGGTCAGTAGAAATGAAGGGAAAAGAAATAAAAGTGTTGAGAAATAGTGGGAACCACGTGGAGCGGGTCCCCCAGGCAAGCAGGAAATCAGAATCCACTAGTTGGAGAACACCCTTGAGAAGGGTGAGTAAGCACAGCAAGAGTGCAGGTTGATAACAGAGATAGAAACAGGAATGAGCACCGGTAGATCAACAGAGAAGGCACTCCTTTCCAAAAGAGGAAGAGTGCAGGCACAGGGAATGGCCTGCACAACATAGTGGTCTGTGATGAAATCCTACCCAAAAGGGTTTGCAGTGATCTTGAGGTTTCATGTCTGATTGTGGGAAAGACTGGATTCGGGTGTAGCCCAGATGAGCGGGCTAGTCAGAAGTCTGTGAGATGGCAGGTGTGTGGAGGCTGTGGTCAGGTGTCTTTTACACTTGAAGAGAACTGTGCAAAATTGTGGGAAGGTGCCGAAGGCTTCCTTGTTTATAATCAGAGAATGGAATGAATGAATGAAGGTCTGAAGGAGGAACTGTTGCCTGAGGCCAAGGTAGGCCATGTAGTCATGCAGGAGATGAGCCCATCTTCCTTCTCTCCGTAGATACAGGTGCACTAATTGCACCTGTATCTGCAAATTGTTTTATGATAGTAACCTCCAGAAATGTTCTCCTCTGCTCACACTACACGCCTCACAAAATTTGTTTGAACTGAAAATTGCAAGCTTCTGAAAACATGAGTCGGCCTACAATATCTTGTGAATACAGCAAATGACAACAGTGTGTCCCTGACCAATTCAACTACAATAAATGGGCAATATAGCTCTCGCACACCTTTGACATTTTTTAAGCCTTGTAAGGCACCTCCGTAGCCAGGTGGGAAGGAGCAGTAGTGCACAGCACATGCTTCTTGATTAGACCAGGGTTTGAGCCTGTCACCACCAAATACGGAGGATGCGGAAAGGTCAAGGGAATGACCACCGCATATTCCCGAAGCAATATGGCCTTAGTTGCTAATGCTCCTAAAAACCAAATAACAAACAACAAGCTTCGTAAACCTGTATGTATTGCAGCGCAGATCGCTACGTTCAACTTGGTGACAGATTTTGCGATCATCTAGTGTTACTCGCATGAGCCAACACAAAAATCGTGCTCTACTCGCATTGTTCCCTAATATATCAGTCACGTTGGAGCAATTTTGAGTAGCCAAAATGCATGTTATAGCAAGAACTGACTGTATTATTATTATTATTTATTATTTTTTTTAAATAAAAGGTGTAAAAACACTTCTTTAAAGTTAATTTTTTTATTAAAAACTAAAAAATAACATACAGTAAGTACTGCAATCTATTAATAAAAGATGAAATATTGGAAAATTCCAAGCAAATTTTTCAAAATCTCATAAACTCTTTCCAGTAATTAAAAAGAATGTTTACATCTCTCAGTTATGCCACCACTTTTGTAACTGTGAGAGGCACCACCACTGCAGGGTTAAACAAAATATTCTGCTTGTTAAAACACCAATTTCTGCAAACACTTCTGATGTTCTTTATCAAACTGATAAAATTAACAGTAAAATTGGATTTTGTACTAGGCTCACTACTGAACTTTTCTCTATGTACGAGGGGTGATTATTTAATTTGCGGGAACTGTGGTGATGGTGGATTCAGATGATGACAATTAAGATAAGATCTTAATTGTCATCATCCGAATCTTCTGTGGATTTCTCCTACTCGGAATACTCTCCCTTGAACTTTACACACTTTCGCTGCTGTCGTGCTCAAGCATTAAATGCTACATGCAAACCATTTTTCGAAAGACTGCAAAGTGCTTCCGTTGTGGCTCTGCAAGCATCATTGTTGGACGCCTTTCAGAACTTTATTCAGATGTGGAAACAAGAAATCACACGAGGCTAAGTTCGGTGAATAAGGGGAGGGGTGCGAGAGAACCTCAGCACCTATGACAGCAATCACTGGCTGCACAATATTAGCCATATGGAGCCTGGCATTGTCCTAATGGAGAAACCACTTCACCCCGGAAATTCTTGACATTTCTCACAAATGGTGCAACAAAGTTTGACTCTGAGAACCTCAGAGTATGCTTCCTTATTCATGGTTGTTCCATGAAGCACAAAATATGCAACAAGAATGCCTTTTAAAATATGCCAAAAAACACAAGGACCATTTGTTTGTCAGCTGAACGAGAAGCTCAAAATTTCTTCGGTCTTGATGAATCAAAATGCTTCCACTCACTCAATTTATTGTGTGAGTGAAAGCATTTTGTTGTGTTGTCTCTGGATCATAGTGAAAAATCCTGGTTTAATCACAAGTCACTATTTGATTTAAGGAGTTTTGCCCCTGTGTTTGAAAATGATCAAGCATTTCTTTGCACAAGTCTACTCTTTGCTGTTTTTGTTCTGGAGTCAAATTGTGCGGAATTTAGCGGCTTCAGATTTGTGACATTTTCAGGTGATCTTTCACAATATTGTGAGCACTACTGTATGAAATGAACATTGTAACAGTTAATTCACGAATGAAAACGATCGTCAGTGTCATACAACTAAACTCTTCACACAACACTAGATTGACACACAGTCTGTTGAGTAGTGATGGGGAGGGTGCTTCTAACGGCAGTTATGGAAAGTTCACATGGTAAACAAAATCTTGCACCAGACTGCGAATTAAATGATCACCCTTCATTAAATGATAACAATATTTTATTATTTAAACATTAAATCTCATATAATGTGTGTGATGCACCGATATCTGTTTAAACCGAGTTTTGGAACACTACTTCAGCATATTATCCACAAAAATATTCCTGATAGTGTCATATGTGCCGAATGCTTATTCATCAACATAATTATCCTGTGACTTCAACTAATTATGCAGACATGTCCAGTGAAATGTTTTCCACCAGTAGGAGAAAAAATGGATATGGAAAAATAAAAACAGCAGGCATTGTTAGTGAAAGTTAAATTTGACAGGGTAGGGGTAAAGGAAGGTTAGTGAAGGCTTTGAAAAATGTTCCATTTTTGATTGCTATGGTGGTAGTAATCAGATTGATTCCAAGCCAATCCCATTATGTTGATTTTTTGTGACAAAGCAAAGTTGTCAGTTTCAAAGCAGTTTGCTCTCAGTGCCAGCATTGTAACGTGACTGTATAGGCCACGATATTGGGCATCTTCTGAAAAACCTAAAAAGCATGTGGGGTTCTTCTAAAAAAAAAAAAAAGTTGTCTGGTACTTAATGTTGATAATGCCCCTCTTATGGTAGGCCTAAGAACTGGAGTAGCAAGTCAGTTTGTGGTAATAGAATCTCCATGTCATTTAGTTAATTTGTGCTAAAAGAGAGGAAGGTTGCGTGATGTTAAAAGGAAAGAGATTGAAACAGTTTCAATTAATTCGTGCCACTGACATGAAAAATATTTTCACAACATTATAAAGACATTAAAATATTTAAAGTGTTAAACTATATTGGTAAAACAGTAGTAATTGCTGATAATTTTGTTTAAAGAAGAGGTTAGAAGTGATGAGCAATGTCATGTGAGCACTTTTAAAAGCTAAGTTACTAAATTGAAAAGTACAAGCAGTGATTAGCGTTGCACTGACTTGTGTCCAAATAGAGTTCATAAATCAGAAGTAATTTTGAAAGAAGACAAATTAAACTACAAGGATAAAAGCTGGCTAAATCAGGGGGATGATTCCTACTTATTCACAGGCAGTTCTGCTGCCAAATTCTTGGAGTCTAATACAAGTGGAGGCTACTCCATTGTTTTGTTCAGGAAGTACAGTAAACTGACGAAATAACAGCACATTAAGATTGGACGTATATATAAAGCACGGATGTCTTGCAGTGGCGAAAAAAGAAAACGGTAAGTCACATGACTACTGTATTTGTTTGCATTCACCATTTTCAAAGTGAATTTTGTACTAATATCATGGATTATACTGCTGATTTTAATTTATTTTAAATTAAAAACCCCTCACTAGATCTAAAGAGACCCACTAACTCAACCATGGAGTGCAAAAAGCCTATAAAAGTTCCTCGCATCATTGATAGGATTCAAACCCAGGCCTTTTCCACCCGGTGTGGGGAGGATGGTGACAATACCACTGTGCTTGCTGGTTAGCACAGACTAAACTTGATATAATAAAAAAAATAGAACTGGGTGTAAGCAGAAGTGTATTAATGACATTAGCAAGTGTATTAATGAAATGTGCAGTTAATAAAATTGCATTCTTTATTTCTTATTTGGCCTCATTTCTGCATTAAATACATTAAAAATAAAAGTTTCTAGATAACAGAAAAATCAGAATAACAGCACTTTGAATTCCCGAAGGTGCCGTTATTTTGAAAGTCTACTGTACTTTACTGCATATGAGCACATGATACATAAGTTCCTACTGAAAAATTTTCTTATAAAAATCCTGGTAGCACAAATTTCATCAATTAGCACTAAAAATTTCATGGATAGACATGTTTCAACTACTGCTCAGTATATTAAAGGAAACATCTGATTTCTTTATTGAAACAGGGATTAGAGACTAGTGGTTAAATATTCAGAATATTTGATCTGAAGGCTGTTTCCTTTAAAAGCACTGTGCTATTGAGAAATTTATATAAGTATAAATATCTGTAACCACTCAATATTGAAAGATTCTTATATGTTCACAGGTAGCATATTATATGGAAATATACAGCTCTGCTGTTATTAAATTGATCTAAATTTCAAAATTTTCTTCTTAATTAGGCACTCTCGTAAAAGGTGGGAACGCTTTGTTCATAGTGAAAATCAGCATTTGGTCAGTCCAGAAGCACTTGACTTTTTGGACAAGCTGTTAAGATATGACCATCAAGAACGATTGACTGCTCGGGAGGCAATGGAACACCCTTACTTTTGTAAGTTATGCCTATTAATTAGTTGGTTACTTCGTTTTCAAAGTACTATAATTATCTCAGTATTTAAATCTGATTATTGTAAATTCAAAACCATTTGTTTGCTGTTATAGATTGATACAAAAAATAGATGTTCAAATATTTAGATAAAATTGTGTATAGAGCATGATCTGGGTTTTAAGTAACTTAAGGTTTGGATATGAACATTTTGTATTCTTTAGGAATCTTAATTGTATTCTCGAATAATGGCCATGTTACTTGTTCTTAATCATGTGTTTAGAAATGAGTAACAAGCTGTAGTTAGCAGCTTTGGATGAAGGTGTTAGGCATTCCAGACTTAAGTAACCTCCTACAAACAGATACTTCCGCAGATGTAATACTTTGAACTGTATTGGCAGGTATCTCTTTCTTTTGTATAGCAAATAATAATGTTCTCTCATTTTCATAGTTTTCATGGAATTGAACTCTTTTTTTTTTTTTTTTTTTTTTTTTTTTTTTATATATATATATTGATTGCAGTGTTTAGCTTATTTTAAAGCTGTGAATCTTGTTTAATCGTTGCAGTTGCTTATGCCTAGTGCAGTAGTGGAGCTAAAAGATTGAATTTTTGATTAAGCAGATTGACCTGATCTGGTTATTGGCACATGAAACTGCCACTCTTCACTCCACCATATTATTAAGAGCTATGCTTTGTGTGTGGGTGGTGGTGGTGGTGGGGGGAATTGCTTCCTGCAGATGGAATGATATCAAGGTTGCATTTGAGTTAAGTGCTGAATTTCATTAAAATCCAGTCATTCTGCAGCAGCCATATCCTTTGGTTCATTTTAGTGATCATTGGACTTTAAAAAAAATAACAGATATATTAGCATAGCCAGTACAGTGCAAGGAAGCCAGAGTTTTTTGCTCTGCCAGCCAAATAATAATAAATAAAAACAATTACAAAAACTGTTGTCTGATTTCTACTTTCCATAGGTACCTACATATCTAGCAGGCTTTTGAATATCCCCAAGCTATCAACCTCAACTACCTGTTCGAAGCAATTTATCCCACTGATTAATAATTTGCTAGATAAAGGAAAATTTCCCACAATCCATTCTTCCTCTGTATTTAATTTGTCTCCTGGTTCTAGTGTCACTTAATGTGATCATTTTATTATCTTTAATGGAAGATTTCAAGACAAGTTGTGCATAAATGGACAATTTGAAGCATACTTCAATGATCTTGAAAAACACGTACACATATGTATCCCAGAAAAGATTCAACTTTTTTCTTAGTAGTTTAAAGTCACTTTAACCGAAACCAAAAATTTCATGAATGAAGTGAGTCATACCGAAATGCAAGATATGTTATCTGCCTAGTATGTAAAGCTGCATGTGCATATCAACTTAGACATACTAATATAAATCTTGTTGGTCTGCTGTAACTTAGGCCTTCAACATTAGAGGGCATTTGGACTCAACATCAGTAACTTTCTGTGCATGCAACTGAGACTCATTTGAACCTCCCAAAATCCAGTTTTGCAGCTGTTATTCAAAGATGAAAGACTGTAAGTGATGCTGCCATAAAGAGGGTAGTTCTGCCTCATGTATCTTTATCGACCATGTCCATGAGGTCATCAGTAGGTAATCACACATTAGGAGGCTACACATAAGCTCAGCATTATGTGGTTTCCAATGCAAATTGTTTCAGGTGGTACAATTCCTGACATTCATAGACTAAGTGATAAAACTTTAGAGTGATGAATCTCACTACATGATGTTTTGTTCCATTGGACTTATTCAGGTGTGGTGATTATCTGGGGAATGCTTCATGTTCGAGTGTATTATCCTGATGCACTCTGATACAAAATGCATCAGGATTATGCTCCAGACAAGCTCAATTCACTGCTACTGTGAAGGCAGTCTAGCATGAAACTGTTTCAGCTGGTTTAGACTTGGCCTGTTAGTGATAGTGTCTGAAACCATGAGGTCCATAATTTACTTGTGTGTTTAGGGCAGTTATGCACTATGTATGTTAGTACTATGGAAACTGACCTTGTTAGTGTTAGAAAAACGGTGCTCCATACCATATAAGAGTGCTTTGAGGGCTATGGGCCAAATTCAGAAATTTGGCTCAGAGCCCTCATCCCAATTTTGTTGAACACCTGTGGGACAAACTGGAACATTGAATTAGACTGCAGCCAGATTGTCTTCCTTCCAAACAGGTTCTGGCAACTACTGTGCAGAAGGAATGAAGGTAAATTCTGGCCATCAACTTCCAGAAGTTAGGAATTATGACCAGGAGAGTTGTCTGTCATACAAACAAAAGGTGGTCCTGTGTTAGTTTTTGAATTAAAACCCCTTTTTTCACTAATCACTGTATGTGTGAATACTTTTGTTAGTTTGTATGTATTAGATGTATTAGATTTAATTATAAATACAGTTTAATCCATATTTACTTTTATAATGAATTTAAGCTTAACTTGCCAGCTAATAATATTTTGGCCTGGGGTGAAATTAGTAGCAAATGTTAAGTAAGTTCTTCATTAGGGCCTTTGAGTCTGCTAATATTAAATCAGGAGGAATAGCTCAGTATACCTATTTCTGTTATCTTAGTACCAGTTTTACTGGTGTTCCTGGGTTCCAGCAATTTGTGACTGAGTGATGTCTGTGTCTTAACTACAATTCTTCAAAGTGATTATATTATTTCCTTTAATTTACAGCATTCTTCAATCTCCTTATTCGAAAGTGGCCCTTCTTTTTACTTGAAGAGAGAAGGGAAAGAAAACCTACCTTTCTTTATAATTTTCTAGTTTAATCACTAACCCTTACCAACCCTCACTTGGTCACACTAGTCACTTCTCCTTCCCTGGGGTGAAAGGAATGAAATGGACGTGCAGACTTTTCTACCAATAAAACACATATGCTCAGCAAATCATAACTGAAACCGACCATGACACTTCAAATCAAAGGGTGAGAATCAGAAATGCATAAACAAAATCATGGACCATTTCTTCTAATTTTTTCCTTGACAAATCAATCTCAGAGTAAGCTTTCTCCATTTCTTATTCAGAAATGATTGGAAATTGCTGATGGACCACCTAAGGTAGTTTAAAAAAAAAAAAACTACAGTCAAGAGACATTCTCATGGATGCGATGGCACAAATCCATAAGCTCTGCTTAAACTTTCATCTTTTAATGGAATTCCCATTAAAGTAACACCTCATGCAACTTTAAACACTTCAAAGGGAGCAATACTAGATTGAGACTTATTAAATGTATCAGGAAAAGAAATACTACAAGAAGTGCAAGTCGTAAACACAAAAATATTAATGATTAAAAAAGATGGAGAACCTGTACCTGCTTGCAACATTACACTTACCTTCAGTACATTGATCTTACAAACTACAGGAAAAGCAGGTTACTTATTGTGTTGTTTTCATCTATATATATATATCAAACCAGTAAGGTGCCTCTAGATACCAAAAATTTGACCATTCATGAACATGTCGGGGACATGTAATATGCTGTGACTGTTGGTCCAAGAACCATGCACAAATGAACTGTAACGCCAACTCACTTTACTGTGCAAACTGCAAAAGTTCTCATTCAGCATACTCCAAATCCTTTGAGCTACGAAAAATTGGTAAAATTCAGAGGTACAAAAGAGAGTAGAGTTATCTACTGGGAGACAAGGAAACAACTCCTTGTTACTCCAAAATGTAGCTGTGAAGCAGTTACCCAAAAACCTAAAACAGTAGCAGTACATACAGACAACTATTCTTCCGAAAATGTCATTTGTTGAATGGGGCTGAACTCTATTAGCAGATTGTCAGCAACCTTCTCGACAGAGCATGTCAGGTCAGACCAGTAGTACTCTGAATCCAGTCCTGTTTGCTTCTGCTCCAGTAACTCAAAACACAGAAACAAAAACAATTGGATACTATTAAAAAAAATAAAGAAACCTTCCCAAACATAGATAATGGATTGCAGTAATATAGACAATGGAGAAAAATTACTTGAAATATATGCTGAATATGATGTAGATACAGGATGCTCCATATCTATCTAAATGGATGTAAAAGTGATTGACATAAGCAAGCAGTCAAAAAAAACACAAGAAGATCTACCTTACACTTTCAAATCTAAATAATAGACCACATCCTGCAATGGAATTGTAGAGGATTACATAGCAATATTAATAACTTATACAAACTGATGACCCATTATAACCCAGCAGCAATCTGTTTGCAGGAAAACAACATGACTGTTGAAGCATCTCCTCCTATGAAAAATTAAACTCTACAAATGAGAGGGACACAACTCATTTAGGTGTTGTCATTTTGGTGGAATTCCCTTCAAACACAACTGTGCACTCACTTATAGGCTGTTGCAGTGTGCATTGCTCACACACCACATTCACCCTTATGTCTTGTTACATTAAAAAAAAAAAAAGTAAACTGCAGCCATTATCAACCCACTGCAGGATGGAAGCCTCCTCAACAATTCATGCTGAGGGAAATGGACCATAATCTGCAACGCTGGTCTAGTGCGGATTGGCAGATCGACTGTATTTAGCAGTCAGGGGCTTGAACCCCAGTCTACTAAAAAAGCATGTGCTACTGCACTCCCGCTCCCGACCACTCAGCTACGGATGCCTTTACATAACTGACGCCTCCGTGGGCAGGAACAGCAGTGCGTAGCACACGCTTCTTGATTAGAACGGAGTTCGAGCCCATGACCACCGCATATCCCTGGAGCAATATGGCCTTAGTTGCTAATGCTCCTAAAAACCAAATAACAAACAAACCTTTACAATACCTCCCACGAAATCATATGCCAAAGCAGGCTTAATGACCTTGTTATGAAGGTGTCAACTTCATTCTGTCTACTAGGTGATTTCAGTGTTCTCTGCCCACTTTGGGGATCACATGAAATAGACAAGTGGGGAAAACTGGTCAAAGCAATAATTGAAAGCCATGACTTTACTCTAATTAACACCCATCTCCATATATTTATTCACTTTTCTACAGGATCAGCCTCTACCATTGACTTTCAATCTGTTCTACAGTATTTCCAGTGATCAGTGATTGATGACCTTTACAGCATTGATCATTACCCAGTAGTCTATCAGATCCAAACAACAACCACTTCAGAAACAAAGTCAAACAAAATGGAAATTTTCCAAAGCAGACTCAACCAGATATGCAGCTGACATTGTATTTGATGTCAAAGTCATTGAGTCTTATCGTATTGATGATGTAACTGAACAAGTAACAAGTACAGGCCGTAGCCAAAGTTGCTATAATGCAATCACGCGTAGGAAAACAAAAAACATTCCAATTACTGATGAAATAGAGAATGTACAAATGCAAGAAGGGGGGGGGGGAAGCATGAAATCTGTTCCAAACATCCAACAACTAATAACCATATCAACTATAAGAGATTTAGAGCCAAAGCAAGTCACATAAGAAGACAGGCAAGAAATGATTCTTGGATTTGGAAAGCAGTCAGGGATTTGTATCATATGCCATTAAGAACTTAATGGCAAATCACCAGCTTCTCTCTCTACCAATCCTCAATTAGAATGGGCAGGATATATCATCTCCCAGAAAAATTGTGAATGCCTTTGCAGAAATGTTCTCCTGAGTGTCTGCAGTGAATTCATATGATAAAAGCTTTTAAAAATACTAAAGCAGTATAAAATAAACTTTAGCACAAATCATTCACTGTGTTATAACCAATCATTCATTATGTTGGAGTTACAAGATTTGTTAATATGCTCAAGCTCAGAACAATGCAGCTGGTCCTAGTGGTATTTTACCTTGTGTTGCAACAGTTAAGGCACCTCTGTAGCCAGGTAGGATGGAGCAGCAGTGCATAGCACACGTTTCTTGATTAGACCGGGGTTCAAGCCCGTCACCACCAAATACGGAGGATGTGGAAAGGTCAGGGAATGACCACCACATATCCCAGAGCAATATGGCCTTAGTTGCTAATGCTCCTAAAAACCAAATAACAAACAAACAACAACAAGCAACAGTTAAACAACATCCTTTATCCCTTGCTGATTTTTAGCTGAATCCCCACCAGAAAGTACTATCCTATCACAAAGAAGTTGTACTGGCTTATCCCAGACCACGACAAGACCATTCATAGAATTACAGACGAGTTTCACTTATACTAGCCATCTTGGAAAAACCGTGGGGGGGGGGATCCATGGCAAGCTTAAGTGGTGTCTGACATCACAGTCATTAATCAGCAAAAATCACAGTGGATTTCAAAAAAAATCTGTTCAAAATCTGATCATCCTTGGATGTTATGGTCAAAGTTAAGGCAAGCATCTGGAATGCCTTCATTAAAAATCTGGTAAGGGTATGCCTTGATATCCAAATGGTGTTTGACATTTGGTATTCTTCAAGATCTACACTTGCTTGGCCTGTGAGGACATTTGCCTTTTCTAATACAGAGCTTTTCTCAAACCCTCAATTTTCAGGTTCGTTATGAAAATTTTTTTCTCCTAGTCTTTCACCAGAGAAGAGGGAGGGAGTTTCACAGGGCTCAGTTCTAAGTGCTACAATTTTTGCTATAAGAATAAACCAAATGGCCAAAGACATTCCTGCTACTGATGAAACATACCTATGACCTTACTATCTCATACCAGTTCTTAAAATAGAGCTGTGGATGTAACAGAATGGCTATCGCCTCTCCATGTGTAGAAAATTATTGCAGTACATTTGGGGGGGGGGTAAGAAAGAAAGAACGATATTATATCATGACTCTGAATTGTGACTGACTGACAGTGTCCATTTCTTAGGCATAACTCTGGGCGGTAAGCTCAGTTTTCTGAAATATATACTCAATATTCGAACTCATCTGCCAGAAGATGAATATCCTTAAGAGTAATCTCACCCATGATATGGTGTTCCTGTGTATGATTGTGCTAGAAAGAGTGCCCTTGAGTGGCTTAACCCAATCCACTATAGTACCTTATCTATGAGATAAGGTACTATAGTGGAACGTACTATATGGTACTATAGTGGAAAGCCCATGGAACTTTCCAATATCCGCTATTCAAAGCTTATACTTTGAATCAAGTGACCCACTGCTTCATCTTAGGAGAAAATTACAACTTCTAAATTTTGTTGCCAAAGTATAGAGCCTACTAACTCATCCCATATTGTCATATCTCTTTGACCCATAGTTAAAAATGAAGTATAGCAACAAGCCTGTACCCCTAGACAACTTATTTCAAGAAACTTCTGATCCTCTGTTGGCTTGTATATTCACCATCTTGTGGCAAATATGAATATGGAACACGTGCATGTGGAACAACAAATTCCATTGCATCCAGAAACATACTGATTGATGCAGTGACTGCTCTGTGATACAAATCTCTCCCTTCTTGTTCTATCGTGAAACAAATCCGATAATGGCTGATTGAGCATAGTACTTGCCAACCAGTGAAGTTCTTCTGGATTCCAGGCACACTAGAATTTCTGCAAATGAAAATGCAGATAAAACCACCAAGCACCCAGTCACAGTATTGTGCATAAGGACAGGTTCTGTATTTGAACAGACTATAAGCCTCTCATCCAACAAGCATGTCGTAATCAGTGGAAGGAACTATTGGCAATCTTAGACTAACATTAAACTGTTTCCATAAATCACTGCTGTGGAATTCCAGTTTTCAAAAAAAAAAAAAAAAATACATGAAGTTGTGTCAGAACATACATTGCTCAGACCCATCTGAAGCATCTCTCTCTCCCCACCTTGTGTGGGTAAGATCCTCCTAAGTGTATACACTGCCATTCTTTTATTTGCTGTAAAACACATTCTCATAGACTGCTCAAACTGACAGGACTGTGGTTTATAAATATCTGTTCAATATATCTGAGCCATTAACATTTTAACACCTCATAGCAAACAATAGTAAACTGACCAAATTCTACAGTTACTTAAAAACTAATTCACTTATATGATTGCATTTAATTAACCTCTCTGTTATCACTTTTGATAAATTTTTCTGAGCAGGTGCAATGTGGCCTGCCATTAAACCCTAACAATAACTAATGTGTAAATTATTTTAGAAATATTAAGTGAAATGGAATTGAAACTAAAAGGAATAACAACTAAATAGGGTATCTTACCAATCCTTTTTTTTTTTTTTTTTCCTTCACTAATAGCTTATCTTTTTTTCTTCTTCTTCTTCTTCTTCTTCTTCTTCTTCTTCTTCTTCTTCTTTTTTTATAGAGAAGAGTATTTCCATTTGTAATGGGTTTCCTCAGCCTACAAGTTATTTTTTTGGTGGTAATGTTTTCCTCCAGAAAGTGGTTCAATGTGTTTTAGTCAGTTAAGACCTTGAGCTGTTATGCACTCCTGTGCTCCATCTATCCATGTCCTCCTAGGTCTTCCTCTTCTCCTTCCTGGTGGTACCCATTCCAAGATTGCCTTTGGATATCTGGTTTCTTGCATCCATTTTACATGTCCATACCATTTTAAACACTTCTTCAGTAGTAGCAATTATAGCCCTTTTCACTTCCATTCTTGTATCTTTGTTCCTTTTTCTGTCTCTCCTACAAGTTCTTGCTGAGCATCTCCAAAAATTCATTTCTGAGAGCAGTTTGTTTTCCTCTTGCCTGTTCAAACTCCAGGTCTCAACTCCATATAATAGACTTTATATTGTATTATCGTTTGAAATATGTTTCGTTTTATTTAGAATATTTCTGCTCCATAGAATGGAATTTACATGCTGATAGCCTTTCTGCCATCTGTGATTCTCTTATTGATCTCTGCTTGGAACAATCCATCATTTTGTAAGATTGATCCCAAGTATCTGAATTTTCGACTTGTTTAATTTGGGAACCTTCAATGTTTAGAATGTGTCCTGATCCTGAAGACATTTCAGTGTTGCTAAAATTGATTTTTAGACCCCTCCGTTTATATTCCTCTAACAGTTTATGACATGCATAGTCTGCATCCATATCTTGTACAATCACCACTGGTCATATGCAAAAAAATAAGTTGTGAATATTGGTGATCTTATTTATTGGCAATCCCATTTTATTGCTCTTTTCTTTCTTTTTTTTTTTTTACACCGTAAATTTCAAAAAGTGTTGGTAACATGCAACGCTCTTGTAATAAGCCTTTTGAGGTATGGAATTCAGGTGAGAAAGCTGCTCCCACATTCCACATCTATTATTCCTGTGAATTGTCTTAATAATGCTAATCAATTGTTCACTAATGCCTGCCTCTCATTGTTTCCCATAAGAGTTTTCTTGGAACACTCTCATATGCCCTTTCAAGGTCAATGAAATCAAAGATTTCTTTTCATTTCGGGTGACATTTTTCAAGGATCTGTCGTACTGTTGAGATGTCTATACTATACAACCTCCCGGTTGAAGAACCACTTTGTTCTTCCAACACCTCAATTCAAGCTTCTAAATGGTTCCTAATCCATTTTCCAAGAATTTTTAAAAGTGGATTCAGGATGCATATTCCTCTGTAATTTGAACAACTTTTCCAATCACCCTTCTTAAAAATTGATGTAACATATCCTGTTGTCATTTCTTTCAGTATTTCTTCCCTGTTGTCATTTCTTTCAGTATTTCTTCTCCTCTCAGTTTTTGTATTAAAACAGCCACTCCTATTCCTCCCTTATTTCATAAGTTCCATATAAACTCTTTCCAGGTCCTGGTGATTTGCCATTACTTTCCTCCTTTAAGTAAGAGTTTCACTTCCCTAACAAATACTTTTAAGCCCGAGTCTTCCACACAGATATCCTCTGCAGTCTTGTGAACTCTTCCCAGTCTTCTTTTAAAAGTCCTTCATAGTACTTCATCCAGTCTTTCGAAAGTATTAATTGCAAACCAGCGTTTTGTTTATGCTGTTTTCTCAAGTCTTCAAATCAAGGTCCTTCCTTGTCGTTTCTACTGATCTCTTGAAGCCCAACTTGCTATTAATAGTCAGCACTTCCTTTCCTATTCTTCACTTTTCACTTACACTACCATCCGATTAGCTATTTTCTTCTTTTCTACATAATCATTCCTGTGAGCATCATTCCTTTGCAGGCTTCTTTTCCTCTATGGCAGCTCTTGCTTTCTCTGTAACCCAGGTCTTTTTTTGGTCTCTGGCTCTTCTTTTCACCTAGAATTTCATGAGCTTTTTTCATTTATTTATTTATTTGTTACAATATTTTTTAAATATTTGTTAAATTTCTTCAGTATTCCTTTCCATCTCAATGTTAATTTCAGCATCCAATCTCTGGTGTAGTTGTTCCTAATGCTGTAATCCTGAAGTAGTTCATTGTTAAATTGATCCATTTTTAGAATTTCTCCTTCCCCCCATAATTGGTTGTTCTCTCTTATTTTCTTAATCCAGTTCAACTTCAGTGTTGTTTAACAAGGAAGTGGTCAGATCCACATTCAGCTCCTCTGTGAACTCTTACATCTCTCAAAGCGTATTTCTCTGATTATTTTGAAATAATGTAATCTATAACTGATATAATTTGTCTTGTCTGCTGCGTCCAAGAATATTTATGGATATACTTGTGTAAAAATGTGTTGTAAACTCAAGTCGAACCTCCCAAAATTTATCCTTTAAGTTATCAGCAATGTCATTAGTTGGAGCATGTATTCCCAAAATAGATATTTCTCTCCCATACGTTGTCAGATCCAATGAAATCATCATTCTTTTGTTAATTAATTGCCATTTTTTGATATAATGTCTCAATTTCTTTTTAACAGCAGTAGAAACTCCTGCCCTTGTTCTTTCACTCTTAACTCCACTCCAAAAATTGTAATATTCTCCCATTATTTCCTCTCCACATCCCTTTTTCTTTGTCTCAGATAACACATCTAAATTAAATTTTTGCAATTCATCTGGAAGAAAATTTCTTTGAATATTCTAGCATCTCAAAATCAATGTCCTTTTCCATTTGCCAGGTTGTATCCGACAGTGCAACCCGTTTAAATTTTCACTTGTAGATTGTTTAGCATTTGTAAATTTTTTTTCGCTGAACGAACGAGGAGCTAGCCCTTTGCAGAAACCCACAACCTGGAGGACTGGGGTATCTCTCTCTTATCCTTTGTTTAGTAAAATAACTTATACAGCCACCTCCCCTGGCTTATGTAATACTCGGCTTACGGAAATTCGACTTTACGTAAGTTTTTGCCAGCTGGTGCAGACTTAAAAAAAAATCGTGGAAAAATATTTTGCGCCATGTAGGAATAAATGTAGATCGTAATGTGAGCCCAATAACACTTTTTTTTTTTTGGTAATTCATTCCGAGACTTTGGAAGTCGAAATTTTTGGGGTATAACTATGCTATTTATTTCTCTAAAATTATAATGGAAATTGCACTACCCTTTCATTGTTACCATATGTTCCGTTGTAAGAATCAATTTTGAATGCCTTTGGGATATTTTTTCTAAAACACATTTCTTCAGGTCACTACCATAAAACAATTTGCGGGCTTTTCTGTTAGTGGAATCTGTTGTAAATGGGGTAGTAAACTCGATCTTATTGCATTTGCAATAATACTGATAACTGGAATTCTGTGGGTTTTTATATTATGGTGAAATGAGTTCCCCTTCACTGAAATCTTCAATCATATAAAAAACATAAATAAATGTTCAGAATCTTCTCTTCATTCCTATTTACTTATTACAATGGTGAAGGGAAAGGGACCAAAGGAAAGTGCAAGTGCTGGCAGACTAGGAAACAAAACAAAATTGATTTAGAAATGAAGATAAATAATTAAGAAGTATGAAGCAGGACAAAGTTTGCCATCTATTGCACGGAATTAGGTCTCGTTGCTTCAACAGAGAATACTATTTTAAGGGACAGTACACATGTAAAAGAACATATTAAAGGATCAATGCATTTAAAATCAAGAGTGTTCACAAAACAGGTGTTCAGGTGCTATATCAAAAATGGAAAAGCATATTAATAATATGAATGGAAAATCAGATTCAGAGGCAAGTGCCCAAGTGCAATGGCCATTCAAGCAAAAGCAAGGAGTATGTACAAAGATATTAAAGATAAGTACAGCAAACACCAGGGGCCAAGGTTGTGGCAAGCAATGGGTGGTTTAATAGGTTCAAGCATCACGCTGGTTTCCAAAACATTAAAGTATATGCAGCGAAGTTGCCAGTGCTGATTCTGCAGCTGCAGAGAAATTCTGTGATGTGTTCAAAAAAATCCCTTCTAAATCTTCACAGCCCTCACCTTCCGCAGCGGTGTGCTTATCAGCTGGAGAGTTAATTCTGGCAACGATGCTCCAAAGGTAAAACTTGCTGACATTATGCCTGTCTCCTCTTTTTTGTAATTTTATAATTTTGAAATTTTTGTAATTTTGTACACTTGTAATTTTTCCTGCACGAGATAAAAAAATTGAATAAATAATTCTATTTACATGTTCATCAAACATTTCTTTTTTGCTTCAATCAAATTTGCGAGTGCTGCATAAGCATGTAAGGAAATTCTGACTTACGTAGAGTTCTGTTGAACACACAACCGTTACGTAAGTCGGGGAGTGGCTGTATATGTATTTAAAATCCCCCTGACTAAGTTCAAGTCTGCTGATAGCAATTTTAAGAAGTAAATTATTTGATGACATTTTTAACATCAGCATTATTTACTTGACAGTAACCTGTTGGATTGTATTTAACCTCTATATTACTAACTTTATACTTTAGCATATTATAATGGTGGTAGTGGGTTTATAATAAACTACATTATAGGTCCCAGGCTGTTTAATGTCTATTGGTGGATCTAATATTATACATCATGAGTTACAGAGCATATAATTCTGATTCAGGTGTGTAAAATAGTGGTTTCAGTGCAGCAAGACATTATTTCTCTCTCCCAGTGCAAGAAACCATGTTGGCTGTAAAAGCCACTTAGGGTACAGTTAATATCATTTATTTTCATATTCTAGGCTGATGTGAATTTTGAATAATCACCAATAGTATCAATAAGTTTTTAAGATTAATCTGGTGAACTTCAGTGCCGTTAGTCAGTCCTGTCTGCCTGTGGTAAAAACCAATCATTAATGTATCTATAATTGATCAATGACACTATTGGGATGGATGTCACAATGCCGTTTGCAGTAGTTCTAATAGTTAATAGTCATATTGTACTTAAATCACAACTGATTGGTTTTGATAATTTCTTAAGTTTTGATAAATGTACTGATCATATGCAGCTAGTGTGCTGCTAATGTATGTCATCCTGCATTCTTGTTATGTTGCCATCTACTTTTTTGATATGTGTTCTGTGATGTGTTTAACACTATCAATCTAGCAAACTGAAGTTTGCTAGATTGATAGTGTTAAAACTGAAAGCATCCCTAGTTTAGCATATGCATTTTCAGCAGATATTGCTATTTCTAAATCAAGGTAAATGTAACGTTAACAACTGTCATTATTAGTGTGCTAAATTCAAGATTAGATGGATATGTTTTTTGTTTCTTTATTTATTTATAGTTCTCGCAGCTGGAGAGAATCAAATCTTATATAAATGTGATATTTTAATTTTAGAAGTGCAAGTAGAGGTTTGTGATACAGTGAGCAGCTACCTCCCCATACTATTCCTCTGCATTGCTCCTTACTATTACCATTCTTTATATGGCTGTTGAATAAGCAGAGTGCAATCAGATTGTTCTAATAATCATCCTAGTATATCAACAAATTACTTATAATAATGATGTTTTAGTGATGCTTTTTTAAATTATCATGATAGATACGTGTAAATAGATTTTTGAGTCCCCCCAATGCTAGTATTATCATTCTTTATATGGCTATCTAATTGCAGAACAGTTGGATTGTTCCAGTAATCACACTAGTGTATATCATAAGAGATGTATGTAAATAGATTTTTGAGCTCCCATTACAAACATTGCCATTCTTTATATGGCTGTTGAATAGGGACAATATCAGATTGTCCAGTAATCATCCTAGTATATTATGGAATTACTTATAATGTTGTGGTACGTATCTTAAATTACCATAGAAGATACATATAAATAGAATTTGGAGGTTGACTATGGGTGTTTCCATTTCATTTACTTTATTTTTTTGTTTTTACTACTGTTACTTATGCATTTGGAATTGGTAAGGCTTTCCAATATAAGTTTAAATTTAGTTTATAGGCATTTACTTAGGGTTTTCATGTAGCTATTTCTTCACAAAGTTATAAACCTGCTCCTTGTGTATAATTTATGGAATTTTGATATCTAACAAGCACATGGGGAAATTAACATTAACATGGGAAATTAACATGGGGAAATTAACAATCCTTTATTCAACTTTTATTCTGGTACAATAGAACCTAAAAATTTTGAAACTTCTTGAATGTCTGAGTAGGCGACTGTACAAAGTGAGGGGGCACTGCAGGGTGTCAGATTTATACCACATGGTCCATTAATTTCCAAACATTTCTGTTTTTACATATTTCTAGACTTTGACTGTTACTATGTATTTGCAATATATGAAATAATTTGTTTTGTGTAACATTCAATACTAGTTTGTAGTATGTATTTAGCTTTTATGCAGTTTGTTTGCTGTAATTGTTTTCACTACTTATACCTCATTAAATAATATTGGACAATTGCAACACCCATACCAGAGACTGCATTTGAACCTACACCTTTGTCTTGGGCAAGTATGTTACTCACTGGAGACTGATCCAGAAGTATGGATTAACATTTTGGCTTAATGCTGTGACCATTGTTCTGTGGAGATTATATTGATCAGGGCTACTACATTTTCTAATAAAAATATTAAATTACACCTGAATACTTAGCCTCTATGCATTAACCATAAAAAAACAGAAATTTCCAGAAATCTGGAATGTGCTATGACCTTGAGGATGCTGATTCTTGAGGTTCTGCTGTAATAATATTGGATCTGGTTTTAACCATTTTGTGTATGTTGTTATTGCTTAATTCATTAACTAACATTTCCGTATAAAGTATTTTTTTCTGAAGTTGTTTCCTTCTTTTTAGATGCTAGTCATAATATATATGCTTTGTAGTTTGTTGATATACTTCGTCAGTAGTTTCCATGTCATATTACTTTATCCTATGCAATACTGCATGTTTTTCTAATTTCCTGCATAATACAATTACTAACGATTACTACTCGCATATGAAATTCTCTTGTGAGTGTATTATATTTCTAAATCATTTTGTAGGCAAATTTCGTAATGCAATACTTTTTAGGCCATTTTAGATTAACTTTAGTGTTTAGTGTAAAATCAGAAACTTCTGCATGATTTCTCTTAGTTCACTATTTTCTACAATATTAAGATCACCAGTTAAATATGCTTATGGTCCAAGTCTGTAATTTTCACATTTACAGATTTATCCATTACATTTTTATCCATTTTGCTTTAAAAAAAAAAAAAAAAGTAACCATTATCAGTATCTTTAATATCATAACTGTTTTCTTTCAGTTGAATGTGGGAAGTCCCATGTAGTGTGTATAGCTATATCTAACACAGATACTGATGTTCTTTACTGGCGTATTATGTAACAGTTTTTTTTTTTTTTTTTTCATAACATAATTAAGATTTATCCTGTCAGATAATAAATCAATTTTGAAATTTTATTACATAATTTTCCTTATTTATTGTGACAATATTAGAGAATAATCCTAACTTAAATTTGTTAATATCCTTGATTAGGTGTTTTGATCCGCATGCTTAGTATTCTGTGGTCTGCACATTTTTCTTAGAACCTCTAGTTTGCTGCATTTTAGCCCAAATGGTGTGTTGTGTATGTTTGTGCTCAATGTCATTATTCCATTCTGTAGTGGTTCAGATTTGCTTAAAATTTTGGGACCTCCTGTTGTATCTTTCTTACAGGTGACAAAAATGCACTTGCCTCACATACTTTTGATCATCTGAAATATAGTGTATGCATTGTTCATTGTTTGGTTGCATGTTAAGGAATGTGTACTGTGATCAAACCTGTTGTTGAGCCCATACGGGTACAATATATCTTACTCTTATATCTGATGTGATAATAACTCTCAAGATTATGTAAATAACCTACAAAACCTGTTAAAATGCTATGCTTAATACTTAGCATAATGAAATTATGCTATAGTAAAAATTGAGTCAACTATTGAACAGTTTTCTTCAAGATTTGTCAAGTTCAGAGAAAGAAACTGCAAAATTCAGTGTTTGCAGACAGTGTAAAAGTAGCCGAACTGAACCCGGAAATGTTTCAGTGGATCGACCTGAATGATTTTGAGGTGCAATTGATTGATTTTTCAGAGCAGCTCAGTTTGGAGGCAAAACTTTATCGACCTCGGAGCTGATTTAGAAAATATTGAAAGGGAACAATTAGTAACAGGATTAGCAAAGAAAACTCCTGAAAATGAAGTATTAAAGGTTTTGGAATTCCATTCCTGAAACTTTTGTCTGTTTAAAAATTCTAGCAACAGCATTACTAAGAATTTTCTCATCAACATATTCATGGGAGTTGTTCTCAGTGATGAACTTTAAGTCTAGTCATAGGAGTAGTTTTACGGATGAAACTAAAAGTTACAAAGTATAAGCCAGATGTAAAATATTTGTCGTCAGTGTTGCAGAAACAGAAGTATCACTGATGTTTTATATTAGCATTAGCAGAGGCATATGATGCAAGAAAGCAAGCTTATACAGCATCAGCCAAAAAAAAACCCCTTCCCATTTCACCTCTCCATTCGCTCCAAAAGTTTATCTAGTTCTGCTTTGAATCTGTTTAAGCTATCAACTTCTACAGCGATGGATGGAAGTTTGTTCCATCTGTTTGTTCGTACTGTCATTATAATGTCTCATTATTGTTTTATATTAAATTTGTTCTGTAAGCTGAAATGCTCTAGTAGTCCCAATTTTCAAAAAAGGCAATATAAATGACTGCAATAACTACCAAGGATAGTCTCCTAAACTCAGGATATAAAATATACTCAAGTCTCCTAAAACTGACACTTATTAAATATTACGAAAACATCCTTGGGGAAGAACAAAACAGGTTCAGGGGGGGGAGATCACGCGCTGATGCTTAATTCACGCTCAAGCTCCTGATAGAAAAAAGAAGAGAGCAAACCCATCTCTTATTGATAGATTACAAAAAACCCTTTGATATGGTTAACTGAACAAAATTATTTGAAATCTTAAAAGAAGACAATATACCAAACCAGTCATTTGGGGCCGCCCTCAATATCTATAAAAATTAAGATTGAATCGCAAACAACTGAATTGGAGACAATAAATACAGGGGTGCGACAAGGATGTGGACTGTCTCCGCTTCCATTCAACATATATATAAATCATATTATAAGAGAATGGAGGAAAATCTCCAAGACAGCTATCAAAATTAGCTGCAAAGCAAGAATGAACACACTGCTTTTTGCTGATAGATCCTAATAGAGAAGACAATGAGAACTCATTGCAGAAAGCCATCTTCTCATTAAACAAAATAGCAAAATCATTTAATATGGAAACCTCATCTTCAAAGACAAAAGTGATGGCATTTAAAGGAAGAGATCCAATAAGAAGCACGATCTGCATTGACAATAATATTATCGAACAAGCTAACACTTTCAAATACCTAGGATACTACCTGTCATAAGAAAAAGGTATTGAGCAGAAAATAAATAATTACATAGGAATTACTAAAACTGTAAACCATATTTTCAAATCTAATCCGGTGCATAAGAAAACAAAGACATGGATACATAACACCCTCTCCGGACCTATCCTAACGTATGGCTCTGAGGCATGGACAATGAGCAAAGGGGACAGGAGGAGGTTGACTAGTGCAAAAAATGCGCAGAACCGCAGGTTATACTAGACTTGACAGGAAAAGAAATCAAGACATAGTGTCAGAACTGCAGACAACCTCAGTACTGAATTATATAGAATCATACAGAAACAGATGGTTACAACATGTAGAGAGAATGGAGAATATACGTTATCTGAAAGAGATACTAAACTACAAACCCCTGCAAAGATGGAGAGAGAGAGAGAGAGAGAGAGAGAGAGAGAGAGAGAGAGAGAGAGAGAGAGAGAGAGAGAGAGAGAGAGAGAGAGAGGCCACTAGGCCTAATACTGGACAGGAAGAAGCTAAGCGTTACATTTTTGTTATGAAGGATTTTATTTTAATACCTTTATTAAAGCATCTTTGAAATAGTCTTTTATTTCATTCTCTCCCTTTTTTTTTTTTTTTTTTGGTTAAGATTTTGTCAAGTAAAATGTGTATGAGAAAAATAACAATACAGTAGAATGTCGGTTATCTGAACTAATTGGGACCAAGGTTGGTTCGGATAATCAAACATACCCGAGAATACCCAGTTTATACAAAACATAGTGTAATTAGGCCTACAATTAAATTAAGGTATTTTGAAATGTGATACACTGTATTTTGAAATATGAAGTACAGTCAGTCC
Organism: Mastigoproctus giganteus; assembly: GCF_048544385.1. Taxonomy (NCBI): domain Eukaryota; kingdom Metazoa; phylum Arthropoda; class Arachnida; order Uropygi; family Thelyphonidae; genus Mastigoproctus; species Mastigoproctus giganteus. The sequence continues at coordinate 33,988,978 of NC_143581.1, forward strand.
TCGTATAGCACGATAGTTGTGTTCCTAGAAACCCTCGTGCAATATAAACAACAGGCCCTATGGGAAAAATAGGGTTAGGTGCCGACTACCCAAGATTGAACACCCATTTTAACCAAAACATAACCAAACACAATAAATAATCGTAATAAAATACGTATTTTATTACGACTATTACGTAATAAAATATTGCTAATGATTTTGCTTCTATCGTAAGCAAACTTGTACTTTGTTTGATTTTCTATCCAAACATATGACAGCCGTTCCATCTCTTCTTTTTGTCTTAATCTAATGGATTTTAATTACACTTTGAGTTGTTCCTGCTATGAAAGTTGTTTTTATTTTCTCTGCATTCTTTGTAATTCTCGGCGTTGTCTCATTTAGGTCTGTACCACGTGCAATATCACATGGTCTTTCATTTCGCTCAAAGTGTTTCACTATTTTGTATTTTTTCTCTATCCACAGAGGCGGATTGGCCATAAGCCTTACCGGGAAAATCGCGCTCGGCGGGAGGCCAGTGTGATTTTTCCCGGGTAAGAATTTTTGATCCAGTCTGCCTGTTTATCGATATTGCTTTTCTTTTTCTCCCTGAATCTGCAATGTCTTCACCAGGACGCTTCCTTTTCACACCTTTTAAGTATTTTATTCATTTTTAGGGAATAAAGCACAATTAGAAAACGAGGAGGTACGCTTGATACACATAAACAAAGCTGCACACGTGTAGCAACTGAATAAACAACACCGTAAAGGCAGAGATACACTATTAACACCTCACATTTTACTAAAGCACATTTCTGGATGTCACTACCATAAAACAATAAAAACAATTTCCAGTTGCATTCCTGCTAGTGGAATCTGTTATAAACTGGTAGTAAACTCGATCTAATTGCATTTGCGATGAACCAACGTAAAAACCAACACAATTCCGATTGCCGGAATTGTGTTGGTTTTTACGTTATTATGGTGAAATGTGTTTCCCCTTCACTGATATAAAAAAACTTAATACATTTTCAGAATCTTCTCTTCATTCGTATCGTGTTGCGTTCGGTTGGGGGTGATTCTGCGTTCGACTGCCATTTCTTGTGAACACAAAGGCGAATCATGCATAAGCGAATTCGTTTCGTGTTATATAAGATATCCTTCCCCTATTTATAAATCGTGTATGATCGAATTCGTGTAGTGCAAACACGTGTTATACGAGGACTGACTGTATATTAAAAATTATTTGATTTAGGAAATGGTTTAGCATTAGCATTAGTAGAGGCATATGATGCAAGAAAGCAAGCTTATTCAGCATCAGCCAAAAAAAAAAAAAAAAAAACACACCACTCCCATTTCACCCCTCCGTTCATTCGAAATACCTGTCCAGTTGAGCCTTAAATTTGTTTAGGCTATCAACGTCAACAACAAATGATGGAAGTCGGTTCCACCAACCAACCACCCGCTGGCCAAAGGCAAATTTCCGCACATCTATCTGACATCCGTCCTTCCTCAATTTGAATTTATGCCCTCTGAGGTGATTATTCTGAGCAAGAGGAAGAATCCCATTGGCATTCAGCATGCTCAAACCATTCAAAGCCTTATACACCTCTATCAGATCACCTCGCCGGTGCCTAGTCTCCAGACTCTGTAATTTGCAAAACTTAAGCCTTTCTTCATAAGAGCAACCCTTTGTTCCATTCACTAATCTTGTTGCCCTTCTCTGTACCCGTTCCAGCAGCTCTACATCCTTCTTGAAATGAGGCTTCCAGATATAGTACTCAAGATGTGGCCTAACCATTGCCTTATACAAGGGAATAATCACCTCCTTATCCCTGCTGGAAAAATTCCCGTATTCATTGACAAGACACCATGAGCTACTCTTGCAGCTCGTCTGCACTGCTCAGAGAACTTCATATCTGCCTGCACAATTACCCCCAGGTCCTTTTCATTCTCCACCACTGTCAGTGTAGTACCGCAGAGTTGATACGTTGCTCTGGGGTTACTGTTTCCCATATGTAGTACTTTACATTTGTCAATGTTAAACTTCATTTGCCACCTCTCAGCCCATCTGTTCAACCTTTCCAGATCCTGTTGCAGCAGCATAGCGTCAGTAGTGTCCTTAACAACCCTGCCAACCTTTGTATCATCTGCAAACTTGGACATTAAACTTGATATACCATCATCAATATCATTCATAAACACCGAAACAACAACGGACCCAACACTGAACCCTGAGGAACTCCACTAATAACATTAGTCCACGTTGAGCAGTGTCCATTGATTACCACTCTCTGTCTTCTGCCACTCAACCATCCCCTTATCCATAGCAGCAATTTGCCTCCAATGCCACACTGCTCCAATTTGTGCAGCAGTCTTCCATGTGCAGCAGTATCAAAAGCCTTTCTAAGATCCAAATATATAATATCAAAGTTATTCCCTTCATCCAGTTCTTTTGTGACTACATCATAGTATCCAATCAAATTGGTCAGGCAAGACCTGCCCTTAACAAAACCATGCTGCGTCTGAGCTATAATGAATTCTTGTCTAGATGATCCTGCAGTGCTTCTTTAACCAGTGCCTCCTCCATTAATTTTCCTGGAACAAAAGTTAAACTAACAGGTCTATAATTGTAAATAATAACCAAAACATTTTGAAGAAACAATGTATATTATATTTATTTTGAACTTACCCAATTGTTTTACATGGTTTCAACTATAAACCACACTTTTTTTTTTTTACATAAATAGAAATAAACGAACACAAGTAATTGCACACAAATACAAAGGGTACTAGGAAAGTTTTGCAATACAGCTTTGTTTATTTAATTTTTTCAAAGTAATTTCCTCTACATTCAATACACCTCTCCCTCCTCCGAAACCAATCTTTAAACCAGTTCTGCCAAGTTTCACTAGGGAGTAAAGCACACTCGTCCCAAGCCCGTAGAAGGTCCTCATCACTGGAAAACTGCCTCCCTTTTAGCTTCATTTTCACATGCGGGAACAGTGCAAAGTCACAGGGAGCAAGGTCTGGACTGTAGGGAGGGTGCTCGAGAAGTTTCAGTCCTGTTGTGGTCAAATATTCGGTGCAGGCTTTGGTGCGGTGAGCTAGAGCATTATCGTGATGGAGGTACCAGGTGTCCATTCTTGACTTTGGCCGCAGGTTCTTCATAGATCCAATGACTTTAGGCAGGCATTGTTCAGTATACCACTTAGCTGTGACTGTCTTCTGTGTGTCCAAAACGACACGTTCCACAATTCCACTCGATTTGAAAAATACAGCTATCGTTTTCTTCTTTACAGATCGGGATTTTCTGACAATTACGGGTGTGTCGTCATCATCAAAGACCCAAACTTTTCTTTTGAGCCTTGGTCGGCAGATCGTAATAGTACAGCCAAGTCTCGTCACCTGTCACGATGTTGTTCACATACCGAGATTGTCCCTTATCAAACTTTTTTAACATCTCCAGGCACCAAGTCACACGTCGTGTCATCTGCTCTTCAGTCAATTGATGCGCACCCAGAGAGAACAAAGTTTCTTCACGTGCAAATGATCATGCAGAATCGAACGAATTGCTGGTGCATTTAGGCCCAAAGTATCCTCTATCTGTTGGTAGGTCACTCGCATGTTTTCGTCAAGCATTTCCCTCACAGCAGTAACGTTTTCCTCCTTATACACCTCTATCAGATCACCTCGCCGGTGCCTAGTCTCCAGACTCTGTAATTTGCAAAACTTAAGCCTTTCTTCATAAGAGCAACCCTTTGTTCCATTCACTAATCTTGTTGCCCTTCTCTGTACCCGTTCCAGCAGCTCTACATCCTTCTTGAAATGAGGCTTCCAGATATAGTACTCAAGATGTGGCCTAACCATTGCCTTATACAAGGGAATAATCACCTCCTTATCCCTGCTGGAAAAATTTCCGTATTCATTGACAAGACACCATGAGCTACTCTTGCAGCTCGTCTGCACTGCTCAGAGAACTTCATATCTGCCTGCACAATTACCCCCAGGTCCTTTTCATTCTCCACCACTGTCAGTGTAGTACCGCAGAGTTGATACGTTGCTCTGGGGTTACTGTTTCCCATATGTAGTACTTTACATTTGTCAATGTTAAACTTCATTTGCCACCTCTCAGCCCATCTGTTCAACCTTTCCAGATCCTGTTGCAGCAGCATAGCGTCAGTAGTGTCCTTAACAACCCTGCCAACCTTTGTATCATCTGCAAACTTGGACATTAAACTTGATATACCATCATCAATATCATTTATAAACACCGAAACAACAACGGACCCAACACTGAACCCTGAGGAACTCCACTAATAACATTAGTCCACGTTGAGCAGTGTCCATTGATTACCACTCTCTGTCTTCTGCCACTCAACCATCCCCTTATCCATAGCAGCAATTTGCCTCCAATGCCACACTGCTCCAATTTGTGCAGCAGTCTTCCATGTGCAGCAGTATCAAAAGCCTTTCTAAGATCCAAATATATAATATCAAAGTTATTCCCTTCATCCAGTTCTTTTGTGACTACATCATAGTATCCAATCAAATTGGTCAGGCAAGACCTGCCCTTAACAAAACCATGCTGCGTCTGAGCTATAATGAATTCTTGTCTAGATGATCCTGCAGTGCTTCTTTAACCAGTGCCTCCTCCATTAATTTTCCTGGAACAAAAGTTAAACTAACAGGTCTATAATTGTAAATAATAACCAAAACATTTTGAAGAAACAATGTATATTATATTTATTTTGAACTTACCCAATTGTTTTACATGGTTTCAACTATAAACCACACTTTTTTTTTTTACATAAATAGAAATAAACGAACACAAGTAATTGCACACAAATACAAAGGGTACTAGGAAAGTTTTGCAATACAGCTTTGTTTATTTAATTTTTTCAAAGTAATTTCCTCTACATTCAATACACCTCTCCCTCCTCCGAAACCAATCTTTAAACCAGTTCTGCCAAGTTTCACTAGGGAGTAAAGCACACTCGTCCCAAGCCCGTAGAAGGTCCTCATCACTGGAAAACTGCCTCCCTTTTAGCTTCATTTTCACATGCGGGAACAGTGCAAAGTCACAGGGAGCAAGGTCTGGACTGTAGGGAGGGTGCTCGAGAAGTTTCAGTCCTGTTGTGGTCAAATATTCGGTGCAGGCTTTGGTGCGGTGAGCTAGAGCATTATCGTGATGGAGGTACCAGGTGTCCATTCTTGACTTTGGCCGCAGGTTCTTCATAGATCCAATGACTTTAGGCAGGCATTGTTCAGTATACCACTTAGCTGTGACTGTCTTCTGTGTGTCCAAAACGACACGTTCCACAATTCCACTCGATTTGAAAAATACAGCTATCGTTTTCTTCTTTACAGATCGGGATTTTCTGACAATTACGGGTGTGTCGTCATCATCAAAGACCCAAACTTTTCTTTTGAGCCTTGGTCGGCAGATCGTAATAGTACAGCCAAGTCTCGTCACCTGTCACGATGTTGTTCACATACCGAGATTGTCCCTTATCAAACTTTTTTAACATCTCCAGGCACCAAGTCACACGTCGTGTCATCTGCTCTTCAGTCAATTGATGCGCACCCAGAGAGAACAAAGTTTCTTCACGTGCAAATGATCATGCAGAATCGAACGAATTGCTGGTGCATTTAGGCCCAAAGTATCCTCTATCTGTTGGTAGGTCACTCGCCTGTTTTCGTCAAGCATTTCCCTCACAGCAGTAACGTTTTCCTCCGTAACTGACTTCGTGGCCTTCCCGGCCTCTCAGAATCCTCCAGAGTGAAATTTCCCCTTTGGAATTCTCTATACCACCTGAATATCGTTGTACAATGTGGACTTTTACCCTTGGCAAGAGTCATTTCTTCTAAGCACTGGTCTATGGTTAAACCACGCACGAAATTATACCGCAAAACTGTCCTTATCTCATTTCGTGACCACGATGCCATCGCAAGCACTTTACACTCTCACTACTAATGAATAACTGAGCCCATCGACTTGGCGCGGCGGCTACTATGCACGTATGAACATGTCTCAACATGCAGCAACAAGCAGCTTCCTGTGATTCATTGTTGCATCATATTGCAAAACTTTCCTAGTACCCTTTGTAAGAGTATCCTGGGAAGGTTTTTAAAAATATGTAATCCTGCATTTTTCTTTGAACCATGCGAGATTCTTTTTTTCATGGCAAGATCTCTCATTCCATTTAATAGCAGTATTTCCATAGAACTGCATTCAGACTGTTACTCACACCATGCCATTGCAGTTTCTAGTGCAGTGAAGGTCTTCGCGTGAGTGTTCCTTCAAATGCATTAAGCGTAGGAGTAATATTTCAGCATAGCGACTGTCGCACTAAAAGTAGATACTGTAATTGGGGGGGGGGGTCAGATAATCTACATTCTGCTGTACTTTGCAAAATTCTGAGTGGCATGCGAGGGTAGTTTTTTAGAAGATTTAGCCAATTTTGGCATGCACCCTTAAAAAGGTTTGCCAACCCCTGTTATACTGTAACAAATTTTTACATGTAGAGGCGGATTCCTTCTACTCTACCACTAAGCTCATCAATTCATCTGGAACCTGTTTTGATGTAACCCTTGAATAGTACTCTTAAGTGGTGTAAAACACTTGGTTGCTTCTGTGATTGCTTCTCTGAACAAATTTACATTTTTTACAGTAATAGCTGGTCTTGATGAACAGAGTTTAAAAAATGTCTGAGCCCATTTTAAGCACCTTTGAGAATATAAAATCCCTTCCCTTTTACCCTTGGCAATAATTATTCCTTGAATAAATCCCACATCAGTACACTGATCACTGGCACCTAAAGGTTCCTTTACTTGAGATTCTTAATATATGACGAATCATTGCCGATAAACAGATATAGATGATTGCACCTTACTACACATTTACCGATATACTCTTGTACGCTTATACAAGAGACACTTGTACAATCTAGACTAGGCTATGGGTCACAAGTATATGCATCAGCCAGAAGCAGTGTACTTCAATGGCTGGACCCTATCCATCATCATCATCATCAGGCTATCCGTATTGTTACTGGAGCATATCGAACATCCCATACTTTGAAGCAAATGAACCACTGTTATCACTTAACGTAAGCGGTTGTCTATAAAATATGCTTTAAAACTGAAATCTCTAGCGGACCATCTTACGTGGCCATCTGTTTTTCAACCACGATGGGAAAGTTTGTACAATGCCTGTCAGGCTGTCAATTGTCCTTTCAGTATTTGTCTCCAAGGGCTACTCAAAGAACTTACAACGTCTTAAAAATAACTTCACTTCATCAAAACAAGCAGGAAATTGCATTAACACTGCACCACTAGAAAGCCATCTAGAGCTGTTATGCATAAGAAGGTCAGTATATTGACAATCAACTTCATCAAGAAGTTCATGGAATTGTTGATATTGTGGTCTTGCCATTATTTTATTGACTGTCTTTATGACAAAATCCACCACTGCTGTTATCCCTTTGGAAACATTTGTGAGCAAAGTGCCTCTTGATGAATTATACAGTGAAAGGAAAACACATTGTGCGAAATGTTTTTTTCTAAACAAATTAATGAAACCTTTGTTCTCACCTCTCATGCTTGGGGCTCCATCTGTCGCAATACAAATTATTTTGTTCACATTAATTTCCTTATTTTTGAAGCATTTCAGTAATTGCAGTTTCTATATCCTCTCCATGCATTTGTCCTGTGGGTGGCAGTAAATCAAGCAATCCTTCTTGGGGATCTTGAGAATTTATATATTTACAAATTAGGACAACTTGCTGAATATCACTTACATGATTCGATTCATCGCAGGCTATAGAAAATCCTGATGCTGACTGGTTACATCTTTGACCATTAGTAAAGCTCTGTCCCTCACAGTTTTTCCAGATATTGGCATTTCTTTAATTTTCTTAATTGTTTGTTTTGTTTTGAAAATTGAAAAGATTTTCCTACATCTATATATAAAAGAATATTTTGCTTTTTCACATGCACTTTTTGCTTTCTGCAAGGCAGGGCTAACTTCTATTGCATTTACTACAACAAAGCAATGACAGGTCTGTCTCAAAGATGCTTTTATGAACTCTTTAATTTTTTACAGTCTTTAAATTTTTCTATATATAAAAGAATATTTATAGTGCTTTTAATTTTTGAATTCTAAATGTCTCAAGGCAACGATTCAATTTTTTCAAAAGTTGGCAGTAATAGAAAAGAGAAAGATTGTATCAGAAAGGCTGAGAAGAAAGAAAAGATCTTCATTATGAAGCAGAGTATGAAAATCCTGATATCGAAGAAAACAAAGCGATTATTGAAAAATATGAAAATAATAAGTTAAAAGGCTTCACAATTAAGAAAGGAAAGATACGAAAAACGAAAGACTACTTTTATATCACAAGACTACGTGTAGTGGAAATAAGGAAGAAATGTTTGGTCTGTGTACACGTCACACTTGACTGAGCTGGATCTAAAGCATATATTCCACAGATTCATATGTATTCAAATGAAGGGGAATATAACTTCATTTTTCAACGAACACAGTTTCCTGCGAAATTGGCTTTTAGTATGACAATAAACAACGTCAAGGTCAAACATTATCGAAGGTGGATGTTGACTTAACATCACTGCTTTTCGGATGGGCAGTTGAAGGCAGCTAAAAATCTTTGTATTAACGGAAAACGAATCAAAAATGCTGAGGAATGGGGGTGTGGGGGCTTCCCCCACTTAAAATATATATATATATATATATATATCAAAACATATTCAGGTTCATGTGACACAAGGCAGAAGGGAGCGAAGCGACTTCTGACTTGTTTTAATAAAACATTCTATTATGCTGTCCATAAATGGTTTCCCCTGTGTTACAATTTCTTGTGCAACTACAAAACTAGCAGCATTTGTATTGCCTGATGATTTAATCCACTTTACAATGAATTCTTTGTTAACGACATTTTCTGTTGCAACTCGTTTATGGCCTTTTTTTTCTTGGCTCACTGGCTGGATATATTTTGGGGAATGTATCATGTTTAGTCAAAAAATGTCTTTCTACATTTTGTTTGTTTGTTTGTTTTTCACTACATATTAAACCCAACAGAAGTCCTAGAATTTGCCACAAATGCATATGACTCAGTCCATTCCTTCTTAAATTCCCTGTTTTCATACTCAATCTTTCAAAGTGATTGAAAGTCAAGTGATTTATATTATGAATTCATGTACCTATCACAAACACTACATACGTGCGGATATTGTTTTGTTCCTTTTTAATTATTTTATATTCGTCACCGCCACAACGATTAATCTTTGACATTTTCTTGTAGTTCGTGTGCTCTGCTCGTGATGCATAGGCAAACTAAACTGAGAAGTGTTTGCAGCTTGTGCTGAAACTGATGCCATATTTACATCGCCGCCTGCTCCGTGCCGTGCTTGTGGGTTTAAATTTGAAGAGCCGCAGTTACATGTTCAAAAGAGCTGCGTGGGCTTGCAAGCCACAGGTTGCCGACCCCAGCACTATATTTATACTGCTGCTAGGGTGATGCAATCATGTATGGCACATGATCAGCCTTGTGCAATATGAAAAACTGCATAATCATGATTTTTTTGTATATACCCTTCCCATTGATTGACCAGTAAAAGGTAATACACTCATTCTTCTTTGCAATTACCGTAGTGTTGTATAAAATGTACAAAACACATAAGTTTATATGAAGGAAACATCAATCTATTCATCCAGTGCCAGAAGAAAAAATGCATAACCTTCAATTTTAAGTAGCAATTCTCTAAATATAAAATCGGAAATTTTATGAACAGTTTCTTATAGTATCATTACTCATTATATAAGAATAATTTTTGCAGAGCTGATGAATGAAGTTCTGTGCTTTTCTGGTAAGCCACTAGCAAGAATTTCCAATGTGGATACTACACACTTTTATTACTTCACGACTGATGTAAGGCATGGAAATTTTAGCGATAATGTTTGACAGATGAAATGACACTTCATTTACTAGTATTTTAGAATTACTGTATTGACTTATTAATGTATTCCTACGTCTCTGTGTTTTTTTTTTTCTCTCTCTCTCTCTCTCTCTCTCTCTCTCTCTCTCTCGTTGAAGTTTTTTTTTTTTTTTCTATCATTGGAAAATCTTGGAAAAGTTTCACTAAAATTTCAATCACACGTTTCAAAATGTTGTTCTCAATTTGACTAATGATAACCAGACAACACTGTATCGCATAATCGCATAATAAAGAAATTACACCAGTTCTATTATTGTTGTCCATTGTGAAATATTCAAATTTCGAAGAGGGTTGAAACATATAGGTTTTTTGTTTCATTACTTTTGAAGTATCAGAAGATTTTTCTGTTAAAAACAGTGCATTGGCATTACTTTCTTTACATTTTAAATTTAACAACTTATCCATTTTGAGGAGTTTTAAGAAACAGCTATTTAACCCAAAATTAGTGGTAATTTCTATAATTAAACATTCAATTCTTAAAAGTGCAATAAACACTATTTAAAAGTTTCCATAAGCTTGTCAGAACTGCGAGTCACACAGGTTTAACAACAGACTGCAAGAAATATTAAATTCCCGTGTTTTTTCACCATCCTTCAGTGTTGCCAAATGTCCAGATCAAGGAAGTAAGAACAGAAAAATTATTATAAATCTATAAACAATTTGCACTTAATAGACAATTAAAAGGATTTGAAATAAAAAATATTGAAAAAAAATTTATTAATGAAAAGGTAGCATCATGAGAGATGAGAAAAAAGCTTCATTTTTTATTTAGGTATTTTAATAATAAAGTCTGGTGAAGTCTCTTCTTTTTCTCAGCGTATAAGTCTTTGTGGCATCGAATCCCATCTTGTAAATTTTGCCATATTTCTCCAATTCTTCTCTTAAATTGTTTTGGTGCCACTTCAGTGTTATCCACTTCAGAATGGTTTTCCTCTTTTTCGTATGCACCTTGCTCGTAAATTTCAAGGAGAGTTGCATCATCTAAGTTATTTGCATGAGTCAGTGCAGTCATGTGCATTGGCAGTGCCCAAAGTTTCATATCTCAAATCTTTTCCAAACTTCACAATGTCTTTGGCAATTGTCTGAATTTATGATTCAAAATCAGTGAAATGATTTGCCAAATGGGGCAAAACATGCTGCCAAACAGAATGCATGTCGTTGGCAGTGATTTCTAGCCAAGATGCAAATGTATTTTCGATCATATTTAAAGGGGTAAAAAATAAATTGTGAAATGAAAAGTTTGAAAAGCTATCATGTCGTCTTGCCAGGGTGCAATGAAGAATACTGAACGCTGTTGCCGCTGACTGCCCGAGGGGAGCTATTGGCGCATGTGCATCTAAGACAATAGAGTTGGCACCGCAGCATATATGTACGTGTATAGGCTGTTGAATGAGTTTTAATATGTACAGTAAATTTTTGACTTAAACTTAATTGAAAACTGTGCTATTGTGAAACCCGTGCTGTTTGAAGCAATGCTAAGTTCGAGGTATTGCTATATATATATATTAGTCAATTGTATTTAATGGTATCTATCTGTAGGGAATTAGGTGTATAAGGACCAAACTAACAAGTTAGTAAAAGTAAACTAGCTTTAGCCTGGAAGGCCTATATAAAATTATATTAATGAAAATGATGAACAATGAAAATAACAGTAAAAATTATAATAAACAATGGAAATTGTAAATAACATTCTCTCACTTGGTCATCGGTCTGCTACTTTAGCATTAGCATTAGTAGAGGCATTTGATGCAAGAAAGCAAGCTTATGCAGCATCAGCCAAAAAAAAAAAAAAAAACCACTTCCACTTCACCCCTCTGTTCGTTCAAAATACCTGTCCAGCTGAGCCTTAAACTTATTTAGGCTATCAACCTCCACCACAAGGGATGGCAGTCTGTTCCACCAACCAACCACCCGCTGGCTAAAGGCAAATTTCCGCACGTCTATCCTACATCTGTCTTTCCTCAATTTGAATTTATGCCCTCTCAGGTGATTTTTCTGAGCTAGAGGAAGAATCCCATCAGCATTGAGCATGCTTAAACCATTTAAGGCTTTATACACCTCTATCAGATCACCTCGCTGGTGCCTAGTCTCCAGACACTGTAATTTGCAAAACTCTTTCTTCGTAAGAGCACCCCTTTGTTCCATTCACTAATCTTGTTGCCCTTCGCTGTACTCGTTCCAGCAGCTCTACATCCTTCTTGAAATGAGGCCTCCAGACCTGTATACAGTACTCTAGGTGTGGCCTGACCATTGCCTTATACAATGGAATAATCACCTCCTTATCCCTGCTGGAAAAATTCCTGTATATCATTGACAATACTCCATGAGCTACTCTTGCAGCCTGTCTGCACTGCTCAGAGAACTTCATATCTGCCTGCACAACCACCCCCAAGTCCCTTTCATTCTCTACCACTGTCAGTGTGCCGACCGGGCTAGCCGAGTGGGTAAAGTACCTGCCCGGCAACCCAAAGGTCGCGGGTTCGATTCCCGCCTCGGGCTTGGATCACTGTACTGCAAAAACCTTTGGAGGTGCAATATGGCCACAGAAGCCGATGCGCCAACAACTACCAAATCAAAAAAAAAAAAAAAAAAACTGTCAGTGTAGTACCACAGAGTTGATACGTTGCTCTGGGGTTGCTGTTTCCCATGTGTAGTGCTTTACATTTGTCAATGTTAAACTTCATTTGCCACCTCTCAGCCCATCTGCTCAACCTTTCCAGATCCTGTTGCAGCAGCATAGTGTCAGTAGTGTCCTTGACAACCCTGCCAACCTTTGTATCATCTGCAAACTTGGACATTAAGCTTGATATACCATCATCAATATCATTTATAAATACAGAAAACAATAATGGACCCAACACTGAGCCCTGAGGGACTCCACTAATAACATTAGTCCACGATGAGCAGTGTCCATTGATTACCACTCTCTGTCTTCTCCCCCTCAACCACCCCTTTATCCATAGCAGAAATTTGCCTCCAATGTCACACTGCTCCAATTTGTGTAGCAGTCTTCCATGTGCAACAGTATCAAAAGCCTTTCTAAGATCCAAGTATATAATATCAAAGTTATTCCCTGCATCCAGTTCTTTTGTGACTGCATCATAGTATCCAATCAAGTTGGTCAGGCAAGACTTCCCCTTAACAAAACCATGCTGTGTCTGAGCTATAACTGAAGTCTTGTCTAAATGATCCTGCAGTGCTTCTTTAACCAGTGCCTCCATTAATTTTCCTGGAACAGAAGTTAAGCTCACAGGTCTATAATTACTTGTGTCAGCCTTTGATCCTCCTTTGTGAATTGGGGTCACATTTGCACATTTCCAGTCTATGGGTACCTCCCCTGAGTCCAAGGAAGCTCTCATAATTATGGCTAAGGGTTTGCTTACTTCCTTTGCTGCCTCCTTTAATATAACTGGATAGATCCCATCCACCCCGGGTGCCTTTCTTGTGTTTATCTTCAACAGTTTCTCCTCCACTTTACTCCCAGTTATTTCAAGATACTGTAGCTTACTGCTAGAGTTGAATACACCTCTGGCATTCCCCTTGCTGAATAACTCCTCATGTGTGAATGTCGATGCAAAATATTCATTTAGTTTGTTAGCTACCTAAGCAGGATCATCAACAGTTGACCCATCAATATCAAGTGGACCAATCTGATTCATCCCCTTCCTTCTAGAGTTTACATAAGTAAAGAACTCTTTGCTGTTTTTCTTTGCATCCCTTGCCAAGGATTTCTCGTAATCTGCCTTCGCCTGCCTAACCTCCTTTGTAACTTGGTTGCATATCAACTTGTATCTATCATAGGCTTCTGTGTCATGTGTTAATTTGTAAGTATCCCATGCATTTTTCTTCTCTGCCATATGCCTCATTAGTTCATCTGACATCCATTTTGGCCTAAACCTTGAACAATATTTCTTAGTTGGTATGTAAAGCCTAGTAGCTTCCAAGATAAGTTCTTTGAATGCTTACCATTTTGAATTTGCTGTTGGTAACATCATCAGTTGGTCCCACTGTATAGAATTTAAATACTGTCTCAGTCCATCGTAGTCGCCTTTACGGAAGCAATAACCCTTCCCTTTACCCCTAATGGTAGTTACCTCTTTGAGTAAATCCCACTTCAGCACACTGTGATCACTGCCACCTAGTGGTTCATTTATCTGCAGATTCTTAATGCATGAAGAATCACTGCTGATAATCAAATCAAGAGTATTACTCCCTCTAGTTGCCTCCCGAACATGCTGATGTAGAAAACAATCATCCAATAAATCCACAAAAGCCCTGCTAGTGTGTGAGTAACCAGCCCCCAAATTCCAGTCAATATCTGGGAAATTAAAATCTCCCATTATAAGACTCTCTGATTTGCTGGCCCACTCTATTTCCCTGTACAGTTCCTTATTATACTCATCAGAGTCATTAGGCCTATAGCACACTCCTACTCTCAATTTTGATCTCCCAATGCTTATGTCACACTAAACTGACTCAACACTGCACTGTCCAGCGATGTCGACTGGCTTCACTTCCTTGGTTTTTATGTGTTTCTTAACTAATAGCATAACCCCTCCCCCCTTCCTATCCTGTCTATCCTTTCTGTAGACGTTGTACTCCCCAAATTGCAGTTCTGCAACCCTTATATCTGTGTGACACCACGTCTCTGATATCCCAACAATATCTGCCTTTGATGTTTTGAGCAATACCTCAAATTCATCAAATTTATTTACTAAACTCCTAGCATTGGTGTACACGCAAGTATACCTGCACCTGTTTCTATTCTTAGCTACCCTAACACAACCCATGTGTTTACTTGTACCGCCATGGCTCCCAGCAGTCTCTGAAATACCATGCATCTTGTTTTTCAGGCTTCTGCTCATTCTAATAGAAGCAGTGCAAGAATCTCTTTCACCTCTGCCGGTGGCTACTGTCAATCTATTGGTCTTTGTCTCCCCCCAAGCTAGCAGTTTTCCGACCCACCTAACACTGCCTCGATAGCATCAGCAAATATTCTTGCACCCTTTCTATTTAAGTGTATCCCATCCCTGTAGAAGCAATCTCTCCTGTTAACAAGTACAGTCCAGGCTGAAAAAAATTCTACCCCTTGAGCCTTGCACAATCTTTCCAGGGCCGAATTGATCGACAAGGCTCTCATCATATACTCCCTCCTATCGTGTCTGGGCAGAATTGCAGACACTTTCAAATTCAACCCTAATTGTCGGCTTTTGTTCAACAGTGACCTGTACTTGTTAAGTAATTCTGCCGGTCTCCTACTCTTAATATTATTAGTGCCAACGTGTACAACTATATCACCTTTTGTGCCCTTAAAAGATGATATTCGCTCTACAACGTCATCAACCTTTGCCCCTGGCAGACATACCCTAGGCGCCTCCGTAGCCAGGTGGGAAGGAGCAGCAGTGCGTAGCACACGCTTCTTGATTAGACCGGGGTTCGAGCCCATCACCACCAAATACGGAGGATGTGGAAAGGTCAAGGAATGACCACCGCATATCACGGAGCAATATGGCCTTAGTTGCTAATGCTCCTAAAATCCAAACAACAAACAAACAAACAGAAATACCCTGGTCCTCCTTCGGGGGCTTTGAGTAGACCGATAGCCAGACTAAAAGATTGTCTCACACCTACCTATTTCTTCTTTCCATTTTTGCCTGATTTTAATTTTTAGGTGATTATATTAAAATTAATAGAAATTAAATGGGAAGTGCTCATAAATGAGAAAAGATGTGTTAAATTAAAATTTTGTAAAATATGTTAAATTAAAATTTTGTAAAATATGTTAAATTTAAATTTTGTAAAAATAGTGCCAGAATCAACAAACTGGGATAGGTGACAAAGCCGAACAGGTATGTATCAGATTAAATGAGAATGGGTTCTTACTTCCTTTTTTGTTCTGTGGTGGTCAGACTGAAAAGGGATCAATTCCCCCTTCTGATTGTTTTATGTGTTGATTAAATGATACGGCGCAGTCACACTTTTCATTGACTATGGCATGATGGTGAAATTGCTGTAGGCAATATGCCCTATGTCAATGCAAATGTTTTGATAGCCTTGAGAGGGTTTATATTTGAGTTAGTGGACGGGGGGGGGGGGGATTGCCTCTGTGGAAGGAACCTATATAAAAGCAATGTGTTATACAAGTACAATAAGTGTTAGTATGATTAAATACAAGAAGTATGTTAATGAAAAGTGTGTTAATGTAAATATATAGGAAATGCTATCCCCTGGACAAGGGCCAGTATTGCTTTTCTAAGGCATAACGACCCGTGTATGTGTCTGAGGTGATAACTATATACATATTTACAGCCTCCTTCAATGTGAATTTTCACCGTCTCTAGGTTTTATACTGTTTGTAATTAAATGAACAGATATAAACGTTATGTGTTTAAAATACCTTAGGCACGATTATTCTGTTGTTCGGAGTTTGATACAAGTTGATAAATTACCAATTATTAGATTGTCTGTTTGGGGGGGATTTTTGGTCAGCTGGGTTACAGTGCAGTCAGACGACGAGCCTCTTCTGAGCGCAATAAACCCGGGAATCAAAATTGCGAAGTCATTATCTTAGTTTGATGAAGGACACTGGTTTTTAGACAACCAGGCAAAGATAGGCTATATGCCATTTATTGGTGTTATAGTTCTAAACTGGTTCAGTGTATTTTCAATAAGTGTATTGGGTATTGGGATTGACGTTGGGGTGGTGTAGGTTGAGGTTCGCAAGTATGGCCGCTTTAATATGGTGTCTGCTGTAATTGGCAGGTATATTATTCTTGATGAGAATATCTATCAGTTTTTTATTGCTTCCGTCATGTTATCTAGATTATTGCAGATGTGTATTAACCTGTTTGTCTGATTTCTAATAGTGTTGCTATGGATATGCTTAGCCAAATTGCTCTCCCAGTTGGTAAGCTTTATAACTGGGAAGCTAAAATGGTCTCTCTTATCATAATGTCGAGATAGCGAGCTTGTAGGTTGCTATCCAGGTTTGTGCGTTCTATGGTTAAATCTGCGGGGATAAATTTCCTGGGCTATAATATCGAAACAGACGTACACAGGTCGTTATGCCTTAGAAAAACTATACCGGCCCTTGTCCAGGGATAGCATTTCCTATATATTTACATTAACACACTTTTTCATTAACATACTTCTTGTATTTAATCATACTAACACTTATTGTACTTGTATAAACACATCATTTCATTTATATAGGTTCCTTCTGCCATCAGAGGCAACGCCCCCCCCCCCACACACTAACTCAAATATAAACCCTCTCAAGGCTATCAGAACATTTGCATTGACATTGGGCATATTGCCTACAGCAATTTCACCATCACACTATAGTAAATGAAAAGTGCAGCTGTGCAGTATCATTTAATCAACATATAAAACAACCAGAAGGCAGGAATTGATTCCTTTTCAGTCTGACCACCACAGAACAAGAAGGAAGTAAGAACCCATTCTCGTTTAATCTGATACATACCTGTTGGGCTTTGTCACCTATCCCAGTTTGCTGATTCTGACACTATTTTTACAAAATTTTAATCTAACACATTATCTTTTCTCATTTATTAGCACTTCCCATTTAATTTCTATTAATTTCAATACAATCACCTAAAAATTAAAATTAAGCAAAACTGGAATGGGGACAACAGAAACGGGTAGGTATGAGATATTCTTTTAGTCTGGCTATCGGTCTACTCAAAGCCCCCGAAGAAGTAGCAGACCGATTACCAAGTGAGAGAATGTTATTTACAATTTCCATTGTTTATTATCATTTTTTATTGTTATTTTCATTGTTCATCATTTTTATTTCCATTTTCATTAATATAATTTTATATAGGCCTTCCAGGTTAAAGCTAGTTTACTTTTACTAACTTGTTAGTTTGGTCCTTATACACCTAATTTCATGCACGTATAATGTCTAATTGCCCTATGTGCAATAGCATTAACGTTGCACAACTGACAGGTACTTAATACGGTAAACAGTAAACTTTACCAAATATCATGTTTATAGTCTTCAGTAAGAACACAATATATATACATATATATATATATATATATATATATATATATATATATATATATATATATATATATATATATATTCAGATTTTTTACTTCATAAATAGATTTTTAGCTTCAAAAATCCATATAAATAAAGGAAGCAACGTGACACCACTGCACAGTGAGTCCATGTTTTACATAACTTAATTATAAAGAAAACTTCTTGAGGAATCCAGGCATTACATAACTTAAGGGCACAGTGGGTCCATGTTTTACATGGACCCACTGCTGTGTTGTCACAAAAGTGCTTTGTGTAATGAACTGCATATAACATAAATAATGAAAAACAAGAGGGCTTTAGGTCTGTCAGAACATATACTTCACCTGCTTAATTTAATTAATAAGTTACAAAATAAATAAATTGAATAGAATTAGAGGAAAATAATTAGAGTAAGTTGTTTACAATCATACATCTGGCAGCCAACTTTTCAGCAGTGTAAAAGGAGATAAAAATCCTGTGAACAAATATTTAAGAGATGGAAACAAGCAAAAAATGCTTTCTGAAGAGCACCAAGTTAAGAAACTCTGCCTTAATGCCACACTGCTCCAGTTTATACAGTAGTATTACGTGCAGCAGTATAAAGTTTTCCGAAATCCAAAGTATATGATATCAAAGTTACTTTTTGCATCCAGATTCATTTGTTAGTGCATCATAATATCCAATTTGTACTCAAGAAGTATTGAGAAACGTTAACTTTTTGATTATCTATTAATATTTTATGAAAATCTTCCTTTAAAGTTCATTTTTGATGAAGAGAAGTTTTTCTTTGTACTTTTGTATACAAAGGTCATTCAAATGAAAACTACAAATGTTAGAGGTAATTTCACAAAAAGCAAGGAAGCTGTGCATGTTAACCTTCAGTGTAGTCCCATTACATTTGATACACTTTCTCCAGTGGTGCAGTAATGCCTGGATTCCCAAGAGAAGTTTTGTTTGTATTTAAGTTATTCATATATTGCCTTCTTGACTCTTGTTAGTGCAACTTTTTGTGGCAGAAAAAGTGACAGTCACATGGAACTGAGACTGGTGAATATGGAGGATGATGTAGCACCTGAAATTTCATCCTACTGTATGTGCTTCACTGTAGAGTGGATGCTATGAGGACAGATGTTACCTTACTGCAGCCACATGCTGAAGACAGAAAACCATGATGTTTCTTTCAGATTGTTGACCTTCATTATTTCCAAAGCACGTCACAATATTAATCACTGTGTTTTTCCTTTTGCCAGATTATGCCCCAGAATCATTTATGATCCAAGAAATGTAATGCTATAGTCTTGGAAAATAAATGGTGCTTGTGAATACACTTTCTTCAGAATGGAACCATTCAGTACTATTTGTATGGTGCCGCTCTGAATTTTGCATACCTGCTTTTTGGTGTGTATTAGTGCATCCAGCATTAATTTTCAGTCAGGGAACTTAATGCTTTGGGGGGGGGGGGATGTTCTAAGAAAGTGCCTCATTTGTGCTCAAATGTCAAAGAATTGACATTTGAGCACAAATGTCAAACAGGTTTACAAACACCTGTTATTCCTTCTGTTTTGGTGTTAAATTCATTCATTCAGCACATTTTTTGATTGTGCAACTCCATGCTAATGATAGTGTGCACTGAACCAATGTTAATTTTGTATACTGTGGCAATTTCTTTAATAGTAATGCGATGGTTTTCTCATGGGTGCTTCCACTGCTGCTCTGACTTTGGGTGCTACAACATAATGTATTTGCTGTAGTTGAGGAGAATCCTCAACCCTTACAGTACCATTTTAAGCTTATTTGCTTATTGACTTGTTGCACTTCACCATACAGTTTGCCTCTGGTTAATTTCAGCAGATTTTATTCCTTCTGTATTTAAAAATTGGATTACACATTGCATTTCTGCCTTGATGCCACCTTAGAAATTGACACTTTCCAAATAATGCCAGTAGGTGGTGCTATGCTAGCACTCATTGCTAACAGGCTTCTATCAATAATCTGACACAAGATTGCCATAAGTTTTTGTATAATATGCATTTTATATTGTCTTTGCAGTTTTCCGTTTTAACGTTAATTAGGACCTAAAAGTATTGTTTAATAATATAGTTAATATAGATTTAAAGAAAGGTAAGTGAATGAATAGAGCCTATAAAAGGCATTGAATGCAAGCTCTTGTGAACCATAAATAGATCTCTGATATTGTTAAAATATCTTATTTATCTTAAATTATTTGTTAAGGCAACAAAGAACCCTTGAAGGTTATTTTGTAGGGAATAATACAGAACAGAGTGATTATTTTCTGGCTTGATGTATAGTCACAAAAAAAAAAAAAAAAAAGTCATATCCATTGATTTTAAACACAAACTGTAGCCCTAATTCAAAAAGAGGCAGTTTGGCATGGAAAAATGACTAATAAAGCTTCAAATAGATCTGATTTATTGTCTACTTTGCATGATTGATTCAAACTTGAATCAGTCATGCAAGGTGGACAATTGATGAACAGTGCTTGTTTTCCAGAGATTATTATATATATTTGGGTTGCTCTAAATTAATTACTAGGGAGAGAAGAATGATGGTGTAAATACAGGTAGTTCTCGACTTTACGAGTTAATTCTTTCCTAGCGCGTACTCGTAAAGCAGGAATTTATTTCCCATAGACATAATGTTAAAAATAGGGGTTACGTTATCAATAGTTTGTTTAAACAATGATTGATTTATCCAAAGAAATGAAAACGTAGCCTGTAAAATCGAGCAAATTATAATAATAAATTATGTATGATTTACAAATATTAAAGAATGTTTATCCTTCGTCGTTGTCATCATCGACTAAATGCACACTCATTGATCACTCATTGGTTTGTTGCACAAGGAGTCGTCTTCTTCAGAAATGTTTCAACAGGCGTTTATTTCCAAGATAATCTTCTCTTTTCTTTTTAAATTTCATAGCATAAGCATTTTTTAATGGAACGCACAAATTGCAACTAAGTTTGCGTGGAGTAACAAGTTTACGAAGCTTAAAAAAGAATGAAGAAAAGATTCTGCAAATTTATTTGTGTTTTTTATAAGATTGAAGATTTCAGTAAAGGGGGATACACGTTTCACTATAATAATGTAAAAAAAACAATTTCTGCTATTGGTATTTTCCCAAATGCAATAACATCAAGTTTAGTACCCATTTATAATTGATCGCACTAACAGAAAAGCCCAATAAACTGGAAAGTGCAAATTGTTTTTGTTTTATGGTTGTGAACTACAGATATGTGCTTTAGAAACATATCACAAAGCCATTCAAAATTGGTTCTTATAACAGAATATATGATAATGATGAAAGTGTAGTGCATTTTAATGATTTGAATTGGTAACTAATACAATTTACACTATAAAAACGACCTTTTAGAGTTATCTAGCGAAAATTTCAACTTTGAGGTCATGGAACGAATTACCAAAAAAAAACGTGTTATTGGGTTCACATTACGATATTTTCATGATACGATGGTGTCTCTGGAACGGATTAATATTGTAAAGCAGGTTACACTGTATTATATAGCTGTGTGGGTGATTTGAAATGCAATATTTATGAATGTTTAACATTCATTTTTTGCAATTAATGTTTGTATTTTTGATTTTGTTGATACTTGGGGGGGGGGACATAAACCCAGGAACTGGTAAGGCGAAATTTTTTAAAGTGGGAACTACCTGTATCTAGCGGAATGGCTACCCTTATTTTGAAGCAATTGTTTCAGATGAATAAAATTAAAACCACCTCTGGTGCTTTTGTTGGCGGTCATTTTCCAGCCATGCTTGAGCAAATGTCAACACCGGCTGCTTGAACTATTTGCTTATATATATAGTCCTTGCTTAAATTTGCTTCACTTACATTTCAGTGTTCATTATTGCCTTATATGTATATCAATGGACAGTACAGAATACTTTGTATAGCACAGTGAAAGAAGTTAACAAATGTTAATAAATATTTATTTCACATTTAATTTTTCAGCAGAATTCGAGTATTTTATATTCTGTATGCGCAAATGTGAAATTTAAGTTACTTTAATGCTGCATGTAATGCAAGTGCCATTGAATTGATTGTTTATTTTAATTATACCATCTATTCCCAGTTTCTTAGAAAATGGGTAGTGGAATCATTACATATTACTGTATTTTCTTAATACATGTTATCTTGATTTATATTAATGTAGCTTTGGATTCTTTAAGAATATTTATTGTATGTTATTTATTTTCTTAGATCCTATTGCAAAGCAAGACCATCAAGCTAGATTTGCGGAGACTCAGAGGATGTCTGGACACAGTAGCTCACCCCCGCCTGTAACATCAGGCAATGTTGGTGAGTTGGGACTGTGTTGAAGCATTGTAAAGGTCGGTGGAAGCTGCAGTTATTCAGATTTGTAGGGTAGTACAAATGGTGTCTGTGGTAATGCTACTAACCACATTGCGTTAGTGTTGTATTTACATTATTACATTTTGTTATGATAATTTGGGAAGAGGAGTTCATAGTCTGTTTATGGTAAAACTTCTCCAATATAAGATTAATATGCATATATGTTTTAGGTTTTAGCCAACCTTTAAGGGATAAATGACGTACATGTATGCTTAATACTTCTTTTAACGTTATGCTTCTGCATTTTAGTTAAACTGCATCAGTATTCTGCAGATTTGTCACTATACAAAGCTTCCTAGTCCATAATTTTATTTGAAATTTATCTTAAAACCCATGTTTAATTAAAACACTATAAAATCTAGTGTAACTGTTTGTATATTATTGATAGCCAACTGGTATTTGGTTTTTAACTTAAGTATTTTTCTAAAATATTTAAAGTTGAATGAAAAGTTTTTCATGTTTCAAAAATTTCTTGAGTAGCTAGTCAGAGGTTTATATGGTGAATAAATATAAATTTTTATATGTACAAAATTATTACCAATATTATTTACTAATGGAAATTTTTTTTTTCTCCCCTTTCAGCAACAGCGGTTCTCAGCTCGAACAACTTACCTAGCTCCCCAATCACCTCTCCTAATGCCTCCCTGCCAAACACTACTACAGCTCAGTCATAAATGTGGAAGAAGCACCTTCAATGCCACAACTGTTTGTGGCACCCTGTCCAAGGGAGCAAGTACCAATGCAAGGGAGAAGAGTGTGGTGATAAATTTCATTAGACAATTTTGCCAATGAATGACTCATAAGTCTTCTTTATGCACATTTGACTGCATGTGAAGTTCTAAAGAGTTCACAACAGTGGATGATTTTTTACAGTGCAAAGAGGATTTAAAATCAGTAACACTACAGTGAGTGTCTCAGGTTTTAGTCAGTGTTATATCTTGAATTTTACCAGCCACAGGGTTAGTCCTCATGTTGCCAAGTTTTCATGTGACTTATTGTCTAACTGATCTGTTTGGGATATGGCTCTCTAATAAATCATGGAGCTCTGTAACAAACTGTGGTAACTGATAGCAGTCATTCTCTATGTGAATTTAGTTTTTTTTTTAACACTTTTTTTTTTTCATCATGTCCTGAGAAATGGCAAGCCCACAAATCTAAGGGCACGCTAGAATTGTGATTAAGTTGTTATATTAAACTGTGAATTAAAGCTGAAATCTGCCAACTATTTGTGCTTGTACACATGTAAAATAACATGCTGTTACAAGAGTAACATTTGTATTATTTAATGCCTTTTCCCTGTGAAATTTCTGTGCTTTGTGCACGTGTATGCATGTATGAGTGAAAGAGGTGTGCCTTCAGATCTGGTTTCACATGCAGCTGTGAACAAGTTTCTGTATTTAGTGAACTAAATAAATTGAACACTGACACCGTGTAGCAATATATTAATGTGGAGACAGTGATTATATGCTTTATATATATATATATATATATATATGTGTGTATATATATATATATATATATATATATATACACACACACACAAACTACTAATGAGTGATTTTTGCTTATTAGCAGTTGTGCAGATCTTAGTATTGTATTCATATAGTATGAAATATTTTATTGCATATTATATGGATAAATTTCATTTATTTATTGTGCAAAGTTAAACCAAAATTTTGTTAAGTATTTAGAATAGGAAATTCTTTATAAAATTTAAGTAGGAATTTATTTTAAAAAATTGTCTACTCCGGACGAGAACCATTATTTCATATTTTGTTTTACTGTTGAAAAATTTCACGAGTTTTTCCTTCCTTATTATTTTATTGAATTCTGAGGAGCAAATATGTTTACCTATTGTGTATGACGAACAGTTCTTTTCTCAAAAAAGGTACATTGTTGATATTAACACTTTGACTCCAGTTCTGTTTAATGTGATATTTTCCCCTCATTTGGATTTGATATCCATTTGAAGTTTATTTCCACATGTCTTCTGGAGATTTTATATATTTTGACATGTTTGGTTTTAATTGATATGGTTTTTAGCATTTGCAACTTTTTTATTTAATTTTATGCACTTATACATTGTTAATACTATTATATTCTTATACCTTTCCATTAGTCATAAGCAGTATTTTGTTCATTTGTCTCCACACGAATCTATCCATGTATTCTTCGTTTATGTACACATTATATTTAGTTTTTGGTATGTTCATGATGCTTTATATTTAATTTACCAAAAAGCATATTTTGCAATTTTTTTTTTTTTTTTTTAGAGTGGTGATAGTGAATTTAATCCTGGTTTTGTTGCTGAAATTTAGATATCAGTTCTGTGCTGCAAGTGTGCAGAATCGAAGCTTGTTTCCATGCATGGCTTAAATCTCTTGCTGTGTGTCATATCAGACTACTTCTCTCATGCTGTGATTAGCATTCCATTTACTGTATATACTTTGAGAAAACATTCAATATCTATAACTTAAGTCATTTCATAACAGATGTTAAGAGCTTGATTTTAGGATTATTTGGTCTGAATTATTCATTTTCAGTAATTTCTTATATCTTTGCAGCTTGGAGGAATTAATTGTTTAATTAATCCTTCCAAGATCCCTTTAGTCCATTTAATGAAGGGGAATTTCAGCTCTTCCTCTTCAGTGAATTGAACCCCCTGTATTTATCCAGGTTGTGAGCATCACATTGAGTATCATATGGACATGATTTCAGAAAACGTAATTGTGTGCCATGATTTTATACATATCTGATTGCAATATACCTGGCACTTCATTATATGGGGAGAGGGAGGTATATAAGCTAGCCGCACTGAAGATACCTAAATTATTTTAAATGTTATTTATATAGCAAATATAGGCAATAACTAATATACTAAGGAGAATGCATAGTGAAATTTCATACTGACGAGGAAACAGCCGGTTGATATATTTTGTTTGGAGGATTTACCAAATGTTATTAAGAATGTATAGGGTATTTGGACTTTGATCATGAAAGCTGGTTGAAATAAAAGGGTGGAAGAAATGGAGAAAACTTAATTCTGCATTTTGATTTAGAAATTGATTGATAGTTTTTGCAGAAATTGTTAAGATCACTTGAACTACAAGCTCCTTAGTTAAAATGACATCAACATGTATTTGGTTTGGCACATCAAAGATTTTCACCTTATTCAGAAACTTTGCTTTCATTGCTTTGTGTGTGAAATTGCTTTTTTCTTATGTATGTAATATTAAGTAAAAGACATTTTGGCTTATGAAAATCATTACTTGTTTATCAGCGGTACTTTGTTCTTTTTTTTTTCTTTTTTTTTATGCAGAATATTGCTGAACTCTGGAAAACAGCATCTAATATAAATTCCCAACATACTATAGTATGTGTTGAATTTAGGGTACTCAAAATTGGAACTATTTCCTTATTAGCCTTTCTCTGTCTTGCTCCCCACCCCATAAAACTGTCTTCTGTTCATGAATTTGTAAACACCTAACAATGCATGATGCAGTAAAATCTTGCTATTAAATATTTGAATAGATATCAGTTAATATTGAATACTGCCACTACAGAAGCCTAATGTGCTTACATATAAAAATGGTTAACTGTTTACAAATTACTTCTGATGGTTGCAGTCATATTTCGCCTTAGGAATTTTAACTTGTTTACTGCTATTTCCGTCTTCTGTCATAATTAGGAAATATGAACCCTATTTCATGCATGATACCCTCTAGAGTACATAGGTATATATTACACACATACATATTTTTATAGTTGTTTCAAATGTGTTCATTTATGTATAAATTGGCTTAATTTTACAGTGCTGCCACTCTTGTGTGTGTTTCCAGATAAAGAAGTGGAACATAAGAGCTGACAGTTTTTATAAATAGTTTAAAATAGATAATAGCAGAAAAAAATAGCTTTGAAAATCAGAGGAGCTTGCACATGTTGACCATTTTTGTCTGATTTTGGCTTACAATAGCCAAGATTCTCTGGGATTCAGATCCAGAAGTTGATGAAATTAAATCGAGTGATGCATAAATACATGTAGAGGTTATTAATCAATCAAATAATAATTTTTTTTTTTTTTTTTTTTTTAAATTGGCACTTTCACTACTGTTGGGCAGATAAGTCAAAATGAGAATCAGTTAGTATTTAAAAGCATTTATATACAACATTTAAATTTTTTCAAAATTCCATGAAGTAATTCGCTCCACAGAGCCCAGCTAAAGCAGGAAACTCACTACCCTAGTCCACATGTTTTGGCAGACTCACTCCTAAATGCAGGCGCCTCCGTAGCCAGGTGGGAAGGAGCAGCAGTGCATAGCACACGCTTCTTGATTAGACCGGGGTTCGAGCCTGTCACCACCAAATACGGAGGATGCGGAAAGGTCAAAGAATGACCACCGCATATCCCGGAGCAATATGGCCTTAGTTGCTAATGCTCCTAAAAACCAAATAACAAACAAACAAACTCCTAAATGCCCACACTTTTGTGGAGCTTGTGAAAAGGTTAAGAAATATTGACTGTCTCGATTTAATATTTATTTTGTAGAATGAATATCTCATCCTTTCGACATTGCTTAATTATATTCCAGATAATAAAGATATGACTAAGAGCTGGTAGACAGTGTTACACCACTAGTATGTGTTACCAAATACTAGTGGTGGGGCAAGCAGTTTTTAATTTGACTTATTTTTATGAGCAAAAAAGGGTTTACCCATGTAAATATATCAGACTAGTTGATGAGCTATGTTGTGTGATACTAGTTATTGTACTTCTGAACCTTGTAAATATGCAGACTTTTTCAATGAATGAGAAATTTAGTTATTTTCTGCAGGATTAATGATAACAACAACATTAAGTTATACTACTTGGTATTGAGTTAATAAGCTGTTCCAAAATTTTAATCAGAACAGAAAGCAGTTGTTTTCTGTTTCAAAGTATAATTTGATTTAAATACAGTATAAACTCATTGTATTGTGAATCTGTAATGAAATCTTTTTCTTACTTTGTATGTTCTCACTTTTTGGAGGAATTAGAATTTGTCTAGAATGCAAATTTGATAAATAACAAACAGGAAAGAAATAATTTGCAAAGGTTTGAGAAACCTTTAAAAACTACTAGTGAATTTTTTGATAAAGACCAATATCTACCCTCATAATGGAAAGTGACATTTGCAAAACAGTCAGTATGAGACACTAAGTGAAATGAAAGTGAGACCCCATGAGCTCCTTTACTATCATGATACAATTATCCAAACACAGAACTGGGGCTAAACCTGTTTTCTCTTCAATGCATCCAGCTAGTGAATAAAAGGAAACATACACAGTCATATATATATATATATATATATATATATATATATATGTATGTATGTATGTATGTATATATGTGCCCTGACTGATTTTCTCTTCCATATTTTTACATAGTATTCATATGCACTAATACTGTGCATAGTATTTGAGCCTTTTTTGTTTTTTTGCTCCTAGTAATGCATGGCAGCTTATTTTGTTTAGTTGAATTATTATTGATAGCATTTGCTATAGGAAGTAGCAATGTTTAGACATTGAAATAAAAAATAACTAAAAATATTACCAGTTATACTATAGTTTTATATATTTAATCTTTATCGGTTAACTGTCTGCTGTTGAACCAGGTTTAGTTTGATTATATTATTCTTGTCTGTAATATAAGCATATGCTGGTGCTTGTGTTGATACTGCTTTTACATGTTACTACTATGTAAAAGCTGCAACTGTAAATTTAAATATATGCATAGATACCATTTAAAAAAAAAAAAAAGTTAAAGTACAAAACTACCATGTGCATTTTACTTTTCTCTCGTTTAGAAAAAATGTATAAATTAACACTCAGAATGCATGGTGAATATATCATTGGCAATGTAAAAATATTTACATTTCATTATGATTTTACTGTAGTGTTTTATAACTTCTTTGAATTCAATTTAAAAAGTCCGTTTACATTTAGTGATATTAAAAACAGATTTTGAGCTTCCTTTTTTTTTACAAAATAGTCTCTAATTATGATCTTTAAAGATCACATTCATGTGTTCATTTGTTGTCCTCAGAGTTAATAAATAATTTTAAATAATTTGAATTGTATTTTGCAACATGACATTGAGAGGGATGTAAATATGGAAACCCTCCTTCCATGGCATTATAATGCCTTAAATGGATTTAACCCTCCTGCTCATGTTTAGCAGTGCTTCTAATTTTTAGTATATAATGACTCTGAATTTGCCCATCACGTTTAAGTTGCAGAAGATAAACTTAAGAGAGTGACTTGTTGAACAGCTTAAACCCTGATTTTAGTATGCTAGCACAGTTTTTTTTTTTTTTTTTGGTAAATACAGTAAATAGAAAATATAATGTTGCTATGGTATGTAAGGTTTACAGTTATAATGTATAAGTTAGTGCTAGAGTATCATGTCTATATGTAGCCAGCTACTAAGTAATTGAGAAATGGCATAATTTAAGTATATCTCATATTGTAAATACCTTCACAATGAGTTATTGCGATATTGCGCTACCTCAAATAAGTAACGCTTCACCAATGGAGAAGACTACTGTTACTTATTCTCAGCAGATACCACCACCCAGATGGCACCGTTTTGTAGCTTGTTGGATCCTTATCGGTAGGTGGGCAGGTACCCTGGTGTTGCAAGTCACTGTTGCAACACCAGGGTAGCTGCCCACCCACTGATAAGGAGCCAACAAGCTCCAAAACAACTGGGTGGTGATATCCACTGAGAATAATGAGTAACAGTAGTCTTCTCCATTGGTGAAGTGCTACTTATTTGAGGTAGATAACTCATTGTGAAGGTATTCACAGTATGAGATATACTTAAATGATGCCATTTCTCAACTACTTATTAGTTGGCTACGTATAGACATGTGCTAGCACTAACTTATGTGTTATGTTAGGTTTACAGTTACTGTCTGTACTGGAATTCAAATTTAGTATAAAAAAACAATTCTAGTTACGTAATGTTAACTTTCTAGGGTAGTGAGCCTTAACACTTGAAGCATAACGATTTGAAACATCATTGCTTCCTTTTAATGACATTGTTTTTAAATAAAGTGAATATTGTGACAAAAGTTTATTTTAGAGAATGCCTAAATTTTTGTTTTCAGTGTCATTTTTAACTGATAAAAATATTTCTGTATGTCGTTAAAAGCAAGCACTGCTGTATACCATGTTTATACAGAATGATATTTGTCCCACCATTATTTTAATCCTGTTTATGGAATAAAAGTTAAATCTATTTCAGGCAATATAGAAATCAGCAATTACTTTATCATGCAACTAAACATAAAAGCTTACTGCTCATTTTCCTGATTTCCCTCTCCCCCTATCACTTTGCCAGTTGGTTTTGGAACTTATTGAACATTTGTTTTCTTTAGTATGATCCCAGAGTTTCTTTTCTATGTAACCGTTAACCTGTCAATTCACTGTTATGCTGGGTGTATCTCTTTTTTACAGTATTTTTAGTTAGAGATGTACCATATGGAAGAGGTTCATGTCCTCAAACTTCTTCTAACATAGTTGCAATCATAATTTTTTTTTATTTCTAATAGTTCTTAAAATTAGATTTAATGGAAGTTTTCCTTCATTAGTATATTTCTTGGCAAGTCAAAGAACAGTATTCAAGATTTTGCTTAATAAATATTGGTAAGTACAAAAGAGCTGATTACAAAAAAGTGAATTTGTCGAAAAATGTTGTGTTTGACCCTGGATGATGAATTCCTGATGTGTAATTCTGTCAATATTGAAAACATAATGAGCATTCTCCTTGTTCAAGTCAACTTTAATTAGCTTTCTGCTACCTACTGCAGCTTTTGAAGACATTTATTTTTCAGGGTCATAACTGTAAATCTGTTCTGTCACTTGTAATTACCCTAGAAAAAAATTCTTTCTCTTTGAAGATTTTTCTGCACACTGACTTGATTCCATTATTGCTTGTTAGAAACTGAGGCAAAAATTTTCTGATAATAATTGTATATGGATTACTGACATGTTTTAGGTTTCTATAGAAGTTTTATGCTTAGTTCAAAAGAGAACTTGATGTATATGCATTGTTCTTTAATCTGTGTACTAACTCCTGTTTTATAGCATACGCTAATTGCCAAAAGTAACTGGACACTTGCATGTTTCAGAGAACCTTTTATTGCTGCAATAACAAGAGGCAATTCAGCTGCTGATTTTAGGTGTGCTGGACTGAAGTCAACATTCTAGTTAATCTGAAAGGCTTTCAGTGGGGTTAAAAAGTCAAGGCTCTGGCAGGCCAGTGACTTTTTCGTTCTTATTTTTTCTACCCAAGTCACTACAGGATGTGCAGTATGATGTGGTGCATCGTCATAATGAAACAGAAAAGATCTCTATACCAATACCACAGTGTTAGAAGAATGAAATGAACAGAGGCCAGAATGCCAGTTATCATCATGTGGCATTTGTTGTTTAGCAACAACCAATGGTCCAGGCCCATACCACGAGAAACAACCCCAAACAGTGAAAGCATCATCTCTGAACTTCACAGCTGGGATGAAACACTTTGGTAAATAGCATTCTTTGGGCATCTGCCAAACTTAAACATGGCCTTCAGATTAAAAAAGCTGTGTACAGTAATTTGTCTCTCCTTAACACAGCTTTCCAGGATTACAGGGCCTAGTTACGATGGGTTGTGCACCAGGCAAGTTAACTCTGTGTAGTGCTACATTCTTCCATAAAATTCAATACTGTGCTTGGCCTTGTACTAATTGTTCTTGCGCTAATATCAGTTCTTGTGGCATTCCTGAACTCCTAGGTTGATAGTATTATTCAGTGAGGACTGACAGTATCTATGTGCCATCATTGCAAATGCCCTCTAGTCTGTTTGTCAGCTTCTGTAGTCTGCCCAAATAATTCCTGGCTGTAGTAGTACCAGTGTGATGTGTTTAGATTTGGTTATTACAACAGCCATCATTGATCTAAAGTGTTTGAGTTTTGCTGCAATAGAACAAACAGATTGATTGCTAATAGTTCATTCTCTGGACTCTCCTCTGGAAGTCAATGTTCTATTGCAGTAAAGCTGGTTCAGTTGAGGTTTTCATCAGAAGCTCAATTGGCCC
Organism: Mastigoproctus giganteus; assembly: GCF_048544385.1. NCBI lineage: Eukaryota > Metazoa > Arthropoda > Arachnida > Uropygi > Thelyphonidae > Mastigoproctus > Mastigoproctus giganteus. Next base: position 34,020,530 of record NC_143581.1, read on the forward strand.
TCAGTATTTGTTTGATCAGTTTGCTTCTGGCACAAACTTAATTGCTTTTATACCTATTCCTGGCATGTTGGTATGTAGGTGTTAAATTTTTTCTCAATCCCAGGAGTGTGTGACACTCTCGGCAATATAGTATATATGTTTACTGGGGTCACATTTATATAATAACTAGAATATGCAAAGTTTGCTCATTAGTATATTGTATATGCACTGATTATTTGTTTATTAACAAACTAAATCAGCATTTTGTTAAATGATATTTTTAAAAAATGCATGCAAATAGGAATATAAAACTGATGATGTAATTTGAGAAAAAAGCACCAAGGTTATAATCACTTGTATTCTTTACACATGACAATCTAAAACAATTAAACATTTAATTTGTTACATTTTTGATATAGTATATATATACCTGGCAACATTCATTGCAAAGAGCATGAACACATCATACTTCTTTCAATACTATCATCAGGAAATTCAGCATCATGGGAATTAGCAGCAAGGTCTTTAATTAAACTCTCTCATTTCCCATTTTCACAATGTGCCATCTTACCTTAATGAATAACGATTGAGTTCAGCTCTCCATTTGCAGAAGGGGCAATAAAGTAAACTAAGAAAGTTATAAACATGAGCAGACTATACTAAACAAGCCTAAGGGAGCAATAAAACCATGTTTTTATTTTTTCTCTGAAATTTATAATTCATTGATACTTTATCAAGTGGGATCAGTTTTGATCCCAGCCTCATTCTGATTTTATAACCAAGAAGAAGAAGAAAAAGTCTGAAATGTATGATCATGATGACTAGTGCAGTAAATAACATTTGGATAAAAAATAAAATAAAGAACTACACTGTTATGTTTTTTTTTTGTTTTTTTTTCATCAAACAATTTTTTTTTTTTTCATTTTTTTTCTCAAAAAGAAAAATGTTAACGTATGTGTAACTAGGCTGGGGTCATTTCTGCCTGCTTGGAGTGAAGTAGGTTGAAGTCAAACGTTTCTTGAAAATAAATCACAGACCTACACACACAACCTTATTTAATAATGCATTACTTCTGAATGACATCTGTGATTTTTAAATAAACATAAATAACAGTGGTAATCTTGTAGTTAGTCCAGAAAATTTTCAGTTATTACACCCACTGTGCTGAATCAGTTCAAAGCTTAATAATTAATGTTTATTAATCATTGTTTAGCAGTTGCTGTGTATAACGAAACATACAATTCACATCAGTTTACATATATGGTAAGTTCTCCATAACTTACTTGACCCAATATTTAGACATTTTCCTTTATTTGTACGTCTAACTCATAGTCATGTTCACCAAGAGTAAACTCAGCGGATTACTCATTAGTCATCACCAAGAGCAAGCTGAGCTGTCACATGATATATGCATAGAGTACTGTATTCCCCACTGTCAGAATCTTGATGTTAGCCATGCTGAATAGACTTAAAACAAAGCACTTTTTTGTGTGTTGTGACTTTAGTTTATTGCAAGTTTAATAAATTAATAACACTAGTCAACAAAAAATATTTTTTGTCATAACTCCACAATGAAAATATGTGATTCTGGAGAAGTAAATGCGCTGATTCCAAAAATCACCATAAAAAGTCTCACATCTACATCAAAAGATTAACTATATAATATTGGTGTAGATATACCATAGTTTGCCCATAAATTTAAACTACATATGCAGTGTAAAAGGCATCGTTTTAATTGTATCTCATATTGTGGTTGCCTTCACAATGAGATACCATGTATTGCACTACTTTGAATAAGTAACGCTTCTGTAGTAGAGAAGACTACTGTTATTTATTCTCAGTGGATACCACCAGCACCATTGCAAAGCTGTTGGGTACCTGCCCACCCACCGATGATGGGCCAACAGTTTTGAAGCTGTGCAGTCTGGGTGGTGTTAACCACTGAGAATAAACAACAGTAATCTTCTCTACTAGAGAAGCGTTACTTATTCAAAGTAGTGTAATACATGGTATCTCGTGAAGGCAGCCACAATATGAGATACAATTAAAACAATGCCTTTTATACTACATATGTAGTTTCAATTTATGGGTAAACTGTGGTATATCTACACCGATATTCTATAGTTAATTACTTAAAAACTCATAATTATGCCTTGTGCATTTCATCTTTAAATACATCAAAAGATGTACAAAATAAATGGATATATATATATATATATATGTGTGTGTGTGTGTGTAATTCAAGTTTGTAATAAAAGTGTAAAAAAAATACATTCTATTATATGTTTGGAGTATAGATTTACAACCCTGAGAACATGTCACAATCAGTTAATACTTAGAAAACTTTGGCACAGTCTACAACAATCCTCACCAAAAATGCTAAGTGTGCTCTCTCTTCAAATTGTAAATTTTTGCATTGGAATTTAACTTAAGAACCATAGGTAGAAGTCTGATTGTGTTTATCACAAGAAAACAAGAGGCCAGAATCAATTGCTAAAATTAAGAGAATTAGCTTATATCTGTTAAAATCATCATCATACATCACTACCTAGATTGTGTGAAATTGGCAGTGGCTCACATCTGGTGAGTATGGGCTTGGCACACCCAGGGTCCTGAGCTGGATGTCATTCTTCTCTTTCCTGGTGATTCCCTTCTCTCAGGGTGACTCATAAATTTTTTTTTTTTTTTTTTTGGGCCGGTGGAGCATAAGCCTCAGGCTTCCTTGCACCATATGGCTAATAATAATATTTTGGTAAAACGTAACTCCCTCTATATTTAATAACTGTGATGTGATGTGTTACTATCATGGTGATTTTCGAAATCTACACATAAAAATTGGTTAAAAACAGCATTTCTTGGAAGTAAAAATCAGGTTGGCTAGTGTAATAGCCTCTGAGCGTACAGCAAGTGATAATGCCACTGGCAGTGCAGAAAAACATGCCAGAAAGTCCATAGCATTGAATCAAAAACTGGATGTGATGAAGTGCTACGAAAGTGGTTAATCAACTGACATTTTAAGGCAGTCATTGAATATATGCAAAAGCATTAAATCAGACATGTCATGTACTGCTGCTTCTGCCTACACACAGCGTAACATAATTTGCTAACATAAGTAACATAAATATGCTGGCAACATGGCTACATCACCAGAATGGACAAAGAATACCAATCAGCCTTGGGCTGGTGTCAACCAAGAACAAAAGTCTATGAAAATTTAAGAATAGGAGGCGAAGTAAAAGTGCTCTACAATGACATGCCCTCATCTCTGGGGGTTTTTTCAGTTTTGCATTTTTTGTGGCACTTTTCTTTTCCTTTTTATTCTAACCACCTAGTGTGTGTTAATTGGATAAGCAGTTTTGAGTTGTTGAAATTTAAATTCTTGTATCATCTTGGACATTTGTCTTTTGCCACCCTTATCATTCATTTGCTTGGTGGGATGGTTTTTTTTGATTGAATTTCCCATTCAACCAAAGTACAATTGAATGTTTCTGTGAGAAACCGTTCACCATAAAAGATGCTCTTTCGTTAATTAAGTCTGCATGGATTGAAATTCCACAACGATGCATAAAAGGGGTGTGTAAGAAACTGTGCCCTTAATTCTGCCATAACTCCAAAGGTTTCAATGTGGATGACACCATTAGCATTATTAATAAAGGTAGCACCAGGATGGTCTCAAGAGCTGAATTTCATTTGTCAGCTTGGATGAAGCTGGCAAATGAAATTGAAAATTTGCTTCAATCTTAGTAGCATGGAACATTGAAGAGTTGGAGAAGATGGCCACAAAAGATGAAACATCAGCTTCCACCAGCCAGCAACAACCATCAGGCCACCAACTTACAGTGAATTGCCTAAAGGAGGCCTCCTAACATGGACAGGAGCTCTATGGTTAGGAGGAAAATGTTGGAAAGTGCTGCTCCCTAACAAGAAATCCTCTGCGAGAAGAGAAAGTCGCAAACTCAACCTCTGGATACCTTTTTGGAAACCCAATCTCTTCTGCTCTGATATATCCACCTTTGTTGAGGAGGGTGAAGAAGCTAATGATCATACCTCTGCAGAGAATCCCTAGCACCCAAACATCAAAAAAATTCATGTTTTCTCTACTTAATATTAATTAAATGTTTGTTGTTATTATTATTTTCAGTGATGGGGTAGAATGCATCCTCCCTATTTTACATGTATTTTAATGGGAAAATCTTGTTCAATTTATTTGATTTCTGTTTACTCAAGGATCTCGAGAACACATCTATGACATAAACAGAGAACTTGCTGTATGTAATATGTATGAGAGGTCACTGACTGAATTGGTTACCATTTTGCAGTTGCAACATGGCATGTTAGAGTATAAATTTTAGGGATTTTTTTTCAGTTTTGCATCTGTTGTGGCACGTTCTTTTCCCCTTTATTCTAACCATGTGTGCATGTGTTAATTGGATAGGCAGTTTGGGTTACATTAAAATTCTTGTAATCTTGGACATCAGTCTGTTGATTTTTGTGGAATTATAAAAAGTATATATAAGCAGTGTTGTAGTTTATGCCGACCAGACTAGCCAGGTGGGTAAAGTGCCTGCCTGGCAACCCAAAGGTCGTGGGTTCGAATCCCGCCTCGGGCTTGGATCAAAGTACTGCAAAAACCTTGGGAGGTGCACTATGGCCACAGAAGCCGATGCACCAACAACTACGAAAAAAAAAAAAAAATTGTAGTTTATTTTAAAAGGTTGCTTTATATTTTATTTTGTAAAAGTTAAGTAGAGCATTTCAAAAGTTGTGAGAATTGCCACTGGTAATTCATAGTTTAGGATATAGTTTAACTATTTATTTAAAATTATAGTGCTAAAGAGTTAAAAAAGCTTTGCTATAATTGTCAATAGTGTTTTATCAAGTTTATAACATTGTATAGCATGTTGCAATATTTTCTAAATTTAGTTAAAAAAGCTGTAACTATGGTTAAAACATTAGCATGATATTGGATTTCTCAGGCAGTCTTCTGAGGTTGAGGTCTTATTTCATTGATTGATATTTATTCGGCACTATCTCCAAAAGGACAGAATAGTGCCACATATGAACTGTGTGTGTGCGCGCGCACCCGTGCGTGCGCATGTTAGATACAGAGAGTGGGGTAATGAGCAAAACTAAAGATTCAAATTTGGATGGAAAGATTGGAAAAGAGGAATAAAAGGAAGAGAAATTAAGGAAGTCATCAAGGTACTCAGGGGTCTACTGCATCATTATTGCCTACTCCCATGCATTTAGCTACAGAGGTAGATTGCCAGAAGACACTGATCCCAGAGGAAGTTATAATTCTGAGTGATTCAGTTGTTAGAGAAATGGGGAATTTGTAAGGGATGTTGGAAAAGTCTGGCCTACCACGAAAGGAATGAAGAAACATGGAAATTAACTTTTATTCAACATAATCTCTCAGGGATTATTCAACATATTCCCTTGATATAGCATGTCCTCATCTTTTCTAGACCCCTTTTGGGGCAGTCCAGAAAAGAACTTGCTGCCTTGGTTCTTGTGTTCTATTTTATCTGACAAACTACCTTGTATCAATTAAAGTACAATTCACTAATTTCAGTATCACCCTCATGAAATCAAATGAAACTGCTTCAGTTATGTACAAAATGGAAATGCCTTAACCACAAAACAAGCATTATTTTTCCAAGAAGAGGATCCCTCTAGATAGTTCCTCCCCGTGACATTTAGTCTTGAATACCCCATTGTCCCAAAAACCTAATATTGTCAACTTGGTATCTCATGACACCCTCTGAAATTTCTTATGGTGAGAAAATCCTTTGTGATGCAATTCAATGGATTCTTGTTTGGTCTGACAGTCATAGTAACGAATAGAAGTTTCATCCATGATAACCATTTTACCGGCAAGCAGTTTGAATCCTGGGCACATTTGGAAAGAACTGTCTTGTGTAATGGCAATAAAGTGAAGTTGTTTATAGAGAGTATGTGTATGCTAAATGTTAAGAATGTTGATTTCATAGTCCTCACTTTTATTCCTAGTATTATTGGATACCATATAGTTTTGTATGTGCCATTACCATTTTGATAACATCCCATTCTCTCAAAAGTATTTAGATACCTCCCTGAAGAAAGTAAATTTATGATTTGAGTCAAGTGTATGAGCATTTTCTGTTTCAGCTAGTGGAAGACCCTCAAATATGCAGGATGTCAACTGCTTTCCAAGCTTCCTATCAGGCAGGCACATTATTTTCTTCTTCTGCATTGCCATCATCATGTTCCCATTTCACCCTCTTGTTCTTCTATTTGTAATTGGCAAATTGCCTGTATGTCAGATAAAATACAGTCCACTAATTTCAGCATTGCTAAAATAATTCTTGTGAAGTTCAGCATCAGGAATTTGAAACAACAGTTAATGTCAGACTAAGGTGAACTATTCAATTATCAATAAACAAAGTAATTTCTCTCTCTCTTTTATTCACTGATACAGTCCAAATTCAGCTTCAACGGCAATTTAGAAAAGAAAGTTCAACTGTTATCCAAGCCTAATGATTTGCAAAATATTGCACAGAAATGTTTTTACACCAGAAAATAAATAAAAGTAGTTTCTTTGAAACTACATTTTATTTCCACTGGAAAGGATAGTTTCTCTGCCCCATATTGCTACTCAGGGAAGGTAGAAATTCTTTACTATGCTTACCGCCATGACTGAAATAGCCTTTCAAAGTAATTGTTTTATTAGGCCGACACAAAACAAGACCACCCAGCCTACACTGAATAGTTAGGGCTATAATTTTTAGAATTTCAGAAGTTTTTGCACCATTCATTACAGACATCACTAATATTTGAACTTTCTCCACAAACCTTTGGAAAAATGTCTGTTCTGAAAATTTAATAGCCATCTACTATTTAAAATCTTTTAACAAATTTTTTGACCTTTTCAGAAATAAGTGTTTCTCTGACTTGAATGTAGTTTTCTTAGCACTGTGTAAACCACTTTAATGTTTCGATTTATATCCTGATAGCCTGGACTAGTTAAATCTTGCTCCTGCTTTACTGGGTATGTCTGCCTACCTCCAAATTGCATCCTTATGTGTAAAATAATGAGACCACAGGAGGAGGCACCTCTGTAGCCAGGTGGGCAGGAGCAGCAGTGCATAGCACACGCTTCCTGATTAGACGGGTTTGAGCCAGTGACCACCAAATACGGAGGATGTGGAAAGGTCAGGGAATGATCACTACATATCCTCGGAGCAATATGGCCTTAGTTGCTCCTAAAAAAAACCAAATAACAACAACTGCAGGAGGATTCTCAAATTCAGCAACAATTACACTTATCACCCTTTTCTATAGTTCAAATGACTAGTGTTAACCTGAAGTTTACAGTACAGTATTTAGTTTTCTCTTTGGTGCCATCCTGCAAGGTATTAATGCACAATGCACATTAATACCTTGCAAATTGGTGTAATGAATATGTCATAGAAGTGCTTTTTTGTTCACTTCTGTTTGGATTTATCCCACCCAGAAGCACTTTTCTTGATCTAGTTTTAGTGAACTAACCGAAAAAAAGTGTCCACTAAAATTCTTGTTAAGTCTAGTTGCATTTAACAAATTCTTGTTAAATGCAGCTGGACTTAACAAGCATTTTAAAGCATTATCTCGAACTCTGACAATCTTCTCTCAAAACATGGAAGATTGTCAGAGTTTGAGATACTGAGAAATTTGTATTATTGACGTTTGATAGTACTCCATCTGACTATTAGTTACCAAATGTGTCCCTCATTTCCAGGAATTGCCCCCAAAATTGACTGCTTGTCTCTAGAAATTGGCTCCAGAATGCTACAGATTTTCAGTATCATTTTTAGTTTCAGTTGCCTTTCTGTCCACAGAAAGGTGACTCAACAATTGCAAATCACATACTTGTAGCTACTCTCTTTGCAGTATTCTGCACATTACATAATGAGCTTTCTCAAATTGGTCAACAATTACATATCTGCTTACTGCTATTATGGTTGAATTATCGTGATTGCAAGTGTAAGTAGGGTATGGCAAGTCGGATTGAGATCACATATGGAGAAAGAAAATATTGAAAATAAATAAATTTAAGATTTATTATCAAAATATTACTAAAATTTTATTATTTAAATCAATTACTTTATATATACAATATATAAAAATTAGACATTTGGATAATAATTTAATTATAAAATAACCTAATGCCATTTGACCTTATTGAAATTATATTAACTTAAGAGGATATATACAATTCTGAACAAACAATAAGCAAAATTGCCATTTTGCCATGAAATATTGAATGCTCAAATGAGGATTATTCCATCCTCTCATATTTTATTTGTAGTCAGCAGTATTTAAACTGCTTAGTTAATGCAAGTAGTTTTAACTTTCATTGCAGAACAAACTTTGTCTTCGTAATGAGTAACTCTGGTATTGTACTGCTTTCGGGCACATTTGTTTGTAATTTGTGGGTAGGGTATCACCAAAAAGTTAATCTACTATTTAGCCATTGTCTCATAATGACAGATTAACCTTTTAACAATGTAATACTAGTGCAATTTGTTGGGGAGGCAAAGTTCTGTCAAAGACCATTGCATTAACTATGCAGTTTAAATCCTGCTGAGTGCAAAAGAACACAAGCCTAATTCCATGTAACTTAATTTTTATTTTTTATAATCTAATTAATATTAAAATTGATATTGTAATATAATTTAGATTTGTATTATTTATTTAATAATTATTAATATCTAATTCTGTTCCTAAAAATGCAAATGATATATGCCTGTTTTCCATATTCTTTTTTGTTGAATTTATTGTGTTCCTTAATTAGAGGGGATGGGGAATGGTAGCACTAGTGAATATAATCCTATAACAGCTGATATTGGTGTCAGTGGGACTGAGTGTGTGTGCAAGGTGCGAATGGAAAAAGGTTTATGGAGTGGAAAGACACTCCATTGGGAAAAGGTCATGTGACAAGTTGTGCCATATGCTGTAGCACATTATTCCAGTGATGAAGTTTGTGGAAAAAAGCATATAAAACAGTCATTCAGAAAAGTTCTGCTAGTGTTAGTCACCAATCTCAAGTTCCCTTTATTATGTGGAAAGTTAGTCTCCCATTATAAAACATTTTGATTTGCTGGCCCACTCTGTCTGTATTATACTTAACACAGCCATTTGGCCTATAACAGTGGTTCCCAAATTACTGAGATCTACGGACCCTTTCAAAAATCAAAACAAAAAAAAAAAAGTTCAGACCCCTTCAAATATAAAAAAAGTTTATGGACTCCTATATATACACACACATATATATAGTCGACCACCATTTCACAGACCCCTGGAACTAGTCTATGGACCTGCAGACCCCAGTTTGGGAAACGCTAGCCTGTAACACTTCTGCTCTCATTTGCTTTCTTTTAGTGCTTATGTCACACCAAACTGGCTAAACACTACACTACACTTGCAGCCAGAGTCTGTTAAGGTGTGCCACCTTAGATTCTATGTATTTCTTGACAAAGAGTATCAGTCCTGCCCTGCCATGTCTTCTATGTTTACATTGTACTCCCTCCCCCATATTCAAATTTTGCATCGCCTATGAGTTGCACCATGTTTCTACAATGTGTACAATTGATGACCTAACAAGTATTTAAAATTTGTCTAATTTATCTACTTTGCACCTAGCATTAGTATAAGCAAGTATGTGCATGAGTTTTTATTCTTAGGAATCCTAGCACAACCCATATTTTGCTTGTCCCATGAGCACCCACCCCCAGCAACCCCTTTTAATCCCTCAAACCTTATATGCTAGACTGCTGTATGTCCTAATAGAAGCTCTGCAGGAATCAAATTTTGCCTCTGCCTGCCATTAAATAGTCTAACTGAGGCTGTGAGCATGGAGAAATTCATAGGTCAACAGGATTTTTCTAGTTATTAGAACCTAAGTTAGATTCTAATAACTAGAATTAGATATAATTCCAGTATTATAGGATATAGTCCCCCCCCCCCAACTAGCAGTTTTTCAACCTGACACTGCCTTAATACCACAGCAAATATTCTTATGTCCCTTTCTATTTAAGTGTACTCAATCCCTATAATATGGTATCTCCTGTTAACAAGTATATACCATGATTAGAAAAATTCTATCATGTGAGCTCTGCACAGCCTCTTCTGAGCCAGATTTATTGACAAAGCTCTCCCTGTGCACACCCTCCCTTGTCTCTGGACAAAATTCCAAAAATTTCAAATTCAATTCCAACTTGTGGCTTTTTTCTCAGCATTACCTGTTAAGTAAATCCTCCAATAGGAGGATTTATTTGACAGGTAGTATCATTAGTAGCAACGTGTACATCACCTTTTGCACCTAAGAAGATAATTGTTCTGGAATGTCATTAACATTTGTCCCTGGTAGACATAGCCTGGCCCTATTTCACCTGCCTTCTTTGCATGATATTTTCCAGATTTCCCTAACAATAATATTCACTGATAATAGCTACTTTCTCTCCTTGGTAATTCTGCTGTGCTGTTTTGTAGGATTGAATCCATATAGTTCTTTCTTCCCCCCCCCCCTCAAATACTTACCTATGAACAGAACTGGATTATTATTGTTGCTATTTTTATTTATTTTTTTGCATAAAACGGCAGACACGAGGAAGATTCTTTGAGCAATTGAAGATAAACAGGAAAGGTTAATGCAGCTAAACTTTGTTCTGTGTTAGAAAGAAAGAAATATCAACACAAGACAAAAATATACAAACTTATTTCATTGCAGGCAAGTTCAATTTATATTAGTATGCCAGTATGGAAAGGTTTGATTTGCAGAATGGTTAAGTATGGTTTCTAGGAGAATAGCATTAAAAAAAAAAAAAAAAAAAAACGCAAATGATGGAACTTCAAAAATTTGAGAAAATATTCTGGTTTTCAGAATTTTTTTTTTCACCTTCAAAGAAATAAAAGTACAAAAATGCTGTTGTATTTCATAAAAAAATTTTTTTCTAAGAGTAAAATAATCATAAGTATATATTTGATTCAAGTAAATAAATGCAAAGAAAAACTTTAATTTTTTATGTGTATACACAATAGTTTGCTATTTAAAAATAAAATCGATCACCATTTGCCTCACTGTTTTAATGTATGAATTTTTTCTGAAAGTGCTTAAATGTTTTGTTAATCATTCATTCTTCTGTTTGCTCCATAACAGGTGGAAACCTCATCATCTGATGAGGCTTCCACCTGTTTTGATTGAATTATTTTTTCAATGATGTCAAAATAAATATTTTTTACTGGTGTTAGTCATTAGCAATGCAAAATGTTATTGTCATATAATGCATATATGATGTTTTTGTGCTGTACATGATTTTCTGTATTTGTTTCTTCATCCATGATTGTAGGAAATTATATATGAGTTGTGGCAATAAAGTTTCCGGGCTGGTGCAATAAAACGAACACAAAGTGTAGGAGCTCGAAAATGGTTTTATTGGTATTCAAAGTAATCACTACCTGATTGAATTTATAACACTTATTTAATTTAAATTTATAGGTGTTATAACTTTAAATTTAAAACACATACATTGCACTTATAACACCATTCTAAAAGTTTCTGAAAAGAATCAGGAAGGTGTCCAAAGAGAAGTTTGGCATTTGTTTTTCTTTGTTCTCATCTTCCTGAAATCTTTTCCTTTCAGGGCAGTTTTGACTTTGGGAAAGAGGAAGTCTACTGGTGCTAGTAGAGAATAGGGTGGGTGGTTGATCTGTACAGTGCCATGTTTCATCAGAAATGCCTTCACAACAAGTGCAGAATGGGCAAGGGTATTGTGTGACACAGAACTAGTTATCTTTCTCTCAAAATTGTGGACTCATCTGAGAAATGTGCTTCAATTGTCTTTGAACCACCTATGTGTAGAACATAGCATTGACTCTATCCCCTTTAGGGACAAATTCCTTGTAAATCACACCCTGCTTGTTGAATAACATGAAAAGCATTGTCTTGATCCTGGACTTGTGTGAATGAACCTTTTTGGACCTGGGCAATGCTTGTGAAGTCCTCTGCATGCTCTGACACTTTGTCTTTTGGTCATACTGAAACACCCGTCTCCAGTGACAATAGGGTTTAGAAAATTAGGATTATCCTGGCAACTCTGAAATCTTCACATGATGACACTATTGCTTCTGCTTATCTGTGAGGCTGTTTTGCACAAACCTTCCTTTTCCCATATCTTTATTTGCAAAATTTGACGAATTGTCTCCTTATATCCAACTCATCAGCCATCATTCTAAGGGTCAAATGACAATCTCTTGCCTAAATTTCCCAACTTTTTCAACTCTGTCGTCATTTTGAGAGGTTGATGGACACCCACCTCTTGAGTCATTGTGAGCATCCATTCATCCATATTTGAACCACTTATAACATTCAGACATACTGGTAGGACTTGACATTTCATCACCATAAACAGATTTTAACATTTCATAAATTTGTGTTACAGATTTTCCCAGTTTAAAGCAAAATTTGATATTTTTCATTCATCGCTCCATTGCAAAACTGTGATGCGAAACATTAATGCTACTAATGAAACTGGTTGTTACTTGCAACTTGTCAGCCTAGTGGGCAATGTGTACCACCATTTCTTAGAGGAAGTTTGAACTACAACATATCACTTATTTTTTTTCACTCATCGAACATGACCACAACAGCACCAGTCTGGAAACTTGATTGCCACACCTCGTATAATTTTTATGTTGCTGTATTAAAAGAGGAACGAAGCACTTTTAACCTGTTTTTCTAAATAGCTGGTTATTTCCATTTGGAAGTTATATACAGGTGGAAATCTGATGTTTCATTGTCTTTTCACCAGTGATTGCTGTTGTATCTAGTTTTCTGTTATTAGAAGATATGTGTGTCTGAAAAATTTTAGAACTACATTTATAAAAAATTAATCTCAAGCGAAAAAATTTATTACCATTTAATCAAGTACAGTACATTCCTTGTAACGATACACCTCTTTCCAGTCATAAAACTTCTCGATGGCTTTGTGGAACCCTGTTTAACTCCCTCATCATTCTGGTTTGGATCTCTGAAATGCCATCAGAATGGTGCCCCTTCAGGATAGGATTTCACTTTGGAGAACAAAGTAATGGGCAGGTAGAAAATACGGGAATAGTGAAGAACTGTAATGCCCTTCCATGCAATAAACTGCTTGAAGATGGGTGTGTTGTGTGAAGGTGCATTGGCATGATGCCAGAACCGCTCACCTGACTTGGCCAAGTTCTTTTCAACAGTCTGTCCCTCACTCCTCTATAAAATTCAGAGTTGACAGTCTTTCCTTCCGGTACAAATTCTTTGTGTGCAACTCCTTGTAAATCAAAAAAATATCACAGACATCATTTTGATTTGAGACTTGGAAACTGGTTTCTTCAGCCTCATTGAATTTTCTCCAACCCGTGCAGCTGATTGTCTTTTTGTTTTGGGTTCATACTCAAAAAACCAGGATTCACCAGTTATGGGTTTTTTTTTTTTTTTTTTAAGTCTGGCTCACTGTTCTGCCGTCATTGTATGTAGTACGAAATGCAAACATACTTTCCTTTTTTCAAATCTTTGATGTCAGTCAAATGCGTGTCATCCTCACTGATTGAAGCTGGTCTGCTGTCATTCAGATGGACAGGCGACAATTTTCCACTATCAACTGCTGAACTTTTTCAGTGGTCGAGTCTGTAGAAGACTGGGATGGGCGACCACTCCGCACATCTTCCTGCTCATACCAGCAAAAAATGTTGGATCACAATAGTGCTTCATGTCCGTTAGCTGCACTAGTGATTGCGACTGTTTCAGTTGCACTTTTACTAGCTTTAAAACAAAATTTTATAGCCACTCTTTTGCTTAGTCCTTGAATCCATGAACAAAGTGATTTTACTGTGCCAAGTGAAAATATGACTTGCCAGTGCCTTTGTGCACACTGATGAAACTTGGCACAGAGTCAATTCAGGCTTGATAGTGAATAGTTTCAACAGTGGCTTGTGTATAGCACTAGTAATATTGTTTAAAAAATTAGTCCTAAAACTTTTCCAGACACCTTATATTTTGCCTTAATATTGATATTTAGTTTTCATTTTCTTGTCTTAACTCATGGTATATTGGACGTGATGGGAATTGCTTGACTTGTTCTTTTGTGTGCACGTGTGTTGATATCAGTTTTAATGGCATTGCCATTAAAACTGATATCAACTGATGAAAACAAGAATTATTTATATTATATTTTTTTTGAAAGATCAACAATACTATTACATGCAGGCGCCTCCGTAGCCAGGTGGGAAGAAGCAGCAGTGCTTCTTGATTAGACCTGGGTTCGATCCCGTCACCACCAAATACGGGGATGCGGAAAGATCAGGGAATGATCACCGCATATTCCCGGAGCAATATGGCCTTAGTTGCTAATGCTCCTAAAAAAAAAAAAAAAAAAGCCAAATAACTATTACATGCCTTCATTTTTGCTAATAAATATCTCGTTGTTGAATTATGGTAGTTAACTTTAGAGGTTCTGATGTCTTCCATATCAAGATTGATCAACATGTCAATTTTGACAGACAGAATTTGTTTGACATGTCATACATCTCTTGCCCCACCACAACACGTCCAAAAATTAAATTTGTCTGTCCTGCTTGATCACTTCTTGGTTCAGTGAATATATAAAATAAGTGCTGTGTTCTTTACTATGTAGTTGTATGTACTTTTTAAAGAGCGAGTGTTCATATCTTGTGATATGATTTGCCATTGTAATTCACGCAGAAATGATAATTCTCTTTTAGTGCTTTTGCTTACCAGTTACAGCTACATAGGTTGTCATAGATTGCTTGTATGAGCTGACCAGTTTGTCCAAAGGGACAGCTGAGAGTAGAGACGATTTACAGTTGTGAAATTTTACTTTGGTTGTGCGGAATTAGATCTGGTATTTGACCAAATCAATAAGTTGCTTATGTAAATGATTACCCATAGATTTAATTAAGTCTTACATTTTCCAACTGTACTGACGCCTTCACTAGACATTTCCCATGTCTCTCTTTTCACTCAGGGCAGTTTCTATTAAGTTATGGAGTCTGCTAAATAATTGATAACACTAAAAGAGAGAGAGAGAGAAAGACCACTTTTTTTTCTTTTTTTTTTTTTTTTTTGTAGGTAACAAGTGCTGGACACAGCCAGATTTACTTGGACGTGGTGGCACAGTTTCTTTTAGGTGTTCAGTTGAATATTAGAAATCTGTGAACATAAGCTTTGTGAAAAATCTAAAGGGAGGATACATTCAAAACACAAGGCATGCAGAAAATTGTTTTGTTTCTTTTTCCCACAATATTCTTAATTGACTTCCTATCATTGCATCTTCTTCATATTCTGCTATAGTCTGTATCAGGGAGGGATTGTTACATTAAAGATTTACCATCTACGAAGAAGGTAAGAGATTTCTGGCCTAATTCTACCAACATGAAGGGTACTGATAACACAGAGGTATGGAAGGAACTGATTGACAACAAACAGTGGGTGTCAAAAATTGTGGCCAGACTATGTTAAAGACATTAACGGTTTTAGCATTAAAAGTACAAAAGATGCTGTTGCTTTAAAAAAAAAACTATTCACACTTCTTATACTCCTCCCACTGCCAAAAGGTACAGATCCTGCTGCTCTTTAAATTTTGCCAACCTCAACACTGTCGAAATATAAATTCCTAAGCTTAGTTTTCTTAATTTGTATTTATATAATCTGATTTCTGTGCTGTGTCCCTTTTTAATGTGAAAATTTTATCATTTATTTTGCTCTCGTTTACAACTTTCAATCGGATCTCCTGATGCAGTTTCTGAGCTCTGTAACTTTTATCTCCATGTGTACAGACATGCTTTGCTATTCTCACCAAGCAAATAGCCTGTCCAAAGACAGGCTATTTTCTTGGTGAAAATAGCATTTTCACCTTATCTTTGCACCCCTTCAAGGAATTTAATCTCTTCCTTCAGTTCAGCTTCAAAAATTTGTATGTCTGATTTCATCATAAGAATGTTTTTCTCCTCATTTATACATTCAATTGTACCTCACCCAGTGTAAGTTTTATAGCATTGCTTTTGCTTAAAAAAAACTATTCACGCTTTTTACACTCCTCCCACTGCCAAAAGGTACAGATCCTGATGCCCTTTA